>NC_091432.1:10993043-11593043 GCF_964237555.1 Oryctolagus cuniculus | reverse complement strand
GGCTAGCCCCCTCCTGTCCCTGTCCCTGTGATCTGCACACGGCAGGGCCTCTGCACCCAGCCAGGTGGACGTGGGTCTTTCAAGCAGGGGTGAGGCTGCAAGGGCAGTGCATTGTCGCAGCAGAGCAGGGGCTGCGGGGTGGGGAGGCCTCTACCCACAGACCACACTCCCTCCCCCATGGAGGGTTTGTGTGGCAGGGAGGAGTGTCTTGGCACAGACCAGAGACCCACCCTCCTGATGTTGGCTTCACAGCCAGGGTGGCTCAGGGTCACCTTCGCTGGAACACCAGCCGTGTTCCTCATCTGTGGAGAGTAAGATGCCCCTTGAAGGCCTCAGGTCCCCAAGTCCCTGTGAAACGACCCATCAGCGGGTGTCTCCCACACTGCTTGTCTGCCCCTGAGGCCCCTGATACTGCTGTCATAGTTGTGTTTCCAGGGTGCCCGGCATACAGTCGGTGCTCAATAATTGCCTGTGGAACAGAGACCAAGTATTGAAGGGCTAGCAGAGGTCCCAGTGGGCTTATAGCCATGGGGAAGTTTCAAGCAATCACCCTTTCACTAGATATGCATTTATTGAGCACCTGCTGTATTCCAGGTACCCAAAAGCAGATGTGGAAATCTTTTTAAAGAAAAGGAGAGAATAAGTTAAAAAGGGAAGGGATTCAGCTCTAAAGAGAATGGCAAATCAGAAAGAAAAGTGAGAATTCTGTCCATTCTTCTTTCTCTCTAAATTGAGGTTCTTGTTTCCAGAACCTTCTGTGACAGTGAAAATGGAGGACAAGGAATCCCGGGAGCTGGCACTCCTCATCCCCTGCATCGTCCTGGGAGTTCTCCTCCTTGCCTCTCTCATCTCCATAGCCTTCATCCTCTTCAGAATCAAAGGAAAATATGGTAAGTGCAGGGTTTGGTGAGGCACTGGGAAGGCACAGGGACGGGAGGCCGCAGATGCAGGGTGCAGCCCTCCCCAGGCGATGTGAGCCTCCGAGGAATCCCAGCAGGAGTGGCATGATCCAGCAACACCCCTCAGCCCCGGGGACACCCAAAGTGAAGGGAAGGACTTTCCCAGCATGGCCAGCAGAGGCGGACCCAATGATGTGGGTCCCACAGGAAGAGCAGCCGGTGTCTGTGTGTGTGTGTGTCTGTGTGTGTGTCTGTGTGTGTGTGTTTGGGAGTGAGGAAGCAGGTGGCTGGATGACAGCAGCCAGGTAGACTGGGCAGGGCAAAATGATGACCTGTAGACTCTCTGCCTCCCCTCCTTCAGCCCTCCCTGTTACCATGAACCACCAGCACCTGCCCACCACCATCCCAGCAGGGACCAATAGCTACAAAGCGGTCCCCATCACCATCCCCAAAGAAGAAGGTAGGACGTCCCCTACCCTGGGTGAGGGGGGTGGGGAGGACAGCAAGGGTAGGCTTTCTGCTTAGGTCAGAGCAGTGCCAGCCCCCCGGAGGTGAGACCCCAGCCGGCTCTGGGACCTGGAGCAGCCAAGTCCCTCTTGAGCTTGATGGGCAAATGACCTCCAAGTTCAATCACCCCTGGACCCTGGGCTCGTGAGGTCCCCACAAATACAGGCCAAGGGCATTGTGGATCTTGGTTCTCATGGAAAGCTGCCCACCCTGTTCATAGAACATAGTTTTAGTTCATATTTTCCAAGTTAAAAAGAAACTGGGTCAGTCATCCATCTCTTATAAGAACTAAAAGCTCTTGGAAGTCATGCCTAAGAGTTGGAGTTTAATCAGCTTGTATTATGAATATATTTAATCACCTTTATCAAAGAGTCCAAAGACGTGAAAACCAATGCAGTACTCGGCCAGATTTTACATATATTCTTTGCACTCCATATCTATATATTTGAGAAGAGAATAGGAATCTAGCATCCAGAGCAAGGCCACACACCACGAAGTCACGGAAGGGTCTAGGGGTTTAGAGCCGGGCCACCTGCCTCTGGGCAAGGTGAGAACCTCTGTGGACCTCGGCTGTAAAGTGGGGATAAGAATGAACCTACTTCACAGAGTGAGTGAAGGTCAGATGGGGCCAGATAGTGCCTGGCACCTAGAAAAAGCTCCATGAAGTGTTTGCTAAGTAAATAAAGAAATGGCTATTGTTAAGCTGTTTAGAATGGACGAGGCGAGTTAGGAAAACCCACACTGGATGGTCCTGCACAAGACGGGCTACCTGGTGCTCTCCTGCCTTGTCTGCTGTCCCCACTACCCTCTCTCTTTTCACCTCTCCCTATACCTTTCTGTCCTCCACTTTGCCATATTCCCCTCCTCTCCTCTCTCCCCAGTTCCCAAGCTGCCCATCCAGGTCCGGGCCCAGCCTGCCGAGGACTCAGATTCCAGCTCGGACTCAGACTATGAGCACTATGACTTCAGCGCCCAGCCTCCTGTGGCCCTGACCACCTTCTACAGTGAGTGCCTGGGCCGGGCTCCCCAGGACTCAACTGCCCCCATCACAAGTCCCACCTGGGACCCCTGCAGGGTATAGGCAGAATCCCCCCTTGTCACCTACTGCATTGGCTGAAATGGGCCGACACTGAAGTTTCAAAGCTCTCTGTGACCCAGGAGCCAGCTCCATGTCTTGAGGTGTTTCCGCTCTGACCCTTATCTTGTTTCTGGCCAGGTAGGGTCTGATGGCCTGCATGAGCCAGCTTTTCTGTATTGTAACAGAATGCCTGGTGAAGCTCCCTGGGAAGGAAAGAAGTTTTTTCTGGCTCACAGTTGTGGAGGTTCACAGTCCAAGATCAGGCAGGCCCCATGGTTGAACCACTGGGTAAGGCTGGAGAATGGTAACAACAGGAGCAGAGGGAGAATGGCTGGGCCTACCTCGGGCCTCTTTTTTTCTTTTCAATTTGAAAAGCAGAGAGAGAGAGAGAGAGAGAGAGAGAGAGCTCCCATCTGCTGGTTCACTCCCCATGTACCTGCAGCTGTTCAGTTAGGGCCAGACCAAAGCCAGGAGCCAGGAATTTCATTGTGGTCTCCCGTGTGGGTGGCAGGGATCCAAGTCTTGAGCCATCATTGAGTCTGCAGGACTCACTCATGTTTTGTTTTTAAAATTCATTCATTTAGGCTGGTGCCGTGGCTCACTAGGCTAATCCTCCGCCTTGTGGCACCAGCACACCGGGTTCTAGTCCCGGTCGGGGCGCCGGATTCTCTCCCGGTTGCCCCTCTTCCAGGCCAGCTCTCTGCTGTGGCCCGGGAAGGCAGTGGAGGATGGCCCAAGTGCTTGGGCCCTGCACCCCATGGGAGACCAGTAGAAGCACCTGGCTCCTGCCTTCGAATCAGCACGGTGCGCCGGCCACAGCAGCCATTGGAGGGTGAACCAATGGCAAAAAAGGAAGACCTTTCTCTCTGTCTCTCTCTCTCTCTCACTGTCCACTCTGCCTGTCCAAAAAAAAAAAAAAAAAAGATTCATTCATTTATTTATTTGAAAGGCAAAATTACAAAGAGAGAGGAAGAGACAGAGAAGAGAGATCTTCCATCCCGTGGTTTATTTCCCAAATGACCAGAGCAGCCACGTGTGGGCCATCATCCACCGCCTTTCCAAGTGCATTAGCAGGAAGCTGGATCAGAAGTGGAGTAGCCATGGGATGCCGTGCCAGTATCCCAAGTGGCGGCTTAACCTGCTGCACCATAACGCTGGCCTCCTCACCCCAACTCAGGGTTTTAGAACTCTCTGGGGGGAGGTGCCTTCCAAAGACACGCTCCCAGTAGCTGAAGGCCCACCCACTGGGCCCACTTCCTAAACGCTTAAGTTTAAGATACGAGGGATCCAGGCAAGAGACACAGTTGGGATGGTCTGGGATGGTTTCTTGTGCAGCCACACCTCTGTGTCCCATGTGGACCTCCCCACGCACCTCCCCCCCACCTCTGCTCCCCACCGTTACATAGCTCAGACCTGTGCGCCGCTTCCCTCTGCCTGCCAGGGGTAGGGAAGGGTAGATGGAGCTTCCAGTGGGGGCCTGGGCTGTGCTGGGAGGCTGGAGCAGGCCAGAGAAGCCCCCACCTGTGTGGAACCAATTCTCTAGCCTCTCCCACACCCACTGTGTGTGTCAGGATGTGTGTGGCAAACACCCCTGGAATGCCTGGAGCTTTGTCCACGTGATCTGGAGTGGCTCACACATACCTCCCCTCCATTGGCCCCACTGGCCCCCAACCACAACCCCGTCCACGTCCCAGACAGCAGGGAAGACAGGACGCTGGAGCTGCCGGCATCAGCCCCACTCCCGGGCCGCCACCCAGGAAGACAAAGCCCGTGGCCTAGGCAGCTCCGTGTCCAGCACAGGCTGGGGCTGACACCAACATCCTGGACCCTCAGGTCCTGCAGACTCTAGGAATCTCCGTCTCTCTGATTCTCAAACTCGAAGGAGCCACGGAGGCTGTGATGCAATGATCCTAGACCCCTTGCGCGAGTCTCCTCGGAGGGGCAGGCACCAGCGCTGTGCCTGCCCTGAGCTGCTAGCACACAGGGAGAGACGCCAGGCCTCTTGCTAGGTCCTTAGGTCTCAGGAGGCTCAGCTGGGGCGCAGGGCACCAGGGTTCCCGGCCCGAAGCAGCCGTGCTGGTGTCAGGGTAAACCGCAGTCAGCCCCAGTTTGAAGTCCAGGGTCTGCCTGGGTGAGGGGGAAAGGCCAAGCCCCCTCTACCTCTTGGGGTGTCCCCCTGCCCTGGGCTCCTGGGACCAGGAGGCAGGGACTTCGCCTTCCCCACCGCCTGCTCTGCCTGCAGATTCCCAGCGGCACCGGGTCACAGAGGACGAGGCCCAGCAGAGAAGGTTCCAGATGCCCCCGCTAGAGGAAGGTGAGTCAGGCTGGGGAGGGAGACAAGATGACAGCTTTGCCTCCAGCTCAGCTCCCCTGGAGACACAGCAGTCACCGCCCGCCGTGGGTCCTCCCCGATGTTAACCGTCCCCGTAGGCAGCAAGTTCTTCCCAGAGTCTGACTGGAAGCCCTCTTGCTGCATTGCTTCCTGTTTCCTCAGGACTTGAAGAGCTGCATACCTCCCCCATCCCGGCTGCCAACCCCATCGCAGACGCCCCCTCCCTGGGCCCTCAGCGTCAGCACAGGAGCCAGAGCGAGTCCAGCACCTCCTCCGGGGAGGACTACTGCAACAGCCCCAGCAGCAAGCCCCCCGCCTGGAGTCTCCAGGGCTTTCCTTCAGAGAGGAGTCCGCTCCTGGAGCAGCCCCCAAACCTGGAGCTGGCGGGCCCCCAGGCGGCTTGCCCGGGTAAGCCGTGCAACCCCGAAACCTCCCCTGCTCCATCCTGATGCACCCCAGCCTGGTTGGAGCCAGGCTGAGTTCAGGGTTCTAGTCCCAGCCCCGCGGCCCCTGGCTGTGGCACCTGGGGCAAGTCTGCCGCCTCTCCGGGTGTCACTTTTTACTTTGTGAAGCCCAGGCCTGGGCTGCCCTGAGTGGCGAGGGCCTCCCGGCTCCGGCAGAGGCTGACTGGCCCCACGGGTCTCCAGCAGGACCCCTGGCTGACGACAGCTCCAGCACCTCGTCCGGGGAGTGGTACCAGAACTTCCAGCCGCCGCCCCAGCCGCCTCCGGTGGAGCAGTTTGGGTGTCCAGGTGCCAAGGGCAGGGCGGGGGGAACCGGGGACGGACTGGGGTGTGGAGGAGCGGGGAGGCTCTGGATCCACTGGATGCATCAGCTCAAGGCAAAAACAGAGACAGGAACGGGAACAGAGGAGGGAAGGGTTCGTTTTTAAAACAAAGCAAGCGTAAGAGGGGGTGAGGAAAATGAGTTGGACTGGATGGGGAAATAGTCAGATGTGGCTTTGAGAGGGAGTGAGCTCCCCGTCCATGAAGGCATGCAAGCAGAAGCAGCTGGTTGGCCCCTTTGGGGGAGGTTGTGGCAGCAGGGGGGCTCCCAGCACTCAGTCATCCACCAGGCACCCTGTGCCAGCACGGTGACCTGAGCCAGCCAGGCGAGGCCTTGGCGGTGAGCAAGGGGCTTTCACACAGCACAGCAGGGGAGGGGAGGGGGACTCAGGCCTGCTCTGCTCTGTCCCCTGGGGCAGCAGGAGCTGTGACTGGGCCTCCTGCTGACCTGAGCCTCCCGGCCCCCCACAGGGCCCCCCAGCCCCCAGGCTGACTCCACCTCCGAGGACGACTATGATGACATCGGAGCAGCCTAGACCGGGTCCAGTCCGGGCTCCTGAGTGGCTCTCCAGCGCTGGCCGCCTGCTCTGCCTACTCCTGCCCCGCCCCGCCCTCCCAACCCAAGTCCCGCAGGGCTGAGATACCCACCCCCCCTTCCCCGGTCCCACCTCCCGGCCCGACCCCCAACCCTTGGCCCGAGAGCAGGAAGGGAATTCCCAAGGCAGCCCCAGGGTGGGGAGACCCTGCAAGCCGTGGCTCAGGCATGAGCTTGCAGAGTCCGGGCCGCCTCCCGCAGCTGCTGGGGGTTCCGGGGGACGACGCCTAGGCCCCTTCCCGTCCTCACTGGAGTCCCTGAGTCTCAGACAGCTCAGCACCCAGAGGTCCCGAGAAGGGCAGCCGTGTGCTCGGGGCTGCTGGCTGGTGTCACTCTGTAGGGGGTCCTGGGGAACGCTGGTCCAGGTCTTTGTCCAGGGTGCCAACGGCACAGGCAGCTGACAGCGAGCAGGGTGACTGCAGGCCCCCACGCAGGAGCTGGGGTCTGAGGGCAGTCTCGTCTCTAGGGACCTTCTGAATCCACAGGCCTGTACCCTGGGAATGGTCCCGGACAGCCAATCCTTATTTTAAGCTTCCTACAGTTTACAAAGATTAACCCAGCCCAGAGCCCCCATAGACCTCAGGGTCAGGGGCCCAGGCCCTGCAGGGGACAGGAAGGACGGAGACATCTGCCAGAGAGCAGCCCTGGGGCTGCACTGGTCCCCTGGGTCTCCCTGCATTGCTCCTGGGTGAGCACGCAGGGCTGCCCGGAGAGCTGAGGCCCAGTGAGGCCCGAGGATTTCCATCCTGAATAGCTGGGATTAAACTGCTGAGTGAAACCAGGACGCGGAGTGACAAGTCCTTGAATTATCATCGAACCCAGGCATGAGTGCAAGTGTGTGTGCGTGCAAGTCACACGTGTGTGCCTGTGTGTGAGGCGTGCCTTGGGTTCCCTCAGCAGCAGATGGGACAAGCAGTTGAGCTCAAGTCCTTTGTTTGGGAATCGATCCCAGGGAGCACTGGTGAGAAAATGAGGAAGAGTGGGGGAGGGAAGACAGGACGGGAGCTGGTGAGCCGGCTGTGACCTTGGGCCACTGGGGCTCCATCCTGCTGCGGGCTCTGGGAGGCGCGCCTGACGGCTGTCCCACTAAGTAAGGGACAAGGGGACGGGAGGTGGATGGGCCGACCTCTGCCTGACACTGGTTGAGACCATGACCCCCAACCCCAGTGCCATGGAGTTGCTTTGTGAGTGGCTGATCACTCACAGAGATTGACACGTGGAGAGCCACAGGCATTGTCAAGGGGATAGGTCCAGGCGGAGTGTGGCCAGGGCCTGCTCTGTGTGTCTGTGTACATGCGTGTGTGCGTGTACTCATGTGGGCCAGGGTTGCTGCACTGGATGAGCTCCTGCCTGGACCCCAGACAAAGCTTCCAAGACAGGACAAGTGCGGAGGGGCTTTCTGTCCAGTCCAGGAGCATCAGAGAGGGAGGGGGCCGTGGCGCGGACTCACGTGGAAGAATTGGGGCCCTTCCTCCGGGGCTCTGCCCGCCCAGGAGCTGCAATGGCCGGTGCCCAGCTCTGCCTGCCTGCCTGCAGGGTCAGGTGTCCCAGCCCTCCTGGGAAGGGGATGGAGGGGGAGGTGGGTTCTGGATGCCACCCTCTGGGGCAGGACGGGCCTGTTTTCTGTTCACCTGTCCCAGGGGTGGAGAAAAAGCAGGCGCTCCCCAGGGCAACCGTCACAGGATGTGGTTGCCTCGCGTTGGTGGTGGGGCCCCCTCCTCGGCCCTCCTGAGCTCCTTCCTCCAGGGTCTGCGGGGGATTCCTAGGGGAGGAGCCACTGCGGGGGTGGGTGGGGCACGCTCCCAGGACCAGCCCAGGGAGGGGGAGCGGGGGGTGTGGTCTATGAAAGCCTTTTTTGATGGACATCAGGCCTTCACCTCCCAGCTCCCTCCATCCTGGCTGTGTGGCCTCAGACAAGGCGCTCAGCGTCTCTGAGCCCTTGCCATAAGGTTGCCTGGAGAGTGGGCGTGGCAGTGGGGGGCACCTAGGAGGTGGTGGGGAGGGGCCAAGGCTTGGCGAGGAAAGCTCCCTCATTGGTAGGTTAATGACTGCAGGCAGAGATCTCTGGAAACCAGGAAGGGCTGGGGAAGAGAAGGGCCCTGCCACTCACACAGTGCTGGGGGAGGGGCGTGGGTTCGTCTATGCCACTCTCGCTTGGTCACTGACACTTGGGGTCAGAAAGATCAAGTCCCACGTCAGGGAGCTAGGAGTGCAGTCCCAGAGAGGGTGACACATTCTGAGTCCTTTCAACTCCCCACCCCCACCCCTCCCCCTGCTCGGCTCTTGCCTCCGACAAACACGCCACAGAGGACAACTGCCCCGGAAAGCCCAGGACACGCCGTCCTGCCTTCCCCCAGCCCCGGGAAGCCTGCCTGATGTCCAGAGATGACCATACTGCCCAGGGAAGGTGCTGGGAGCTGGTCACAGAGGCCCTCCTCCTGAAGTCTCCCAGAGCTTTGGGTTAAAGTCAAGTGGACGGTGCACAGTGGACGTGGCAGCTGAATCCTGACTCCAGAAACTGTGGGGGAGGGGCCGCTGAGGATGAGGCGCAGGGCGGCGGTGGGGTGGGGGCTCAGCAGGGGAGGCGGCCGGGAAGGCTTCCTGGAGACTGTGTCTGCGCTGAGTGGGATGAGTAGGCGTGTCCTCGGGTGGGGTCAAGTCGGTGGAACGGCCCCAGGAGACCCAGCAAGGAACTGCACCGCTGTCTAAGGAAGAGTCGAGTCTCACACCAAACCCACCTTGTGGACCAGCAAACTGAGCCCCAGAGAGGTCAATGCCCAAGGTCACAGCCCTGAGAGGTGACGGCACTGGGATTCAAATATGAGGCGGCTACGATGGTGCTCCCCAGGGGTTGGGGGAGACTCATTCAGTCCCTGCGACTCCGGAGCCCCCGCCCGGCTTTGGGATCAGCCCAGGCACCGGCTGTGTGCAGAGATGTGAACTATTCACGGCCTGGGCACCCATTTAGAGCCAGGCTCTGTGCCGGGCGCAGGGGCAGAGGGGAGTGAGACCTGGTCCTGGCCTCTGGGGAGGTTGCAGTCTCTGGAGCTCTGCCCTGCGGTGCACAGCCGTGGGTGGGCGGTGCTGATGGCGATAATGGTGAGCAGCATTTCCTGGGTGGCAAGCAGATGTTATTTCATAGAATCCTCACACGGGCACACTGAGATATCCTTCCTGATTTTTAAATAAAATTAAGGCCCAGAGAGGTTAAGCGACTAGCCAGAAGTCACACAGCGTGTCGTGGCACACAACACCAAAGCCCCAGTGTGAAACCGCCACCCTGCACAGAGGGGCCAGATCACGGGTGCCTGTAGCCCACGTGAAGTGGAGCGCATCTGTTCAGCAGCAACCAGGACAGAAAACCCCCCCTGAGCCCACCAACGTCCTCCGTGACGAACATCCAGGAGAGAGGCGGGAGCCCGCGCCTGTTCCCTCGGACTCCGAGACCGTTTGCCATGTGGGCATCTTGCCACACTGGGTGGCATTTGGGTTATTAAACAGTCCCACTTTTCACAGAGACAGACCCGCCAGGGCTGGGGCAGACGAGGCTCAGATCCAGGTGCCTTCCTAAGGGGGCGCTCTCCTCCCTCCCTCCCTCCCTCCCTCCCTCCCTCCCCCTCTTGCCTTCAGCAATTTTAAATTATGCATCTACTTTATTTAAAATGGACAGAGGGACAGAGCTGCTATCCACTGGTTCACTCGCCAAATGCCCAGAACAGCCAGTGCTGGGCCAGACGGGAGCCAAGAGCCTGGAACTAAATCGGGTTGTCCCACGGGGGCAGCAGGGACTCAAGCACTTGAGCCGTCACCTGCAGCCTCTCAGAGTGAGCATGAGCAGCAAGCTGGACCCCAAAGCAGATCCAGGCACTTCTGCACGGAATGTAGGTGACCCAAGCGGCAGCTTAACTCCTGCACCAAAAGCCTGCCTCTGCCCTTCTTTTCTTAGTCTTTCTTTTAAATGGGGAATATTTTTTCTTAAAGATTTATTGATTTATTTAAAAGACAGAGTTACAAAGAGGCAGAGGCAGAGAGAGAGAGAGAGACAGAGAGACAGAGACAGAGAGAAGGAGTCTTCCATCCACTGGTTCACTCCCCAAATGGCTGCAACAGTAGGAGCTGGGCCAATCCGAACCCAGGAGCTTCTTCCGTAACTCCCAGGTGGGTGCCGGGGCCCAAGCACTTGGGCTGTCTCCCACTGCTTTTCCAGGTCATAGGAGAGAGCTAGATTGAAAGTGGAGTAGCTGGGACTCCAACCGGTGACCATATGGGATGCCAGCCCTGCAGGCGGCAGCTTTACCCACTCTGCCACAGTGCCAGCTAAATAAGGAATATTTTTACATTGTTTGAAACTCCCGCCACATAAATTCATGTCAGTAAGACCTCGTCCATCCTGTCCTGCCCCACTGCAAGTGAACAGTGTTGCTCAGATGTGAATTCCACCTGCTGTGCACCTCCCTTCTCATACAGAGAGCGTCTTCTCTCTTCCAGCCTGGGCGCCTGGCTCATTTCACTTCTTACGGGATTCCAGAGAAATTCCCAAGACAGTAACGTTTCTCCCCACACGCTGCCCCTCCGTAACCCCCACGTCCTGTGAGACCCACACAAGCTGCGCAGGAAGAGGTGAAGACGCCACTGACTCTGCCCGGGTTTGTTGGGAGAAAGGATGACAAAGAGGGGACAACAGAATGGGCCTTTGAAGCATGTGCAGGAGTTGGCTGGACAGGGAGCGAAGGGCATTCTTACTGGTGACAAGTGTGATGCTTGCTGCCTGGAGCTGGGGTGGGGCGGGGGTTTGGTCATTGTCCTAGGGCACTGGGGAGTCGGAGCAGTGTCTAAGGCAGGGAGGTGCACTGGTGCCTAGGTTGCTCTAGAAAGACAGGTGGCCACAGGCCTGTGACTGGGCGTGGAGCAGGACTCCGGGGTTTGCAAAGCAAACGCAGACCTGGAAGAGGACTTTCCAGCCCAGCAGCCTCCGGGCGCAGCGATGATGACGACAGTGACACTGATGACATCAGCTTCCATTCCCGAGCTCTCGGCTCCCCCCGGGCGGCCCTGTTCTGGGCGCATCTGTGCCCCACGAGGCACTAGCATTGCCCGTCTTACTCAGGAGGAAGAAACGGGCTCAGGAAGGTTCAGGGCTTTTCCCAGAGCCATCAGCACCTCACAGTGTGGCCAGGCCTTGGCTGCCTCTCCCCGAGGCCTCCCAGGGTGCTGAAGTCCACACCAAAGGCTCCTGTCCCTGCCTGTTGATCTTCCTGCCCCGGGAGCACCACACCCACTCTGCATCCTCCAGAGGACTGCAAAGACAGAGGGGAGGAGGCCAGGGCAGGGTTCTGGCAGGATGACCCCCACCCCAGGGTCCAGGGACAGGGCTCCGAGGCTCCCAGGCCACCCCCAGGGAGCACGGCCTTGAGCCTCCCTTCACTGGCGGGGCACTGCCTGGTGGTCCCCAGCCTTCCCCACTGGAGACCTGGCTTGGCAGGTACACCTGCTGCTCAGCCTCTCCATCCCTCCCTATCACCCCCATCTGTGGTTTCCACTTCCGTCCCCCCCGGAAGAGACCCTCTCGGCAGGGCCGGAGATGGGCAGATAGGATTGGAGCCCATGTGGCCCCTCGTGGACCCCTGTGGCTGTGGGGGCCGCGTCCTGGCTTCTCGCAGATGGGCTAGGGTCTCCACAGCAGGAGGAGCAGGGGAGACCCAATAAGGAAGGGACAAGTTCAAAGCCGCCTCAATGGAAAGTTCATCTCCCGCCACATCCTTCAGCTGTTTACCAGTTTGACGGGGTTCAGGCATCCGGAGATGAAAAGAGGCTCACCCCTATCGTCGAGGAAGGACCGAAATAGCAACAGAGGAAGACAACGGGCAGGGGGCAACGAGGCAGAGGGAAAGAGGAAGACGGGGCGGGGAACGGCGGGACGGGAGCAGACTGCAGGAGAGGCAGCAAAGCCAGGCAACACCGCTTACCCTGCCCCGAAGCCACCATGGGGCTCCGTCCGCCCGCCCACCACCACCCAGGGCCACAGGGGCATCTTAATCTCCACGGACTTCCATGAAAGAGATGTGAAGTCCCAAGAAATCATGGAACTAGTTCAAGGCCACCAGGCTAGGATGTTGGAGGAAAAGAAAAAAAAATGGAAAGCTACAAGGATCCGGAGCAAGAGGGTTGGACTGGGGGCTGAGGGAGGGCATTGATCCCCCATCCCAAAGACCCCAGCCTCTTCCTGGCCCCCTTTCCCCAGGCCCGCCTCCCTCCAGCCCCTGCCTGGGCCACCCACAGTGCAAGGGCAGGCAAGGAGTGGTCCCCCGGGACCATGAGATTCATTTTCCTTCTGGGTGAGCAGCTCACAGACCAGACGCCTCCCCCTCGCTACCTGGGGGTACCCTGCCTTCTCTGCCACCCCTGATGCCAGGCTAGGCCCACCCATGCCTCCCCTCCACTCTCCTGCACAGCAGAGAGAGAAAAATGACCCAGTCCACACACTCACAGTCACGTTCCTCCTCTGGCCTTCAGGCCACCCGGCACTTCTCCCTGGAGATGGCAGCGTCCCTCTCAGCCTCCCCGGCATGGGCCCGGCTCTGCCCCCCAGTCCAGCACCGAGGCAGAGGGAGGCTGCTCTGGTCTGAGACTCTCATGTAAGAGGGCTCTGTCACCCCCAACATGTCTGCATGGCTGAGACCCGGCACTGCTCTGGGTCACGTGACTGCCCGCCACCCTCTTCTCCCCCAAACCCGTGGTCCTTCTGTGGCCGGTGCCGCAGTTTTGAAAGTCCACTCCCTACTCTTGCCCTCATTCCTCCTACCTTCTTGGTAACCTGAGAGGCAGGCAGGTGCAGGAGAGGCTGAGTCCCAGTTAGAGGCAAACAGCAGCCCCAACAGAGGGGTCTGTCTCTGGGAAGGACCCCCAGCTCAGCCCACCCTCACCCTCAGACAGGAAGGAACCAACGCTCTGGGGTCTAGGGTCAGATGAAGCCACCCAGATGGCCTTCTGTCCCCAGGCCTTCTACCCCGAGGGTAGCTGATGCAGGGCCATTAGTGGCCAGCCAGGTCACCTGCTAATGTCGAGCACCCTTCCTCTCACCGGTTCTGGGGAGCCCTGAGGAGAACGGGGGTGATGACAGCAGCACTAACTCTGGCCACTGCCCCCTGAAGTCCCTGGGATCCCCATCCCCTGTTCTGGCTCCAGCAGCCTCACCTCGTGGGCTGCCCATGCTCGAGTCTTGCTCCAGCTGGGCCAGGCTTCCTGCTCCGTTCCTGGACTCGATGCCCCTCCCCCCTTTTTTTGCTGACCCACACTGGGATCTGCATGCACCTGCACCCACCTAGAAGCCTGCCTTCGACCCTACCCCTCACTAGCAGCCAGGACGGGACGCAGCACTAGACGCCCTGGCCCCAGAGGGTGAGCACCCTGTTCCACGTCTGGGACGACCTGTGTGTCACCCCTTTATCCTCAGTCCTCAGCCCAGTGTCCCCAGTGTCCCCAACCACACCAGTGGGGTGGAGACCCAGGGGTAGAGCGAAGCGGATTTAAAGCAACATTCCTCACACTGTCAAACTGCACATTTATTGGGAAAGGAACCTTCGGACATTTACGCACTCTCTTGCAGGGACTTTTCAAAAATGCCAGCGTCACAAAGCACAGAGACTCAGGACCCGCTCCGCAGGAAAGCAGCCCGAGACAGGAGCGTGAGGCACGCCTGGGCTGTCTTTTGCGCTGACGGACGTCACGGGGGACAGGTGGAGAAGTGGGACTGAGGTATGAGGAGTCGGCTGTGTTCCACGCATGCTGACTCCCTCACGTGGAAAGCGTGCTTTAGTAGGGTGAGAGAATATCCTTGCTCTTCAGTGAATGAAGCCTGACATGTTTAGGGGTAGGAGGCAGCAGACTTGTAAATGGCTCAAAAAAAACCTGATCTGTTTGTGGTGTGCGTGTGTGTGTGTGTGTGGTGTGTGTGTGTATGTGGTGTGTGGTGTGTGTGTGGTGTGTGTGTGTGATGTGTGTGTGTGTGGTGTGTATGTGTATGATGTATGTGTGTGGTGTGGTGTGTGTGTGTGGTGTGTGTGTGTGGTGTGTGTGTGGTGTGGTGTGTGTGGTGTGGTGTGTGTGTGGTGTGTGTGTGATGTGTGTGTGTGTGGTGTGGTGTGTGTGTGGTGTGTATGTGTGGTGTGGTGTGTGTGTGTGGTATGTGTGTGTGGTGTGTGTGTGTGGTGTGTGTGTGTCGTGTGGTGTGTGTATGATGTGTGTGTGTGATGTGTGTGTGGTGTGTGTGATATGTGTATGTGATGCGTGTGCTGTGTGTGTGCTGAGTGTGGTGTGTGTGTGTGATGTGTGTGTGGTGTGCCGTGTATGTGTGTGCATGTGTGGTGCGTATGTGTGTGATGTGTGTGGGTGTGGTGTGTATGTGTGTGGTGTGTGTGTGTGTGGTGTGTGTGTGATGTGTGTGTGCATGTGTGGTGTGTGTGTGGTGTGGTGTGTGTGTGTGGTGTGTATGTGTATGATGTGTGTGTGGTGTGGTGTGTATGTGGTGTGTTGTGTGGTGTGGTGTGTGTGTGATGTGTGTGGTGTGTGTGTGTGTGGTGTGTGTGTGGTGTATGTGTGTGTGATGTGTGTGTGGTGTGGTGTGTGTATGTGATGTGTGTGTGTGGTGTGTATGTGTGTGTGGTGTGGTGTGTGTGTGGTGTATGTGTGTGTGATGTGTGTGTGGTGTGGTGTGTGTATGTGATGTGTGTGTGGTGTGGTGTGTGTGTGGTGTGTGTATGTGATGTGTGTGCATGTGGTGTGTATGTGTGTGTGGTGTGGTGTGTGTGTGGTGTGGTGTGTGTGTGTGGTGTGTATGTGTGTGATGTGTGTGTGGTGTGGTGTGTATGTGGTGTGTTGTGTGGTGTGGTGTGTGTGTGATGCGTGTGCTGTGTGTGTGCTGTGTGTGGTGTGTGTGTGGTGTGGTGTGTGTGTGCTGTGTATGTGTATTGTGTGTGTATGTGATGTGTGTGTGGTGTGGTGTGTGTATGTGTGTGCAATGTGTGTGTTATGTGTGTGGTGTGTGTGGTGTGTGTGTGTGCGGTGTGTGTGGTGTGGTGTGTGTGGTGTGTGTGTGTGTGATGTGTGTGGTGTGGTGTGTGTGTGTGGTGTGTATGTGTGTGGTGTGTGTGTATATGTGTGTGGTGTGTGTGTGTGGTGTGTATGTGTGTGGTGTGTGTGTGTGTGGTGTGTATGTGTGTGGTGTGTGTGTGAGCATGTGTGGTGTGTGTGTGTGTGGTGTGTGTGTGGTGTGGTGTGTGTGTGTGGTGTGTGTGTGTGATATATGTGGAGTGTGGGGTGTGTGTGTGGTGTGTGTGTGGTGTGGGTGTGGTGTGTGTGTGGTGTGTGTGTGTGTAGGCAGGTGGGGCTGGTAGATGGGTAGCAGTTTGGGGGAAAGAAAATTATCACATGGGAAACCTCGGTGAGGAGCATCCAGGAATTCTTTGTATTATCTTTGCAACTTTTCTCTATGTCTGAAATTGTATTAAAATTTAAAACAAATTTAAGGGAAACTTTGTGTTGCTGTTATAAGCGAAAAGTCTGGCTCCCTTGCTATAAATGAGGGTAATTCTAGAACAAAGCCATGCTATCCGTCTCATGTGCTGCCTCAGCACATGGGTGTCCTTGGTCATGTGCAGAGATGGGCAAGAGTGAGAGAGACACTAGGGTCCTTGCGCCCACCAGGGACCACCTTGCAGTCATGAGAAGGCCTGGCAGAGGTGTAGAGGGAGGCACCTTCTCGCGACGTGATTGGTGGTATTTGGAGGCCTGTGGCTCTGAATCCTGCAGCATTCATGGCGTGAAAGTTGAGGGAATGCCCTTAGGAGCCTGGCACCCACACAACAGGGCCCTGCTCTCAGGACGTCACTTCCGTGCAGTCCAGGGCCGTACTGGGATGGAGGAGGGGCCAGGGCAGAGCTGGCTTCTCTGGGTCCAACGTTCCTGGGGTCCCCCGAGTCCGAGGTGGTGGCCCTGAGGCTAGCACATGCCGCAGGTGCAGACGCAGAGCCGGGGCAGGTCAGGGCTGCGGCAGAAAGGAGAACTCCATCAGTGGTGAGCGAGAGTGGGGCAGGACTGCGCACCGCGACTCCTGTCCCTTCAGGGTCTGTGCCCTCCCTCGTGCCCCTGCCCACTCTGCTCCCTCTGACTGGCAGTGAGCTCTTCTCCCCATCTTTCTGAGGACACATTTCATTTCTAAAAAGGCCTCTTTAACAGGAACATCACGTCGCTAGGCCAGAGTCCCCTGCCACCCCACGGTTGGCGCCGTTAGTGAGCCAATGTTGATCCTTTATTAACTAAAGTCCAGATGTTATTCTGATTTCTTTAGTTTTACCTAATCTCCCACATTAATCATCCTGCCTCCCCAGACTCCTCTTGGCTGTGCTAGATTCTCACTTTATTTTTGGCAACAATGATAGCTTTTTAAAACTTTTTTCTTTTTATTTGAAAGGCAGAGAGATCTTCCATCTGCAGATTCACTCCCCAAATGCCTGCAACAGCCAGGTCTGGACCAAGCTTCAGCCAGGGAGCTTGGAACTCCATGCTGGTCTCCCACACAGGTGACAGGGGCCCTGGTACCTGAGCCATCATCTGCTGCCTCCCAGGGTGGGCATTAGCGGGGCCTCGAGGGGAGATGGAACTCAAAACAGGTGCTCCAACAGGGGATGGGGCCATCCCCAGCAGCTACTTCTCCACTGCATCCACACTCACCCGACGATGGTTTTGAGAAGCATTTGGGCAGGTGCTTCGTCAAATGGCCCTCACCTGCGGTTTGCCAGATGTTTGTCTCATGCTCACACGGGGGCTAAAGGTGTAGAGGAGGATGGCCAGAGAGGTGAAGTGCCATTGTCTCAGATCATCCAGATCACGTAGCTGTTGTTACCATGACCCATGGCGCCGGTGTCGCCCCTGAGGGCCTCCTGGTTTCCCCTCTTTCGCATGCTGTGTGGCCAGAAGGGAGTCACTAGGTACAGCTCCAATTTCAGGAGCAGGGAATTCTGCCCCACCGCAAATCACCTGGAAGTTTTCTTCGTGGGAGGTTTGCTCATCATCATTTACTGATATCAGCACGAGCTCATGGGCTGTCTGCTTCGGGTTCTGGCCCAATACTACCCTCTGCCGTTGCTCCAGCTGTTCCAGCTGCTCCAGCTTCGGCCGTCGGGAGCTCCTTCCATGGACCTCCGTGACAGTTCCACATACCCCTACCAAGGCAGGCTCATCTGAGCCCTTCCTGACCCTTCTGGCACTGCAAGGTGCTCCAAGCATCACAAAGGAAGGAGATTCTGACGACGTGCGCCACAATGTGGATGAGCCTGCAAGACGTCAGGCTTTTATCACAGCGACAAAGTGCAGGGGGCTGGTGTTGTGGGGCAGCTAGTTAAGCCCATGTGTGGGAGTGCTGGTTCAAATCCTGGCCACTCCACTTCTGATCCAGCTCCTTGGTAATGCACCTGGGAAAACAGCACATGATGGCCCAAATACGTGGGCCCCTGCCACCCATGTGGGAGACCCAGATGGAGTTCCTGGCTCCTGACTTCAGCCTGGCCCAGCCCCAGACATTGTGGGCATTTGTGGACTAAACCAGTGAATAGAAGATAACTTTCTCTCCCTCTCCCTCTCCCTCTCCCTCTCCCTCTCCCTCTCCCTCTCCCTCTCCCTCTCCCTCTCCCTCTCCCTCTCCCTCTCCCTCTCCCTCTCCCTCTTTCCCTCTCCCTCTTTCCCTCTCTCTCCCTCTGCCACTCTGCCTTTTAAATAAATAAATAACATTTCTTAAAAAAGTTGAAAAAGGGGCTAGTGTTGTGGCATAGAAGGTTAAGTTGCTACTTGGGACACCGGCATCCCATATGGGCACCAGTCTGTGTCCTGGTTGCTCCACTTCTGATCCAGCTCCCTGCTAATGGCCTGGGAAAAGCAGTACAAGACAGCCCAAGTGTTTGGGCCCCTGCTACCCATGTGGGAGACCTAGATGAAGCTCTTGGCCCCTGGTTTTGGTCTGACCCAGCCCCCGCCATTGTGGCCACCTGGGGAGTGAACCAGTGGATGAAAACTCTCTCTGTCTCTCCTTCTCTCTGTAGAAGTCTGACTTTCAAATACACAAATAAATATATTTTTTAAAAAGCTGAAAAAAAGATGCTATGGACTCCTCTGGTCTATTCCCAGCTCTGATCTTAAAATCAGTCATTTCTCAGGGGAGTCCTGGCTTTTCATAATATTTGAAAACAAGATCCAGGTGCTACGTGACCTTGCCCTTACTGGGGTGTGGTTGTTTCCGAGCCGTCTCAGTTGACGTGGCCAGGAGCTGTAAGTGTGCGCAGTAACCTGTGTATATGGGCAAATCCACAAATACTTCTCCATCTGGTGCATGAATGCCTCCCGCTCCACATGGGTCCTAACAGCCTTCTGTCGCCCACCAATAGCCCCCCACTCCAACTGTGAGAAACCTGGCTCCCACCAGCCCCCAACCATGTACTGAAGTTTCCAGCCTAGACGCCGTTTCTCTGTCTCATAGTTTTCCTGTCTTCTCCATCAAGGTTCTAAGTTCCTCAAAGCCAAGGTCTGAGCTTGTTTTTCTCTTTTGGTCTCCGCCCTCTCCCCCACCGACATCTAGAAGAATGTTTTGTAACATGAGTCACGTTTGCATTCTATTTTTCCATGACTTTTTTAAAAAAGATTTATCTTATTTATTTGAAAGTCAAAGTTATAGAGAGAGAGAGAGAGAGAGAGGAAGAGAGAGAGAGCTTCTGTCTGTTGGTTCACTCTCCCAAAAGGCTGTATCGGCCAGGGCAGGGCCAGGCCCAAGCCAGGATCCAGGAACTTCATTCTGTCTTTCAAACCCCTTGTGATTTGCTTCTCACACCGTCAGCCCTGAATGCCCTTCTGCAGTACATGTCAGGCACATCCACTGGTGGAGAAACGAAACGCGGAGCTGCTGCTGCAAGGCCCCTCCTTCCTAGCTGCGTTTGCTTGTGCATTGTTCCGAGACCTCGCGAGGCAGAGATGAATGGGAATGGAAACCCCAAAGGGCCAGCTCCAGTGAGAACAAGGACTCACGAAGCTAACTCCACTAGGGCCCAGTGCAATCTCTTCGGCCTGCTCTCCGGAGAGCTCTCAGGAAAATCCCTGAGCCTGGCTCTGAGCTCCACCTTGCTACCCTCTGTACAGGGCCGGGAAGCCCCACTTGGCTTCCACTGGCTCGCGCACCCTGCCAGGAGTGGATTGCACAGCCCAGCGCAGGCAGGTCTCTGGTTAATTGCCTCTCTCTCTCTCTTTGAGAAGCCGGCTTGCTGGCGCCTTTGATGAGTGTTTCTATAAATAGGTTATGCTGTAACCTGAACATCTGTGTCCCACAAAGGCTTTAAAAGTTGTAAATCGTTGCCACTGTCGTCATCCGGCACTCTGCTCCGATTTCTTTCATTATGCTTTTAAAAAGCCGATGCTAACAATTTTCTGGCTTATTTTTTACAAAGAAATTACTCACTGATTTATTTGAAAGGCACAGTGACAGAGACAGAAGAATCTTGCATCTGCTGGTTCATCCCCTAAATGGCTGCAACAGCCAGGGCTGGGTCACGCTGAAGCCAGGAGCCAGGAACTCCATCCTGGTCTCCCACGTGGGTGGCAGAGGTCCAAGCACTTGGGTCATCATCTGCTGCCTCCCAGGCACATCAGCAGGGAGCTGGATGGGAAGCAGAATAGCCAGACTCAAGGAGCACTCAGACAGGGGATGTGGGTGCTACAACATCACCCCCAGCCCCGATTACAACAATGGCAGGACTCAGCTTCACTCCTGCCGCTCCACCCTCACCGCAGGACAGTTCCAGGTTTTCTGGAGGCTTCAGATACGACTGTGGGAAGCTCTCCAGTGCCCAGCTGCGGGAGCCCAGGCCCTGCCGCAGGAGAGTGGAAGACCCCCTGCTCCCAGCACAGAGTCCTGCCCGAGACACGTGTGCCCCTTCTCAACACCAAAGCTCAACAATTAGGCCAGATGCAAAGATGAAAGGCAATTAGCAAGCTGGCTTTTCAAGCGTGGTGAGAATCCCAATGTTACCCAAAGGCAGAGGGCTAGTTGGCTCCCACGAGTCCCTTCACTTGTTTCTGTTTCCGTTCCATTCATGCACATTCCTCGTGCTCCTACTGGGCGGCGCCTCCACTTTTCCTACTGTGCACTTGCTCAGCGCCGGGAGCTTTGCAGGCACCATGACCATGGCTTTAACTCCAGCCACCCTCCGTGCTGGCTACTATTGCTGTACTCATAGACATACACATGATTCAAACGCCTGCCATCCCAGGTCTGCCCTGCACCACGTCGCACTGGTCTCTGGGATCTGGCCAGCGCCACGGTGTGGACTGGAGGGAGGAGACAATGGACTCCGCTCCTACATCAACGAAAGGACATCTGAATTTCCTCTACGAGGAAAACGCCCACACGAAGCCCTGAGAGAAGCCTCACAGGACGAGCGACAAGTTTATCGGCGCCATCTCAGCAGCCACCCCCTCCCCAGGGTCTCCTTCCGTGGGGTGTGGGGCACCTCCGGTCTGAGCAGCTTCCTTGGGTGGGTGGAGGGGCTGCAGGATGGGCCTCTGGCAGCACCGTCAAGGACATATGAGGGCACTGGCTGGCATGGGAGCCAGGGAAGTCTCGTCCCGCCTTCCGGAAGGAACTGAGCGCACCAGCTAACCGCTCCACCTGCTCGTCTCTTACCAGAAATCACTCCCCAGTTGTCAAACGAGGAAAGGGGTGACACCTGTGAGGACTCCCGTGGGGACAGGCGCTCGGCCTCAGGACTGCCAGACAAGTCCACGGCCATACCCTGACTTTGCAGACATCGAGGCTCAGGGGCCATCAGCGACAAGCTCATGGGCCACACGGTCAGTGCCAGGCCTGACACACAACTGCCACCTCCCAAGTCCAAAGTTCACGCTTTTCCCTCTCCGACTGGCAGCCAGGGCACCAAAGATGATGTTTTTTTTTTTTTTTTTTTTTTTTTTTTTTTTTTTTTACGAATCACCATTATTTGATCCAGAGAGTTCACATAGAATTGCAGATTCTTAATTTTTTTTTTAATTAGAAACTTTGGGGCAGGCATTTGGTCCAGTGGTTAAGAGGCCACGTAGGATGCCTGTTAGTATTGGAGTGTCTGGGTTCAGGTCCTGGATCCACTTCTAATTCCAGCTTCCTGCTAACCCCTGGGAGGCAGCAGGTGATGGTTCAAATATTTGGATCCCCATCACTCATGTGGGAGATCTGGGTTGAGTTCTGGGCTCCTGGACACCGCCTGGCCCAGCTGTGACTGTTGCAGGCATTTGAGGAATAAGCTAGCACATCTTGGAAGATCTCTATTTCTGTCCCTCTGTCAAATAAACAAAAAAAAAGCTTCAAAACAGGAAAATTGGAGCCCTTGGCAACCCCAGATCTGGAGCCTCAGCAGTCGGCTACAATGGGCTGAGATGGGCTTGGGATCCTGTCGGCACTGGGCTTACCACGCCGTCCCCTGCTCACAGCCTCTCCCGTCACAAAACCCAGCTCAGGCACACTGGGCTCACGGAGAAGCCGAGCAGGGCAGCACCCGCCCGGAATAAGCAGGAGGAGGGCACAGGAGACCACGAACACCCAGCCTCCTCCCCCACAGCACAGCCCAGCGGAGTGGGTGGCAGGTTGCGGGGGCTCCTCCCAGAGGGCCCAGGGCAGCAGGGACGCAGGGTGTGGCCTGTCGCTGGTCTGCCTGGCACTCACGTGACACCTCCCACCGCACCTTGCAAGCCCTGCCTGAGAAGCGAGCATTTCCCAGGCTAAGACCAGGGGCGTGAACGCCGCCCCCGTCCTGCAGGGCTGAGCAGGCACCAGCGGTGCGACGCATGCGCACGGAGAGCAGGGCTGTTTTCCGGTGATCTCCGTGCCTGGCCTTCCCCAAGGCTACTACAGAGCCTGGGAATGTTGTGTGCTTGGAATGGTTAGCCTCTAGGGTTGGCCTCTAGGGCCCGCTGATGGATGCCTGTTTTAGGACAGATTAACTCCTCCGACGTTCATCTGCTCACTGCAGACTGTGAAACTGACGGCTGCTGCAGAGCCCATCACCAAATTTGCCACCGCCAACCCATGCGAGTGTCTGAGATTCTGCTCCTCGCACCTCGCTCCTTTGCGTGGGGTCACTTGTAAAGCGGGTGTACCTGGGAGGTAGCGGCCAGGAACACCTGAATATGAATTGCTTCCTAGACCACTCAACATTTTGGAGAGAGCTCAGAGGTCACTTCGTCCAAACGGCATTGTTATTTTTCAGATTTCTCCATGGTCAAGTGCAGAGGCGGAGCCTCTCAGGGTTTCCTGGGCTTGGCCAAACTGTGACTATTATAGGATCTCCTGGCCTTTGGATTGCTGTCCGAGCTCTCGGCTATGCCGCTGTTCCACAAAACACAGCCCCTGGCTATATCCAAAAGGTGAGTGTCACTGTGTCCTAGCCAAACTTCATCTCTGGAGGCGAAAACTTGAACTTCACATAATTTGTGTGTGTCATGAAATATTCTTCTTTTTCCCTATCCCCCCTCCCCAGCCATTTATACATGTAAAAACCACTGATCGTTCCAGCAATGCAAAACCAAGCACTGGGTCCCTTTGGGCTGCTGTGGTGGTCATGGTTTGCTTATTCTGGGTCTAGAGGAATAGTTTTAAGAAAGCTGGTTTAGGGGCCAGCGTTGTGGCATAGTGGGGCTAAGCCTCAACCTGCAGCGCTGGCATCCCATATGGGCACCAATCTGTATCCCGGCTGCTCCTCTTCCAATCCAACTCTCTGGGGAAGCAGTAGAAGGTGGCCCAAGAGCATGGGCCCCTGCACCTGCTTGGGAGACCTGGAAGAAGCTCCTGGCTCCTGGCTTTGGATTGGCCCAACTCTGGCCATTGTGGCCATTTAGGGAGTGAATGAGCAGATGGAAGATCTGTGTGTGTGTGTGTGTGTGTGTGTAACTCTACCTCTGAAATAAATAAATAAATCTAAAAAAAAAAAAAGCTGCCTTAGAGGCCCTCGCACGTTTTGAAGTTGTTTTCTGAAATATTTCATCAAAGGTTTGATGAGGCAGGATATGATTCATGTCATATTTTCAATGCTGACATTTGCAAAGAAAACTCACAGCATCCTTTTAAATAAACTCGAGTGATATCGATATCACCACCACCCGTCGTCGGAACACACGAGTGAGCCGTTCTTCACAGCAGGTGCCCTCCCACTATCCCGTGGTCTCCTTGACCTCCTGGTCCACTCTTTCCACACAATTTTATGCTAATGCGTTCTCATGCCTTTACGTCTTTGGCTTATAGAAATCATCTTAAGAGTCTCTGAAGCCGGCGCCGTGACTCAATAGGCTAATCCTCCGCCTTGCGGCGCCGGCACAACGGGTTCTAGTCCCGGTCGGGGTGCCGGATTCTGTCCCCGTTGCCCCTTTTCCAGGCCAGCTCTCTGCTGTGGCCCGGGAGTGCAGTGGAGGATGGCCCTAGTCCTTGGGCCCTGCACCCCATGGAAGACCAGAAGCACCTGGCTCCTGCCATCGGATCAGCGCGTTATGCCGGCCACAGTGCGCCAGCTGTGGCGGCCGTTGGAGGGTGAACCAACGGCAAAAGGAAGACCTTTCTCTCTGTCTCTCTCTCTCTCTGTCCACTCTGCCTGTCAAAAAAAAAAAAAAAAAAGAGTCTCTGAAACAAAGCTGTACACAAATCAAAAATCCCAACACTTCATCATTCCCTGCGATCATCAGGCTCTGATAAAATATTGCCCAGAGATTATACTGTTGTTACAATCATGATTAGTACACAAAGTGAAATAACATGGACACTATGAATTTTGAATCAATTTATAATATCCCTATACATGATTTTCAGCCACAAAAACTTGTGTACTGTAAGTGTATCTAACAGGATGTTTAAACTGTCCCCCCATTCATGGCGGAATCCATAGGTGGATATTTATGTATTTCTAGAATGAGGCAGGAATTAGCATCACGTTTTCCATTTTTATAGCTGTGAGCACTGAGGACATGGAACTAGAAATTCTATGGTGATGTCACTCAATTTTTTTCAGCCTTGTCCAAGTTAGATGCCAAAAAAAAAAATCACGATGTATACTAGAATAGATGATTTTTTAATTTTTGAAATGTCATGTTGAAAATAAAAATTGGAAGCCATCTGCCTTGCCAGAGGCCCTGGGCCCCTCCCTGTCTGAAGACCGCCAGCAAAGGTGAAGAGAGTCGAACACTCTGCATTGAGAACTGCAAAACTCTTAGCAAGAAAACAGCGGCCAGCCTCCTGCGGGGAGACACCACCGAGCCCCAGTCAAGCTTCTAGCCGCCTCGTGCTGGAAAAGCTCAGGGCTGCCTGGTCTGAAGACAGGCCCCCAACCTTCTTTTTCGTGGAGCAATTATTCTACTCAATTTTTTAAAATTATAATTTTAGTTGTAGGTGTTTATGGGGAACGTATGATAATTCGGTACGTGCACACAGTGTGTGAGGACCACATCTGGTGAGTTAGTGTTTCCATCTCCTTCAACATTTTTTATAAAATTTTATGTATTTATTCGAAAGGCAGAGAGACAGAGATCTCTCATCTGCTGGTTCACTCCCTCAGTGTGCACTACAGGAGCTGAATCCCTCTCATGTGGTGGCAGGGACCCAACTGACCGGGCCACCACCTGCTGCCTGTGCACATTAGGAGGAAGCTGGCATCAGAGGCAGAGCTGGGACTTGAACCCAGGTCCTCGAATAGGAGATACCAGAGTTCCAAGTGGCGTCTAAACTGCTGCGCCCAGCACCCACCCCTTTTTTCTTTCTCTTTTGCTTATCTGAAAGGCAGAGAGAGCGAGGAGAGATAACATTTTTGATTGACACTTAACAGCTATACGTATTTGCAGGGTACAGCAGTGTGTGCAGCCCAACGGGAGCTGATCAGCTCAGAGTACTGAGCGCGACTCTCACTGTGTTCACCTTGAAACCCTTGCGTTGTTGATCCTCCGGGACGCTCGCGTAGCTCTGTGCACCAAGCTGTCTTCTCTGGGAGCCCAGAGCCCCTCTGGAATGTCACCATCTGGGAGGTCAGGGCCTGGGTCTCAGCCCCCACGGGAGGCAGGAGCCTCCCAGGGACGAGTGTGAGGCAGCCACCACTGGGCCTGCAGCCCCTCCCCGCTCCCCCACCCTCCCTCTAAAACTCCTCATCCCCTCTGTGGAAACTGAAAACCTCGCGCTGGCCTCTCCTCCCTGCAAAGTCTGCCCCTGTCCCTGGCAGAACCACTGAGGATGAGGCCCCGGGGAGCCAAGCGGGGCAGTCACAGCACAGATCACAGAGGCTCAGGGAGGCCCCCAGCTGCCTGCCCAGCAGCCGCCATTGCTGCTCCTCCCCGCCCTGTCCCCTCCCCCTCCCCCTCCTCCTCTCCCCCTCCCCTTCCTCAGCCAGTCCTCTCTACGGAGGATCCATTTGCTGGGTTCAGGTATGCCCAGGTTGGCGGTGGAGGACGAGGAGCCAGGGCTGGAAGAAACCTTCCAGACCCCTGAGGACCACTGATGCCCTCCCTGCAAAGGTGGAAGGGGCGGGGGCCCACAGAGCTGGACAGAGGCCCTGGTTCTCACTTCTCATGAGCCTGTGTGGCCTGACGGGTGACTGATGTGGCGAAATAAACGTCTGATTGACAGAGGGTCAATCCCAAGTCCCTTGTACTGCACACATCACTTTTCACCTCTGCAGGTCCCAAAAGCCAGTGGCAGGAGGCCCAAGAGTCCATGCTGGGTGTGGGACACCAACGTCAAGCTGCGCTGAAGCCGACCGAAGTGCAGAGGGAGAGTTCCGTCTGGAAAGTGGCAGTGTCCCTGCCCGTCCCATCCCTTTGGCAGGGTACAAAGGTGGCCTCATGGTGGACACAGTCCTGAGGCTGGGAGCCCTCTGCAGGGTGCAGCAGAACTTCACAAGGATCCCACCCTGCTGCAGCAGGGGCATGGACTCCTTGACCCCCATCCAGCCCCGGGAGCAGCCTGTGCATAATTCTGTGTGAGAGGTCAGGTCCCACCGGCCCCGGAGGGAGGGTGCTGGCAGCACAAGGCGTATGCTCCTAGAGCTTCATCAGAGGAAAGGCAGGTGGGCAGGAAACCTGCAGGCCACCGCCTCTGAGCCACGCTGGGAGTGGCAGCTGCCGGGACCCAGGACGGGGTGGGGGTGAGTGCTGCTCGCTGTGGGGGGCTCTATGCAGCGGGAGGGGAGCAGGCTCACTGCCTGGAGAGGAGCCCCAGCTAGGACTGAGCGAAAAACACACTTGAAGACAGCTTCTATAGTAAAACCCCATTTACGTAAAGTAGTCTGCCCCCGGCGTCTTACACACACACACACACACACACACACACACATAGCTGAAGGTACCGGAGAAGTGAGGAGGTAACCACAGGACCAGCTCCCAGGGCACAGCACCCTCTGCCTCTTAATTCCTAGTTAGGAGTTGACGCCAAATGGAGCAACGCTCTTAAAAAAAATCCACTTCCCTGAGATATAATTTATAGACAATAAAATGCATTCATTTCAAGTGGACAAATAAATGTACCTGTGCAACCACCACAGTCAAGTTCTGGAACACCTCCTTCACCCCACAGTTCTTCACGCCCCCAACCCTACAACTGGCCATCAGCTTTTCCCCTGTAGCTTAGTTTTGTTGTGTTCAGGATTTGCTAAATCTGTAATAACATACACACACACACACACACATACACAAACAGTCACTTCTCTGGTACCTTCAGTTACGTGTGTGTGTGTGTGTGTGTGTGTGTATGAGGATTCTTCCCAAAAGTTCATGGAAAAATAGGATTAAAAGATAAATTTAGAGGCCAGCATTGTGGCAAAGTGGGTTATGCCGCCACCTGCAGTGCTGGCATCCCATACTGGAGTGCTGGCTCAAGTCCCCGTTACATCCCATGTGGGAAACCCAGATGGAGTTCCTGGCTCCAGGCTTTAGCCTGGCCCAGCCCTGGCCATTGAGGCCATTTAGAGAGTGAATCAGCAGATGGAAGCTCTCTTTCTTTCTCTCTGTCATTTTGCCTTTCGAATAAATAAATCTCCAAAATAATTTTATTTTGGTGCAAAATGTGTTTGAAATCCATACAAAGTTTTTTTCATAATACACACTTTCTGTGAACTTGAAGATGTGTGTGTGTGTGTGTGTGACCTTGTCCTTTTCCCATTACTGAACATTTGGGTGGTTTCCAATTTGAGGCTGTTTTGAAAAATGCTGTCAGGATCATCCAGGTTCAAGCCACGTAGGGACTTGCTTTCATTTCTCTGAGGCAAAAATCCAGGAGTGGATTGATAGCGGTGTGGGTAGGTGTAGGTTTAATTACATAAGAAAACTGTCAAACCAGTTTCCAACGTGGTTGGACCACATTTACACAAATGGGACATTGCATTTTCAAAGATTCTGCCTAATGTTTGTCTTTGACTTCCAGTGCAATTACGGAGTATCCAGAAGGCCTGGAAACAAAAATTAAATCGTGATTGTTAACAACTGGGCCACTTGCTTGGTATTTAAAGGCAATTCACGTGAAACAGGTTGAAGAAAATATATTGAGCCTAGTATTTAGAAGCATAACCAATAAAATGTTTTCAAATAAATGCAACCCCTGTTTAGTGGGTTTGGGGCTACCCTCAGCATGGGAAGAGCAGGGTCACCTCAATATTTTAGGCATTTATAATAATAGGGGTGCTTTGCTTTCCAGCTATAACAGCTGCATTGTTTGCAGAAGAGAGCTTAGACCAAGCAAAGGAGGAAGATACCGTTTAAAGTCCTAATCACCACAATGCTACTTTCCCCCGTGTGTGCTCATTGGTATTAACTGTACTTTTTTTTAATCTTATGTTGACTTCCTACAGTATCACCTAATAAGGGAACTTCACAAAAGTGTGTGGCAATGGAATTAAATGATAGATTTATTTTAATGCAAGAAATTTTAAATCCATGCATGTTTTTATCATAACATGTGTTCTCCACGAACTTTTTGAAGTAGCCTGCATTTGTAAAAGCAGTATTTCCTCAGAGCAAATCGTTTTTGAGTCACATGTAATAATCGTACATATTTGTGGGGTACTGGGTGATTTTTTAAGGATTTACTTATTTATTTGAAAGGCAGAATTACAGAGAGGCAAAGGCAGAGAGAGAGAGAGAGGTCTTCCATCCACTGGTTCACTCCCCAAATGGCTGCAAAGACCGAAGCTAGGCTGATCTGAAACTAGGAACAAGGAGCTTCTTCCGGGTCTCCTACGCGGGTGCAGGGCCCAAGCACTTGGGCCATCTTCCACTGCTTTCCCAGGCCACAGCAGAGAGCTGGATCAGAAGTGGAGCAGCCGGGACATGAACTGGTGCCCATATGGGATGCCGGCACTGCAGGTGGCGGCTTTACCATCTACACCACAGCACCATCCCCCCCCACCCCGTGATATTTTAACACAGGTACACAGCACGTGCTGATCCAGTCAGGGTGAGTAACGTGTCTGTCTTCTAATTTCATTGTTTGGAAGCTTCAAGCGCTTCCGTTATTCATAAGCTGTAGATTGGTTATGGTGGACTGCAGCCTCCCACGGAGTTGGCCGGCTGGAACTGACCCTTCTGCCTGTGTTTTGGTGCTATTGTCCAACTCAGGCCCCCACGGCAAACATTTAAAAACCAAATGTTAATCATTACAAATCGAAAACAGGAATAGGAAGCCCCTCCCCCAAGTGAGCATCCTTCCAGACAAGTTCACGTCTGTCCAGGCCTCTCTGCACATGCGCAGGGTGGACGCTGGGGGCTTAGGAGCACATTTCCTTCTTTCACCTGGTAATACGGCGTTTCACATTCTTGAAAGAACAAGGCTTCTCACGTCCACCTAATAGTCTGTTGCACAAGCGGACCTTAGTTCATTTAACTATCATCCGAGAGTAGGTGTTGAGCCTCGTGGATAAGACACCCATTTCCCACGTCGGAGTCCCTGAGTTTGATTCCGGGCTCCAGTTCCTGATCCTGGAGTCCTGCCAACGTGCACTATGGGAGTAATAGCTCAAGTGATTGGGTTCCTGCCCCCCGGGAGAGAGACTTGCCTTGCACTCCTGGCTCCAGGCGTTTGCGGAATGAACAATGCATGGACGTGAGCCCTCCTTTTCCCTTGTTTGTGTCTCAAAGAAACAAAATTAAAAAAAATTTTTTTTCAAACTGTTACTTGAATGTTGAACACTTCACCTGAGTCTCTGTGTGTGTGTGTGTGTGTGTGAATGAGAGAGGAGAGAGAGAGAGAGAGAGAGAGAGAGAATATACCATGAAAGATATCCTTGCTGATAAAGCTTACCTGCATCTCTGACCCCATGTTTAGGATAAAGTCTTAGAGCTAATAATTATTTAAAATCATTACACATCGTCTCTAAAATGTTTTAATTCATTTACCATTCAATGGGTCAAAATTCAGTTGAACTTCTCTCAATTTTTAAAGCCATTTTAGAATGACAGAATACTTCTCATGGAAGCATCAATTTGTATGGCCACGATTGTAAGAGAGTTTTTTTTTTTTAATATGCTTGTTGACCATTTCTATCTTTTCTTTTGGAAACTGCTTCTATCTTCACCTATTTTTCTTTCGGGTTCTATAATTTTCCTATGAAAGTGTAAACATATTTGGTTTCGCTTTAAACATGTTTAATTTAGTTTTGAATCCCTGGCACTTATTACAGTGCCTCAACCTTTGTAAACACTCAATAAATAGTCACTGAATGGAGAAATGCCAGTGGTGTTAATGTGTTTTCCTGAATGTTGCTAATACGTGTCCCTGGTTCTCAAGTGGCTTAAACTTTTGCTTATGGTGCTTTGTGATCTACGGAACTTAAAAATCTGTTTGTGTTTTCCTTCTTTCTGGGATTTCTTCATTATTTAGTAAATCTTTGCTTCATTTTTTTTAAAGATTTATTTATTTATTTGAAAGGCAGAGTGACAGAGAGGCAAAGAGAGAGAGAGAGGTCTTCCATCCACTGGTTCACTCCCCAAATGGCTGCAATGGTCAGAGCAGGGCCAATCCGAAGCCAGGAGCCAGGAGGTTCTTTCTGGGTCTCCCACGTGGGTGCAGGGGCCCAAGGACTTGGGCCAACTTCTACTGTTTTCCTAGGCCATAGCAGAGAGCTGGATCAGAAGAGGAACAGCCAGGACTTGAACCAGCACCCATATGGGATGCCAGCACTGCAGGAAGTGGCTTTACCAGCTATGCCACAGTGCCAGCCCCTTTCTTTCATTAAATCAGATCAACACTGGCCTGCAAGTTTATCTTCTGACTCTATCGTTATAAAGCACTTAATATCTGGAAGGGAAAATGCCATTGTTGTACCTGAGCAAGTGTGAACAAAGGAGCACCACACGTTGATAAAATCTGATGGTCCTTTATTGCCGGCGGTGGAGAGTGGGCTCATGCCCTAAAGAACTGCCAACCCTGAAGCCCAAAGCAACAGGGTTTATAAAGGCAAAAACCACAAAATCAGGAGGGGAATACATGGTTGCTAGGATCGGGGGAATACATGGTTACTGGGGTCAAGCTGACCTAAAACCTATGCAAAACTAGTATCAATTATAATCTTGACAATACCAGTTACAGTCTTAAAAATCTTAATTATAATCCTGACATTAATCCAGGTATTTTTTTTTTTTTTTTTTTGACAGGCAGAGTGGACAGTGAGAGAGAGAGAGAGAAAGAGAGAAAGGTCTTCCTCCAATGGCTGCCGCGGCTGGCTTGCTGTGGCCGGCGCACTGCGCTGATCCGAAGGCAGGAGCCAGGTGCTTCTCCTGGTCTCCCATGGGGTGCAGGGCCCAAGCACTTCGGCCATCCTCCACTGCACTCCCTGGCCACAGCAGAGAGCTGGCCTGGAAGAGGGGCAACCGGGACAGAATCCGGTGCCCCGACCGGGACTAGAACCCGGTGTGCTGGCGCTGCAAGGCAGAGGATAGCCTGTTGAGCCGCGGCGCCGGCCAGGTATTGGTTTTAATCATATGTAGGACATAGACAAATTACATTTTTATCATTAACCCAGGTGCAGCCTATCCACTTCCAAACTTGAGCGATCATGCTAGGGGGTTTCTATGCTCTGCCAAGTGTGGTGTAGTGGACTGCTATTGCCCGACTGTTTTAGATCATAGTTTCAGACCAGAGTCTCACAGTGTAGGGGGGCACCTTCCCAGAATGGAGTCTTAGGTTCTCCAAAATGGAGTCCCTACTGTCAAGGTGTTACTTCACCATTTCACCACTCCTATTGTTCAAGACTTCTTGCTGCTTTCTCCAGTAGTTGAACTTTAAAATGACTTAAACACATCATCATCACAACCCTTCCCACAACACACACACACACACACACACACACACTCACCCACGCATGGTCTGGGTTCAGGAGGAGCTGCCTCTAACCTGTACGTGTTACCATCCTTACTCTTTCCATCAAGGCGGTCAGGTGCCCTCGCTCCAAACCTCTGCTCACAGCCCCGGTTTCTCTGTTGGAGGGAGGTGGAGGGGACTTGAGAGAATGTGAAGCCAGCGCTGATGCCACCCACAGCCCCCCCCAGAGCTCTGTGCCAGCCTCCCGGTTTTCAGCCAGATGTGCTCAAAGATGCTTAATTGGAAATATTTGTGAAAGGCAGGCACCAAGCGGATGAGATGGGGGTCAGAAAGGCTGGAAGGCAAACTGCCCATCTTTCACGGCTACTGGGAACTGTGTGCCGAGGGCTGCAGCACGGCCTGACTCAGGAGTCCCACACTTCAGATCCGCGAAGGAAACAGTATGGACCCACAGATGCGTCATAAGGAAAAACTAGAACTCGATGTCTAACATCTAGAAACCCATTTAGTAAATTCTGGTGTGCACTGCAGAGAAATTTACCCCGTGTTCAGAAGGGCTGCTTTTCTGTAAATCCCGGTGAGACGTACAGCAAACAAAACTCAACGGTTGCTTGCGCGGGTGGAAGTTGGTTGGGACTTTTTGGTTTCTTTCTAGTTTTTAAAAATCGTTTTCCAAGGTCTGCATCACGAGTATACACTTCCTTGATAACTGTTTGAAGCCTGTTTTTAAGTGGACAATTAACATTGTTTTCAAACTAATTAATCAATGTGTTATTTTTTTTTTTAAGATTTTATTTTATTTGAGAGGTAGAGTCACAGAAAGTGAGAGGGAAAGACAGAGAGAAAGGTCTTCTGTTAGTTCACGCCCCAAATGGCCACAATGGCCAGAGCTGCGCCGATCAGAAGCCAGGAGCCCGGAGCTTCTTCCCAGTCTCCCACGCAGGTGCAGGACTTGGGCCATCTTCTACTGCTTTTCCAAGCCATAGCAGAGAGCTGGATTGGAAGACAAGCAGCTGGGACTAGAACCGGTGCCCAAATGGGATGGTGGCACCGCAGGTGGAAGATTAACCTACTGCGCCACCGTGCTGGCCCCAATGTGTTATATTATTTATTTATTAATTATGACAAACCCACTTTCACTGAGAGGAAAAAGGAAAAAGACTAAACACTAAACACAGCACAATACCTAAAGGAGAAAGTAAACATAATCTAAAACCCTGCCACTTCTAACATTTTGCTTTGCAACAAATAATAAGGAACTTCAAAAAGTTTATAGAAAAATTGAATTAAGGGGCCACCGCTGTGGCACAGCAGGTTAAAGACCCAGCCTGCAACCCCAGTATTTCATATGGGCACAAGTTTAAGTCCCGGCTGCTCCACTTCTGATCCAGCTCCCTGATAATGAGCCTGGGGAAGCAGTGGAAGATGCCCAAGGACTTGCACCCACGTGGGAGACCCAGAAGAAGCTCCTGGCTCCTGGCTTCGATCATTCCAGCTCCAGCCGTTGAGGCCATTTGGAGAGTGAACCAGCGATTGGAAGACCTTTCTCTCTGCCTGTAACTCTACCTCTCAAATAAATAAAAAATGTTTTAAAAAATGGAATTAAAAGATAACTTTATTGTGGTGCAAAAATCTTTGAAATCTATGAATAGCTTTTTCGTAATAGGCATTTTCCAAGAACTTTTTCACACCCCCTCACGTGCATGGATTTCAAAACGTTTTGTGCCAAAAGAATCTTTGGTTTTAATTTCGTGTTTTTCTGCAAACCTTTTGAGGTGCCTTTGTGTATACCCGTGTGCGGAGACACAGGCACACTGTTCTGCAAAGTGCCTCTTCCACTCATCATTGTCAGTTTCCTTTCACATCAGTACAAGGCCATCCACCCCACTCTTTTTAATGGTCTGCATTAAAATATCTCCACCCATACATCTTGTTGTATGATGTACTGCTGCTTACTGTGCTGATGTCTCGCTGATGCACACGGAGGGAATGTGTAGGATTCCACTTAGTCGTTAATGTGACAGCAAGTGAGCTAGACCAGGAGCCCCCCTCTATGGTAATGTCCTATCTCCTGTTAATTCACCCGCCTGGTTGGAGCCTCAGTTTCCCTCTTTGTAAGGTGAGGACCTGGGGAACATCGGGTGGTTCCTGAGATGCCTCTGGCTGTAGCATTCTCTGATTTCTTTTCTTTTCTTTTCTTTTTCTTTCTTTCTTTTTTTTTTTTTTTGGTTGCTTTTATTTACTTGAAAAGAAAAGGTGAGAGAGAGAGAGAGGGAGAGACCTTCCTCTGTTTCACTCCCCAAATGCTGGCAACAGCCAGGGCTGGAACTCCACGTAGGTTGGCAGATTCCCAAGTGCGTGGGCCATCCCCTGCTGCCTCCCAGGGTGCACATTAGCAGGAAGCTGGAATCGGGACCAGAGCCAGGGCGCAAACCCAGGTGCTCCCGTATGGATATCTTAACTGCTGCACCAAACACTCGCCCCTCTGATTCCGACGTGGCAGCCGAGTTCTCAAGACTATAAAGTGCACAGTGTAATTTTAACAGCACAGCCCTGACTAGGGCTCCCTGTGAATGACACTGTGGAAGCCCTCAGATACCTGTGTTTATTTTCCAGTTAGGAAATACACAGGTGGCCAGAGGGTGACTTCCAACGCTGTGATCACACCAGGGTACAGATCTGTCCTCCGCCAGGCCAGCATCGTGCACAGGCTGAGCCGCCTGCCTGTCTCCCAGGCACCGACTTCTCTTCTGGAGCTGCTCTGAGTGCCGCCTGTTGTCTTGACGGGCATTGCTTTGAATCCCCCCCACCCCCGACACACACACACACACACACACACACACAGATGCCTTGAGCTCTGTGTGTAACTGGAATGAATCTGTCTTCCTTCCCTTCCACACTCTGATTGACAGCAGCTAGCTGCTGATTTTGTGACTGCCTGGAGTGTCTGTTCAGCCCAACAGGCACCTAGTGCTTGCTTGAGAATTACAAAAGTGGCCTTGAGCCAGCCAGCTGAGGCTGCGCAGTGATCAGACCCAGGACCAGAGGACTGGATTTGTCCCTGCAGGGTGACAGTAGCCACTGTGACCCGGACGAGCCCCCTACCGCCTGGCCAGAGGCCAGTGTGCCGCTGGCCCTGTCCTTTGTTCCCCTTGTTCCTGACGGCCCCCCTCCTTTCTGCTCCCTTCAACAGCACACATATGCTAACTGGAGAGCTGGGGAAAGCAGTTTTAAGCCTGGGAAGAGCTGTCTTGTCCTCAAGATTGCACACCCGTGTTTTCTTGCATCAGCTCTCATCGCAGGTGAATTAGGCATCCAGCCTCCAGCAAGCCCAGCCCACTTCTAACATCTTTAACATCGCGGTTTGTTCTGAAGCAAATATCTCAGTGATCTGCCTGCCTCCGACACTCCCACCCCCGCAAATGCTTCTGGAGGGGGGCCTCTGCTCAGCCCAGTGCTTTCGATACTGTGTAGCAAGCCCAGGGGTGGGGAGCAGGTCCTAAGCTGGTCCTAATTCGACATCAAGGGAGCACCTGCTGTGTGCCCCTGACACTGAGCCAAGTGCACTTCATGCATCACTGCACCTGTGAGGGCTGGGCAGTAGCTGACAGCAGCCATGGAACACTCGTCAAGAACCTCAGCTTTAACCAGCGTCTGGTTCCAGAAGCCTGGCTTAGGAAGACCCAGTCCTCTGATGCTCACATAGCTCCCTGCTTCGACAGGAGTCATGTTTACCAGTTTCTAGATCTCTCTCACAAGCATTAACCTGCTTTAGTCCCTGAAGAACTCTTGTCTTTGAACTGTGCTTTTGGACAGACCTGGCAGTGAGAGGTTTTATAAGAAAAAGCCCCCATAAGACTTGCTACTTATTGCTTACAAAGATGCACACTGTCTTTTGAGACGGTGGAGAGTGCTCCGGTTTCTGAGTTTGCCTCTTTGCTTTGGCCACATGGAAGCCCAGAAGCAAACCAGCGTCCCACCACCTGTGAGATGGACAGATGCTTTGGTGGGATGAAGCATGCAGGTTCTCTTCAGACCAAATTCAACTATGAGTTTTTCCCATCACCCAGATTTTTCTTTTTCTTTTTTAAAATCCTGTTCCATTTGATGCACTGTTGCCTCATATCCATGGAGGAATCAGAGGGGAGTAGATAAATGTTAGAAGTCAGAGACAGGGGCCGGCACTGTGGCACAGCAGGTAAAGCCACCACCTGCAGTGCCGGCATCCCTTATGGGTACCGGTTCAAGATCCGGCTGCTCCACTTACAATCCAGCTCTCTGCTATGGCCTGGGAAAGCAGTAGAAGATGGCCCAGGTCCTTGGGCCCTTGTACCCATGTGGGAGACTGGAAGAAGCTCCTGGCTCCTGGCTTCGGATCGGCGCAGTTCTGGCCGTTGCGGCCAACTGGGGAGTGAACCAACGGATGGAAGATCTCTCTCTCTCTCTCTCTCTCTCTCTCTCTCTGCCTCTCTAACTCTACCCTTCAAATAAAATAAAATAAAATAAAATATTTTTTTAAAAAAAGCCAGAAGACAGGACAGAGAGCTGCCTCGGGGGCCCCATCCCCTCCCTCAGCTTTGATGGCTGGGTCCCTCGGGTGGGCTGATACCAGCGACTCCTGCCAGGGGCTGCCACTTCAGAACAATCTGCACTGTGGTCCCTCCCCGCGTCCTCTCTAGCCTCGCCAGCGAAACCGACCTATTCTCCTGCTGGCCCACCAGGTGATGGTAGCAAAGTCAACTAAAGTTACCCTTGAAAGGTGTCTGTCCCGTGGAGCTAGAACTCCAGGAAGCAGCGGCCTGCCAGGTTCTAAGGTGACCGAGAAGAAGTTTGAAGTTTTTGAAAAACAAAACAGAAACCCAAGAAGCCCTCACCGTTAAAAGTCCTACAACGTGGCACAGGCACTAGGAAGACGCCTGCATCAGGTGCCCCTGCACACCAGACTGCAGCGACAGCACCCTCCTCCCAGCAGCCCACCAAGCCTGCGTGCTCGTCCTCTCCCACTGCCTGGCCTCCTTCCCTCCTCCGGTCCATCTCCCAAGTGCCACAGAGTGGTCCCCCCCCGCCCCCAGGCCCCGGAGGGATCCACTCGAAACACTGAAACACGGGCCTGCTTTCAAGTGGGAGCACAGAAAGTTGCCTGCTTGGTCACTGTCCTTGTTAACGAAGTCAGCCAAAGCTGCATTTAAGACCCAGTCTCAGTTAGAGAGTGATGGGATGGGCCGGCGCCGTGGCTCACTTGGTTAATCCTCTGCCTGCGGCACCAGCATCCCATGTGGGCACCGGGTTCTAGTCCCGGTTGCTCCTCTTCTGGTCCGGCTCTCTGCTGTGGCCCAGGAAGGCAGTGGAGGATGGTCCAAGTGCTTGGGCCCCTGCACCGGCATGGGAGACCAGGAGGAGGCACCTGGCTCCTGGCTTCGGATCAGTGTAGCTCCAGCCGTAGCGGCCATCTGAGGGGGTGAACCAATGGAAGGAAGACCTCTTTCTCACTGTCTAACTCTGTCAAATAAATAAATAAAAGAGTGATGGGAAATCTCCATGTTACGAGGCTCAAATTAAGTCCCAGTACTCGGCCAGCGCGTGAGACAAAGGTTCTAAAGGCACATTCACTGCATCGGCATTAGTGTGTGTGAGTTAGTGGCTTTGTCGCCCTTTAATGTCTTTGGGGCAGTCTGCAGAACGGTGCTGTCCACCCCACAGGTGTAGGGACTCCAGTTCTTTACTTCCCTTTTCTGTGTCTCAGCTCCCTCCTCTGTGGGCTGTTGTGAGGGTAAGTGAGCTAAGACAAGAAAGGCGCTTAGCAGCTGAGCACACGCGTGCCAGGCACTCATGGGGATGCTGCCATCACATCGCTGTGACACCGTGACACTGCCAGCACGTTGCCTGGCACACGGCAGGTGCTCAGCAAAGCCTAGCTGACAACGCTGTGTGGTTATTCTTACTTCTCGGTTTTCAGAGCCCTTCGCACCCGTTTCGCACACACTGTCACAGCACATTCTGCCAAAGTCTGTTCTCTTCGTAGGCCACCAAAGTTTCACTACTGTGGGAAGAGATTGCTTTTTCTTTTCCTTTCTGTTCTGTTTTGCAACGAAACAATGCTTTGTGATGGCAAATCATTCATGCAGCTTGGTTTTCTGTTCTTAAAATGAATTGCCCTTTTTTTCCCTCTTTGACTGCTCCAAGTTTTTTTTTTTTTTTTTTTTTTTTTTTAGATTTAGTTTTATTTATTTGAAAGACAGAGTTACACAGAGAGAGCAAGCCTCCATCAGCTGGTTCACTCCCCAAATGGCTGCAACGGCCGGAGCTGAGCTGATACAAAACCAGGAGCCAGGAACTTACTCCATATCTCCCACTTGGGTGGAGGGTCCCAAGGACTTGGGCCATCCTCTGCTGCTCTCCCAGGCCATAACAGAGAGCTGGATGTGAAGAGGAGCAGCTGGGACTCGAACTGGCGTACATATGGAAAGCCAGCGCTTTAACCCACTGTGCCACAGTGACGGCCCCATCCTCCAAGTTTTAAATTGGCACAAATGAGACATCCACCACCAGAGTCCAAAGCAGAGCAAAGCTACCCACACCCCCACACTGGCCCTCACCACCGTACCCCGACCTGGGCCCCTCTAGCCTACCCCATGTGACTCTGCGTACCCGTGACCTCACAGGTTCCGTCTCAGGACTTCCCAGGGCTGCTCTGTCAACTCCCAGCCTGCCATCTCTGTGGCTGTCTGATCAGAACGGCTTTCTAGTCCTTTCCTTAGTCACATCTTTAGCGGCACATTGGCTTGCTGCTCGAGAGAGAGAGAAGCCTGCAGAAGATATTTTAATCGCACAGATCTTTCTCCTGCAAACCGAATCCATAAAATTGGTACATTTAAAGCAAGAAATGTAATCACATTTTTCCTGATTTAAAAGTAGCGTACAGTTGAAGGGGATCAGAGCATGATACCTGCAGACAAGTCACTTTGGCGGGAGAATTGTTTGGAGCAGAAAGCAATAAGCTTCCTACCCCTTCCCTTCCTGTCGAGAACCAGGCCATTCAGTTCCCTTTGTGAAAGTTACATAAACTTCCATTTGTAAAGCATCTTCTCCTGGACTAGGACAACTCTTAATCCCTGGAGATGTGAATGACTCTTTTTAAAAAAAAGATTTATCAGCTGGCGCCGCGGCTCAATAGGCTAATCCTCCACCTGCGGTGCCGGCACACCGGGTTCTAGTCCCGGTCAGGGCACCGGATTCTGTCCCGGTTGCCCCTCTTCCAGGCCAGCTCTCTGCTGTGGCCTGGGAGTGCAGTGGAGGATGGCCCAAGTGCTTGGGCCCTGCACCCCATGGGAGACCAGGAGAAGCACCTGGCTCCTGCCTTCGGACCAGCGCGGTGTGCCGGCCGCGGCGGCCATTGGAGGGTGAACCAACAGCAAAAGGAAGACCTTTCTCTCTGTCTCTCTCTCTCACTGTCCACTCTGCCTGTCAAAAAATAAAATAAAATAAATGTATCTATTTATTTGAAAGACAGAGGTATGGTGAGAGAGCTACACACACACAGAGGTCTTCCATCTGCTGGTTCCCTCTCCAAATGGCCACAGTGTGCAGGCCTGGGGCCAGGCTGAAGCCAGGAGCCAGGAGCTTCATCCACATGGGTCCGGGGGCCCAAGCACTTGGGCCATCCTCCCCTGTTTCCCAGGCACACTAGCAGGGAGCTGGATTGGAAGTAGAGTAGCCAGGACTTGAACCGGCACACACAGGCAGCAGCTTAACCCCACCATTCCAAACGCCGTCCCGGTGAGTGAGTCTTAGCAACAGAGAAGGCACCACCTGAGTCTGCATAACCAAGCTTACCTCAAGATCCTGTCTCCCACTAGTTTCTGCCACATATTTGCCTTCTCACACAATCTGCTGTTTGTAGAAGCCCTAACTGCCTCCTCTTTCTTTGTCTAGTTACTTCTCCACAATTGATCACCCCTTGTTTGGATGGTATATAAGCCCTCGGTTCTGACCCACTTCTTGCTTGTGAAGCTCCCATTTGCATGTAAAATAAGCCTTTCCTCCTGTGACTTCTGTCGGTTTGATTCATGGGCCACAGCCACTGAGCCAAAAGGGTAAAAGGAAAGTCTTGCTACCTCCCCTATGCAGCATAAACAGCTGAAGAAAGCATTTAAATTGCCATGAACAACTTCTCCATGCCTGTGACATGAATACCTTCATTCAGGCATCAGTTTTCGGGGCTCCCACCACCTTTCTGCAAAGACAGGTGTGAAGTGTGTGTCTGCACTCAGCCTGAAGAGCAGGACTCACAGAGACGTGGGCGGAGCTGCAGCTGCTTCACCTCCCAGTCCTGTGACCTTGGGCATATCCTTTGACCTTCCTCAGCCTTGCTTCTTCACCTGTGAAATGGGGAGAAGACGGTGATCTGTGTCACAAGGTTGTTGTGAGGATTCTATAAGACACACAAAGGCTGTCTGCAGCACCTAGCGTGGTCAGTGCTTGCAAGGTGGTAACTATTGAAGTTGAAGCTTTGGGGCAGGCATTTAGCCTAGCAGTTAAGGTGCCAGCTGGGGGCCGGCGCTGTGGCATAGTGGGTAAAGCCACCGTCTGCAATGCTGGCATCCCATATGGGCACCAGTTTGAATCCTGGCTGCTCCACTTCTGATTCAACTCTCTGCTTTGGCTTGGAAAAGCAATGGAAGATGGCCCAAGTCCTTAGGTCCCTGCACTCCCGTGGGAGACCTGGAAGAAGCTCCTAGCTCCTGGCTTCAGATCGGCACAGCTCTGGCCATTGCAGCATTTGGGGAGTGACCCAGTGCATGGAAGACTTCCCTTTCTCTCCCTCTCTCCCTCTGCCTTTCAAATACATACATACATAAATGCCAGCTGGGACAGCATGTCCTATATCGGAACACCTGAGTTTGATGCTTGGCTCCGGCCCCCGCCTGCAGCTTCCTGCTATTGCACACTTAGGAGGCAGCAGTGATGGCTCAAGTTGGTTGGGTTCCTGCCACCCAGATGGGAGATGCTGACTGAATTCCTGACTCCCAGCTTCAGCCCAGCCCAGTCCTGGCCTTCACAGGCAGTTAGGGATTAAACCAGTGGATGGGATGGGAACACACACATACACACACACACACACACACTCTCTCTCTATCTCTCTCTTTCTAAAGATAAAAAGAAAATACATAAACTTACATCAAATATTAGTAATCAATATTTTATACATTAAATTATATTTATGCATGACATATTCACTGCTTTACAAATTCAGAACTACAAAGCTACACATCACAAGCTAAAATAAATATAAATAAAAAATACTCTGCTGTAAATCGCAGAGTACGCTGATGGCTATACTTCACACCCTATTAGCAGCATTTCCTGTCATTACAAGCCGTGCTATCATCTTCAATGGCTGCACAATACTCACTCTGCTCTCTCTTTTACTTTTAACAAAACCAGCTACTCATCTCCGTGCTGTAAGGCACAGCCGGAGTAGGAGCATCAAGAAGATTCCCTATTCCAGGCCTCCCTTGGGCATCATTACCAACCCTGTAAAAGCGTCTTCCTGTGCTTTCGGCTTTTGATTTACAACTAATACGAGCACGTCCGCTCTGGAGAAAAGAAACGGCCAACGATTCAAGTCCTCGTGCTCCAACAAAGCTCTTCTCTCGCTTGTGTGCAGGAGCCAGCAGTTCCTGCTGCCTGGGGGCTGGGACAGAAGCCAGACACACCAGGGACCTTTGCACCCAGAGCAGGTCACGCTGAGACCACGGGACCGCTAAAGCCTGGGCTCAGGTCACAGAGCATTTTCCTCTGGCTTTCGAATTCTTGAAACACACCCGGTAGAAGGAGGGCAGGACTCAGGGCCTCCCTGCTGCAGGTGCGCACACTGGGGTTCGGAAAGGTTGTTGGGGTCCCCACTGCCCCCACCCCCAGCCTTCCTCTCTGAGTTCTGACTGAAAATCACAGCACCTCCAGCACTTGCAGACTCGAGCCCATGGCAGGGCGCCGATGAAGGTGTTTAGGTTGTGGCCCAAAGCACCGGGAGAAACTGGCCCTGGTCTTGAACCACATCGCGTACAGCCTCAGGAAGCCCCCACGCCGACCTCCTCGCTGTGACAACCCCAGCTGGCAGAGCATCCCTGCCCACGGCAAGGATGTGCTCCCTCTGTGAGTCCCCCCAGGAAACCCACCGGGCTCCTGGGATCTGTGCTGGAATCCCAGCCTCCCATCTCGGGCAGTTTGGGGCGCTCCCTTGCGGAAACCCCCCTGCCACTACTTCAGGGTGACTGCAGCAGGAGGCCTGAACACGCTGTCTGTGTGCCCGCAGCGGCTCATTTCTGGGTCCAGATGCTCAGCACCCAGGAGCCCCGTTAATTAACAGCAAAGGGGCCCGGTGTTCTGTGCGCTCCCAGCTCCCCTACCCGAGGGAGCCGGGCCAAATCACTCATCGCTGTCTTCCCTCCTGCGGCAGGAAATCAGCCGTGTCCCTCGGCACGGAGGGAGCTGCCATTCCATTTAAATTGATTTCCAGGCCTCTGCAGCCTCAGGAAGTTCTTCCTGGCTGGCTGGCGGCTGCATCTCTCCAGGGAAGTGGCCTGGTCTGCGTTCTGGGCTCCAGGCTTCATTCTGGCCCAGCCCCGGGGCCGATGCAGACCTTTGGGGAACGAACAGTGGATGGAAGACCTCTCTTTGTCTCTTGTCTCTCTGTCTTTCAAATAAATTTAAAAAAAATTTTTTTTAGGTAGCTGGGAAGATAGCTGCTGAGGTCTGCTGCTAAAGCCTGCAGGGGGTCGTGGGAGGGGCCCGAGGGAGGGGCTCGAGGGAGGGGCTCGAGGGGCTCGGGTCTGGCTCTGGTGCTTCATGACAGGGAAACCAGCAAGGGATATCAGCAATAAAATGGGAGCAGTAGTCATTTTCAGGCCTCAATTTCTTCAGCTGTAAAATGGAGAGAATCTGGTAGGGAAAAACTAGAAATGACTAAAATGTCCATCAACAGGTGAGCTGAAGACCCAAAAGCGGTATATCCACAAGATGAGATACTATCCAGCAATGTTTGAAAATTTGCTGCAGGGGCCAGTGTGGTGGCGCAGTGGGTTAACTGCCACCGGCAACACTGACATTCAACATGAGCACCAGTTCATGTTCTGGCTGCTCCACTTCTGATCCAGCTCCCTGCTAATGCACCTTGGGAAGCAGAGGAAGATGGATGGGTTCCTGGCTCCTGGCTTCTGTCTGGCCCAGTTCTGGCCATTGCAACCATTTGGGGGAGTAAACCAGCAGATGGATGTGTCTCCCTTGCTTTCTGTCACTCTGCTTTCCAAATAAATACAAAAATTAATTGGGGCTGGCACTGTGGCATAGTAGGTTAAGCATCCGTCTGCAGTGCCAGCATCCCATAAGGGCACAGGTTCAAGTCCTGGCTGCTCCACTTCCAATCCAGCTCTCTGCTGTGCCTGGGAAAGCAGTAGAAGATGGTCCAGGTCCTTGGGCCTCTGAACCCGAGTGTGAGAACCGGAAGAAGCTCCTGCCTCCTGGCTTCATATTGGCACAGCTTTGACCATTGTGGCTACTTGGGGAGTGAAACAGTGGTTAGAAGACCTCTTTTTCTCTTTCTAACTCTGCCTCTCTGTCACTCTGCCCTTCAAATAAATAATTATTTTAAAAAAAGATGTTCACCAGCGTTGTGGTATAGTGGGTAAAAGCACTGCCTGTGATGCCAGCATCCCATATGGGCACCAGTTGGAGTCCTGGCTGCATCCAGCTCCCTGCTAATGCTCTTGGGAAACCAACAAGAGATGGCCGAGGTGCTTGGGCCCCTGCACCCACATGGGGGACCCAGAGGAAGTTCTTGGCTCCTAGCTTTAGATCGTCCCACCTCTGGCCGCTGCAGCCATTTGGGGAGTGAACCCAGGGATGGAAATCTCTCTCTGCCTCCTTCTCTCTCTGTAACTCTGCCTTAAAAAAAAAAAAAAAAAAAAAAAAAAAAAAGATCTGGGGCCTTGGGACTGTACAACATCTGGAACATACATTTGGGGCGAGTTTCAGATTCACCCCATCCTCATCCCACCTGCCTCCCACCAGAGCTCCTGGATATTACAAACACTCTGCCAGGACCCCACACAGAGAAAGTCCCAGGTCATAGCTGTGTTAGAGTAATGGAAAGTGAAAGATGGAAACGCCTCCATCGCTCCAGCCAGGCCTCGCCAGGACTTCACTGTGCTCCCACGGAGGGAGGCAGCTTCCGGCAAGCGCCTGCCGGTACACCCAGCGAGAAACAGCACTGGTGCGGATCTCAATGTCCTAACCACACTCGATCAGTTCTCTTATGACGCTGGGCAGCTCAGCTGAGTTTCACAGCATCCCCAAAACGTGCCGGAGTGGGCTGGGTGCGACTCTCGGGGCACAGAGTCTGTCATCACATCTTTTGTCGCAACCACACAGGGTTTTTTTTTTTTTTTCTTCAGGGCAGATGAATCAGCCGGGGCTCAGAGGTTCCAGGTCGATACTGTACGGGACCATAACATCACTGTACGGCCCCCACAGCCCAGCCACCAACCTCACTCGGATCAGAGAAAACTCCCAGGTACTTTACCAGACACAGACAGCGCCGTCTGGCTCGGGACACAGTCATTCTACGCTCCACGTCCTCAACCCATAGCAACAGTGCTTCATGCTTTTGAAAGTGAGAAACGCATCCAAAACATCTCGATGACACATAGTGACTCACATCCCTGCCAAACCCCCGGGACCGTGCAGGGGAACTCATCCCCTCTCACACACCTGACCTGAAACCAGCTCACTTCCTGTCCCTGCTTGCAGCAGAGAGGGGAGCGGTGGGAGAAGGCATGTCGGATTCCCATGGGAACAGCCCAGCTCACTCTGCTGTGCCTTCAGGACAAGCACACCCTCAGCCTTCCTGGTAAAAGTAAAAATCGCATTGAGATAACCAGTGGTGAGGCCAACGCTGTGGCGTGGTGGGCTAAGCCTCCACCTGCAGCGCTGGCATCCTATATGGGAGCCGGTTCATGTCCCAGCTGCTCCTCTTCCAATCCAGCTCCCTGCTATAGCCTGGGAAAGCAGTAGAAGATGGCCCAAGTGTTTTGGCTTCTGCACCTGCATGGGAGACCTGGAAGAAGCTCCTGGCTCCTGACTTCAGATTGGCTCATCTCCAGCCATTGAGGCCATCTGGAGAGTGAACCAGCGGAGAGAAGAACTCTCTCTCTCTGCCTCTGCCTCTCTCTGTAACTCTACCTCTCAAATAAATAAATAAAAATCTTTAAAAAAATCCATCCAGTGGTCCCAGGCTCACAGGCCAGCATCCATTCAAAACCCATTTGCTCCGTTAGCCCCTACAGAGGCTGAGTGCCTGCGGGGAGTTGGGCATCAGAAGAAAGACACGGGTGCTTCACCCAGGGCACCCACAGTCAACACAATCCACATAGTGAGGAGGGCACTGGGGATCAGGGTCCTCAAGGGGTCTAGGCAGGCTTCTCAGAGGAGGTGACAGCCAAGCCCAGAAGGATGACAACGATGATGGTGACGATGAGGACGGCAATGATGTCAGCACACTGGCTTGGCACCTGCGACATTTCCCCTATAAGTTCCTAGACACACTTGGAAGTGGGCACCGTTGTCATTCCCACTGGACAGGGGAGGGAGAAGAGGGAAGAGATGGCCAGTATCTGGCCCCAAGTCCCCCAGCAGGCGTGAGCAGCACTGAGGCTGAGCTGAGCTGCCCAGTACAGTGAAGGGGCCAGGAAGGAGGGGAGCATCATGGCTGCGGAGGAGGCTGGCGGTTGCAGAGCCAGTGTCTCCGAGCACACAGCGTAGGGCTGGGGTGGTCACATGTGTGGGTGTGGGGCCCAAGAAAGGCTATGTGGGTGGTTTAAGTGGTGTTTTGTAAAAAATATACACCAGCATTGGGAAATTGAATGATTCCATATAAAATCCAATTTCTAGGAGAGTGTGGAACACTCAAGTTCTGAAAACATGGAGCCCACGTTATTCCATTGCAACCAGGCGAATCTGGATGGTTCTTGTCTGATTGGCACAGCTCTCGCCTGGCTCATTGTAGCTCCCCACACTCCCTGCTGCCCCCTCTGCCCTGTCCAGCAGGGTCTCTGCCTGGCGTGTGTGATGGGGACGGCACAGAGCGGGAGATGTGGACCCACAGCAATGGAGGACAGTGGGAACAGGAGCAGATTTCTGTCTGACTTGGAAAGCTCCCAAGCTGCGGTATAGAGGGATGGGGGCGGGGTCAGGGCATAAGATTGGCAGTGGGAAAATGATGGACACACAGTCCTGTCCACTGCGGGAAACAGAGACCTCCTCCGTGGGTGCTGGTTTTATGGGAAACATTTTCTGTATTCCATTGCTGGGGTGCAGAACATAAAAGGACACGTAGCAAGCAGTATGTGTCTCCTGGAAGTTCAAGGCCGTGGAACCTCTGTTAAGATAATTTACCAAGAGCAACACAGAAAATAAGGAAGCTGCTCTCAGGGGGTTAACTTGGCACCGCAGCATTTCCTACACTGATTCCGCTTCACTGTTGAACCAAACCAGCCTCAGGGTTGTAAAAACCTGGGGCCAGTTGCGGCGCCGGCACCCCGGGTTCTAGTCCCGGTCGGGGCACCGGTTTCTGTCCCGGTTGCCCCTCTTCCAGGCCAGCTCTCTGCTGTGGCCAGGGAGTGCAGTGGAGGATGGCCCAAGTACTTGGGCCCTGCACCCCATGGGAGACCAGGATAAGTACCTGGCTCCTGCCATCGGATCAGCGTGGTGTGCCGGCCGCAGCGCGCCGGCCGCGGCAGCCATTGGAGAGTGAACCAACGGCAAAAGGAAGACCTTTCTCTCTGTCTCTCTCTCTCACTGTCCACTCTGCCTGTCAAAAAAAAAAAAAAAATGTGGATAACAATACGTACGTCCAAGGGCAGGAGGGTGAAAGGCGTGAATGTTTGTGGGGAAAGGTGGGACATGGCCTGCAGCTGTGAGATGCCTTGCTGCTGTTCTGCTATTGACATCGTTTTTGAACCTAGGGCCACTTCCGACCCAAAAGAAAATAAGCCAAAGAGCCAGGTCCCCTATCTCTCTCTTTCTCCTGCCCAAAGCTCCCAGCTCTCATGCTCTCCCCAGACCCTGCCCAGCTATGAAGCCCACGCAGAGGCGCTCTGCGGAGCCCCGCCCACTCCCTCCCTCCCGGGGGTGCTGCTCGGAAGGACCCAGCAGTGCTATTTTGGGCCACGTTTGGTGGCCCTTTCTCGAGCTCTCAGAATCCACCATGTGAGCCTCTGGGTTAAGGGGAGCCAAAGACCTGGATAAAAGCCAAAGAACCCAGGCCCCACACAAACATCCGCAGCTTTTCATACTGCTCTGCTCTGGGTGGACCAGAGTTAACATCCAGGTTTCAATCCACATACCAGATCCGGAGGTATTAAAACACCAACTGCATTGAGAATGACTCTGAGCTGTGTCTGAACTCAGCAGAAAAGACTGCTGGTATTGATTAGTGATGTCTGTCGAGAGCACAGGCGTGCAGTGGTCATCTGCGTGCTATTCATTTGTTACTAAACATGCAGACCCTCTGCCTCATTTCATTGGTTTCACTCAGATGTTTAGTCAGGTGCATGAAGGCAGAAGAGCCAGGTTTTCACATTCCCATCACCCATCTCTCACTGTTTTCTATTGAAAGCACCTGGTCACATGCACTCAGGAAACACCAACCATGGTCAGAAGAAAGATCAAGATCTCCTTTGCCTTGATGGACTCATTTTGATACAACTTCACTCAACAGCCAGCCGCTTCCTGATTTCACACTTTACCATCAAAGACCAGGCCTAGGCGGAGCTGGGGGCGGGGCCTTAGCAGCAGCACATGGAGCTGAGCCACTGCTTTGTGCCTGGAGCAGCAGCAGTTCTAGGGTGGCAGCTCGGGGGCCCCCGGAGCCCAGCCCAGCGGCCAACAGAGGAGAGACATCCTGAATCCTGGCACGCCTGCTCCAGCCCACAGGCTCCCACGGTTTACCAAAGCCCCGAGAGAGCCTGAAAGGAGCCAGAGCCAAACGCTGTGGACAGATGAGGGGAGCAAGGGCCAGAGAGGGCCGTGGCGTGGCCGCTGTCACGCAGCAAGGCTCCGGGTCCTGGCTCCCCACCCTGGCTGGAGCTCTTCAGCTCTGCAGTTTGCACTGCCTAGGGTGTGTCCCCACCTCTTTCACCAGCAGGGGTCGGGGCAGGGGGTGGGCAATGAGGGGATCACATCGGGGCTCAGGCAACCCTGGAACCAGCACTGGAGCCAGTTGCTGGTCTGGGGGCTGGTGCTGTGATGCAGCAGGTTAAACCACACCCTGCAATGCCAGCATCCTACATGGGCGCTGGCTCAAATCCTAGCTGCTCCACTTCCAATCCAGCTCCCTGCTAATGCACCTGGGAAAGCAGCAGAGGGTAGCCCAACGCCCTGAATCCCTGCACCCACGTGGGAGACCTGGATGGAGTTCCAGGCTCCTGGCTTTGGCCTGGCCCAGCGCCAGCTATTGTGGCCATTTGGGCATGACTTAGAGGGTAGAAGATCTTGCTATCTCTCCCTCTCTGTGCAACTCTGTCTTTCACATAAATAAATCTTTTAAAAAATAAAAAACATGCTGGTCTGCTCTGAACCTGTGGACTCTGGGTCTTTGCTGGAAAACCCCAGAACTTGATGTGGTGACCACTGTGTGAACAGAATCCAGCCCCGACTGCAGGCCACTGAAGGTCAGAACAACGATCACTCATTCATTCAACAAACTGTGCCGGCTCCAGGCCCGGCTCTGGGGTGCCACCCTGAAGGATGTGCGGCCCCTCTGGTGCCATGTTGCTTTGAGACAGCATGAGACACAACGCAATAGTCACGCAACAGATCTGGGTCAGCAATCCAAAAGTGCAAACCGCGGCTACCGTGCAACCTGCAGGTGGATGCCGTGGCCTGATGATGACCCAAGAGGCAGGCGCAGAAGAGGGCACACCTATAGGTGCTCTTGATCTGAGCCAGGTGTCAGTTATATGGGTGCGCATATGCACGGGCGTGTGTGTGTGTGTGTGTGTGTGTGTGTGAGACCCGAAAAAATGTTTGCTTTTTGAAATCATTGGCAGTGTCTGTCAACACATCTGTTTTCAGAGCTAACTTTGTATTCACTGGAGGAAAGGAAGCAGTCTCAGCCAGAGAGTTCTGCTTGGGTTGTGAGTCCTTCCTGTGAAACACGTGGTCGGGGACCCTACAAAACCATGCGTAGATCCGTGATCCTGGTGGACAGGCTGGTAACGGGAGTGCAGGAGCAAGCAAGGCCCCTTTCTGTGGTCATGCTTGGAACCAGCACAGGAGACGGCTCAGAGGGGCCTTGGGGGGGCATAGCCGTGTGCTGCCCAGACGGTGCCCCCCGCCCCGAGGTGCAGGGACACATGAGTCACAGATCCATGCAAGACCTGGCCGGAGCTGGGGCCTGGAAGACCTGGGCTCCAGGGTGACCTGTTTTTCGAGCCAGTTAGGGCTGGCGTCGATGGCCTCTGGGCTCTTTCTCTGTCACGGCATGATTATCGAGTTGTGTCTCAGTGGGGTGGGGGCGGGGGCCCAGAATAGCAGCCCCTCTTCCAACAGGCACATGGACCACAGCAAAGACTGGAGGGGAGGACAGTGGCTGGGCTGCAGGAGATAGCATGCAAAGTCTTTAAAAAAAAAACTCCTACAAAATATGCTTTATGAAAAAACTACACATGCATTTCAAACTTTTTTTTAAAAATACCAAAAATAGACTTCTCATTCCATTTTCCACGGCCTTTTCACCTGGGGCAGGGACCTCTCATACTCCCTCCCCCGCTCCCACTTCCACCCCCATCTCAGATCCTGTCTGTGTGTGCTGCCCCCTGACATGCAGCAGACATCTTTACTTGTTTATTTTATCGACCGCAAGAAACAGGAGAGCAGGGATGTGTTGGTCCTGCTTTATTGATGGCATTAAGTCCTCCACGCCTAGAACAGTGCCTGCCATGAGTTAGTAACTCAGTAAGTGCCAGAACACAGCAGATGGGTTCACGATGAGCTGCCCCACCCCCACTCTGGCCCACACCTCAGCAAGGCTCGGCCCCTTCCTCCCGGCCCCCCCGGGACAAGGGACTATGCTGTGCCGATGCCTCAGGATGCCTTCGTCTCTTTGGTGGCTCCTGTGCTGTCTGTGGCAATGTACAAGGAGCTTTGTCATCACGGCCTCAGCTGGACCCTCCCTCAGCCCTGCTGGAGGCCTCAGCACCCTTGCTGCACAGACCGGAGACCCAGGCAAAGGCTCCAAGTCACAAAGCCCAGACAGAAAGACAGCAAACCTGGGACTCCCTGACCCTGCTTCCTCCAGACCAGCACTGGAGGCGCAGTGATGGTAACGATGAGCCGCCCACAGACACGGGCAGAATCTAAGAGGCTCGCATCACAGGGGAGTGCGAATCAGGTGGAAACTGGGACACTGGGACTGGGGAGGGCCTGCCCGAAGGATGGAGGGAGACCCCCAAGGAAGGGCGTTGGGCATTCCCCCCCCCCCCCCCCCAGCTAAAGCAGATCCTGCTCAAAACCCAGGAGGCAACTTTGCCCACAGCCCTACACCTGGTGATCTGCTGTGGAGCCACGTGGAGGCTGTGCTTGTGGGAACTCCACAGAGGCACCCATCAGAGCTGCAGTGTGCAGAGAACAGTGGGAACAATCTGAGCGTTCACAGACAAGGAGCGGGACTTCCTCGCGACAGTGAACGTGCGTCAGCATCTCCTCACATAAAGTCAGCTTCGCCTTCAAGCAGAAAACGGTGCACTGCTCTAACCCATTGTTTTAAAATAACATTGATTTATTTATTTGAAAGTCATTGTGACAGCAAGCAGGAGAGAGAGAGCTTCCATCTGCTGGTTCACTCCCCAAATGGCCATAACGGCCAAGGCTGAGCCAGGCAGGAGCCAGGAGCCTGGAACTCGGTGCAGTTCCCACACACGGGTGCAAGACTCAAACACTTGGGCCACCTTCTGCTGCTTTCCCAGGCACGGTAGCCGGGAGCTGGATGGGAAGAGGAGCAGCTGGGACTTGAACTGCTGTCCATAAGGGATGCTGGCATTAACCCACTTGACCCACTGGCATTAGCCCGGCTAAACCCACTGTGCCACAGCACCAGCTCCTCAACACCATTCTTGTGGCTTCACAGAAGTCTATGAGCTGGCACTGAGAAGTGCATACGCAGGTTCCCATTGGCAGCACTCACAGGGGTTGTCTGTGGCCACAGCACCTAGAAGCAACTCTGCTTTCTTCCTTTCCCCAGCCTACAAGCAAATTCCCAGCCACCGATCGATGCACTTAGTAAATGAGACCGCAGAGGTGCCGCCCCAGGGCAGCCTCCTGGGATCCCGCAGCCAGACCTCTGCCCTGCCCGTTGAGAACATTGTCGGCCTCCGAAGCTGACAGCCTGGCACCTCCGGCCAAGCTCCCATGCACGCGTGTGACTGAGGGGGAGAGACAGAGAGAACAGAACCACTTCCTGCGGAGCTGGTGGGGTGGCAGCTCTGGAGGAGAGACGCCCACCTGAGCAAACACCCAGGGGCTCCCGGGCAGAATGCGACCTCCACAGTACACAGGGCTTGGCAGCACTGTCCCTGCCACTGACCGAGGGCCAGGGACCGCAGGCCGACCAGGCCTGCAGGTGAGTTATGCCAGCCACATGCTGGGCCCGTGGGAATGTGGTTTGCCACATTGCAGATGCTGGCACAAGAGTGAGCCCAAGGCCTCAGGCCGTGGACCCCGGGTGGCCTCCAGAGCCACCTCCATGCCAGGGCCTTGGGGTCAGGATCTGGTCCCTTGTGTCCCTGGGATGTTAGCCAAGCAGTCCCCAGGGGAAAGCTGTACAGCCAGGCAGACTCAGAATCCCTAAATTAGACTGGGTCCCCTTTGTACGCGGGCTACTGAGCCAGGCCAAGCACTCACAAGATGAAGGGATGAATGAGTGAATGAGCCATCTACAGGGCAGCCACCTCACTGCTCTGAAAAGATACATCCCAGGGCCTGCGCGTGGTGCAGACAGCTCAGAAGTCACTTGCGGGGCCCGCGCTTGTGGTGTGGGAGACCCGGAAGAAGCTCCTGGCTCCTGGCTTCGGACTGGCCCAGTTCCAGCCATTTTGGCCATTTGGAGAGTGAACCAGCCATGGAAGACCTTTCTGTCTCTCCCTCTCTCTGTCTGCAACTCCAACTCTCAAATAAATAAAATCTTAAAAGAAAAAAAAAAGTCACTTGCAATGCCATGTCCAAGCTGCTCTACTTCCGATCCAGCTCCCTGCTAATGCCCCTGGGAAAGCAGCAGATGGTGGCCTGACAGCTTGGGCCCCTGCACCCGTGTGGGAGACCCAGAAGAAGCTGCTGGCTCCTGGCTTCAGCCTGGCCCAGCCCTGGCTGTTGGGGCCATTTGGGGAATGAACCAGCAGTGGAAGATCTCTCTCCCCCTCTCTCTCTAACTCTGCCTTTCAAATAAATAAATAAATCTTTTTTAAAATAGAAAAGAGACCTCTGGGTGAGCAGCTTCACCCTGAAGAAAGATGCTGTTTGTAAAGAGAGCGAAGGGAAGCCCAGGGCAGGAGGGCAGGGGGCCTGGTTACGGGAATGGGGCGGAGGACCCCACCCTGTTGCACAGAGGAGGGGGGGTCGGCTTCTGGGAAGAAGCGAGGCCTCGCCGGGGGGGCAGCCCCACGGGACGGAGGTGACGGTGACACTGCAGGGCCTCAGTTTCCTGCCTTTAGCTGGGTGGGGAGCCTTTTTTCTGCCAAGGGCCATTTGGAAGTTTGTATCATCATTCACAGGCCATACAAAATTGTCAGTTTAAACACTAAGCTGCTACAGGTTTATTGGATTTCAAAGCCTGCCTGTGGTTGCCCCAGCAGGCCCAGAACACAATGGCTTTGTGGAGCACATATGGCCCGCGGGCCAGACATTCCCCACCCCTGCTTTGGAGGGTGGGGACCAGTCCAAGCAGGGTTGGGGGTCCTGAGACCCCCATCCCTCTGTCAGCTTCCTGCTGACCTGATGAGGATGCCAGCCAGGTGACGTGGGGGGGGGGGGTTTCAGGCTTTCAGTGGGGCTGTGTCCAGGGTCATGGGCATGGGCACAGACAGACGCCTGGTGCTGGGGCACAGGCTGACCCTAGGGGCCTTGTGCTGGCAGAGAGGTGGGCCATGCTGTGAGTCAAGACGGCCTCGCAGTGAGCGGGTGTGAGCGTGACACCGTTGCACCCCTCCACCGGCTCTCCCACCGCCTTGGGGACCCACGTCGGCCACTGCCGCCCACCATCACCCCAACCTGCTCTGCACATCTAGCTGCACGGGTGCACAGGCCCACAGACCCAACCTACAGATCACACGCTATGAAGCACACACGAGCCAGCTGTGGCTGGTGGGGGGTCCCCAGAGGGACTTGGAAACCACCAGCTCTGCTCTACTCCCTCTTTGGGCCCCAAAGCCCCTTGCCATGCACCGCAGGCAGTTCTCCAGATGGAAGCCGGGCCTTCCCAAGGGGCCTGAATCAAGGATGTGATACCCACCTACCCCCCGGAGGGCAGTCCCCAGACTCCACCCGCAGTGGTGGTAGGGGTCGGGTCTCATAGGGTGGGCGGGGTTGCGATGGCCCCCACTGAGGAGAGTTGAGTTCCCAATCCCCAGAAGGCCAGAGGGAAGCAGGACGAACCCCGAGGCACCCACAGAGCCTGCTGGAATTCTCGGGGGCTCTAATCCGCGGTGTGACTTCGGGCAAGTGCCCGCCCCCTCCCGTCCTGCACAATCATTTGGTGTGAGAGTCCAGCGCTGTAGTGGTCCCACCCGGGCCGCGTTCTAACCGTGTTGGAGACGAGCCGTCACAGCCGGCTGGTTACTAAAAGGGCTTGTCTGGGAATTTAGATATGGGCACCATTGTTATTTTTACATTTGCTAAATTTATTTTCCTTCTTAAAACTATTTTTGGTCCTCTAAAGTGAGTGAAAAATTGTGCCATCAGCCAAGCGTTCCTGCTGATGCTGGCTAGGCTGACGGCTGCCGCTCCATTTATTTGTGTATTTATTTATTTTTCTCACCCAGGAATCTGGGATGCATCAAGCAGACATTTTGGCCATAAATTCTTGTATGTGTTCCGTCCCCTCTTCGATGGGAAGTCCCTGGAGGATGGGGATGGTGTCCTCTGCGTCATTGTCCCCTGTGCCCAGCTTACTGCATTAGGCCCCGGCACAGTGAAGACGGTTTCTGGGAACGGTGGTGTTTTCAATTACAGAGCTTCGACCCGAATCTCCTACACACACACACACACACACACACACACACACACACAGAGGGTACCTGTGGTATAATACACACATTAATCTGCTTCACTGTAGGAACCATTTTACTATCTACAGCAATCCTATGACATTGTATTGTATACCTTAGACATAATAGTAAAATATTATTTGAAAGATTTATTTATTTATTAAAGAGGAGAGTGACAAAGAGAGAGGGAGAGGGAGGGAGATAATCTTTCATCCATTGGCTCAACGGCCAGGGCTGGTCCAGACCAAAGCCAGGAGCCAGGATCTGCATTTGGGTCTCCTGTGTGGGTGGCAGAGTGAGAATAACTAAGGAATGTTTTTAGAAAGGGAACAATGTCTTTCCACATATTGAGAGTATAAATAAATCTAAATACTTTTGGAAATTAAAACTAGGTGGACCATTTTAATAATAGATGAGTTAATGGAAATTAAGGTAGGATCTGAAGAAAGGAAATTTATATAATTGATAAGGAAATTCAATAATGCCAGTAATGAGATATTCCTAATCAGAGACAAAAACACTGAATTTTCAAAAGGTAGTAGTTTTTCTCAAAGAGTTTTTTTCCTTTCTTTTTGGAGAAAAATAATTGAAAAGTAGACATTTTAAAGAAGACTCTTAAATAATTAAAAGAAAAAGTCACATTTCAAAAAAAGTCACATTAAAAGTCACATTTCATATCATCCTCAAAATAAAATCAGCCGGATGGAAGATTTCTGTACAATAAAAAAATAACAAATGTACTATAAAAAAGGTAGGGAAAGCAAAATTTACAACCTCAGTGTGGCAAAGGTTTTCCTAAGCACAATACAAAATTGAGAGCCCACAAACAGAAAGAGAATTTTAACCACATAAAAATCTAAAACTTATGAACAGTGAAAGACATCATAAAATAAATAGTAACAAACAAATGACAGGCTGAGAAAAATATTTGTCACATGGGACAAGGAATTACTCTCCCTCACATAGGGGCCCCGATGTGACACGGCAGGTGCAGTTGCTTCACGCGACACTTGCGTCCCATGGAACAGCACGGATTCGAGGCCCGGCTGCTCCTCTCCCCACCCAGCTCCCCACTACTGTGCCTAGGGAAGCAGCAGACGATGGCTCAAGTACTCGGAGGACCTCTGCCACCCACGGGGGAGACCTGGATGGACTTCTAAGCTCCTGGCTTCGGCCTGGCCCAACCCAAGCCATTCTGGCTATTTAGGGAGTGAACCAACAGATGGAAGATCTCTTTTTCTCTCTGCCTCTCCCTCTCTCTGTCACTCTGCCTTCCAAACAAATAAATAAACTTTTTTTTTTTTTGAATCTGGTATACATGAAGAGTTTCTATAAATCAACCAGGAAGGAACAGACAACCCAAAAGAAAAACACACAAACAATGCGAGTAGATAATTAACCAATAAAGAAATACATAAATGTCCACAAAAGATATAAAAAGTGTTCAATCGCCTTGAAACACGATTAGATATCTGATACCTCTTATGTCGGAAAATGTTAGAGATGCTGGGGACATCCGGATTTGAGAAGATGGCGGTAACCAGAGACTTCCTACCCTGACAGCAGGAATGACAGCTGGCTCTACTGTCTTCAGAGAACCCCTTACAAATCCTCTCTCAAATTTTGTAAAGCTCAAATGCACACAGCCACTCACATCAGGATGGTCATTCCAGGAGACACTGAACACAGGAGCCCAAAGAGACGGCCCCGAGCCGAGCCGTTCTCGCAACGAGGGGAGCAGCCCCGTCCCTGCCAGGCCGATGGATAAAATCAGCCACGGCACAGTCCTAGGATGCCCGACTGTGCAGGCTGAAGAAGGAGAAATGGCACGAATCCCCGGGGACTACCACCGACAGACGCGCAGCGATTTATGGAAGGTGGCGGTGAGGGGAGGGAGGCCACGGTAAAACACTAAGCATAGCAGGGTTCCGTTTTGTAAAATAAACAAGTAGTAAATAAAGGTTCAGACCGACTGTTTATGGAGGTGACATCTGAGGAGTGGGGTTGGCGGGGAGTGGTCGGGACAAGGGAACGCTACTTTTTAAAACTGTCAGGCCGGTGCTCCCTGAATGCATTTTGTTGATCCATCAATTCTGCACATCAAACAGTTCATGGGAAATCCGATTAAACATAAGTTCATTTGATCTGATAAATGTGGAAACCCAAGTGTGTTTTTTTAATAATATGAATTTCCCCTGAACTGTCTGAATGCCGCTTGTACACATGAGTTTCAACTTGTTTTTTTTTGCACAAAAATCAATTTATCTTTCCTTCAATTTTTCCATGACCAATGCCCCCTCCTATATTCTGTGTGTGTGTGTGTGTACTTGTGTTATAAACACCAAAGTAATATATCCTCACTGGCCCTATGCAAAGTCTTTTTATTTTTTGTTTTAGAGATGAAAACACCGTTCCGGTTAACTTGCTTGCTGGAGAGACTCACGCTGTGCGTGACTAAGAAGGAACTCCAGGCCCAGCCCCAACCTAAAGGCAGGGAGGACCCTCCCCCACAGCCCGCTGGTCTGGGGCGCTGAGCACAGAGCCTGCAGGCCCAGTGCATGAAAGCGGTGGGCAGACAGCAGTTGGAACCAGTGACGAGTTGTGTCCCCCAGTTCTGCAATATGGCTGAGCATGAAAGGACTGTGTAGTCGGCCGGGGAAGTGTAGGAGAAAAATCCCAGCCACCTGCAGAAATTGCTACAGATATTTTAGAAAATTCCTCCCAATGCTTTCGTTGTATTTTAAACCTGGTGGCTACTACATTGTAGGTATGATTTTGTGTCTTCCTTTGGAAGCATTATCTGGGTGTCATGTTCTTTTGTCATTAAAATCTCCATAAACATAAAAACGTTCAAACCTCTGTTTCTTAGAAGAAGTATATTTTACCTACTATGTAATCCCATGCCGCGTACCCACCGCCCGACTCAGGCTAACGGGCAGGGCCTGAGACACAAGGCATTGAGTCGGACGCCAGCACAGCGATGACTAAGAAATGTCACACTTCACACCACACAGCAAAATTAATTCTGGGTGGATTAAAGGGTTAAAGGAGAAAAAAAAATCACAGAGAGATTCAAATAAAGTTGATGAGAGAATTTATCAGACCTCAGTGTGGGGGAGGACCTTGTAACCCTAAAACTATGGGAGAAACCACAAAAAAAAAAAAAAGAAAGAAAAGAAAAAAGAAGAGAGATCACTAGACGTGGCTCCCTAACATTTTGATGCTCTGTAAACAACATGAAAGAAGAAGTAAAGGTCAAATGGCAGGCTGGAGAACATATCAGCACCGAGTATGACAAAGAGGTTGAGAGCCTTCATAAATAAAGAGCTTGTACAAATCAATTCAAATTAACCACTGAGATTCCAGGTAGAAAGTCTTAGGAATACACTATCTGATATAGTAGCTGCTAGTGACTCATTGCACATGTGTACTTAAGTTAATTTAGATCTAAATGAAAACTTTAATGAAGTCAAATCCAAACGTAAATATGATTAAATTACCGGTTGAGTTACTCAGTGCTCAGTAGCAACATGTGGTGGGTGTGCAGATGGAGGGTACTTCTATCATGGAAGAAGGTTTGATGGCAAAGCAGTTTATACACAAAAAGGTCACACAGGTGCCTGATAAAAATTTAACTTCAATAGAAATAAAAGGAATGCAAATCAAAACAAGGTAATAGTTCATAGCCCTCTAATCAGCCATAAACAGGATGCTGCTTATTGAAGAATGGAGTCATTGACCACCTGGAAAATCTTCTGGCAATATAAATTAAAAGCTACAAAAACCCTAGGCCCAGGAGTTCAGTCTCTGGGACAATATCCTACTCAGAAATCAGAAGCAGCTGGGTGTGGAAACGTATTTGTCCCGGAATCATTTTCAGACTCAGAAAGAGAGCCCTGCTGGAGCAGTCCAGCCTCGGGACCTTGACATCGCCCACTGCATGCACAGCTAAACCATCAATAAAGACTGTGTTTCCCCAAGGGGGTCTAATGATGTGGATGACGACCTCCGAGTATGAGATCAGCCATAAAACACCACGAGCTCATTCAAAACCGAACAGGACAACGTGAACAAAAAATACCTGTGCTCTCTGCAGGGGCTTCAGATGGAATTCAAAGATGGGCTTGTTTCGGTGCAAAAGGAATTTGAAATGCAAGCATCTTCCCCATAGCATGTATTTTCCACGAATGTTTTGAACACCCTGTATAGGAGTGGATTTTTTCTTTTTTCTTTTTTTTTTTTTTTTTTTGCACCAAAATAAACTCACCTTTTAACCCCATTTTCCACTAAAGTTTTGAAGTCCCCCAGCATACGCACAAAATGCTGTCGGGCATCAGGATAAACACCATTGGCGAATAGGATCCAACGGTCATTTGCTGTTGTTACATAAAACCAGGAGATCATTAAGCACACGGAAGAGACGTAAGGTGAGGAGGAGGAGCAGGGACCTTGGAGGCCGGCGGGCTGAGGCCACCGCACCGCTAGTCTGTTGCTGCTCTGGGGCTCGTGGCTCTCAGACCTCGGCCAAGCTCAGGCCACTTCCTCTGTGTGCAAAATTAATAACAGCACCTGTCCCATACGGTTGCAAGAAAATAAATGCACAGCTCAGTGTGCACAGAACAGACCACACGGTGGGCTGGGGGCTTTTATTAACGTGGGGAATGCCTACGCTGCACCGCTGCATAGCAAACCACAGCCCAGGGTCCCCTAAATAGCAGGCTCTCAGCCGCCGAAAGACAGCTTTTGCAAAAGCTCACAAAGGAGCCGAAGCCGGCGACCACGGTGACAGCACGGTGACAGCACGGGGGTCGCCTGGAGGAGGTGGGGGCATGGGGCCTGTCTTGGCTTGAAGAAGCAAGAAAATGTCTTCCTGTGCTTCCCAGATGTTCTGCACTGAGCCTGCTACTTTTGCAAAGAGCAAATACAATGTTTTCAAAAGAAAGAGCAAAACTGAAATAAATAAACATTGAACTGTGGGGCTAAAGAGGTGAGGAATAAGACCAGGAAGTAGTCAGCACACAGAGTGGCCACTGCCAGAGGCTGGCTGTGGGGGCCTCCAGGTGGGGATTTCTGGGAGTGATTTATGTTTTCCCATAAACAAGGGCATGCCAACAAATTTACAACAATGGCGTTAAAAGATAGGATTGGGAGCACACATCTGGCTTAGTGGTTAGGACACCCTGCATCTCAGAGAGCCTGGGTTTGGTGCCCACGCCTGCTGCTACCTCCAGCTTCCTGCTAACACAGACCCTGGCAGGTGGCAGACAACGGCTCAGGTATCTGGGGTCCTGCCACCCACGCGGGAGACCTGGGTTGGGTTCCCAGCCCGGCCCTGCCCACTGTCATCTGAACGAGTAGGAGAGGAACTGGCATGGGTGACAACAGGTCTCTCACGCCTCTGCTACTTAGGGAGTCTATTTTTCTTCCAAGAACCTGGGGTGGTCATTTCCCATCCTGGCCCGATGGAGCTCCCAGGCCGGTCCTGGTCAGAACAAACATCCCCAAACTCACAGCTGGAGGCCAGGGCTTCATCCAGCCTTGGGATAGAAGGGCAGGGCCCAACATCCACGAGGCCACCACCTCCTGGGGTGCGGCTGGGCAGGCCAGGCCTCCTTGTGTGCATTTCTGCGCCTGACCTCCGAGCTCCTCGAGCTCCCCAGGACCTACAGCAGAACGGACGGCATGACACCTCCTTGTCAACCACAAGCCAGGACCACCGGGGTCAGCATCAGCCCGGCAGACCCACTGCTGCCAAGCTGCTGGGTTGGCGATTTTCTGCAGGAAACGCAGGGGCTGTGCCTAGACTGTGAGAGGCCCAGAGCCATGCAGAAAGAAACCATGAAAAATCGAGAAAACGGGACAATGTGGTGGGACATAAAGGGACTTTGGGGTCAGCCAACAGAACCACGGCCCAGTGACTCATCCCCTCGGGGCTGCAGCCAGAGAGAGATTGGGCAAGGCTCCTGCAATCGCACCGTGGCTGTGAACAGTGGACTAAACGCCAGGGAACCTGCTGGCGCAGGTGAACTCCTCGGGCTCCTACGGCAGGGAGGGTCCTGAGGTTGGGGACTCATGGGATGAAAGGGCCCAGGATTGGGACTGGAAGTCACAGATACCACTCTGGACAGCCATGGGGACCTGCTCTGGTCCCTTGAGTTTCAGGGGCCTCCGTTTGCTTCTCTGTACCATCTATGAATGGGACAGACCCCAGCAGCCAGAGCAGGGGCCTCCTTATCACAGAACGTGGGGAGACCATGGACACACAAATGAGCCTGAAGCTATGGCAGGTCACATGGAGCTGGCTGTACAAAGATCAAAAGCCCAGGTCCGGCCAGCCCAATAGGCTAAGCGCTGGCACACCGGGTTCTAGTCCCGGTCAGGGTGCCGGATTCTATCCCGGTTGCCCCTCTTCCAGGCCAGCTCTCTGCTATGGCCCGGGAGTGCAGTGGAGGATGGCCCAAGTGCTTGGGCCCTGCACCCCATGGGAGACCAGGAGAAGCACCTGGCTCCTGCCTTCGGATCAGCACAGTGCGCCAGCCGCAGCCATTGGAGAGTGAACCAACAGCAAAAGGAAGACCTTTCTCTCTGTCTCTCTCTCTCACTGTCCACTCTGCCTGTCAAAAAAAAAAAAAAAAAAAAAAAAAAAAAAAAAAAAAAAAAAAACAAAGAAAGCAAGCAAGCAAGCCCAGGTCGCCCACAGTGGTTTTCTAGGTGGTGAGAAGTTGCATTCTCCGCAGTAAGACCCAGCAAGCCAACAGTGCACAAAGCCATGCTTCCAGCTTGTTCGGCCTCGTCCTGCGGGGGCCGGGAGGGAACGGCTGGCTAGAACCCTCTGCAGGTGCCAAGGAGACCTTGAGACCCGGACTCAAAGGCTGGGCACAAAGGCACAGCCCTGGCCCCCGGGGTCAGCATGCTTGTTCCACCCTGGGCTCAGGCTGCCTGCAGACGTTTTCGTGGGCCAAGAGCAGCCCTGGGAAGGAGCAGCAGCTGCCCGGGAGACCTGGCAGCTCCACGGCCAGCTCTGGGGCCCCACTGCCCGTCCTGGGTGCTGTCATTCTGGCTGGGGCTGGGATGCCTCATCCCTACCCCTGGGGGGTCCCCAAACCCTGATCAGATCAAGGAAGAGCCTTAGCTGGGCCCCAAAGGCCACCCAGTGGATAACAAGAAGTGAGAAAAAAGTAGCCATACCCAAGACCTTTGCACGTCCCTTGGCTGGAAGATAATCAGGCAGAGTTAGACAGTGAGAGAGAGAGAGAGAGAGAGAGAGAGAGAGAGAGAGAGAAAGGTCTTCCTTCCGTAGGTTCACCTCCCACAAATGGCCACTACAGCCAGCACGCTGCTGCTCCTGGTCGCCCATGGGGTGCAGGGCCAAGCACTTGGGCCATCCTCCACTGCACTCCTGGGCCACAGCAGAGAGCTGGACTGGAAGAGGGGCAACCAGGACAGAATCCGGCGCCCCGACTGGGACTAGAACCCGAGGTGCCGGCACCGCAGGCGGAGGATTAGCCTAGTGAGCTGTGGTGCCAGCCTGATGCTGGCCTGGAAGATTCTGCCCTGCACCATTCTGGGCCTCACCCAGGTGGGGGCACCCTCTGACCCCTGACATCAGCCCTCTCTCTTTAGGCATCCAGGCCCTGGAAAGGCTTCTAGCAAAGCGGCAGGCCCTGCATGAGAAACCCTCCCTCAGGTGATAAACACCCTGTCCTCCCCAGAGATCTGAACTCAGAATTTGCTCCAGAACCTCTTTGTACAACCTATGGCCACACTGGCTTTTAGCAGAGGAATGAGCACCCAGGAGCACAGAATTCTAGACTTTTTGCTTTTCTGTCCAGCTCCTTTGTCAGAGATGGGGTGCCAGAAGGGAGCAGAGAGGAGAGAGAAGATGGGGGAAAAACTGATGCAGAGTGGAACCCAGGAGAGCTACCTGGGGGAGGAAGTCTCCTTGCTGAGGGTGACAGTGAAGGCAGGGCCAGCTCCAGCTTCCTTCCAGTCCACACTCTCCTTCCCATGCCCCACCCAGACCTCACCACTGAGTGCACTGCCCTAGCATCAAGCCCAGGACTTCCTGCCATGCCCATCTCATCAAGGGACCTGTGGTTGGACCACACTCCAAGGAGCATGGGGCGGGAGCAGTCCCCCTGGACACCAGAGCCCACAGAGGGGCTTCCCTGCCTCCCCTGCCCCCAGCAGTGTGGAGATGAATGCCCTGGGGGGCAGGGTTTGCTGCCCAGCTGTGAACACCTGGCAGGGTGGTCTTGCTACAGAATCAAGGGAACAGCAAAGCTTCCATGGTTGCCACGTTGCATGCTCTGGCTCCCTCTGCTCTGACAGCTGGCTTGTGTTTCTCTGTTACAAACACCTTTCTCTCCGGAATCACATGTGCATGTGCGTGTGTGTGTGTGCGCGTGTGTGTTCAGTTCCCTGCCCTAACACAAGGCAGTGCCATTCCTAAGCTGTCCTCATTAGCAGGGCTTGTGGGGTGGCAGGTGGTGGGCACCAGGCACTGGGGTCATGTCGACCTGCCTCATCCCAGTTACTGCTCCTGACCAGAGAGAGAGCAGGTGCTGGGATCACTCCCACAGCACCAGGGAAGTGAGTGCTGGAGTTCTGGGGATAAAGGGGTCTCCCTGTCCCCGGGGAGAAAGCCCCCTTGGGACCAGTCTGTTGGGGGGGTCCTCTGCAGACCCCCACATCCAGCCCCGACTGTGGAAGGTGGGACGTGGGAGTCGTGGGCTTCTGACCCTTCTTGCTCTGTCCTGGGTAAGCCCCCAACCGTGCTGGGCCTCCGTGTCCCTGCCTTGTAGTTCCCAAGCCCTCGGAGTGGGGTGTGTCCTGGCCTTAGGCCTCCCCTAGTGGACACCATGCAGTGGAGCCTGGGGTGCCTGGGGTGCCTTCACCTGCAGCGTGGCCACGGGCGGTCACTCCGCCTCTCTGGGGCACTCGCTACCGGCACCGTCTGCCTCCAGCTGCTGCGGGAAGATGACCACGCTGCCACACAGTTGGGGTGGTTCACGATAACCAGACCACGCCCCCATTTTGCAAATAAACACAGTGCAGCTCAAGGGAAGGTAGGTTTTCACTTCCCCAAACCCAGAGACATGTGTTGCTTAAAATCCTGCTCGGAAGGGGGCTCAGAATCCCAGCCCACAGCGTCCTCACAGGGACAGCAAGGGTCGCCTAGGCCCTGCAGCCCCAGCCCCTGGATTTTACCAAGCAGCTGGAACAAAATACAAACAGCCCAGAACGTGGTATCAGGAGACGTGATTCAGATCCTGTTTCTGTTTCTGTTTCATTTCACCATGGGGGACTGGAGTGACGTCCCCTATCCCCAGTTTCCTCCTGATGGTACGGGGAAGGCACCCGCTCCCTGATGGAGCCGTCAGGGATATGAGCTGCAGTGCTTCTGGGTGGGGGGCACTCTATAAAGTGTCAGCCCCCAGGGGAGCATCCAGTCGGCCCCGCCTCCCCCCACCTCGAGGCCACTCTGCAGCTAGGAAAGCACCTGTCTCTGAAGTTGTGGCTTTGAGTGTTTCACACCCTCCCTGGCCTCCGGCTCTTTGAAAGCCCTGTTCACCCTGTGACGTGCAGATATCTGTGGGTGGCAGTAGAGCTTCAAGGTTAAAAAACATAGGCTCTGTACAACCAAATCAATCGCAGCACAGTTGTACGACGGAATACTATGCAGCAAGGAAAAAGAGCGGACCCCTGCTGGGCACAATGGCATGGATGAATCTCCCAAGCACAATGGAGAGAGAGAGAGAGAGAGAGAGAGAGAGAGAGAGAAGCATGAACTGTATGATATCACATCCATACAATTCAAGAATAGGCAAAAGCAAGCTACACCCATAAACGTCAGAAGGGTAGGCAGTTGGGTTGGGAGCAGCAAGAGAAAAGAGGAACAAGAAGGGATTTATGGGTTCTGTTTATGAAAAGTGTGCTCAGTTTGGGAAAGCACTGAGGCTATGAATGTATATACGTTTTGGTGTGTGTCCTATACTTAACTGAAATGGTTTCTTTAGAATTACATTTAATGGGGCCAGTACTGGGGACTAAGCCTCCGCCTGCAGTGCCAGCATCCCTCATGGGTGCCAGTTCAAGTCCCGGCTGCTCCACTTTTGATCCAGCTCTCTGCTGTAGCCCGGGAGGGCAGTGGAGGATGGCCCTTGCACCCAGCATGGGAGATCCAGAGGAGGCTCCTGGCTCCTGGCTTTGGATCGGCCTGGCTCCAGCTGTTGTGGCCATTTGGGAAGTGAACCAATGAATAGAAGACCACCTCCCCCATGACTCTGCCTCTTGCTGTGACTCTGCCTCTCAAATAAATAATAAATAAATAAATATAAAATTAAATTTGTGAGTTCAAGTCCCAGTTCTGCCACTTGCACATTGTGTAATCACAGCCATTAAATTCTCTGAGCTTCTGTTCTGTCTTTTGCAAAGTAGGGATAATAACGGAATCTGCCTCAAACGGCCCTGAAAGTCAGCTGCTTAGAGTTCCCCTCCTGATGTCTCTCTGGTCCAAGTATCAGATTGTTGTTCACCTCACGTCTTCCCTTCAAGCCAGCTCAGTGGTTTTCCTTAAACAATCTAAAAGTGACACATTATATCATTCTCATATATCACGGGTTTGGTTTGCTAATTATGTATGTCTTAGTACAAAGATTAATATAAATGAAAGCAAACATGTAATTATTAAGAAAAATGTTCATCTGTGAATCACCTCATGTCATCATCCATATCTGTGAAGGCAGCATGCTAACTGGAGCAATAGAGTCATGCCGTTACCTAGAGCCCCTCACACTGTGTGTTAGCAAGGGGAAACCACTGTCATCAACACCACCACCATCATCACTGCTGTCATCCTCATCATCGTTACTGACATCACCGCCAACATCACCACCATCATCATCACTGTTGTCGCCACCATCATCATTACTGACATCATCATCACCATCACTGCTGTCATCACCACCGTCATTATTGATGTCATCACTGTCATCGTCACCACTGTTGTCATCACCACCATCATTATTGATGTCATCACCATCATCGTCATCATTAGTGACATCATCATCACCATCACTGTTGTCATCCCCACCATCGTCATCACTGTTGTCATCACCACCATCATTATTGATCACCACCATCATCATCATTACTGACATCATCATCATCATCATGATTGTCATCAACATTGTTACTGCTGTCATCACCATCAGCATCATTACTGACATCATCATCACCATCATCATCATCACTGTTGTCATCACCATTATCATTATTGATGTCATCACCATCATCATCGTTGTCATCACCATCATCATCGCTGTTGTCATCACCATCGTCATTACTGACATCATCATCACCATCATCATCATCACTGTTGTCATCACCATCATTACTGTTGTCATCACCATCATCGTCATTACTGACATCATCATCACCATCATCATCATCACTGTTGTCATCATCATCATTTCTGACATCATCATCATCACCGCCATCACTGTTATCACCACACACAAAGCCAATACTTGCTTCCAGACCATCCCATGGGGTCAACTCCACATGGCCCTGCCCTCAGCAGAAATTAAAGGATTAAGAGCATGGGACCCATTCCTGGACGTTTCAAGGTTGCCCCTCCCCTTCTCCACCTCAGACAGAGAGAGACCCGTCTCCAGACTGTCTGTGTGGACCTGCCCTTCCCCTAGACCATGCTGACTGTACCAGGGCCTGTCCCCTGGAACCTCAGCCTGATCTCTAATACAGCCTTGAACTTGAACTTCAACCTGATCTCTAACAGCGCTGGTGGCCTTGGTTTCTCAGAACCTCCACCAGGGGCCCAGCATACACAAATTAAAGACAGACACAAGTCAGAAGGAGAGCCCTAGATACTCAGTAAATCATTAAGTATGTGTCCTATCTCAGATCTCCCCCTTGGGGTGGCGTGGGACCCTCCCTCCCCGACTGCCCCAGGTACCTGGAATGCCTGTCACAAGAAAGGAAAAGCCGGTCCCTAAGGTGGTCATACATCTCTTCAGGGGCACCTCTCTAAGCAACCTCAGTGTCTCAGCATTTACATCTGCACAGCTGAACGGGGTGAGAATTACTCATTCAGTGTTTATAAAGGACTTCGGCGTCAGGCAGACATTTGGCCTTGTGGTTAAGATGCTGGTGCGGCTCCCTTGTCCCCTCTCAGAGTGCGTGGGTTCAATGCCCAGCCCTGCTCTTGACTCCGGCTTCCTGCCAGTGCAGACCCTGGGAGGCAGCAGTGGCCATGACTTGAGTGAGTGAGCTCCTGCCTCCCACAAAGGAGATCTGCACTGGGTTCTGGCTCTGGCCTCGGCCTCAGTCAGGGCTGCGCTATGGAGGGCGCTTGGAGAGTGAATCAGCAGGTGACAGCTTTTTCTCTCTCTGCCTTCTGCCTCTCAAATAAAAAAATAAGGAGAAGAAAAGAAAATGATTTATTAAAAACGAAAACAAAAATTCTACTTAAAGGAAATAAGGTAATAGAGAAAAGACTATATAAAAATATTCATCACCCATCTTTTTAACTAGCAAAAAAAGTAAATAACAACAATGTTCAATACTGGGGATTAAAGAAATATCCAGATGTTTATGTATTAGTTATTATGGAGTCACTTTTTTTAAAGATTTATTTTATTTATTTGAAATACCGAGTTACAGAGAGAGGTAGAGACAGAGAGAGAGGTCTTCCATCCTCTGGTTCACTCCCACAATGGCCAGAGCTGTGCTGATCCAAAGCCAGGAGCCAGGAACTTCCTCCTGGTCTCCCACGTGGGTGCAGGGGCCAAAGCACTTGGGCCATCTTTTACTGCTTTCCCAGGCCATAGCAGAGAGCTGGATCGGAGGAGGAACAGCCAGGACTTAAACCAGCGCCCTTATGGGATGGTGGCACTGCAGGCCAGGGCTCTAACCCACTGCGCCACAGCGCCGGCCCCATGGAGTCAATTTTTAAGCAATGTCATATAAGCCTGTGACACGAGAAGATTCTCAAGATATGTTTTAAGAGAGAAAAAGGCAGTTTTCAAAGATTATACATACACATATATTTGTGTATATTTATATCTTTATCATTTATAGGTATACACAGACATAGATAAATGTTAGATCTCATATAAATATACATCTTAAATATATACTAATTTTGAAACAGTATAATTAGTGTGATTATAAACAGAAAAAAAATAAAAGAACACCTGCTAATATGTCAACAGTAGCCATGTTGGAAGGGAGGAGTGAAGGTGGCAGAACTTTTCTCATTACTCTGCTGTACGCATGGATTTTTCTCAATAAATATGTATTATTTTTATTCTTAAGAAAAATCGTACTATAAAAATGTTCTATGTTACACATAACAACACAAATACATAGGACATTTTTCCTAAAAAGATTTTCTGCACACCTTTTCCATGTTATTTTAAACTTAGTCGTAAGATCATAATACACACTTTGTGAAAACAATTAATGCAATAGAGCATAAATAAAAAGCAAAGCCCAGGCAACCTCACTCTGCATCCCTGCCGAATGCCACCCCCATTATCACTCGGGTGAACATTCTGAAAAATCGCCTCTGGAAGTGTAGAAACATCTTACCCACCTATTCAAGTCACCCATTTTTATTTTAGAAAAATAAAGTTGCAATATATAAATGTTCTGAAATTCAGTTTTTTTCATTGAGCAGGCTGCCATGAGCACTGGGACCTAGCTCCTCCTCCTCCTCCTTGACTGCATAGTGTTCTACCGTGCAGCTGGCTTGGAACTCACCTGCCCTTAGCCCTGTCCATTTTCTCTACCCTCCCCAGGTGAATGCCCTCTGTGTATACCACCTCTCAGCCTGGTGAGCATCGGACAGCTCTCAAAACGTGATTTTGTGTGTGAGCATTAAAAAAAGAAGCTATAGTTTTTGCCATCTCATTCTTTAAAAAACGCTGCATGTTGTGGCCAGTGCTGTAACATAGCAGCCTCTGCGTGTGGCACTGGCATCCCATAGGAACGCTGATTCGAATCCCGGCTGCTCCACTTCCAATCCAGCTCTCTGCTGTGGCCTGGGAAAGCAGTGGGAGATGGCCCGAGTGCTTGGGCCCCTGCACCCACGTGGGAGACCTGGAGGAAGCTTCTGGCTCCTGGATTCGGACTGGTTCAGCCCAGGCTGTTGCGGCCATTTGGGAGTGAACCAGTGGATGGAAGACATCTATCTCTCTCTCTCTCTCTCTCTCTCTGCTTTGTTTCTTTGTAGCTCTGCCTTTCAAATAAATAAAATAACATTTTTAAAAAAAGACTGTGTCAAGTGTTCGGGCTCTGGTCAATAGTATTCTTTTTAAAAGACCCCAAGCCTCACATTAGCGATTGAGGACTGCCAGATAAACCAAGTCCTTGGGGGAGACCCAGGATGGCCGTGCCAGGACTCACGCCAGGTCCCCCAACTTCTAGACCCTCTCACGGTAGCAGCACAGCTTCGGCCTTCACAGGACCCGGGAGCCTGGGCCCTGCCTCTTCCCTCAGCCTGGAAACCCATCCCACCACCCAGCTGGCACACTCCCATCCATGCTTCAGGCCTCTGCCTGGCTGTCACCCCCGCCAGGACGCCTTCCCAGATTGTCTCAGAGGTGGGAACGGGCACACTTCCTCCCCCCGGCTCCCTCAGGCCTAACTATAGACGGGAAGCTCAGGGCAGGGGTGAGGGTGCCAGCCTGTTTCCTGTGCCCACGCTGAAAGTTTCTCTGTCATTTATGCATTCGTTTGTTCATGAGATGGCTTTGTGCTGGGTGCTGAGTGCTGGGAGAAGGCTTGGGTGGCATAATAAAAGAAAAGGGGAGGGGGTGATTTCTGACTAGCGTTGTGGGTCTCAGAAACACGGCCCCTGCTCTGACGGGCTGGGGGGCAGCCGCTGGTCTCCCCACCCTGCTGACGCCCACTGTGTATGCTCAGGACACCCTGCAAAACAGGCTCTGCTCCCCTCCCCTTCCAGAGAGAGCTGGGGCTCCGGAGCCGAGGCAACCCGACTGGGAACAGAGCTGGGTCTGCTGTCCCCCGCGGCTGACCCGGTACAACCCCGTCAAGGCCAGAGGGGCCTCTGCCTGAGACGAGAGGGGGCTGCGCCTTGGGAATTCACCTACTCTCTCTGTTCCTCACGTGCTACCTTGGAAACAGGGGCTTGGCTACCACCCGTCTATACTACTAGGTGGCCTCACTTTCTCAGCCAAAACCTATGCCCTGTGGCTGACCAAGTCCAATCTCACTTACAGGAACAACAGTGGGGAGACCCCCGAGGCTGAGGCCTCAGGGCCGTGGGCTATGGGACATGTGATTGGCATACACTGGCTGGGGAGCCGGCTGGGGCCTGGTGGGCGTGGGAGTGGAGAGGGTCTCAAGGCACAAGGCACCTGCTAGGGAAAGGTGAGTAGGGCCGACGAGGCCGGGGGGAGCGGGGGGGGGGGCAGGCCTTCACACTCAGGTGTGCTAGGGTTTACCAGCCCGTCACATTGTCATAGAACCTTCCAGAAGCCCTGAAGTACAGGAAGATGATGACTGTCAGCACAAGGAAGTGACTTGCTCACGGTCACCCAGCTAGTCGGGATGTAAAGCCAGCTTCTGGACCCCCAAATCCTACACTCCTCCTTCCCCCACCCTGAAAACCATCGTCACACGCCGAGAGCCACGGCTCCCCAAGGCAGGGCCGGGCCTCACGCTGCCCACGGCTCGCTCTGCTTCAGTGTCAACAACCAGCTCACCGGCGAGCGACTGAGCAGATCCGCAGAGGAACTTACTCACGGCTTCACCCCCCGGACCTGAAACCAGGCTTGTTAGGGACGGCTTGGTCCCTGACCTGTCCCTGTGGCTGGGACGGCCGCCCTGAGCCGCCGCCTGAGCCAGCTCATGCCCTCGGCCCTTCCCGCAGAACCCCGCCCCTTGACACCTTCTCCAGACCAGCCAGGTCCCAGGAATCCCCCACCCCCGGCCGACTTGTCCTGCACCCCACCCCCCACAGCCACCGGCTGGTTCCTAAGATGACAGAATTGGCCCCAGATTGCCCGACTGCCCCATCATATAGATGGACCAACTGAGGCCCAGGGCCTCTGTCGACAATGCTGGACAGAGGTGGGACTCGCCTACAGGTACCTGTGGCTACTATCAGCACCCCCGTCAGCTGCCAATCCAGAACCAGAACCTCCTACCCCTGCTAATGACCCGGCTCCTACCACTTCCTGAGCCAGGGTGGTTGTGCGCCCCCAATGGGGCTGCGATGTAGAAGCTTTCAAGGGCTCAGGTCACCGAGTCATTCAACAAACAACCACTTGGAGGGCTCTCCAAGCCCTCCTTCTCTGGCTGCCAGGCCATCCCCCTGTCTTTGGGAATTGTCCCAAAGACTCCCTCGCTCATCCACTCAGCAAGCATTGAGGTCCTACTACGCACCAGCCCCGTTTCTCAGCCTCCTTCCTCCCCTCCCACCGCCCCTCCCTCTCACTCTCAGTTCCCCCTCTTCCCCACATCCCCTGTGGCCCTCTCATCCCTGCGTGGAGGGCAAACTCCCGGGGGTGCTGGGAGTGACCGAGTCCCGAGGGTCTGACAGACACACACGCACACCAAACCCGTTACCTGCTGTGGCCAGGCAGCACCGGCAGGTATCTCTCCAGCACAGAGACCAACGAGCTTCTGACAGCCAGCCCTGGGGGCGCGCCATGCCCTCCCCCCCACCTCGGCCTCCACCCTGCCCGGCTGCATGGAAAACCCAGCCCCGCACTCAGCTGACTTCCTCTTGTGTCATGGAAAGTGCAGCCGCGAGGACAGGAAACTTCGCCAGGGGTCTGAGCGGGCACAGGACCTGGGCCCCCAGGTGGGGGTGACAGGGAAGGGGACCACAGGGGTAACAATGAGAGTGGGCGGCAGGGAGGGAGCGGCGAGGGCAGGCAGAGTGGGGAGGAGGCTCCCGGAGCCCAGGGTCCCCTCCGTGGGGATCTGGGAGGCACCAAGCCCCGGGCACAGGGACGGGAAGGCAGCAACCTCCGGCACTGGGCTACTTTCAGTTTCCCAAAAACCAAGCCACCAAAGAAGAGGAGCAACCATCCCTCGCCCACCCTCACGCCAACATGCTTGGTCTGCTTGCTTTGTGTTGAATAAGAAGGTGGGTGGAGAGCCGTGGAAAGGCTTTGTGGAGTGAAAAACGTGGGTTCCAATCTCACTTGTGATCTCCAGGGGCCAAATAGGCTACTTTCAGAGCCTCAGTTTTCTTATCTGTGAAATGGGAAGTTAAGGAGGTCACGCCTCTGGCTGCAGGGGGCACCCTCAACGTACACCCCTCTCCCCTTTGGGCTGCGGTTACGTAAACTGTCGGGGACAGGGGCCTGGAGGACCACTGACCACACGCAGCTGGTGTGACCCCCTGCAGCTTCTGAAACCCCGTGGCTCCAGAGCAAGAACCCTCCGGAGGGGTCCTTGGATTGCCTGCTTCACCTCTGCAACCCTGGTGCTCAGCACGGAGCAAATGTTGGCTCCATCAATAGGTGGACGAATGAATGAAGAGGCGGGGGAGGCTGCACAGCCCAGAGCTGAGGCAGGGCCCACTCCAGGCGGGGAGGAGGGAGCTCCAGGGGCCGGGTGAGGGCTGGGGGCAGCTCCCGGCACAGCTCCCCTAGGAGTCGTCATTCTGTATGTTCTCTCTGCTAAGTGAGCAGACGTGGGGAAGCTGAGGGGCTGCAGCCCCAGAGCCGACCCCAGCCCTGGAGGACCTGGAGCTGTGGGGAGGGCAAGCCGGGGGGACGCCTGGGAGGGCTGATGAGCCAGGCTCAGACCCTTCCGTCCCACACCTCACAGGCAGCCAGCCCAGCCTACACCTGCTCCCACCTCCCTGGCTCAGAGGACCCAGGTCTCCTGGTGCTGGAGCAGAAGAGGAGTGGGGCTGGGGGCTAGAGCCTCCTCCTGCCCCAGGCCTCCCTGGGCTACTCCATAGAACCCCAGAGACCCCGCCTCTTCTTCAACAGCCCCCAGGTTGACTAAGAGCGTCAGTGTGGGACCCCCTCAACATGGAGACCTCACACACATGCACACACTGGGGTGAGCCCAGCATTCTTGGGGGCCCAACAGCTGTGCCTGCTGATGAATGACACTTGTAGGGTCACCTCACATCCAGCCTCACCCCTCCTAAAGAAGTGGAGGCGTTCACCTCAGTTCTTCCCCAGAGTCCTTGGCGAGAGCCGGGGTCAGGTCCTCCTTCCCACCTCCCACCCTCCCCCCACCTCCCCGTCACAGCTCAAAGCCCACTGGGTGGGATTCCTGCCTCAGGGACCTCCCCCCTGTCAACCCTGCACGCTTCGGGCCTGCCGTCAGCTAGAGCCAGGCTACTTCTTCCGTGTGCTCAGCCTGGTTACCAGGCTACCTGGCCCGGTCCTGGTGTGCGGGTGGCCATGGGGCACCACGCTGGCCCTGGGCTCCTCGGGCAGGATGCTAGCAGAGGCCGGGGCCACCATATGAACTGGGGCAGGCGGTTTTGCCAGGAGGAAGTTGACAGTTCAACTTCAAACGTGGGTGACGCAGGCCCCCGCTGCCTGCTCCCCCGTCCCACCCCTACCCGCGCCTGCCTGCCCCACCCCCTCCTCCCTGAGAGCGAGACGCAGGGCCGCGGGTGCCGAGCTTGCCAGGCCTGAGGCAGGAGGAGGCCGCGCCCATGGGCTCTCAGCCACCGCCGCTGGCCGCCGTGTCCTTGCTGGGGATGCTGGGTGAGTTCTTGCCCTGGCTTTGCCAGGGCACCCGGGCTCCAGGGTATGTGACCCCGATTCTCCCCACGCCTGACTTTGGGCCCCCTGCGTCGTTTATCTGGAGTGCTGTGCAGATTTGGGGGCACCCAGTCTGCTTCCCCAAGCTTGTGTCTCTGTGCTGTTGGGAGCTTCCTGGGACCCTTCCAGGCAGCACCTGTGCCAAAATCAGACTCACCCAGCCATCCTCCAGGCTCCCCGCGGCACTCATGCGTGGTTGTCCCCGGGCATAGTGAGCGAGCTCCTCCTGAGGCAGCGCTAATGGTGTCGGGGCAGAGACTGGGTCGCAGCAGGTGGGGAGGCTGCCCCTGAGAACTCAGCTGAGCAGATCCGGGTCCTTGGTCCTCTCCAGAGGGACCCCATCCAGACTGGCCAGGGCGTGCACATCCTGGGTCTGCCCGCACTCTGGGCCCAGAGCCCTGCTGTTGGGGAGCCAGCGACACAAGCTAGTGGGCGGTCCTGGGCACGCTGAGGGGCAGTGGGCACTATGGACTGGGAGGCCCCCGCACCGGCTTCTCAGCTGGGCCATGTGTGACCTCGGGGAGGCCCCCGAGCCTCTCCAGGCCTCGGCTCCCCAGTTATGAACTGCAGGGCCGGTGGAGCAGCAGGTGTGACCTGGAGATCTGAGTGCTTCCCTGGGATTGGAAAGAGCAGGGGGAGAGGTGCTGGACTCCTGGGTGGGAGCCCGGGAAGAAGCAAGCGGCTTCCCAGTTGGAAGGGAGGAGATCCGGGAGCTTTGCTGGGAGAAGCCGGGGGTCAGGGGTGAGCGCATGTGGGAACGGGGAGTCTGTGTGCACACCTGGGGGAGAACTCCGTGTGTGCTTTTGGGGGCATGGCTCGGTCCCCCAGTGTAGGCGTCCCTGCCCTCTGCATGGACAAAGGCTCAGTAACACACATGTTCACATGGCCGCTGGCACAGGGAACAGTGAGAACTACCCAGGGCCTCTGTCCTCAGGCCCAAGGACTGGAGATGGGTCCCTGGTAGGCTTCAGCGATCTTGCCTGGGAGTGTCGGTGGCCTCCTGGCCCTGGGGATCCCTGGGGTCAGGCCCTTAAACTGCCCACCCACCCCACTGCGAAAGGGAAGCTGGGCCCAGCCAAGCTCCCAGCTCAGGATGGGAGTGAGGGTCCTGCTCTGCGGGTCCTCCGTCCTGGATCCCCAGGACTCCACACAAGCCAGAGTCAGGAAGACTGGCAGGCAGGGAGACCATGGGCAGCCCCCGAGCACGTGGGTCCCGGCGTGCATGCCCCGTGAGCTGCGGGCCACGACTTACAACGTGCTTTGGGAGGCATTTTCTTCCGTGAGCTTCACCGCAAGCCCATGAAGTAGGCAGGCGCTGCCCCCGCTGTGCAGTGGGGAGATGGAGGCCAGGGCGGGGCAGCAGAGCTGACCTCTGAGCCCACTCTGCACCCTCAGCTAAGAGCAAAGACCCACCAGTGCCTCTCCCGTGAGTCGGAAAATGGCCACGGGACGGAGCTTCGGCCCGAGCACAGCATGTGGCCACCAAGGGCCGGCAAACAGCACAGGCACCCCTGGAGCCAGTCCACAGAAGATGTGTCCCTGCCAGGGCCCTCCCGGCTGGCACCGAACCTTGGGGACTGATGTTCCCTGAGGCCACAGTGTGCCTGGATTGAGAGCCACAGGCCAGGGCTTCCCACAGCTGCTCCCCTCTCGGTCCCAACCCACCTGAGGCTCGCTCGTGTGCCAGGGTGGGACGTGGAAGGGTCCCTGCCCAGTGCACAGCCCCACCCAGCCCGACCAGGCCCAGCCCCGGGACTCTGAAGCCAGCCATGGGATGTGGGAGAGTCACGGGTTCCGCAGCTTGAATCCTGCCGCTGGCTGGCTGGGTGACGTTGGACTGGTTCTGTACTGCCTCGGTTTTCTCACCTGTGAATTGGGAATAACTATGATAGCTCACAGGATCAAACGGATCCATGCAAAGAGGGCTTTAGCGCAAAGCCTGGTGTGTACATTACCACAGCCGCTGCTCTCATTAGGATCACTGCCAGGCTTAGGGCCGCACGGGGGCGTCTCGCTGGACGCTGCCCTCGCTGCGGCTCTCTCTCTGCCATCTCACACAGGCCATTCGTTCATTCACGTACTCATTCACTCCAACTGCAAATATTCGCTGGTGTCCGGCTCTGCACAAAGCACTGCGGGCGCAGTGGCAGCCGAGAGATGAGCCCCTGCCCCCATGGCCCCAGGGCGGCTCCCCGAGGAGACTCCCACCGAGCACACGTAAAAGTGCACGCCAGTATTTAGGAATTGTGGGCCCTGAGGAGTGCGGGGGAGGCAAGAACGCTATGCAGCACCCCGGCTGCATGCTCTTGGGACCACCCTGTGGCTGGGCAGCCAGGGGGCCTCCCAGGAGGTCAGGTCTCATCTGAGACCTGAGACCCAAAGGATGGGAGAGATCAGCCAGGCAGGGCAAAGCAGGGAAGATGGTGGCAGCAGTGGGGGTGGCAGTGGGGGAGGAAGGCCCTGAGAAGGGTAGGGCATCCATAGCAGAGAGAGCGATGCAGCCCTGGCTGGGAGAAGGCTGTGGCCTCTGTCCCAGGCTGCAGAGCTGAGGCCCTCATGGCTCTGGGTACAAAGGGCCAGGTCCCTAGCAGGTGCAGAGTTCCCCAACCAGACAGAATTGCCTGGACATCTACTACACATTGTGCATATATGTGCCTGCGTGCCTCTGGGCCTGTGTGTGCAGCCCTGTGCAGGGGGCTTTGGTGCAATGTAGAGTGGCCACCTGCAAGTGATAAGAACACCTCTCAGAGTCTCTCTCTTCTCTCTAGAAAAACGGGCGCTAATGGCTGCACCCACCTGAAGGGCAATTGCATCAGTTAAGCTGGATTCATTCAGACAGCAAGCGTGGACTGAGCGCCAGCTTTGTGCCCGGCGCTGCTCTCGGCGCTGGGGACGCAGCCATGAACAGAGCCGTCTGGATCCCTGCCTGGGTGGGCCCCACACAGCAGTCATGGTGCCATGGGGAGGCGGTGGGGGGCAAGGCTCGTGAGTGCTGGAGGTCATGCGTGGACATGGGGGACAGACAAGCAGAGGAAGGCCAGGGGATTGGGAGTGCTGGGGAGGCCACTGTCCTGTGGAGGGCTCAGTGGGTCTCACCGAGAGATTGTGTTCGGGTAAAAACCTGGAGGAGGTGAGTGAGCCCCCCTGGCACACAGGCCGGTGGGAGGGAGCTGGGGGCCAACATCTGGACTTGAGCTCCACCCACCCACCCCTATTTTTAAGATTTATTTATTTAGTTGAGAGGAAGAGTTACAGAGAGAGGGAGAGACAGAGAAGAAGGCTTTCTTTCTTTCTTTCTTTCTTTTTTAAAGATTTTATTTATTTGAGAGGTAGAATTTCGGACAGTGAGAGAGGTCTTCCTTCCATTGGTTCACCCCCTAAATGGCCACAATGGCCGGAGCTGCACTGATCTGAAGCCAGGAGCCAGGAGCTTCTTTCTGGTCTCCCACTTGAGTGCAGGGGCCCAAGCACTTGGGCCATCTTCTACTGCTTTCCCAGGCCATAGCAGAGAGCAGGATTGGAAGAGGAGCAGTCGGGACTAGAACCGGCGCCCATATGGGATGGTGGCGCTGCAGGCTGAGGATTAACCTGCTGCGCCATGGCCCCGGCCCCAAGAGAAAGGTTTTCTATTAGCTGGTTTGCTCCCCAAATGGCTACAATGACTGGAGCTGGGCCAATCTGAAGCCAGGAGCCAGGAGCTTCTTCCAGGTCTCCCATGCAGGTGCAGGGGCTCAAACACTTAGGCCATCTTCTACCGCTTTCCCAGGCCATAGCAGAAAGCTGGATCGGAAGTAGAGCAGACAGGACTCGAACCCGTGCCCATATGGGATGCTAGCACTGCAGATGCTACAGCACCGGCTCCACCCCCTGCCCTCTCCCCTTTTTTAAGATTTTTTTAAAAAGATTCTATTTATTTATTTGAGAGGTAGAGTTACAGACAGTGAGAAGAGAGACAGAGAGAAAGGTCTTCCACCCACTGGGTCACTCCCCAAATGGCCACAACGGCCAGAGCTGAGCCGATCTAAAGCCAGGAGCCAGGAGCTTCCTCCAGGTCTCCCACGTGGGTGCAGGGGCCCAAGCACTTGGACCAACTTCTACTGCTTTCTCAGGCCACAGCAAAAAGCTGGATGGGAAGAGGAGCAGCCGGGACTCAAACCAGCGCCCATATGGGATGCCGGTGCCAGAGGCTGGGGCTTTAACCCACTGCACCACAGCGCCAGCCTCTTTGTAAAAATGTTTAATTAATTTCTTTATTTGAAAGGCAGAGTGACAGGGAGAGAGGGAAGGGCAGAGAGAGAGAATCTGTCATCCACTGGTTCACTCCCCATACGGTCACAACAGCCAGGGCTGGGCCAAGCCAGGAGCCAAGAGCTCCTTCCTGTGTTCCCCACGGCCCTGGATTGGAAGAGGAACAGCTGGGACTCTGACCGGCACCCAAAGGGATGCTGGCCCTGCAGACCATAGCTTAACCTGCTGTGCTACAGCACCGCACCCTGCTTTCTAAAACAATAGTTTATTTATTTAAAAAGCAGAGGGACAGGGAAGGGCAGAGAGAAGCAGAAGCTCCAGCCCGTGTCCCATGTGATGCTGGATTAGAACAGCAGCTGGGACTCAACCCGTGCCCCCACGCAGGCCGTCAGCAAGGCAAGTGGCGGCTTAATGCCTCTCGGCCACAGCACCCACCCTTGAGCTTCCTTTCCTGGGAGCTGGAAAAGCCGCCGAAGCAGAGGAAAACCCACGCCCTCATCCCTCCGGGTCCTCAGGGCCTGCCTTGTGCTCTGGAGCAGAGGCACGTGGGCATGACGGCTTCAGATTATAGAAGATGATTCTGTGTACCTGCCGTGTGCTCACAGCAACGCAGCTGAGGCCTGGGGCAATGGCCCAAGATGGAACACCATTTCTGTGAGAGTGAGAATTTGGGCTGTTAACATTCCAAACAGCCTGCTGCTTTTGGATTTGGAATTGCAATAAGGGAGGATAGCCCTGGGTCCCTTCCTCTGGAGCTACCACTGTCACTACTGTCATCTCCTCCTCCTCCTCCACACTTGGAGACTGGAGTCATGGTTCCCACGGGAACCTCAAGTCTCCCCTCTCCCTGGGGGCACAGCTGGGACAAGTGTGGTAGGAACAGCATAGGAAATGGAAGGTGGCCATCGGCAGAGCGGGCCAGAGTCCCATGTACCACCAGAGACCCCCCTCCCCGGTGCCCTCTCTTTGGCCTCAGTTTCCCCCACCAGTGCCATGGGGCAAGAAGGCTGTGGGTGTCTCCGTGGTGGATTCCCACAGGGGACTGTCACGCCATGGAGATGGAGTTTCTATCCTGGTTCTGCCACCTGCTCACTGTGTGGCCTTGGGCAAGTCACTCAACCTCTCTGAGCCTATCTCACCATTGGAGAATGAAGGTGTGCACAGTGTCTGCTTCACAGGGCTGTGAGTGAAAGGTGGAACCCCAGATTTGAATGAGATTCGGGATATGTGAAACTGAGCAAGGGGAGTTCACGTCACCATCACAGTGGAGCCAGGATACAGTGTGGAACCCATGCAGATTGGTGAGGTCACTGGGAAAGGAGAGAAGTAGCAACTGGAAGGCCAAGGCCGAGCGCGGGATCCACCTGCAGGCCAAGGCTGAGCACGGGATCCACCCGCAGGCCAAAGCCAAGCACGGGATCCACCCGCAGGCCAAGGCTGAGCACGGGACCCACCCACAGGCCAAGGCTGAGCACGGGATCCACCCGCAGGTCCCAGCTGAGCGTGGGATCCACCCGAGGCCAAGGCCGAGCACAGGATCCACCCGCAGGCCAAGGCTGAGCGCGGATCCACCCGAGGCCAAGGCCGAGCACAGGATCCACCCGCAGGCCAAGGCTGAGCGCGGGATCCACCCGCAGGTCCCAGCTGAGCATGGGATCCACCCGCAGGCCCCAGCTGAGCGCGGGATCCACCGGAGGCCAAGGCCGAGCACAGGATCCACCCGCAGGCCAAGGCTGAGCGCGGGATCCACCCGCAGGTCCCAGCTGAGCATGGGATCCACCCGCAGGCCCCAGCTGAGCGCGGGATCCACCGGAGGCCAAGGCCGAGCACAGGATCCACCCGCAGGCCAAGGCTGAGCAGGGATCCACCCAAGGCTGAGCACGGGATCCGCCCTTAGGCCCCTCGGGGCGCGAGCCCAGGCAGCGCTCCACGTTTCACAGAGAGCCCGACCTGAGACACAGGATCTCGGCCCTTTGCTTCCTGAAGCCCCAGGGCAGCCTCAAGGCAGACCCCTCCACCAGTGACAGGGTGTTTGGCTCTCCAGGTCAGCAACACGGGGGAGTTCCGGACCCTCCCGCAAAGCAGGGCAGGTGCCATGCTGGCTGCCGATGGCGGCGGCAGTCAGCGAGAAGTTTCTGGCCTGTCGGAGGGCACCGTGCTTTGGGAAGACAGGGCCACGTCTGGCGTCCACCCCACACCTCATCAGCCTGCAGTGGTGCCAGCCCCCTCCCACGAGGCTTCTGGGAGAAACAGGGTCTGCCGTGCAAAACCTTCCCCTGGGCTCTGCACCCGGTGGGAGTACTGCTGCTGTCATGATCACCCACCACGTCCCGGGCCCTCCCTGGGGTCCTGGGTGCTCACTGGCCCCTGAGTCAGCCACCTGCTCATCCCCATCTCCTGCACTGCACAGGGGCTCCAAGTGCCGAGGGAGGGTCCAGGCAGGAGCCCAGCTCTGCCGCCAGCTGGCCTGGGTACATAGGGCTGTGCTCTGTTCTCATCCCCATGTACCGTAGCAGCCTCATCGCCTGTAAGGTGGAGTCAGCCCCGCAGGTCCACGAATGTTCACCTGTGAGTCCCAAGTCCAAAACACACCTGTGCGTTTCCAGATGCTGCACTGGGCACAAATCCTGACCTGAACAAACGGGAGGCTGCTTACAGTACCGGTGGGAACACAGGTTCCATTGCAGACACAGATACGTGTTCAACACCAGGGCTTAAGGTGCGAGTGACAGTGTGGGGCCACCAGGGTACAGCCCATTGCCTGGGGCTCCGAGCGACGCTCCCCGGTGTGGCAGGGCGTCCTATTTTCCTGGACATTAGAATCCATTTGAAAAGTAGAACCACGGTAAGAAGAAACCTCTTTAAACATTGGCTCTAAGAAAATGTAAAACGCAGTACAGAGCAAATAAAACTCATTGGCAGCCGGATACAGCCCTGGGGCTGCCGTGGAGGGAGCCCAAGCCAGGCCCGTCCTAGTGTTGCGGGCCAGGTTGTGGGGAGGGTACCTGTCAGCGGCTGGCAGGAATTCGTCTAATCCTCACTAAGAGCTCCTCAGAGCAGGCAGGGTCAAAATGAGTCCATCTCCGCCAGTGCAGGGACAAGGTACAGGGGGCTTGGGGACAGGGACGAAGCCACCTGATATTGTCCTGCTTTTTGTGCCCTGAGTCTTGCGAGGTCTGGCCCAGTCCAAGCCTCATTTTAGACAGAGGAGGGTGTGGGGGCTCAAAAGGGAGGGAGCCTCCTCTCCTGCCCCAGCTGCCCGGGACTTGGTTTTGGATGGTGGATAATCAGAGGTGGTGGCAGCAGAACCTAGGGCCTCAGGCTACAGGATTCCAGAAAGATCAGGGAGTCCGCCTGCAGCCCCAGAGCAGGCCGAGGGGCCGCAGGGTGTTGGTCCTAGCCCCGTGAGAAGCAGATAAGAATGGAAAGGGGTTGTGGATGACCCAAAGCTGAATGTACGCTTGGACAGGCAGGAAGAAGAAGTACCAGGAGACTCCAAGCCCACGGCAGATCCCCCCACCCACCTCCTCCGTACCCCTAGCCCGTTGGGTCACAGAACCCCAGCGCCGGGGAGGGATCCGGAGTTTCACTTCCCAGAGGGGTGACTTCCCATGGTCCCACAGCTGGCTGGTGGCTATGACTCCCCTCGGCACTGACGCAACAGGATCACGGTGCCTTTGCTTCCAGGGAAATCCATGAGACCCCGGGCAGAGCCTCACCCATTTCCTGCTAATGGTCAGGGCGGCAGCAGGGCAGGGAGAGAGTCCCGGCTCCAGCCCTCACCAGCTGCTTGGGTGAGTGACTGAATCTCTGTTTCCTCATCTACGGCGTGGGGACCAAATACAAACAAACAAGACAGCAGTTCCTTTTCATCTGTGGTTTTGCTTTCCAAGGTTGGCTACCTGAGGTCAACCACCCCAGGTAGTTGAAAGTAGGAGATGGAAAATTCCAGAAGTAAGCAGGTTGTCTGTTTCAAACTGCACGCCCTTCTGAGTAGAGTGATGGTATCTGTGCCATGGTGCTTGGTGAGTCATCTTCTGTCTGGCCAGCACCCACCCAGGCTTGCGCCCTCCCCACCGCGAGTCCCTCAGTAGCCAAGCAGGTCATCAGGTCAGCTACGTTGCAGCTTCGCACAGCTTGTGTCCAAGTCACCCTTATTTTACATTAACGATGGCTCCAGAATGCAAACGAGTGGCGCAGTAGAGACCTCAGGGCATAAAAGCCGGGAGGAAGTTGAACTCCGGCACCGTGTGGCAATGCCGCAGCGTGCGCGGGAAACAGAGTCTGCGTAGGGCCCGGGGCTGTCCACGGCTTCAGGTATCACCAGGGGGGTCTGGGATGGGGGACACTGCTGAACCCACTTCATCGCGTGCTGCCGAGGGCTGACAAAACTCACGTGGGGTGTGGCCTGGGAGAGGGAAAACTTCCAAAGTGCTAGTGGCGCGTTTTCTTCCTGGAAGGTCACTTGGTTCTCCAGCTTGTTCCTGGCTGGGAACGTTCTCCAAGCACAGCAAGGCCGTGCGGTGCTCCATGGGGAGCTTGGTCGCTGCTCTTAGGGCTGTCAAGGTCAGGATTTAGGTTGTGGTCCTCTCTGCATCTCCAAACTTGACCCTCTGAGTGCATCGGGTGGGGGGAGCAGAGGGAATCTAGGTCCGTCCCTTGCCAGCTGGGCCACCTTGGTCGGGTTGCTGGCCGTCTGCCGACACGTGCACCCTGGGCTTGCTGTGGGGGCTGTGGAAGATGAGCAGGGACGTGTGTGAGGGACCACCCGAGCGCGGAGGGGCAGCAGGTGCTCCCCCAGCGCTAGCTGAGGTTCCTGAGGAATGTTGACTCTGCTGGTTAGTTTCCACATCTGGGCCTCTGTGCTTCCCGGACCAGGGAGCCCTCCCACCTGGAAGGCTCCCCAGGGACCTGGAGTCCCGGCCACACTCGCCCCAGCTCTGAGTATTGAGTGTGGGCCAGGAGGGTGCTGGGCTAAGTCCTGTACGCAGATTGCCTCACGTCATCCTCATAACAGCCAGGAAGCTGCTCTTGCACTCATCCCCACGCCGCGAATGAGGAAAACGAGGTTCACAGGGGCTCAGACTTGCTCCCTGGGCCCCACCGGCAGGAAGTGGGAGAGCCGGTGCTCAGACCCAGAGCGGCAGAAAGGTGTCAGCGCCTCCAACCACCTTGTGTCGCACAGCAGCAAAGGGCGGATCGCGGCCCCCAAGCTGCCTCAGCCCTTCCGACTCAGCCAAAGGAGTGAATCTCTAAAGGTGGATTGCCCGGGGCCTGGGGCCAGAAAGAGGTGGGAGTGAGAGGTCAGGGGTGAGAGGTGAACATCTCGTCCACGTTCTCTGGGGCTGCCCCGCCCTCTGCCCTGGGCCAGACGATTGGACGATCCCTCTCTACCGGGCCAGAGCCCCCAGGGCTGACGCTCCCTGTTTGTATCACTTTCCTTTCTTTCTTTTTCTTTTCTTTTCTTTTTTTTTTTTTTTTTGACAGGCAGAGTGGACAGTGAGAGAGAGAGACAGAGAGAAAGGTCTTCCTTTGCCATTGGTTCACCCTCCAATGGCCACCGCGCACCGCGCTGATCCGATGGCAGGAGCCAGGTGTTTCTCCTGGTCTCCCATGCGGGTGCAGGGCCCAAGCACTTGGGCCATCCTCCACTGCACTCCCGGGCCACAGCAGAGAGCTGGCCTGGAAGAGGGGCAACCAGGACAGAATCCGGCACCCCGACCGGGACTAGAACCCAGTGTGCTGGCGCCGCAAGGCAGAGGATTAGCCTAGTGAGCCACAGCACCGGCCAACTTTCCCTTCCAAGGTCAAAGACTCCCAGGGCAGCCAAGTTGGGATCTCAGGAAGACGGCAGTGCTGGTCACAGGGCCGTGATGACGTCATCACGCTGTCTCCGCTGGCGGGGGCTCACATCAGACCAGCTTGAGAACTCTGTGGCAGGAACGGGCTTTTTAAGACACATCTGCTTTTCTACACGCAGTAACAATTTCCCCAGGCAATTCTCACTGCTTCTGATTTAAGCATTCTCCCTGGCCCAGTGCTGGCCCCAGCCGCCAAACCACGAGTCAGACAGATGGAAATCTAAAAGGCTGCTCTTTAAGTGATAAAGCTCACCCAGCACACACACGGGAGCCCCGAGGCCCCCACACCCCATCCCCACCCAGACAGGGCAGCAGCTGGGAGTCCCGCACCATGGGCCACTCTGGCCCCACTCCATGTCCCAAAGGGCCCACACTGGGCTAAACTGAGTCCCTATGAATCCACAACCACTGGGCCTGAGTCCTTCTGTCGCCTGGAGCTTGGGCCTCCACCTCCAGACCTGTGAGCGGCTAACTGCCTTGGGAATCCTAGAAAGCAGCTGACAAGTCAAAAAGCGATGCCTGTTCTGAGTCTTCCTTCCATTCCATTTCTTAAGAAAAAAAAATGATGGTTGCATTGCTACCAAGGGGTGGCACATGGAACTGTGTGCACTCTGAGGGTGATGCGTTTGCACACATCGTGTATGTGTAACACTCCTAGAATCGTGCCCTGAAGAAAAATCCATTTCACTGCCTGCTCACTTTAAAAGGAAAGTTTTTTTTTAAGATTTTTAATTTATTTTTTTATTTGAGAAGTAGAATTATAGACAGTGAGAGGGAGAGACAGAGAGAAAGGTCTTCCTTCCGTTGGTTCACTCCCCAGATGGCCGCAACGGCTGGAACTGTGCTGATCCGAAGCCAGGAGCCAGGGGCTTCTTCCGAGTCTCCCACGCAGGTGCAGGGGCCCAAGGACTTGGGCCATCTTCTACCACTTTCCCAGGCCACAGCAGAGAGCTGGATTGGAAGAGGGGCAGCTGGGACTCGAGCCGGTGCCCCTACGGGATGCCGGTGCCGCAGGTGGAGGATTAACCTGCCACACCACAGCGCCGGCCCCTAAAATGAAAGTTTTTAAGATGGAGGAAAGCTCAATAGCTGCAGCCACTCATTTAATCCCATGATCACTTAGGGGTGCCAACCTGACCACTAAAAGAAACTCCCTGTCCCTGTGATCTTGGGGTGGGTAGGCAGAAGGGGCCCTCCCTCAAGCTGTGGGTGGGTGTGAGCTGGGCACAGGGCTGAGGGTGGCAGCCTCCACTTCCTGACCCTTGCTCTCTCCTCTCTGCAGTCACTTCCTGCCTCGGATGGTCCAGCTGGGATGAGCCAGGTAAGGAAGAACCTGTGGAGAGAGACCGGGAGCAGGGGACAGTCAGGCCAAAGTTCCATCAGACTGCAAAGCCATCGTCTCCGCCAGGGTGAGCCCCACCCTGCCCAGAGAGGGCGAACCCCACCACTTACACACACACACACGCCCACATTTAAGATGCCCCGGGGAGGGGGCAGGTGGATGCCAGTGACGGCCACGGCGCACCCCACGTGTGCTGGTTGTCATGGTCTTTATGAGCCACTCACCAGGCACAGAAAACGGACTGGCTCCCAGGTGCAGCTTGCAGAGTTGCGCGTCCTCTCAGTCCGGCTCCGCAATCCAGAGTCGAGGCCACTTGCAGCTGAGGCTTGTGCACGGGTACACTTTATTGAGTACCTTGCTTTTGATGCTAGACTGTCCTCCTAGGCCAGCGTTTCCCAAACAGGGTTCCGTGGCACACGTGGGACCCTCACTGGAGATCGACAGTATACACTGGCCTAGCTAAGGCTCTGAGAAGTCCTGCAACAAAGAAATCCATTAAACCTCTTTATTCATTTTTTTAAGGTTTATTTATTTATTTGAAAGAGTTACAGAGAGGCAGAGTCAGAGAGAGAGAGATGTCTTCCATCTGCTGGTTCACTCCCCAGATGGCTGCAATGGCTGGAGCTGGGCCGATCCGAAGCCAGGAGCCAGGGGCTTCTTCCAGGTCTCCCACATGGGTGCAGGGGCCCAAGGACTTGGGCCATCTTCCACTGCTTTCCCAGGCCATAGCAGAGAGCTGGATCGGAAGTAGAGCAGCCGGGACTTGAACCAGTGCCCACATGGGATGCCGGCACTGCAGGCAGCGGTTTTACTCGCTACACCACAGTGCAGGCCCCTGCACCTCTTTAAAAGCAGCAACACCACACACATTATGCCCCAGCCTCTTTCCTGCACGTTAACTGGGATAAGACCACGCTGAATGTGTTTGGGAGAAATGATCATGGCTGGAGGCTTTCATGAAGTCACCATGGGGCCTCAGAGGCACAAGGCAGGGGCCCGGATCCCGCATCCATGTCCTGGTTCTGTGCTGTGACAATGCAGACCCCTCAGAGCCCCAGACTCCCCACCTGAGAAATGGGGACCAAGTCTCCCGGTGAGGAGTCAGTGAGTCTGTTGTGAGTCTGTTCTGGGGGCAGAAAGCCTGCAACAGGTGACCAGCCAGTGACCTTGGCAGATCCTGCCCCACACTCAGGGGCCCAAGTGCCCTCATCTGCATGAGGGAAAAGGCAGCCTGACCCGCAGTTCCCAGCCAGGAGAAACCCACACCTGGAGATCACCAGGAACCACCTGGCTCAGCAGTTTAGAAAGTCTCACTCCCTGTGCCCTAACTGTGCAGCCCCGTGTCCTCCCGACACCACCAGGTAATGGCCATGTTTATTCCTCTCCTGCACATATGCCTAGAAGCTCTGTGCAAATACGCATGCATACACACACACATATATACACACACAGTCGGCCATTCACACCCAGGGAGCCACCATCTGTGGATCAAATGTAGTTAGGGCCTGGGCGTTTAGCCTAGAAGGTACGCTGCTGGTTCATTCACCCACTTTCCATATCAGAATGCCTGGGTTCAAGTCCTGGCTCTGCCTGATTCTAGCTTCCTGCTGGTGCACACCCTGGGAGACACCAGGCGGGCAGTCCTGCCACCCACATGGGAGGCCTGGATTGGGTTTCCAGCTTGCAGCTTTGGCCTGGCCCAGTCTTGGCCATTGCCTGCATCTGGGGAGTGAATCAGTGAATGAATGAATCTCTCTCTGTTGGTCTCTCTGTGTCTATCTCTCTCCCCAGGAAAAAAAAGTTAGACCTATGATGTCCATGTCTGTATTGAACTTTGAACATGTTCAGGTTCTTTTTTTTTAAAGATTTATTTATTTGAATGGCAGTTATAGGATGGGGGTGGGGGAGAGAGAGAACCATCTGCTAACTAACTCCCCAAATGGCCAGGCTGAAACCAAGAGCCAGAACCTCCATCTGGGTCTCCCATGTAGGTGGCACAGGCCCAAGCACTTGGACCATCTTCCTCTGCCTTCCCAGGCACATTATCACGGAGCTGGATCGGAAGAGGAACAGCCAAGACTGATCACATGCACACATATACACTCATACATCGGATGCTGGCACTGCAGGTGGCAGCTTAACCTGCTGTGCCACAATGTCAGCCCCATGAACAGACTTTTTTCTTGAATGCTAAAACAGCTATTTACATACATTTACATTGTGCTAGGTATTACAAGTAATCTGGAGATGGTCTAGTATATGGGAGCATCGTGCGGGTTATGCGCAAATACTGTACTATTTTATGTGAGGAATTGGAGCATCTCTAGATTTTAGAATCTTTGTAGAGGTCCTGGAACCAATCCCCCATGCACAACAAGGGACAATGGCATATGTGTATGTGTGTGCAAACATATATGTGTGTGCACACATGCATGTATGTGTACACATGCATGTGTCTCTGTGTATGCATGTGTTTATGCGTTGTGTGCATGTTTACATGTGTGAGTGTACGTGTGCACGCATGTGTGTATGTGTACACACGAGCATCTATGTGTATATGCATTCATGCATGTCTATGCATGCACATGGGCATGTGTTTATGTGTGTGCGTGTGTACATATGTTGCCTATGTGTATGCATGTGTATACATGTATGTCTAATGCATGCATGCACGTGTATACAAGGGAATGCATCTGTATGCATGCACGTGCACATGTGTACATCATGTATTGTGCATGCATGTGTATATGTGTCTATGTGTGTGCATGTATGGTTTATTGTACGTGTGTGTGCATGTGTCTTCTTGTGAGTGTATGTGTGTACACATGTGCACACGTTTATGTGTGTTTTCTCTCCCCTTGTGGAGCTTTACAAAATTCTATGACCCACATTCCTACCTATGACCCAGCAATTTCACTCTTAGTTTATTCCCAAGAAAGCAGGAAATATGTTCACACAAAGACCCGTACGAAGGGACTTCAATGAGTTCATAGAAAATGCATGTTGTCTTTTATTCAATTTTTTCATTATCTTTAAAGAAATTTACTTACTTATTTGAAAGTCAGAGTGACAGAGAGAGCAGGAGAGACAGAGAGCTTCCATCCTCTGGTTCACGCCTCAGATGGCAGCAACGGCTGGGGCTGGGCCAGGCTGAAACCAGGAGACAAGAGCTTCATCCGGGTCACTCATGTGGATGGCAGTGGCCCAAGCACTTGGGTCATCTTCCACCACTTTCCCAGAAGAATTATCCGGGAGTTGTATTCTAAATGGAGCAGCTCGATCTCCAATTGGTGCCCCCACCCCCCGTAGTGCTGCGGCTTAACCCTCTCCGCCACAACACTGTCCCCTAAACGTTGTGTGTGTTTTTTTTTAAATAATAGGCCTCAGCCCACCCCCCACCCCCCCCCCCAGACCTCTGATATATCCAGGAATGGAGATTCTGATGGTGGTGTGACATGAGCACATCTTGTCCCCTGCTCAAAATGCCCTCCCTTGTGACTCTGAACTCAAGGCCCTATTCAGGTCGCCTGGGTCGGGCGGCCAAGCCTGCAGGGCCCCAGGAAGTTCAAGGCTCACAGAGAGCCCAGGAAAGCATCTGGGGGGGGGGGCAGGGATGGGATCTTCCCAGTCTGACTGCCCCCACCTCTTTGACCCCTAGGTTTCCTGGCCAATCTCACCAACTCCCACTCACCGTGCCAGGGCCAGCTGGAGGTCTACACCACGGGCTCATGGCACACCGTGTGCAGCCGCAGCTGGGGCATGAACTCAGAGGGCTGGAAGGACCCCTGGAAGGCCTCAAAGCTCTGTCAGCAGCTGCACTGTGGGGAGGCCCTGGCGGTCGGCCCCTTCCCTCACTTCAACAAACCCCGCAACCAGCTGTTCTGCATGGGACTCCCAGGGTCCTTTGCCAACTGCAGCAGGATCAGCCAGTGCCACTCGCTGGGCCTGGTCTGCTTAGGTGGGTAAGCCGCCAGCCCCACGGGCACCCTTGGCTCGGGCATTGGCCCAGAGGAGGCCACCCAGGGCTTGGGATCTGGGGCCTGAGCAGCAGGTGGAGGGGGGAGGCACTCCTAATTTATGATCACCCCTCCCGACCAGGTACACACACTGGTGGGAGAGCAGGAGGGGGAGGTCACAGGGGAACTGACACCTGTCTAGCAAGGTGAAAAAGCAGGACCTGATTCTGTCGACTGCTAACGTGAAAGTCTCCTCCAAGCCTCTATTTTCCCATCTGTAAAGTGGGGTAGTGCTACCCGCCTCACAGGAGGATGAGAAACAGCATGCGAGTCAAGTGGGCTTACCTAGCTGGCAGCATCCACGCCACGAGCTCCTAGTTGTTCTCGACACTCCAGGCTGCCCCCAGCCCTCTCCCCCCACCCCAAATCCTTCCCTTCTCCTCCTCATTCCCCACTGCACTCTCACTGCAGAGCCCAGGAAAACAACACCTCCGCCCACAAGTCCCCCGCCGGAAACCACTCCGCAGCCCACGGGTAAGAGTGTGCTGAGACCCTGGGGGCTCCCCAGGTTGGGGGGAGCAGACCCAGATGTCCAGGGGGCTCTGAGCTCAGATAAACATGCGCATTTCAGTAGAAGCTTGCCTGGTGCCGTACCAGGGACTGCGCCCCTTCCCAGAGCCGACTGTTGGTCAGCTTTTGCCCACCTGTTGGGGCCCAATAGCTCTCTCCTCTTCCAGCTCCTCCCAGGCTGCAGCTGGTGCCAGGGCCCCGGGGCCTGCACTGCGCCGGCGTGGTGGAATTCTACAGGGGCAGCCTGGGGGGCACCATCTGCGCTGAGGCTCAGGACAAGAACGAGGACTTGGGGAAGTTCGTCTGTGCCACCCTCCAGTGCGGTTCCTTGAAGGAAGTGACAGCGGTCGAGGCTGCGGGGGAGCTGGGGGGACGCAGGCCTCTGCCAATCCGATGGGGCATCCAGAACGCGAGCTGCACCTCCCTGGAGCAGTGCTTCAGGAGAATCCAACCTCAGGACGGCCGCCGGGCTCTGGCCCTCGTCTGCTCGGGTAAGTGGGCGCGGGTTCGAGGAGGGGAGACCCTGGGCTGACGGAACCGCTGGCTCAGTGGTGGCTGCCTGGGGAAGTGGAAGCAGCAGACTCCTGGAGGGTTTGGTGGCACAAGGAGGGAAGAGGGTTTTATAGATGGCTGGGTGGGGCGGGGCTTGCAGGAGGGGTGTTTGTAAATCCAGGGGGAGGGGTGGCCAGAGCGCAGAAGGCAAAGAGGGAAATGGGGTGGGGGGTGGAGCAGAGGGGTCCTGAGCCACAGAGCCAGGAGGTGATGTGGTTGAGGGGAGGCGACAGAGGGATGAAACTGCAGGACAGGCCCCCAGGTGCAAAAGAGGAAGGTAAACAGCAGTAGGCCCCGCCGGGTGAGAAGTGGGGCGGGGGTCTCCATCCCTAGATGAGAGCCTCAGAGAGCTTACATGTCCTGCCCAGGCTCACAGAGCACGGCTTGAGGATTGCCACTCTGGTATCTGAGCCTTGGCTGCTTAACGTGCTGCCCCACCCTGCAGGTTCAGCACCGCCTGGGAGCTGGTGACGAACACAGGCTCTGCCCCCCACCCCAGACCCACACAATCAGAATCAGGAGTCCTGTGAGGGCCCAGGGCGCCCTCTGCACAGCCTAGAAACCACGACTCCCAGTCCCCTGGCTTCTTACAAGCAGGGCCACCCCCACCCAAGCTGCTGGGCAGTAAAACACAGCATCCCCCCACCCCCAGCCCAGACAGAAGCAGCCCCCCAGGCCCTTGTCCCCACTTGCCTGGCAGGTGACTTGCAAAACCATGCCCAGGGGTCTTGCCTCTGAAGTTTCTTCTAAAGAAGATTTACTAAGGCTTTGAAGGTCGACGTTGCTATGGAAACCAGCCAAAGCTCGTGAGATCACAGCTCAATGGGCACTGAGCCGAGCGGGCCTCAGCCGGGGACTCCCGGGCCCCACCCTGACAAGTACAAGTGAACCTGAGTCTCTGCTGGACCAGGCTCCAGCAGCTGAAGGCATGGCCCTCGGGGCCCAGGGCCCGGGCAGCAGGATTCCTGGGTTCTGTTCCACCTGTGAGTTCTCCAGGACTTGGAACAAGTCTTCCCCCACCCTAGGCCTCAGTTTCCCCCTTTCCAAGCAGCAGCAAGAGAAGGAGAGGGCATTTCTACCAGGCCGGGTTGGTTTCCCATGCTCTTCTCTTCCCACCACCTGGCATAAGAGCCAGCTCTGTGCTGGCGGCTGCCCATGGGCACTGCCACCTCGCCAACTTCTCTACAGGAAGTGCAACTCAGAATAGCTGCTGGCAGGTGCCCAGAGGCACAGGGACAGAGTTTGGTCAGGAGAAGTGAGAGAGAGGATGCGCAGGAGGCAGGAAGGCAGCCTGCCTGGCTCCTGCTCACTGCCAGCCCCGGCTTTGCCAGTGGCATGGGCACCGGGGGTCAGCCTGCGGGCTGGGACCCAGGCTTCACCTCCTCTCCCATTGTGTCTTCCTCAGATTTCCAGCCCAAGGTGCAGAGCCGCCTTGTGGGGGGCAGCAGCATATGCGAGGGCACCGCGGAGGTGCGCCAGGGCCCGCGGTGGGCAGCTCTGTGCCACAACTCTTCAGCCAAGGGCACGGCGCGGTGGGAGGAGCTGTGCCAGGAACAGCAATGCGGCATCGTCAACTCCTACTACGTGCTGGATACTGGCAAGAAGGCTGCCTGGGGGTTCTCATGTCCCCAGGAGAAGCTGTCCCAGTGCCACGAGCTTCGGGAGAAAAAAGCCAACTGCAAGAGGGTGTTTGTCACATGTAAGTTGGTCACAGCGAGGGAGGGTGGAGCTGTTTGACTCTCCTTCTGGGACCTGGTCAGTGAGCAAGTCTCTGCAGGACAGGCCCTAGGAGCCAGACAGAGCCCCAGCGCCCACAGAAGCATGGAGAGAGGGCGCTGGGGCACGGGGAGCAACCATGCTTAGCCAGGTGTGTGACGGATACAGAGGAGCCAGCAAGGCACTGTTAGGCAGCTGGTGAATGGTAGCACCCTTCATTCTGTCCTCCACTTTCCCAGGCTGGGAGCTAGGAGGTCAAGGGGTAGAGGGTACATATTTGTTACATGATTGGCAGATAAAGGGAGGGGGGAGTGGCTGGCTGGATGGCTACTGATAGACAATCACACCAGAGTCCTTCAAAAAGTTTGTGGACACTGGAATTAAGAGAAGAAATCTATGCACATTTCCATGAATTCCCTTATTTGAGAGACATAGAGAGGCACACAGAGGCACACAGAGAGGAGTCGGGGGAGAGCGAGAACGCTCCCATCTGCTGGTTTCCTCCCCAGATGCCTGCAGCGGCCGTGGCTGGGCCGGAGCTGGGGATTGAACACTCAATCCAGATCTTCCACGGCGGGGGTGGGGGTGGGGGTGGCGCTGTGTGGCAGGGACCCAGCTACGAGCGCCGTCATGGCCACCCCCCAGGGTCTGCACTAGCAGGAAGCTGAAGTCAGGAGCCAGAGCTGGGAATTGAACTCAGTGACTCTGATATGGGATACGGGCGTCTTAACCAGCATCCTATCTGGGCGGCTGAGCCCCCGCCCACCCTGGGAACTTCCTGGAGGCTCCAGGGATACTGGTCTAAGATGGGAAGGTGAGCAGTTGAAACTAGGCAATGGAAGAAAGCTAAATGGTGGATAAGGTAGTGGCCAGTGGCAGCTGGGGGATGGACTATGGACTGGGTGGGGGCGAGGACAAGTGGCAGAGCCTTCCAGAGATGGATGTGGGTGGGGCCAGCCTTCCAAACAAGCTGGTGATTTGTGGAAGGAGCAGAAGTGACCTCGGGGAAGCTGGGGCGGCAGCAGCAAGCAGCACTTACCCCCCAGGGCTGTGACTGACCTAAGCCCTACCCCTTCTCCAGGCCAGGACCCAAACCCTGCAGGCCCAGCCGCAGGCACCGTGGCGAGCATCATCCTGGCCCTGGTGCTCCTGGCAGTGCTGCTGGTGGTGTGCGGCCCTCTCGCCTACAGGAAGCTGGTGAAGAAATGTAGGTGCCGGTGCCTGGGGCCCCCTCCCCACCACCCCCCAACCCGCACCCTCAGCACTAGCCTTCTCCTGCCCCGAGTAACAGAAACAGAAAGCAGGAAAACCATCGCCTCCGATTGGCCCCCATCAGCCAGAGAGAGGCTGTGGCCATTCTTTCAGGTTGTGGCGGGCTCGCAGGGTCATTAGCAGGGATTATATGACACAGACACACAACGCAGGCCTGGCTCCACCGCTCACCTGCTGCCAGCCACGCCAACAGAGCCGCTTCCTGTCTCTGAGCCTCAGTTTCCTTCTTGGCCACATGGGCACTCTGAGCCCTTGTGAACACAGAGGGTCAGTGTCCTTGCCTTAGGGAACTCCTGGGAGGCCAGAAGTGACACTCAGGAGGCTGGAAGCCGAGAGTCCAGAGCGGGGACAGTGTTGGGTCCCTAGTGCCTGCCCGGTTCGAAATGCCTGTGGTGCTTCCTCTGGGAAGCCGGGCAGCCTGGCACACTCCTTTGGCACTAGATGGCTCTGGTTTCCCTGGAGGCCCGGAGAGACTTCAGGGAGCCAGACCCTAGCTGTCCGTCCTGCCTTCAGCGACACCTGCCAGCTCTCCCTCCTAACCCCTCCCCGCGTTGCTCTCCCCTGCCCGGCCCCCACCCTGACGTGCTTTCCTACTTGTCGCCCAGTCCGACAGAAGAAGCAGCGCCAGTGGATCGGCCCCACGGAAATGAGCCAGAACAGTAAGTGTCCCGGAGGTGGGCCGCAGAGGTAGGGCAAGGTTCTGCCCCATCACAGAGCCAGCGGCTGCCTCTGGTCCCCGCCAGGCTCCTGTAGGGGCTGACTGTCGCCAGCGGATGTCTCCGCACCGGCAGGGCCATGGCTTCTTGTCGGGACAGAGGGCTGAGTGGGTTTTACCTTGAAGCCTCAGCAACCGTGGCCTCCCCTCTGTCATGAGGTCCCAGTGGCAGCCACCTCCTTGGGCAGCATCCCCAACACAGTGGCCAATGGTTGCTCCCAAAAGGGGACCCTGCGATCGAGTCTGGAGAACCATGAATTGAGCAAAGCTAAACATGGTTCTGTATTTCAGGCCTTACTGGACCCTTCGTGGGCATCTCTGAAGCACCAAGCTGCTTCTATCACCAGCTAGCCCATCCCCCACCCCGTCTCCATCCCCTCTCTTCCAGCCGGGACTAGGGACTAGCGTCAGCCCAGCAGATGGAAGCAAAAACGCCCCCTGCACTCTTCTTCCCAAGTCCAGGGCCAAAGCGTTCAGGAAGTCCTTTAGACAATCCAAAGGCCTTCAGCTCCTGGAGGGCGGGGTGTCTATCTGTCCGATCAGTGTAGGCAAATGTGTGACTGACTGACTGACTGCAGGCCCCCAACCCCCCAATCAGATTGCTGGCCGAGCCCAACCTGCTCTTAAAGTCTGCCTCTGACCTTGGTAGCATGACTTCTCCAGGAAGAGAGGAAAGTGGGGGTGCACGGAAGAGACTGTGGGTGGCTGGCCTTTTCCCTATGACATCCTCAACAGCGCATTAGGGCCCCAGGGGACCCCTGGGAAGGCGTGGGAGGACAGAGCACCCCGACTAACACCGTCTCCCACACCTGCTCAGTGTCCTTCCACCGCAACCACACGGCCACCACCGTGCGCTCCCAGGCGGGGAACCCCACAGCCTCCTCCCACGTGGATAACGAGTACAGCCAGCCTCCCAGGAACTCCCGCCTGTCCGCTTATCCGGGTAAGTAGCAGGGGTGCTCCCAGGCGGGCAGGGCCCAGCCTGGTCACGTGATGTCCTTGAAGCTCACATGACTGCCCAAAGAGAGCAGGGAGGCTCCAGGGGACCAGGGCTCAAGCTGTGTACTTGACAGCAGGCAGAGGCCGAGCGTGGAAGGGGTGGAGCCCTCCCAGGCCTCAGCGGGCCCTGTGGGGCTGTGAGCCACTCATCTACAGAGCAGAATGCACTTATTCGGGCAGGTGGGCGCTGTTAACCCCGGCCTCGCTGTGACCTAATGCGCCTGTTTCCTGCAGGGCCTTTAAGGGGTCGATGGTAAATGAGGCCCCTTGGATTCCTGGGAGGCCAAAGACAGCCATTAAGTGGCCTGCAGGAGCCCTGTGCCCCCTTGCTAGTGTGAACAAGCATGCCCCAGGGGCCCGGAGTTCAGCATCATTAGTGAGCACTTGGCTGATCTGATCAAAACAGACACAGGGGCTGTCATCAGCTCAGAAAGTCCCTGTGATCTCTCCGCCCATGTGGGCAGCAGCCCTTGGCTCTGAGGTAGCCCCTGAGCCCTCTGCAAATGACCTCCTTTCTTTCCCCAGCCCTGGAAGGGGCCCTGCATCGCTCCTCCACGCAGCCCGACAATTCCTCCGACAGCGACTACGACCTGCACGCAGCGCAGAGGCTGTGAAAGGTGCATGTGACCCCGGCCAGAGGCCCAGCACCCCAGTGTCCCCACAGCCCTAGGGACCAGCGCCAGCCACCCTACTCCTCTCCTCGTCCCCTCCTGCCCGCACCTGAGTGCCTGGGTTCTTGCAAAGGCAAACAGCAAGTGCCAGCAATGTAGGTGTTGGCGCTGACTCGAAGCAGAGGAATCCTCCACCTGAGCCCACCTGGAAGCCCTCCCACAAGGCCCTGGGGCACCAGCAGCGGGACAAGCAGCTGTGCCGTCGGAGCCCAGGGCTGGGCCTGTCCCGCACCTCCCCAAGTCACCTGCGGGGACTGGGGTTTCCCCCTCCAACAGGTTTCCGTCTCACCCCACAGAACTGGCAACCCAGAGCTGGACTCATCTGTCCGGAGAAAGCACGCAACCTCTTTTCCCTAGTTCAGCAACAGCGGATTTCTACCCCAGCCAGAGCTGGACAGAGACCAGGGTGCCTTCGCACACATCCTGCTACCCACAGGGGCAGGCCAGCTCTTACCTTCCCCGCCCAGACAGACCCTGACCCAGGCGAGGACCATCACAGTGGCAGGCCCAGCCCCTCCAGGTGTGGCGCCTCTCAGTAGAGACTTGGGGGTGTCCAGAAGCTGGCCCCCTTTCCTAACAGGGGCAGAATTGGCCTTTCTCCTTGGACCGTGACCCCGGTGAGGAATGACAAGGAAGCTCAGAGCTGTTGGGGGTGATTCCCTGGTGTATGGTTGGTGTGTTCTTTGTAAACCATGCTTCTCCTACTACCCAAGGACGGGAGTGCTCGAGCCTCTTCTAAGGATACCTGCAAGGAGGGAAACTGTAGCCGTCACACTCAGAGGGCTGCACACCTGAACACAGACAGCTGCACCTGCCCACAAGGGAGGCAGTGGGTACCTGGGCTCAAACAGCCACCTGACCCAACGCCTCATCCCAATGCAGTATACCCTCAGGGGCCACTGGCAGGCAAGGGCACAGGTGCTACCCCAGGGCCTGGCAGGGGGCACACCTGGTAAATCCATCCCAAGCCAATCAGTTAACTTTCTAACTGGAGAGTCAGAGAATGGGGCTGGTATGCGCCTTGGGTTGGAATAATTCCTTTAACCAGTCTGCACACTAAGATCCCAGCCACACAGGCAGTCCTGCGATGCCAATGTCCTCAACTGCAGGCGAGGAGTGGGAACCTAACTCGGAACCTGGGATCTAATGAAGGGAGAGGCTGTGCCCGGATCCCCAAGCCCTCGGGCATCAGGAGGCTCTGTCAGGTGATGAAGTAGCACGATGGATAGCACGTTTTGGGTTTGGGGGTCTTTCTCCACTCGATTTGGCTTTCTAGCTACTGGGAGCACTGATATCAACAGTCAGAGCCAGTCACAGAGTCGTGGGTGGGGAGCGGTGCTAGCACGCCAGGAGTCTGGTCAGCACCCTGGACCCCAGCCAACAGCCTCCCATCAGGCCTCCCTCTGAGCCCAGGGGGCCAGGCCTGGGTCATACACTTGCCCCAGACATGCTGGATATCCATCCTTAGGGTCACCCATTTACCTGCCCATACCTGGGGTGGGGGTAGGTGAGAGGCTACTCTTAGAGGAAGTGAGACCCCAAACATTTCCTATATAGGTCTTTCTTGATAAAGGCTCTTTGATGTATTTGACCACCATATGGTGACCTCAAAGCAACTATGGTCTATTTAAAAAAAAAAAAAAAAAAAAACCACCCCACCAAAACCCAATTTAGTAGAGGAGAAAAATGTCTTTAGAAGACTGTTTTTCGGGCTGTGGTAGGCTTGGGTGATATACTCCAAAGGCATCGGTCTGGTCATGCAGCTGAATGGGAACCATTTGAGTCTTCAAGTCTTTGACAAGTTCCGGCCTTGGCTGGACTGAGCCTGAGGGCCATCAGGTAGGCAGTGACCCACACAGCCAGTCTTCCGCAGCTGCTGGACCCCCTGCTGTGTGACCTGGGCAACCTCAGAGTCCCCATTGCTGCTTCACAGCCACCTACTACAGAACAGGGGCTGCTCCTCCCACTCACCTGTGTTCCCAGCACCCCAAGCCTCTCCCCTACATGTTACCTGGATGGCCTGTGGAAGGCTTTGGGCATGCAACCCGATTCTAGCACATTCTCTTTATCTCTAGGAAACTGAGGATCCCAAGGGAAGCTCCCCTAGACTGGAGAGCCGTTAAGTTTAAAGTTGAGGTGTGGTTTGAGTGTTGTAACACTCCCAAGCCGATGCTTGGGACACCTGCATCCCAGATCAGGGTGCCAGTTTGAGTCCTGGCTACGCCGCCACCTCCGTCCTGCTCCCTAACATGCCTGGGAAGCAGCAGGTGGCAGCTCAAGCTTGAGTTCCTGTCACCCACGTGTCACCCAGAGTCCTGGGCTCCTGGCTGCAGCCAGGCTGTGGTGGTCATTTGGGGAGTAAACCAGAGGATGGACGTGCTCTCTCTCTACCTTTCAAGTAAATAAATACTTTTTTTAAAGTTATTATGCATCCGGGGATGTGGGAGTATGGAATGAACTAACATTCCATACTGTACATACATTTGGCCTTGCCCCAGGCAGCAGTGCCAGGTCTGCCCTGAGCCTGGAACCTAGTAGAGGCTCTAAACTGGACAAGGAGGGCCCGTCCCAAGTAGCAGGCTCTGCAGGAAGGGGTCCGCCATGGCCTGGCCAAGTGTACCCAGTGATTTCATAGGAGGCAGGCCTGGGGAGCACCCGTGCCCCAGTGGGGCTGCCACCCTCACGTGACCAGCCAGCACCGCTCATGACATCATCCTGTCCTGGGAAGCCTGTCCCTCCACTGTCGCTCCCCCTCTTCGTGGAGGAACGACACAGGACCCTGCACTGTTCTTTTGTCTGCTCGGCCCTCCCCGGGTTTGCTGCTGGTTCTTCCCGGGTTGGCTACCGACCCTTCCACCTCCGTGGAAGGGCGGTTCCCCCTGCCACTTTCCCCACTTCCGCGGGGGAGCGGCACACCGCCGGCCGGCTCTCTCGGGGGCTGCTCAGATGTTATTCGGATGTTCCCGGTGCATGTTGTCTCTCTCCTCCTTTATAGTCCTCTTCCACCAATCCCAACTCTGCTACCCACACGCCGAGTATGCTGCTCTCCTCCAATCAGGAGCAGGTCCTGCTGTTTATTGGTTGAACTGGAGGCAGCTGTGTAGAAGCTGTTTCCTCCTCTCCCAGCGCCATATTGTGGGAGAGCAGATGCATAGAATAAGTCTTAATTCCAGTAACAGTCTAGTCTGAGTTGCTCCCCAGACTCCACCTCCTGCTGCCACTCGGAACAACCTGTGGCAAGAGATTTCACTGTGCTCCCGGAGACACCTGAAGCTTCTTCCTACAAAGCCAAGAGAGCAAGGCAAGGCCAGGGTTTGGTCAGGGGCGGAGGGCAGTAGATGCTGGAGCCCTGTGACCCAGCTGGGTCCTGGGGACAGCGTTCTGGTGCCAGACTGGCCTCCTGCCTGCAGGAGATCTGGTCCCGCCTCCACCCCACCCCACCCCACCCCCCAGGCTGTGCCACCTGGTCTCTGAGCCGGCCACCCTGTGTCTTCTCCCCATTTGAAATTGGGGCCCAAAGGGCAACTGAGAGGACACAAGGAGATGACGCACATGACATGGAGGCACGGCCCGGCGTGTTGATCTGGCAATTCTCCACGTCTCTGAGCAGTCTGCAGGGAAGCAACAGTAGGGCTGACTTGCCAGACCAGGAGAAACCAGGTCTTGCCATCCCTGGAAGCTGCCGGTACTGCTGAAAGCAGAGGACGGCCGCCCAGGCCGCCTGACAACCGGTGCAGCAGCAGAGCTCCGGGACGCTGGACGGGGGCAGGCTGCTGGCTGCACAGCCTGTTCGGCTGCCCCTGCCCCTCTGAACACTCCCCGCAGTCCCGCTCAGAAGCTGGGTAGGTCAGGGAACACACTGGCAGGCCGCATTCTGGCCAGCTCAGCAGGTGCCAGGAAAAAAAAAAAAAAAAAAAAAAGGGCATTCCTGGCACAGCTGAGGCTTGGGTGCCACCTAGTGGGATCCTGAGGCCTCGCAGGCCACAACTCTCCAAGGCAAAAAGGCAGACTCTGAGCAGAAAAAGGCTGAGAAGCAAAATCAAAGTGCAAGAGAGGAAAGGAAACTGCTAGAAGGGCCAGGCCCTGCACCCCAGAGGAAACCAAGGCCCCCACCCACGGCCACGTCGTCGTCTTGCAAACCCACCCCGAGCCACGACACTACATGTGACTCTTCAAAGTTTATTACGGAAATTAATTATACAAACATCCCGGCGATCGTTCCTCCAGTTCAGAAACACTCAAACAAATAGAGTCCATTAGTGATTTCTCTTTATAAATAACTTATGAGAAGCAAGCACAAGTGGTGAGGAACCAGCAGGCTAACCCAGCATCACGCACACCCACCGACGGCACGCAGGCCGGGGAGGGGGCAGGCACCAGAAGGCGGGGTTTCCTCCTCGGCCCCCAGCACCCCCAGGCCCGGCAGAGGTGGACAATTCAAGGCACATACGACTTCCCGACCGATAGCAGCTCCAGGGTCTGCCCTGAGACCTGGTTCACATCTGAAATAAGCGAGTTAATGCTTCACTCTCACACCCCCTTTGGTCTAGTGTAGTCTCCGTGGTTACTGAGCACGCCGGAAGCCCCGTGTGTAGGGGCTGCCTGTGGCGCAGGGTCACCATCCCTGCCCTGGACATCCTCACGAGAGAGGTGCAGAGACCGACCCCACGGTAGTGGCGGTGTTTCCAGAAGCACCGTTTGGGAGGTTACTGTTAGGGCGTCTTTTGATGTCTGTCTTGGGAGGGGTCTGGGGCGGGGAGAATTACACGGAGCGAGCCAGAGGGAGGACGGAGGGACTGAAGGGGGCTGCTTCTGAGTGAGAGTCAAGGCACTAAAGGAGAGGATGGATGGGTGGACCGCAGAAAAAGTCAGCCTCAGAGAACAGAGGGCAGCTGGGAGGGGACCTGGCCCTGCAGGCAGAGATGAGCCCTGCACAACCACAACCTCCGGCCTCCAGCTGCTCTCTTTCTCCCCAGCCAGGGGACCACCTTGGACTCTGGAACCAGCGCAAGCAGGGGTGGGGTCCGCTTTCACAGCCTCCAGCCCCTCCCTGCAGTTCTGCCGTGCAAAGTAGCACACAGGACCAGCTGATCAGTCCACCGGGGTTACATTATGGCTTCATAGGATTTAAGAAGTGCTGTTTCTCCCGTCTTCTGGCTCCAACCTCACCCTGGCCAAGGAGTAGGAGTTGGGGCCATCCTAGAGCAGACTAGACAGACATCAAGAGCGGCATCCCTGGGCAGGGGGCTCCATGTCGAATACCCCAGGGTGGGGAGGGGGCAGGGGCCAGAGACGGGAGGCCACCCCATCACTGAGATAACCCTGTGCTGGGTTCAAGGTCCACGATGCATGCATATGCCCAGCCACATGGACACCCACAGGGGTCCCGGGTCTGCAGCCTGGCCAGCACCAGAAAAGCTGAAGCCAGTCACCGAGACAACAGGGCCCCAGGAGGACCCACAGCCAGAGGGCCAGCAGGTGCCGTTACTGCTGCCACTGCCAACCTGGTCACGTTGCCCACACTGCCTTCTAAGGGCCTGCACACTCCCAGCCAGGCCCCTCCAAGGCCCGCATGTGTCCACTCAAGTCCACAGGGAGCACGGACTCCACTTCCAATTTAACCTGGAATCTCAGTGATGGCTGGGCCAGAGGTTGTGGCACTGGTGGAAGTAGGGACGGGCAAGGGCCAGGGCTGCAATCAATAGCCAGGCCAGGCGGGCCCCGGGGGAGGTGGAAACCCATAGGGAGGGGCAGGCCCTGGGGGATATGGGGGCTGAGGGGGCACTGATGGCTGGGGTTGTCCTGGGAAGCCCGGAAGCTGGGGCTGTGTTGGGTAGGGGGGTTTTCCTGCTGTTGGGAGGTAGGGGGACTGTTGAGGATAACCAGGACTGGGGGTCCGGCCCCCCACCGCGGGGTAGCCAGGGCCAGAGGCACCAGCTGGGGCCATGGGATAGCCTGGCCGGGGCGGTATACTCCTCTGTGGGGACCAAGAGTAGCCAGCTGCAGCCCTGGGTCCCGGCTGGGCTGATGGGTAAGTGGGGCCCAGAGGCCCCCCGTAGGAGAAGGAGGGCTGGGATACCACTGGGAATGGGGCTGGCTGCAGGGCTCCTTGGGCAGTGGGGCCCACAGGCAGGCCAGGCGATGGGCTGTAGGGCAGAGGGTAGGGAGGCACGGCTGAAGCGACTGACAGCGGTGGCGGCTGCTCTTCGGCCGCAGGGGGCGTCGCCGGGGGGGCCGGGCGAGGTGGGGGTGGTGGTCGGGGTGGAGGGGCATCACCGCCGGGCTCCTGGGAAGCTCTGGGCTTCCTCACCACATCCTGCAGCTTCTCCACGCGTACCCGGCGCAGGTGGGACAGCGTCCTCATGGAGGAAAAGTTCTCCAGGAAGGTCTCCAAGGGCACCTCGCCCTCCAGGAACTTCTCAGCCATGGCCTGGAAGACATAGGGTCTGCTGACACCGGGGCCTGCTGGGAGGCTGGCCGCCTGCTTTCCCCAGGTAGGAGTCCTGCTGAGGCTTCCTGCCTCGGGCCCGCCCCAGCCACCCCCTACTCCTTCGTGGCCTCTCCCTACTGACACACGTACATGTGTTTACCTGCCCTGTCTCCCCCACTACACTGCCAGCGCCTCGAGGTCATGGTCACCACTGTCCCCCGCCCCTTGGCATCGTGCCAGGCCCAGGTGGCCGTTACATGGATGTGAGACCAGCTGAATGGGTGCACGCTAGGCCATGCACTCAGCGTATGGAGCAGGGAGAGTGAAGCGATGCCCAGAGGGAAGCAGAAAGCGGAGGGAGGGGGCGAGGAGTGGGGCAGGGGTCCTGGCCTCAGTCCAGAGAGGACTCCCTGCGCTGCCCACTGTCACCCATTTCTGCTTCACCCAGGGAGATGGGGTTCCTCTTAGAGCAGACCCCTGAGGCTCTGCAGTTTCAGTCACCCACAGTCAATCACATTCTGAAAACACTGGAAAATTCTAGAAATAAGCAGTTCATAAGTTTTCGGTTACCTTCACTACAATATCTTTTTGTGGAATGCTATAAATTGGTCGGTTTTGTTATTAGGTATCACTGTTCATCTCTTCCTGTGCCTAATTTATGAATTCATCTTTATCACTGTGTGTATGGATGGGGGAAATAGCCCAAGTAGGGTTCGATACATCTGCAGTTGTGGGCACCCAGTGGGGGTCTTGGTAGGCCTCCCCGTGGATAAGGAGGTTACTCTATCTGTATCCACTGGGCCCCGCCAAGGCCCTTGCCAGCTCAGCGCTCCGTGCCCCACGCTTTGCGGACACCGGGTGCTCATGACACGGCCCCTGCTCCGGCCGGTGCAGCGCTGTGTCTCACCTCGGACTCCTCCTCTATCTTCATGCCCTCGATCTGCAGGAGGTCTAACAGGGCGCCCGGCTGCAGCGCTGAAGCAAATGTCTCTGGAAAGAAAGGCCGAGATCAGTATTTCAAAATGTTGCCTTTCGGGAAAGGCAACACCCTGGGGTCTCCTGCAGAGCCCCACTGGGTGGGTCTGGAGGACCCTTTCGGTCCAGTTCCCTTACAGCACCGTCCTCTCCTTCCTGAGCAGAGAGGAGCCCGACCGAGCCCAGGCCAGACCTCCCCAGCCTGGGAAGGGGAAGGGCGCAGGCTTCGCAGCCCAGCAGGCTGATGCGGCCCGGTGCCACCTCTGAGGGAGAGCCACCCACCCTGCCTGAGAGCCGAGGCCAAGGTGGGCCCTGCCACCCTCACAGCCCACAGGCCCTGGGGCACGGAGAGCCCCGCTCAGCTCTGGAAAGCGCAGAATCGGCACCAACTGAGTGACAGCAAGGATACAGGCGCTCTGGCTCAAATCCCAGCCCCGCCCACTGCCGGCTGTGTAACCTGAGCAAGTTGCCGGCTCTCTGAGCCTTGGTTTCCTCATCTGCAAGCTGAGAGCAGCAGTGCCTGCCCCGTGTGGCTGCTGTGCAAAAACGTGCATAAGCCACCCGCCCACCCGGAAGGCCGCAAGCCTCGCCCGCCTCCGTCCTGGGAGATGGCAGCAATCCGCTGCTGCGCCCCTCGGGGCAGCCTTGACCGGGGACACTGGGGAGCAGAGCAGCCGGCCAGGGCCCCTACCCAGCTTCGCCTTCTGCTCCTGGCACCGCTCCACGAGCTTCCGCAGCTCCTGGTATTTGTCCGAGAGGTTGGAACGGCTGATCTCCAGGGGGCCCTGGAACTCCAGGTTCCGCTCGGCCAGGCTCCGGTTGGTGGCCAGTGCCATCTCCCGCTCCAGCTGCAGGTCCTGGACCTGAAAGAGCAGGACAGGCGAGCATGAGCACCACCGTCACCCTCCCTCACATCCACGGACTGCGCCCCTCGCTCACCTTGGGGAACCCGCGACGAGGCCAGCCCAGGAGCACAGATGGACCAAGGCTCAAACCCCAAGTGGGGCACCTTGTCCCAAGTGTCTCTCTGGACCCCGAACCCAGGGGGAGACCCAGGTCAGGTAACAGCCTGCCCAAGGCCACGTGATGGACAAGTACCAGGTCCACAATGAGGTGTACAGAGCTGGGGAAGGAGAAGGGAGGGGACAGGACCAATGTCCATGAGGAAGTCACGGCCTCCTAAGAGGGAAGGCACCAAAAGTCCCATCCACTTGTCCTAACTCAGAGGTCCAGAGATGCTAAGGTGGACTGAGGTGACCCAGGCCAGACCATGGGCTGGACACGCCACGAGTCCTCCTAACAAACGATCCTGAGGGGACCAGAACACGGAACACGGGGTCAGGAGTGACTTCTTCCCACCTCTAGGCCACACGTGTGTTTGCAGAGAGGCTGCCCAAGAACTGGCAAGAGGCCACTTCCTCCAGCCAAGCAGCATGCTGCCCCTCAGCCAGGCCCTCGTGGCTGCCAGCCCAAGGTGCCCATGACCTGAAGCCCTGCCCATCTGCCAAGCAGTGTCCTTTACCGTGAGGAGGGCTGGAGGCCAGACCCACCAGCCTGAGAGAGCAGGCCACGGACAGCACCACTGGCACCAGGGGAGAGGACCCCGTACCTGCCACAGGGTTCAGGGCCTGGCTCGGGGTGACCAGCCTCCACACAGGAGCCAGGGCACTTGCACGGTATACCATGATTGGTCAGCACGAGATGACTAGGCAGATGGACTCACTCCCCTCACCCTGAAGAGGGGGTTTCTGGGAGGTCTGCCCTCCTGCTGATCCCCAGCCATGGGGCTGGAGAGAGGGAGGGCACAGCTACCCTCCCCCCCCAACACACGCACACGTGGCTGCACAGCTCTGGGGCTGCAGGGCCCATCATGGCAAGCTGCCCCTACAACTGGGCTATCTGGTCTGCTGCCCCAAACATCCTCTTCAGCCACTGGACAAGCACATGACTTAGGGACGCAGCCACTAGCCCTGTTCCACCTGTGTGGCTGACACAAGAAGTGACACAGAGCAGGAAGCCTGAAGCCCCCCACTCAGCCGCCTCTTGCAGGGTCCTGCAGATTCTCTGGTCCTCACAGACCAGCCTCGGCCTTCTCCCTAGGTCTTAGCCAGCCAAGTCTGCACAATGGCACCTTGCTCTATGCATTTCTGCCCCCCTCTGCAGGGGCCTCAGCTCGTCCTCCCTCTGGGGTTTACCATGAAGCCCTCCACCGCTCGTACATAAGAGGACAGGAAGAAAGCTCTGGAGTCTGCTCCCCACCCCTGTCCCTGGCAGAGGTGCTCCCCACGGCCCCCGCCCCACCCGAAGGCTCACACCCTTGTACACCCAGCAAATCCCTACCACTCTGTGCTCCAAGCATGTCTACAGCCCAGCTCCAGTTTCCTCCCACAAGCCCACGCTTCTGAGTCAGAGGTCTTCTGAACGCTAAGCAGCTGCCCCGCTTCATCGCCACGAGATCCACAGGAGCAGTTCTTCCCTGGGAGATTTCAGACCGACTGGCCAGGCACAACCGCTGTCCACCACGAAGTGCAGGTGCCTTTGCCCAAGAGGCTGCTTCTGCTTACATCTGTGCTTCACCACGGATCCTATCAGCTTGTTCAACTTGGAAGTCAACTACTGATAACCACAGAAGGTTTGCTTCTGCCAAGCTCAGCACTTCAACAGCAGAACACTGCTCAGGCGGACTCAACGAACGCTGTGTAATACAGATGGAGCCCCCGACCTGCAAGTCCCAACCCCAAATGCTCTGAAAGCTCAAAGCTTAAAAGTTTCGGATTTGGGGAGCGGGCATCTGGTGCAGCAGTAAGGTGTGCCTGGGACACCTGCACCCCTTGCTGGAGTACCCAGTTTGAGTCCCAGCTACTCCACTTCTGTTCCAGCTCCCCTCACCTGGGGAGGCTCAAGTATTGGGTCTCTGCTACCTGCGTGGGCAATCTGAATGTTCCAGGCCCTTGCCTTCAGCCTGGCTCAGCCCCGCTGGTGTGGATATTTGGGGAGTGAACCAGCAGAAGGAAGATCTCCCACAGTGCATCTCTCTGTGTCTCGGCCTTTCAAATACAATGAAAATAAATTTTTAAAAAATTGGATTGGGGTTGTTTCACTGGGAAAATCTAGGCAAAACTCAACACCTCTGAAATACTTCTGGTCTCAAGTATTTCAGATCCGGGAGAGTCAAGGTTGTCTGTGACAAATGTATAGACGAGGAAGGAATGAGGCCCTGCACTGTGTCCGGCACCTGTGCCAGGGAAGGCAAGGCCCCGGCGTGGCTCACAGACTAATTATCCCCAGCTGGCCCTGGAGCGTAACCAAAACAAGCGTGGCTTCCCGTCCTGGCTGAACAAGCTCAGCTGAGGACAGACACAGCCTCAGGGTGGCAGGAGGTGCTGCACGGAGTCCCCAGACCTCTCCTCACACTCTGCCCACCGAGAGACCTTTACAGCCCAGCACTCAGCCCCTCCAACCCCAGCGAAGCTTCCTCTCTCGGGTGGAGGGCAGGTGGTGGGCAGACAGCGCAGTGAGGACAGGAGCAGGGGGCACAGCGCACGGGGCATCCTCTACAGCAAGGGATGTTCTGGGGAGGGGAAGCAGGAGAAGCTGGACGGAGTGGCTTCATTTTTATTTATTCATTTTTTTTAAAAAAAAGATTTATTTATTTATTTGAAAGGCAGAGTTACAGAGAGGCAGAGAGAGAGAGAGAGAGAAAGTTCTTCCATCCGCTGGTTCACTCTCCAGATGGTTGCAATGGACGGAGCTGTGCCGATCCAAAGCCAGGAGCCAAGAACTTCTTCCAGGTCTCTCATGCGGATGCAGGGGCCCAAGGACTTGGGCCGTCTTCCACTGCATTCCCTGGCCACAGCAGAGAGCTGGATCGGAAGTGGAGCAGCTGGGACTCGAATCGGCGCCCACATGGGATTCCAGCACTGCACTCCACGGCACCAGTCCCCTGTTTATTCATTCTTAAGACAGTGAATCCAGACAAGACAAGCCATGCCTGTTCATCAGTGAAGATGAAGCCATGTTTATGCTGATCAACCGAGGCTGGCGGTACCTGTGCCGTCATCTCTCCCCAGGGGCAGGAGGCAGCCGTTTCCAGGGCAGGCGCTCATGGGTGACTGTGGATATCCCCAGCTGTGGGGCCACAGGCGGTGTGGACAGGGAGGGCAGGGAAAGCCCCCCTTTACGGAGTGAAGCTCTGTACAGGCAGAGGAGATGGGATGATTCCAACGAGGACTCTGTGATAAGCGGCTGAGTGGACTGGGTGCCACTTTGACAGGAAGCAGGATCAGGAGGAGACGAGCAGCCCAAGAATGGCTACTGGGACCCTTAGACTCACAGAGGAGCTGCTCTCGGATCCAGGAGACCCAGGGACTGGGCTGACGCCTCAGGGCTCCTCTGGCTGGGCACAAACCAAAGCGAAGTCCACAGAAAAAAGAGATGAGTTTGTCTAGAAAGCCCAATACCTCAGTATCCTTAAAAAGAGCCCTTCAGGCGTCCTACGTGGAGGCTGGCGTTCTGGCACAGTGGATGAGGCCCCCACCTGTGACGCCGCCATCCCTCGTGAGTGCTGGAGTCCCAGCTGCTCCTCTTTCCATCCATCTCCCTGTTCATACTTCCGGGAAGGCAGCAGAAGAAGCCCACGTCCCTGGGCCCCTGCCACCCACAGGGGAGACCCAGATGGAGTTCCAGGTGCCTGGCCTCTGTCTGGCTCAGTCCCGGACAACAGAACCATTTGAGGAGTGAATCAGCAGACAGAAGATCTCTCTCTTTCTTTGTAACTCTGCCTTTCAAATAAATAAATAAACCTAAAAACAAACAAACACCAACCAACCCAGAGCCCCGTGTGCTGGCCTTCTGTGACATCCCCTCCGTACCTCAGGGGACTCCAGGGCCAGCCGGGCGATCACCTCTGGGTCATTCTGCATCTCCTCCAGCTCCTGCAGGGTCTTGTCTTTCAGGGTCTCCATCGTTCCCTGTAAACACGACACCAAAGTGAGTTAGCGGCAGTCAGGGAGCAGGCCCCAAGCCTGCACATACCATCAGTGGAAAAGCAATGGGGAGTTCTGCCTCCATGATACCACTCTACAGGGAGGCCGAGGGGTGCAAAGGCCCCAGTAAGTGCATCCCCGGGGACTAGGGAGCTGGGATGTGACAGCACTTGGCAGCTGGAAGGTGGAACCATGACTCCCCCGAGTGCTAGATGGAGCTCCCCGAGGAATGGACAGGAAGAGGCAGTAGGAGGCAGCCAGGCAGCAGGGACGATGCGGTCCTGACGTCATCATGCCCTCTGGTGCGTGTCTATTTCTGTCTGAACCAGAAATACACAGGCCCCACGCACAGGGCTCTGCTGGCTCCAACATCACAGGCTCAACTGTCACTGTTATATTTAGTGCATCAACAACCTCAGGGTTCCCTCAAGTATCCCCAGCAAGGTAGCCCTCTGTGTGGCACTAAAGTGAACGGTCTGCTCTCATCGAAGCAGAAAACCGAAATCACCTCGTTGGCCTCTTGGGCAATCGGGAAGAAAATCGACTGACCCAGACAGGACGTCTGCTCTGACAGGGAGCTGGTGGCAGCGGTGCGCCCCCTGTCCCCCGCCGGGGGCCGCTGAGTACATATGTGACGGATGGGTCACTGCACGCCCTGGGGGAGCTCAGGGATGGAAGGGAGGAAGCACAAAGCAACTGGCACGCCCTCCTCTTCTGCCGACAGATCACCCATCCGTATCCAGTTTTCACCTTTTCCACAAAGATGTGCATTTCATCACTTTCATGTTGGGGTTTCTCATTATAAGGGCCATATTTGTTTTCTCAACATCCCAGCACTGCAGAGGTCATGGGTCCTCCACAGGCCTCCAGTACTGGCTGCCAGCCCGGGGGAGCCATGCTGCTGACACAGCTGAGGCGGCGGCTGGGAATCAGGACCGGAGTGAGTGTCGTGTGGACAGAAGCAACCTAGTTTCTATTTGCATAATACGAAGGGAAAACCTCAAAGCTTGTCAGAGTGACCATGCATCCCCACCTGCCAGGAAAGTCCCAGTTCACTCCCCGCAGCTATGAATGCTCCAAGTGTGCTGGCTTAGACGACAAACTATGAGGACTCCCTACAGACGGACAGGGGTCCCACCAGGGGCATCGCCACTGCCTGATATCTACTGAGGCTGAGCACAACAGGGATGGCCAAACTCCCGTGTGCACCTGAGTCCCGGGAGACGCTCAGCGCCAATGAGCGTGGCCCATCCCACCTGTGGCACCCTGCTGGAGGGAGCTGCTCCCAGGGACACCCATGCAGCTGCACCATGGTTAGATTTAAGGCAGAGGACAGCTCCGTGACAGACACATCACAATGGAGGCCACCGGTTTCTGAGCGAGCACCTGCCACGTGAGTTTCACCTGCACAGTCTCCCCAAGTAATGCCCGGTAGCAGCAACTGTCGCATGTGCAGTCAGAGGATGGATCAGAAAGATCAGGGAGGCTACAGCGAGCGAATGGCAGAGTCCAGACTGAAACCTGCACTCTGCGCACACCTCGCCCCGCTGCTCTCCAAACCCTGGTCAAAGACTGCAGCAGCGACAGCAGAGCAGAGACCGGTGACGGAGCAGAACCCGGGGAGGCACACTGCTATCCTGCACCAGGCCAAGGGCCTGCCACGAACAGGAGTGACAGATGGAAGACATGAAACTCACGGGGACCCAGGCTCCAGGGAGAGCCACTCGCCAGCGGTAAGGCCTCGCACCCGTGGGAGCGCCCAAGCCTCAAGTTCTTCACCTGCAGAATGAGCCGAACAATGACCCCTCTGTCCCAGGACAGGAAGCAAGGGTCACTGAGGTAACTCAGGCCAAGTGGCCTGGTGCAGGACCAAGAGCAAATGCTGGCAGAAGAGTCCCATGCCACTGAACTGTGCGGTGTGACAAGACAGGTATCTAACACTAGAAACCAGAAGGGAGAGATTTTAAACTCAAGAATGCGCACACACACGTTCTCATCAGCTGTCAGAAGGACGACACGATCTTGGGTTGTGTAGGCTCCAAAATACCACTGTCTAGTCAAGTGAGAAAGGAAATCGCATTTAGACTCATGACGAGAACTGCTCTGACCTGAAACGGCCTTGCAGACATCCGTGGGTTCCTGGAACGCCTTCTGAGAACCGCCGGCCTAGGGCTTCCAGGTCAGACTCGGCAAGCCGACCGCCAGGGTTCTGAGTCTCAGCTCTGTTACCTCTTTAGGCCTCAGTTTTCCCCAGCGGGAGGACAGAGGATCTGGACCACAGTAAGCACTGAGGAAGGATCTGGGGACCACACAACCATCTCGCACAGTAGGCATAGTTATAACCCCAAGGCGGGGCAGGCATCGTGGGGATGGGGAAGCCTTCCACGGGACTCTCCTATCCCCTGTCAGGGCACCAGTTCGAGTCCTGGCTACTCTGCTAATACAGTTTCCAGTTACTGCGCCTGGGAAGGCAGCACACAACGGTCCAAGTGCCTGGGCCCCTGCCTCCCATGTGGGAAACCTGGATGGAGGTCCTGGCTCCTGGCTTCAGTCTGGCCCAGTCCCGGCTGTTGCAGGCATTTGGAGGTGAAACAGTGGATGGAAGATCTTTGTTTCCCGTCTCTCTCTGTCACTCTGCCTCTCAAATAAACCAATCTTTTTAAAAAAGAAGACAAAAAGTATCGCCCCATAGAGGCATAGAGAGGTGAGGTCACTTGTCCAGGGTCAAAGAGCGTGGACGTGGCAGTGCCTTCCAGGTCGTCCAGGTCTCTCCACACCTGCATCAGAGTCCCGGGAGCTCCCGTTAAAGCCAAGTCCTAAATCCTCCTCCAGACTTGAAAGTTCAACTTTGAACGTCTTCCTTGTAATAGAGCCAGCCGGGTCCTCCTGGTTGGGCATAGATTGTCTTCCTTTTCCCTTCCTCCAACCCTCTGAGGGAACAGGGAGGACAAGCAAGACCCCCAGGAGAAGCGGTCTGTCCCCCAGGACACAGCACAGGTGGGGGAGCACACAGGCTGGGCTCTGCTGCTTCCACTCGGCAGGGCGATGGGCGACATCCACAGGGAGGGGGGCTCGCACATCAGGGTGCCGGCTCTAGTCGGGAAGTCCCAGGACAAGGAGCGTCAGCACGCGAGGCAGCGTCAGCGTGGCCACCACACTCTCAGAACCAACAGGCAGAACGTCGTGGATACAGCTCGCAGGAAAAGAGCAGAACTCTAGCCAGCTCTGCAGGGAGATTCAAACGAAGACCAGGGCTGCCACAAGATGGGCTTCCAAGAGGCCAGGAGACGCCACACTGCGTGAGAGCCAGTGCAGGGAAGGCAAGGTGGCTCCTCCAGCCAACACTGCCCACCCTGCTCTCTGGCCTCTCTGCTTCTGCAGGTATCCCAGGCCTGTGTATGAGGCACCTGTCCCCACTGCTTCCGGAATGGAGTGTGCCTAGGACTCTATTTCCCAAGCTGCCAAATGGCTGCAGGTCGAACATTCTCTTTTTAGGGATCTAATTTTCCTCGCCTGTAACATGGGTAAGTAAATCCTCACACTGCTTCTTTCTCCCGGGATCAAAGCCTCTGCAAACTCTCCCATTAGTTTATAACCACACTAGTGAGTAAGCAGAGGGTGTGCCTGCCCTTAATCCAAGGATGAAATGAAGCCCAGACAGAAACAGGAAGGGTATTACCCCAAGGCCTTATGGGAACCTGGGGGCCACCTCACAGAGGCCCAGTCCTGTCCCTGCTCTGTGCTTCCACTTCTCCACCACCTCTGCCTCCTCTGTGCCCAGCAATGGGTGTGAGGAGGATAGTGCGGTTCCTTAGAAGGCCCAGGGATCACAAGCCCCACCCCAAGCCACGCCCTCACACAGCAGGTCAGGCAGGGCAGAGAGGGCCATCCTGTGCATTTATCACAGCACCACCCGCCCCTGGAAGTTACTGGGGCCTTTCCTGCACAAGTCACTTGCCTGCTCCCCAGAGCCAACAAGGACAGCCAAAAGCAGCAAGCTCTTGTCTTTTCCATCAACTGGAAAAGACAAGAGCAGGAAAATCTTCCATCCAAGGCTCCCAAGCAGCTAAGAGGTGGCCCTGAAGCCCAGGCATCCAGGATGGCAGCATCCTGACTCCCAGTTGCCCGTGCGGCAGAAAAGGCCCAACCAGCACTTCTTGGAGTGGCACAAGTAGCAGGGGTCACCGGAGAGAACTGGGGTGTTGCTGAGCTGTTACTTGGGAATCCATGGGCTCACCTGTGATACCCAATTTCCTCACACCAGGGTTCTGACCCAGCCCCTTCCCCCACCTCCACCAGAGGTCACACCCCAGCCACCTGCAAGGGCCAGGCTGTCCCCAGGAGGGAGTGTGGCCCTCTGCAAAGCAGCACAAGTCCTGTCCAGGCTCCAGACACTTCCTGTGGGGAGGAGGGCAGGCCCAACTTGCCAGACCCGCCAGTTCTCCAGTGAGGCTGGGAACCCAGATCCAGCTGCACTTCCCCATGTATAAATTTCAGTAGCCAACTCAAGGCTGTAAAAAACTGGCTGCAGTTTGTAATTGGACCGTCTGTGGGCAGCATGTGCAGGGTACAGGAAGGACAAGGCAGTGGGCAGAGAAGAGAGGTGGCAGACACACTCCATATCTACCTCTTGCCAGAGTGGGGCAGAGGCCTGGCCCTTGCAGTCCACCCCACGTGGAGGGGATCGGGGATCTCTGGCCACTGGCCCCTGCTGCTCGGATCTCTGGTCTCAACTTCGTTTCATGCCTTCCTGCCTTGACTCAATGATCCCACAAGCCTTGATCAGGGGAACAAGATCTAGTGGGAGACAGCAGGCTCCAAGGCAGATTACGGGCCACCTGTAGCTCTGTTTCCGGCTACTCAGCAGTGGTTATGGCACAACCTTGGGGCAGAGAGGTGCGGGGGCACTCAGGGCAGCCTTCCAGATCTTAGGGACACATGAAGTGAACATATTGGTAGTTCTTGCTCAGCGAGGACCTTTGCCATAACTTTTTACCTCAAAGATAAAAATATGAGGAGACTTCCAGAAGTGCATGGAAAAATGGAATTAAAAGCCTGAGTTTATTTGGGGGCAAAAAAAAATGTCTTAGACTGCATGGAACAGAATATGTGTTTCAGAAAAAAAATCATGGGTTTCATTTTTTTTTTTTTTTTGCACCCAAATCAACCCGTACTATTAGTTTTATTGTCCAGACTTTGGGAAGAAGCTTTCTAGCCTCAACTGACCAGAGATCGTTTGCAGGAAAAAGCTGGGGATAAAAGTAAAGCAGGAAGCACAATGCAGCATTTTCTAGACAGCAAGCTACCAGTGTGGGGACTGGTTCAGAGATGGCTTGTGGGACCCCTACCTCGCTCTGCCAACATGGCTAAAGCCAGCTCTCCCTCCACAGGATGGGGGGAAGAACAGCACAGAATGTGGGTCTCAGCTCTTTAACTACGTGACCTTGAGTGAGTCCTTCCGCCTCAGGTTCCTTAGCTGGAAAATGGGGCGCCATGGCAACTGCACCCCGAGAGTGCTGCTTGCTGAGTTAATCGTTTGAGCAAACACCCCTGAGGGGGCTTAGCCGACTGCTGTGTGCTGAACGAACACTAGGGAGCCTGCCTCTTGGGAGTAACCTGAGGATTAAGGGTGGCTCCTGAAATCCTGGGTGTGACACTGAGTCAAATGGAGTGATATCACTGAATCGTTAGGCCTGGAGCGGGCAGGGCAGGCTCCAGCCTCTGCCAGCTCTAGCCCTGTTACCAGCCAATGCCTACTTGCCAGCAACTTCCAAGTCTGAAATCCCACTGCATGGAGTATTATAAAGTCCCTCAGTTATTTGCAAATTTCCCACATCTAACTATGGTATTGGAAGAAGCCGTAGCCATGGCAACCTGCAAAGTTCAATCTGCACGTGTTACACAGGGAAGTGGCCCCATTCCACCCCTCACCCTGCTGTTGTCTCAGAAACACTGCTCAGAACCCTGCTGCTTCCTGAGGGAGCACTGGCCGACTTCATCTAGCTGTCCTTCTCCAAAATGCTTTAAGTCTCCTGACTTCCCGTGAGAGGTTAAACAAACAAGTAAAATCCCCCTGCTGCTCTCCCTGAGCCAAAGCTCCTCCAGTGTGCTGAGCCGGAGGGCAGGAGACAGAAGGGGACTCTGTGCTTCCCAGTCTTCCCAAGGAATTGCTAGGGCCGGGGCTGCAGATCCTTCCCCGCCGTCCAGCGCGCTAAATAGCAAAGCCAGCGGGAAGGGCAAGCGTCCACGGCTTTAGAGCCAAATGCTCTTAGATTGAAATCCCGGCTTGACCTTTTACCAGCTATGGAATCCAGAGCAAAATACTCAGCTCCTTTTTTTTTCTTTTCTTTTTTTTTTTCTTTTTTTTTTTTTTGACAGGCAGAGTGGACAGTGAGAGAAAGAGACAGAGAGAAAGGTCTTCCTTTTGCCGTTGGTTCACCCTCCAATGGCCGCCGCAGCCGGCGCACCACGCTGATCCGAAGGCAGGAGCCAGGTGCTTCTCCTGGTCTCCCATGCGGGTGCAGGGCCCAAGCACTTGGGCCATCCTCCACTGCACTCCTGGGCCACAGCAGAGAGCTGGCCTGGAAGAGGGGCAACCGGGACAGAATCCGGTGCCCTGACCGGCACTAGAACCCGGTGTGCCGGCGCCACTAGGTGGAGGATTAGCCTATTGAGCCACGGCACCGGCCAATACTCAGCTCTTTTCATTCTGTTTCTCACCTGTAAAACGGGGCTACTACTACCATGGTTGTAAAGATTCATTAAGAAAGAAAAGACAGTCTCTATGAGTCCAGAGAGCCCATCAAGCCACAGGTCTGCCAGTGCAGGCTCCAGGCAGTATTAACTCCCACCCCCTCACCCTCCTGGTCATAAAACGCCACCTGGCAGCCTTGCCAGGCAGTCCACGAGGCACGCCTCAGAGGACTAAGAGAGAGCTGGTCCCAGACAGAAGGAAAGTGAGCAGTTTTCTGAAGCAGACTCCAAACCAATGAGAATAAAGGTCTGCAAACAAGAGCGGACGCACAGCTACGGGGCGCCCGGCCTCTTACCAGACGGCCGCAGGAAGGCCCGTGCCAGCACATCCCCGAGCTCCTCGGGTCCCCTGGGACCCTCCCTCTGGCCCCAGTGCCCCCAAGTGAGAAGACCCAGCAGCAACGCCCATTCACTGTGCCAGACGCAGGCGCTCTCGGGAGTGGCAGACTTGGCTTCTCAGCGGCATGGCCGCCCTTCTGGCTGCTGGGTGCTCCGGCAGCAGAGGGCAGGCCTGAGCCCCTGGCAGCCCCTGGAGCCTCACTTCCTCTGACCACCCAGTCCGTTCGCTCAAGGGTCCCTTCCCAAACCTGAGGAGCCCCTCACCTGCACTCCAAATGCCTGCATTCCCACTCTTCCTCACTCGTTGTTTTCAAAGCCCATAGCCAGACGCCCCTCCCAGCCTCAATGGCCTCAGCTTCCCACTTTCACTTCCAGTCCTCCAGGCCAGCTCAGGTCCCCTCGCTCTGACATCAAATCTAGGCCGCGTCTCATCAGCACCCTGAGTCTCTTAAGCACGTCTCCTTGCCCTTCTGCAAGCTCCAAAGTGGCATGCCCACAGCTGTCCTGTGGCACTTGGGCATGAGGATTTCCTTTATATATTTTTTAAAGATTTATTTATTTATGGGGCCATGGCCGTGGCTCACTTGGTTAATCCTCCGCCTGCAATGCCGGCATCCGATATGGGTGCCGGGTTCTAGTCCTGGTTGCCCCTCTTCCAGTCCAGCTCTCTGCTGTGGCCCAGGAGGGCAGTGGGGGATGGCCCAAGTGCTTGGGCCCTGAACCCGCATGTGAGACCAGGAGAAGCACCTGGCTCCTGGCTTTGCATCAACGTAGCTCTGGCCGTGGCAGCCATTTGAGGGGTGAACCAACAGAAGGAAGACCTTTCTCTCTCTCTCTCTCACTATCTGTCAAATAAATAAATTTTTAAAAAGATTTATTTATTTATATAAGGGGTGGAGTCAAAGAGAGAGAGACAGAGACACAGAGAGAATCTTCCACCTGTAGATTCATTCCTCAATTGGCCACAACAGCCAGGCCTGGGCCAGCCCAAAGCCAAGAGCCTGGAACTCCACATAGGTGGAGGCGCCCAAGCACTTGGGCCATCTTCTGCTGCTTTCCCAGGTGCATTAGCAGGGAGCTGGATTGGAGGCGGAGCAGCTGGGACTCCAACTGGCACTCCTACAAGATGCCAGCATTGTAGGCAGTGGCTGAACCTGCGGCAACACACCACCAGCTCCAGGGTGAGTATTTCTTAAAGAGGCCTCCAGCCTCTTCTGCCTCCCCTGAGGCTTGCCAATCCCCTCCCGCCCCACCTCCTAACCGTCAGGATGGGATACCCCTGTCCCTTCATGCCTGCTGTGCCCTGCCCTGCCTGCTCCTGTCATTTTTCAAATCTGTCTTGGAAAAGAGGTTTCCTTCCTCCCCACCCAGACATATTATCCCATCCCCCACTGCACAGAACAGAACACAGAAGATGCTCTGGCGAAGGGGTCAGTGGGAGGAGCAGGGGACAGGGACCGTACTCTCCCAGCTCAGTTTCCCCTCCACCTCAAGAGGGAACCTGAGACCCGCTCCCAGAACATCTGAAAACCCCTGTCCTAACCCGTCACCTCCGGCGACCCAACCCTTGCCATCCACATGCCACCATTCCTGCTCCTCGTCAGCTGTGACCGCTCAGCAGAGGAAGCTGGGGAGGGGTTCTGCAGCAGCGAAGAGGGGTCAAACCAGGCTTTCCCACCTCCTGCTGGGATCGGCTCCGGGGCCTCCCCATCCCATCAGCAAACAGAAGCAAGCACAGCGCTCGCAGCCGATGGGCAGAGTGCTCTCCAGGCACAGGGCACTGTTCCAGGCACTTCGTATGCAGAAATTCACGCAGTCCTCACTGCAAGCCCAGACCACTGTTTGCCCCTGGCTTTCTCCATTAGCGGAGCAGAAAACCGGGCTTAAGAGAAGTTTCCTGCACACCCAGTCTCACGAGGAGGACACACCAGAGCCTAAGTTTCAACCAAGGTGGCCCAGCCTGGGGCCCACGCTCTCCACCACTAGACAAGGCCACCTCTCGATCAAGGCCACGTCCACAAAACGCAGTGCCCAGCTCTGGGGACAAACTTAACAGACGGTTGTCACTACTGAGCTGTCAGCTGCTTCCTAAAGAGTAGTTCTGTCAGATTAAGTATACGCCGCCCAGCAAACACCGGCATGGTGGTTGGTCTCCTTCACCAGGCCTCAGCCAGGCACACAGGGGCCCCGACTACCCAGGGGCACCAGGAGCCGCTGTGCCTCCCTGGAGCTCAGCTCGGCTGGGAGACCAACAACGAGAGGCCTGGCGTCTGTCAGGCAGCTGGCCCTGCACGCTCAGTCACTTCCTGGGTAACCTAACCTCTCCAGGCCTCAGTTTCTCCTCTGAGACGAGCCTCTGGTGAACAGGAACTGAGTTGGTGCCCAAGGGGGGGGGGGGTGATCTTTGTGACTGTGGCCGGGCTCATGCACCCAGCCCCTTCTTACCTCCTGCCTTGCAAGCACTTCCTATGTGGACTCTGAGGACAGAAAATGCAAGGTCGCTCCGGAGAAGGCATCCACAACCGAGCGACCTAGCAGCCGGATACACTTTGATCAGTGAGAGGGCCAAGAACTAGGGACTGAACAAGCAGGCCTCCTGCCAGTACAACCCAGCCACCCGGTGAGGCCTCTTCCTTCTCCAGCGAGCAGCTCTGACTTGAAAAGACAAACAGCCTCCAGGACTTCACACCAGGCTTCCAAGCGTTCCTTGGTTCTCCCCACCGTTCAGATGGCTCGGAGAGGGTTTCGGTCTGTAGCTGGCAGCCTCCCGTCCTCACACGTCTAATCTGCACTGCGCAAGCTGAGCAGATTCCCTCATCCCTTAGGAAGGATCAAGACGAAGGGCAAGGCAAAGACACACGGGACAAACACCTCACAGGTGCGTCTGTCCAAAGTCCCAGAAGGCGAGACACTGTTCTCACTGACTTCTGGCCAGCCTTGGTGGGTGTAAGGTGGGTGGCTGCCTGTGATAGGCCTGACCTTAGGAACCTCTAGGTCCATGTGCTTTATGACTCCATGGGATCATAAACAAGCAGACAGCTTGAAGCACCCCGAGAAACCGAGCCAGAAGCTCCTCATATCTACCCCTGACTCACACGGGAGTCCACCAAGGCCATAAGCACACAGGCCAAAGGTGGCAATGCTGCAGCAGCAGCTGACTGAGTGCCAGGCTCACTGCGGTCCTTGTGCCGAGGTCGACCCTGAGCCTCTGTGGCAGCTGCCTGCTGGCTCTCACACCCTCTTCCACAGGAGCCCCTGGAAAACAGTCAGAGCTCCCTCAGCCCTGCTGCACACCGCCTGTGGCTCCCCGGGGCTCTGGCATGAAGTCCAAAATCCAGTGCTGCTTGGCTTGGCAAACAAGGCCCTGTTTCAGCTGACCCCAACCTTCCTCACTGGCAAGCTCTCCCTCCACACCCCGGGCTGCTCGGCTCTCCCAGCTCTTTCTGCTCTACTGAGCTCAGAACACGAATTGTACTTCCAGTCACGACACAGACCCGCAGGACCGGGGTCCCTGCGCCAAGGATCCCTGTGCACAGCGCCCTACCTTTGTTCCCACCCTTCCCGCTGCCTGGGGGACTGTCCTACATCTACAAAGCACCCGCCCATCCCTCAACTGCCAGCGCCTCCCACAGAGCTCAGGCCGCCTTCCAGCAGTACGCTGGAGGCACCATATGCAGGAACCAGCAGGTGCCCTCAGCAGGAATGGGAGTGCTCCAGGCACAGCCCCTGTCTGGTTCATCTCTGCCCCCCAGCACCCAGGTCAATGCTGAGCACACACCAGGCACCCAGTGAGAGCTTACTTTCAGCCAATATCAAAGAACTTGAAAGAGTTATTCTCCCACCTCAAGTAACTAAAAAGCCAGACGAAAGAAATAAAACAACAGTTTTCAAACACTGGGCATCAGGCAGCCCAGAAGAGTGACCTTGAGTGGGAACAAGGTGAGCACTAACGCTGCCCCAGCTTGCTGACCAGAGAGGCCCCGGCCACCCCGGGAGCTGGGGAGAGGGACGACGCAGGCCAGGGAGGCCAAAGCAGCCAGAGCTCGCTGGGCAGAATATGGGGAGGAGTTACACAGAGTGAGAACCCCAGCGGGGAGTTAAGCTGCTGCTTGGGATACTCACAGTCTGTCTCACAGTGCACGGGTTCGAGTCCTGCTAATGCACTCCCTGGGAAGCAGCAGTGACAGCTCAAGTACGTGGGTCCCCGCCACCCTCAAACCTGACCAGACGGAGTCATGGCATCTGGGGACTGAACCAGTGGATGAAAGATCTCTCTCTCTCACCTCAACTAAATAAATAAATTTAGTAAATATTATTTTCTAATAAAGAAAGAGAACCCTAAAAACCCACCCAGGGTCCCCTCCAGTTTTCAGGGACCAGCAGCAGAGGGAACAACCCTTGATCTCCAGCTGAGCCGGGAACAGCTGGGGTCCCCACCAGCCACAGAGGGAAAACCTCAGGACGCTCAGGACATGGATACACTGGAGGACCCTGCCTCTGGAGAGGGGAAGAACTAGCCCTGGTCTAACGGCTATTCTGACCCCAGCAAACAGTTGAAGAGCAGCCTTTACAAGATCAAACTATTTCCAAGTAACTTAACTGTCCAAAAGCAGAGCTAAGAATATTTACAGAAATACAAAAATATCCAGTGCCCAACAAGGTGAAAATAACAACTGAAATCCAATAAAAAATTAATGGAAATACAAAGAAGCAAGACAACATGCAGCACAGTGAGGAAAACAATGAACAGAAACAATGCCAGAAATTACACAGATAATAGGTCATGAGGGCAGTTACTACAACCACGTATGTTCAAGAAGCCTAAAGAAAGACAGGACACGGTAAACAAAGACATGGATATAGAGACATAAAAAAGACCCAAGTCAAACCTCCTAGAGGTGACGGGGCCAGCACCGTGGTAAAGCGAGTTAAATCACTGCTTGCCACACCAGCATCAACACCCCACACTGCGGTGCCAGCTACTCTGCTTCCAATCCTTTCCTGTTACTGAACCTGAAAAGATGACAGACGACGGCCCCTGTCACCCACAGGAAGAGCAGGCTGGAGGTCCTGGCTCCTGGTTGGCTTGGCCCAGTCCTGGCTGCTGTGGTCATCTGGGAAGTGAACCAACAGATGGAATATTTCTCTGTCTCTCCCTCTCTCCCTGTCACTTTGCCTTTCAAATAAATAAAATCTTAAACAAACAAAACAAACAAACAAAAAAACTCCCAGAGGTAAAAACTACAATATAGTATAGTGGGTGAGAATACTAGCAGATTAGACACTGCAGAAGAAAAGATCAGTGAATGTAAAGACAGCAGTAGAATAAACTAAAAGAAACCATTAAAAGGAAAAACGACGAGGGAAAATTCATCAGAGAACTGTGGAACATCTTCAAGCATCCTTATACACATGAAACTCGAGTCTCTGAGGGAGAGGAGACAGACCAGGAAATGTAAAAACAGATGAAGGATTCCTGGCTGAAAATTTCCCAAATCTGATAAAAGCTATAAACCCACAGGTCTGAAAACACTCAATTAACTCCAACCTAAGAAACATGAAGAAAACGACACTAAAAGACATCATAATTAAGTTAAACCCAGTGATAAACAGAATAAATGAACAAAAACAGAATAACAGCAGGTTATGCACCTGAAACAACACAGGTAGAATACATTGGACAACATTTATGAACCAGTGAAAGAACAGTCAACTTAAAATTCCATACACAGGAAAAATATCTTTCAAACACAAAGCCAAAATCAAGTACCTTCTCATACGTCCAAAAGCTGGAAGGACTCCCCACCAGACCAACACTGCAAAAAGTGTTCAAAGGAAGTCCTCAAGACAGAGGACCAGGAAGGAGGGGAAATCTCAACTGGAGCAATGAATGGAGAGCACCAGAAATGACAGACAAGTGAGCAAATACAAAAGACCTTCCTTTTCTCTTTGGTCTCCTTGAAAGTAACTACTTAAAGCAAACACATAGTAACAATCCATTGTGGAACACTCAACATCGGTAGAACTGAAACATGTGACTACAGTACATACAACAGGCCAGAGGGAGGAAATCAGCCGACTATCACCAGAGTCTCACTCACACACTCTATAGTGATGGAGTATCTGAGGATAGACTGTGATGAACTAGAGGTCCATATGATCTACCTTAAAGCAACCACCGAAAGAGGGGCTGCCGGGGGTGGGGTGGGGGGTAACAAACCAACAAAGGAAACAGAAGGGAATCACAGAAATTACTCAATCCCAAAGAAATTAGGAAAAAGAAAAGACAAAGGAGAATAAACAACACAGGACAGACTGAAGCTAAATAACAAGATGGTAGATATAAACCCAACCATATCAATAATCACATTAAAAGAGCTTTTTTTTTTTAAGAAGAATCACATAATATTTTTATTTTGTGACTGGCTTATTTCACTTAACATAATTCCTTTAAGGTTCACTCATGTGGCTCGTGTCAAATTTTCCTTCCTTTTTAAAGACTGAATAATATTTTATTAATGGATATACTATACATTGTATATTTATCTGTTAGATAATGCACAGTTATTGGCTATGGTAAATAATGCTGCAATTAAAACAGGTATGCAAATATCTGTTTAAGTTCTTATTTTTTTTAAGATTATTTATTTATTTAAAAGGCAGAGTGAGAGAGAGAGAGAGAGAGAGAGAGAGAGAGAGAGAGAGAGAAAGACACAGAGAGGGGGGAATCTTCCATCTGCAGGTTCACTTTCCAAATGGTCACAACAGCCAAGGCTGGGCCAGGCTGAAGTCAGAAGCCAGGAACTGCATCCTAGTCTCCCACGTGGGTGGCAAGTGTCCAGGGAGTTGGGCGGTCCTCTGCTGCCTTCCCAGGAGCAGTAGCAGGAAGTCAGATCAGAAGTAGAGCAGCTGGGACCTGAACTGGCGCTCTGCTGTGGGAGATGTGGCTGAACTCGCCAAGCCACAATGTCAGACCCTGCTTTCACTTCTATTAAGTATATACCCGGAACTGGAACTGCTGGATCATGTGGTAGGCTACGTCTAATTTTCGTTTTAAGATTTATTTATTTATTTGAAAGTCAGAGTTACAGAGAGAGAGGGAGACACAGAAAGAGATTCTCCATCTACTGATTCACTCCCTGGATGGTCACAATGGCCAGCGCTGGGCCAGGCTGAAGCCAGGAGCTTCTCCCAGGTCTTCCACAAGGGTTAAAGGGGCCCCAGCACTTCGGCCATCTTCCAGTGCTCTTCTCAGTCCACTAGCAGGGAGCTGGATCAGAACTGGAGCAGCTAGGACAGGAACTGGCGCCCACAGGGGATGCTGGCATTGCAAGTGGTGGCTTTATCAGCTACACCACAACGCCAGCCCCAGTGTTTGATTTTTTGAGGAGCTACCATATTGTTTTCCACAGTGGTTGCATTTTATGTTCCCAGAAAAAAAAATGCAGAAGGGTTTCAATTTCTCCACACTCTCACTAATACTTAATACTTCCTGAGATTTAAAAACAAACAAAAACCAACAACAGCAACAATAAAATCAGCCATCCTGGGGCCAGCACTGTAGTGTGGTGACCGCCTGCAGTGCTGGCATCCCATATGGGTGCTGGTTCGAGTCCCGGCTGCTCCACTTGCGATCCGTGTCTCTGCTATGGCCTGGGAAGGCAGTGGAAGATGGCCCAAATCCTTGGGCCTCTGTACCCATGTGGGAGACCCGGAAGAAGCTCCTGGCTCCAGACTGGCACAGCTCCAGCTGTTGCGGCCATTTGGGGAGTGAATCAGCGGATGGAGGACCTCTCTCCCTCTCTCCCACTCTGGCTCTGCTTCTCTGTAACTGGCTAGCATATTATGGCTTTGATTTGTTTTTCGCTGATAATTAGTAATGGTGAGCATCTTCTCATTGGCTTTTTGCCCATCTGCCATCTTCTCTGGATCAACATTTGCTCAAGTCTTTTGCTCAGTTTTGAACTGAGTTATCTGCTTCCTTGTTGCTGAGTTATAGGAGTTCTTTATACATTCTCTGTATCAATCCACTAACACTGATTTTTAGAACTAGATTCCTATATTAGTATCAGGCAAAGTGGATTTCAGGGCAAAAGAACATTTACAGGGATCAAAAGGGGCATTTCATTATAAGAGGTAAATGCATCCAGGGAAATGTTTACCCACTTAACAACAGCGCTTCAAGACACATGAATAACAACTGATAAAACTACCAGGCGAGGGTGGGCATCTGGCTCAGCAGTTACGTCACCACTTAAGACGTCACATTCCACATTGAACTGCCTGGTTCCTGCTAATGCACACCCTGGGTCCCTGCATACCAGATGGAGAGACCCAGATTGAATTCCAGGCCCCTGGCCTTGACCTGGCCCAGCCTTCGCTGCTGTGGGCATTTGGTGGTGAACCACTGGATGGAAGAGCTCTCTCCATCTGCTTCTTTGTCTCTGTCCTTCTGCCCTTCAAATAAAATGAAAATAAAGAACTAAATTCTTAAATAAATATACAAAACTACCAGGGGAAATGGTCAAACCCACAATTACAGTCAAAAGTTTCAATGCCGCTCTCTCAATAACTGATGGAACAGTACACAGAAAATCAGACAGGACACAAGGCTTGGACAACACTACCCACTGAATTAGTCAGCTTCTAGTTCTCATAATGAAATACCTAACATGGGTGACTTAGAAAGAAAAGATGTTCATTTACCTCACAGTTTTGGAAGTCAAGGGCGTGGTACCTGTAACCACTCGGTTCTGGTGAGGGCCTTATGGCGGATGGGAGACAGCGGATGGCCTATGGCAACAGCAGCAGTGCACACTGGAACAAGTGGTCACATCTCAAACCGGAAGAGCAGAGAGGGAGGGAAGGGCCAGGCTCGCTTCCACTGTAACCACCGTCTCACAAGACTACCAAGGGGGCTGAACGGGAACTATCTGATACCCCAGTGACCCAAGGACCTCACCGTAGGCCCCACCTCCTAAAGGTACCATCACCTTCCAGCAGCACCGCCTGCGGACCAAGGCTTTAAACACGGTCCCTGGGCTCACCCGAACCATACCGAATCCATAGCCCCGACCAGCTGGCTCTACAGAAATGCACAGAGGATGCCACCCAACAGCAGGACACACATTCTTCCCACAACCTCACAGCACATTAACCAACACAGACACACCCTGGGCCAGAAAACAAGTCTCAGTAGATCTGAAACAATTCCAGTCACACCAAGTATGAGGTCAAGGTTTCTTGGACCAGGGAATAAAAGGGTACTGTGGATTTCCCCCTTTAGCTCATGTAATCCTGCTGAGGAAGGACCAGGTAAGTCCGCAGTGAGACTCAGTATCTTCCAGTCTGCAGCGCTAGGCCTACCCGACCTGAGTTATCTGAAGCGCATGGTTCCTCACCGGCCCAGCCTAAACCCTGAGGGCCCCACTTGTCAGACTCAACTCAAGCAAGACAAACCTGTTTGGAATTTGCTCAGTCTCTCACATAAACCAATGAAAGCAAACAAAGAAGTGAAGCTGAGGGGGTACCTGCTAAGTAAACAGGACTTTAAAGTCAGCACAACCCAAGAGACTGTTGCCACTACAGAGACTCCTTTGTCATGGGGCAATCATCCAGGAACACACCAGAACCTTCTGAAAACCACAGATCCTGCGAGGAAACCTGCCACAGAATTTCCACAGGACACACTGAAACAAGGTCTCCAATGACCGGATTAGGTCAGCCTGGAAAAACCCTACTACTGCTGGCCAACGGCGTCCAGAAATGATGACAAGGCTACTTATCCCCACGTCCCTTCATTACCACACTGCAAAGCAAGAAGCAAACAGGAATCCTTAGTAACCACCTCTCTCCCAGGCTCCCAGAGCCCAGCAAATCAACAGAGTTCCTGGGGCAGGGCTTCCCACACCTCCTTACAGCAAGGATCGCCCACAGCACTTGCCAAAGGCGATACCTGGGGTCCCCTCCAGACACAATCTCCAGGGGCAGGGCTCTGTACCCTGAGCAGGCATCACAGAGTCGTCCCCAGGCCCAGCAAATTTAGGAAACTGAGGACTTTGAGAGGCAAAATCAGCAAGTCAGCAGCACACTCCGGGCAGGCACTGTGGACCTGGGGTTTAAGCCACTGCTTGGGATGCCTGCATCCCATACCGGAGTGCCGGGTTCAAGTCCCACCTCTGCTTCCAATCCAGCTTCCTTTTTAGGTGAAGGCAGCAGATGATGGCCCAAGTCCTTGAGCCCCTGCTACCCACACAGGAGACCCTGATGGAATTCCTGGCTCCTGGCTTTGGCCTGGCCCAGCACCAGCTGTTGTGAGTATCTGGGAATAAACAGATGGGAAGGTCTCTCTCTCTCTCTTCCTCTCTGTAGATCTGTCTCTCAAATAAAAATAAATTAATAGACTTTTTTTTTTAAACAATCACATTTATGGGGCCAGTGTTGTGGTGCAGCAGCTTAAGCCGCAGCCTGTAACCCTGCATCCTGTATGCACGCCAGTTCAACTTTTGGCTGCTCCACTTCTGATCCAGCTCCCTTTAATGTCCCTGGGAAAGCAGCTGAAGATGGCCCAAATGCTTGGAACCCCTGCCACCCACCTGGAAGACCCAGACGAAGCCCCTGTACTCCTGGCTTTGGCCTGGCCCAGCCCTGGCTGTTGTGGCCATCTGAGAAGAGAATCAGTGGACGGAAAATCTTTCCCTCCCTGTAACTCTGACTTTCAAAGCAAATAAATCTTGCTGTAAAAATCACATTTACCGTGGAGGTGAGACTGATGGGTTAGAAACTGCAACGCAGGCGCTCATAGGCTGTGTGACACTGGCCAGGTTCCCTAACATCTCGGGGCTCACCGCACCTGTAAAAGGGGCTCACCACCCACCTGGAAGTGTTGCAGAATCCAGTGTGGCCCCCACCCAGCAACACATCAGAGTTATCGCGACTGCACCTGCCAAGCAGCCACCAGAGGCTGCCAGGAGGAAGGAGTCAGCAAGGAGCATTTTCTGACTAATGGATCACACAGGCACAGGGCCAGAGTTCCAGGATAATCTAGGAAAAATCCTGGGCGCTGCGGCCACCAAGAGCAAACACTCCCTCAGCATCCAGTCCTGCACCCCAACAACAGGCGGTCCTCAGACCCACCCACCAGCCAGAGCCCCAGCTTGGAACCAGCCAAAGTCTTTCCTCCCCAAGTCCGGGGTCACCTCCACTTCCAGCTCTGGGCCCGAGTCGCAGACCCGGTGCCCCCGTAGGAAAACAGCACTCCTGGGCAAGAGGCACGGAACCAGGGAAGGCAGTGGCCAGGGTCTGAGGCAGACAGAACTGGGACAGTGCAGAGGAGGAGGGGCCGGGTCCCTGAAGTGTGCTGGGACGAAGACGGGCATTCCCAGGAGGGTGACAGGTGTCGCTGAGAAGGCGAGCCCGCAGTGCGGGGCGTGGAGGCCAGCTGGGCGGGCCCTGACACCCGGCCCCCGCCCCCTTCTCCCCAGCCACAGTGGGAAAGCACCTGGCCAGATGTGAGGAGGAAACGGAACGAAGACAGGCAGACACCACTTCCCCTTGAACCCTGAAGGCCCAGGCGTAAGGGCTGACCCGGTCTGGCTCCAGAACAAAGGACAAGGGCAGAGTCAAGGCTGGAAGCTCCATCCTCTCCTGGCCTGAGAAAAACACACAGGCCGGGAAATCAAACATGAGTGCCCTCCACCCCACTCTGCCACCGGCCTGTGGCGAGTCGGACCCCGCCGGCCTCAGTCTCTCCATCTGTACAATGGGCAGACTGGCTCTAAGGTCACCAGCACCGTAACTGCAAGATGCTCACTTCCAGGAACCAGGGGCTGCAGAGAAGCAGGGGCCGGAGAGGGGTGGGGCGCGACCCGCGGGAGGGGCCGGGGCGGCCCCTCGAGCTCTCCCCTCCCTCCCATCGCCAAGGGTAGGGGTGCCAGCCCCGGCGCGAGTCACGCGGCCCTCGCGCCCAATCACCGGCCTCTGCCAGGACGAGGCGGGCGAGCGGGGGCGAGCCGGGAGCCGGCGCCGGCGCCGGCGCCACCCCCGCCCCCCGCCCTCGGCCCCGCCCGCGTGGCCGGGAAGGGACCCTCCCCAGGCCCCGCTCACCTGCCGGGGCCGCCGCCGCCACCGCGGGTTAAGCCACAGCCGCGCCCACACTTCCGGAATCCACGAGGCCCGCCCCCCCCGCCGGATGTGACCCCCCCGCCAACGTCCGGGCGCCGCTGCCGGCCCCCGTCGCTATCCCGCGGCCGCGCAGGGCGGCCTCCTCGCGGGCCTCTGGGTTACCCCGAGACACCGTCCCCGTCCCACACGAGCCACACCCACGGGACGGCCCACGAGACCCTGGCCCCGCGCGCGCTGGGCGCCCGGCCCCGCCCCCGCAGCCCTCTGGCCACGCCCCTCCGCCTCTGGGCACGCCCACTGGGCCGGCCTGCGCCGCGCGTCCCGGGGCGAGTGCGCCTGCGCAGACGCCTCGCGGCGGCTCCGGCGGGCGAGCGGGCGTGGGTGTGCTGGGTGACCTGGCTGGACGTGCACGAGGCTTCTCAGGGCGCCCCGAGCGCGGACTCCCAGGACTGGGGCCGAGCTGGTAGGGCCGAGCTCGGGCTGCGGCCTCGCCCAAGGCCGGGCACGCGTTTCCATGGCACGGGTTAGCGCCGGGACTGCAGCGCCCGTGGACCGAGTCCCTGGGCGGACAGCAGCGCCTTTGGGGCCGGGGGCGCCGGGGGCGCTGCCCCAAGGGCTCTGTGTAGTTTCCCCAAAAGCGCCCCGTGCTCCGAGGCGCAGGCCACCCCGGGTCCGTCCCGTGCGGGCGCGCAGCGCTGTCTAAACCACAGACATCCTCGCGTGCCCGGGGTTTGCACGCTGCCCAGCGGAGAGGCCGGGCCCTGGTGCCGGCCCTGCGGGACAGCCGGGCCCGGGGGAGAGCCCTTCGCTGTGAGCCACGTTTGGTGGAAACGGGGTCGCAGGAGGCGAACCCCCGAGACCCAGCGAGCCGTGCCGCCCCGGGCTCAGCGCCTCGTTAGCTGTTCAGCGGTCATCGCTGGTGACGGCCACCGGCTGGGACGGAATGGGAAGGACGGGGTCACAGGACCAGAGGCCTGGGCACGCGGCGGGGCTCTGTGTGTGTGTGTGTGTGTGCCGGCGCTCTGCCACTCCGCGGACTCGGGTTTCTGTGGAAGATTCTGGGGGTCGTGGGGGTGAATCCCGCTGGCCAAGACCTCACTGCCCCTGCGGGACGCAGGTTCCTCCTCCTACGGGCGCCCCATGGATGACCGAGCCTCGTCAGGGATTGCCCTTGTCCGTCCCTCCGACCCCAGCCCCGGCGGCAGGGGTCTGGGAGGGAGGCGGCCTCAGCCACCCGCCCCCAGGCAGCACCTGGCGACCCCCGTCGGAGGCCACACGGTTGGTTCGGCAGGCATCTCTCACGTTGGACGAAGTCAGCCGACTGAGTGACCGCAGCTGCCAGGAAGCCAGGCCGAAACTGTCTGAAGGCTTGGCAGGGCCAGCGCAGCTGCCTTAGCTCTTTGTCCTGTGGTTTTTTAACTCTGCACATGGATGAATATTGCTTTCGAGGGGAGGCTATAGAACACTACTTACGGCTTAATTTGAGTCTAATCCCTTCGTTCACTAGTACCGGCTTGGAGTTGGAATGTGGATGTAATGGCTGGAGCTACAGTAGTCATCTTGAACCATGAGGCAACCAAAGGGGCCACACTTGGCAGCTGTAATGGGGAGATAAGCCACTTTGTGTAAGCTGCTGTTGTTACAGGGTGTTTTGTCTCTCATCTCTCCTAGAAAACCCCTGGTGTACCCCCCAAGTGGGGTAAATATGTTACTGAAGCATTCCATACTGCTCCCTTTCTTAGCACTTACTCCACTTTTTTGTGTGTTCTGTAAGGCACAGAGATATGATATGTTTTACATATCATTTTATGCAGATGCTAGAAACTGCTTCAGCTGGAACAATCAGAACCTGAGAACGTGACAGACACGAGATGATTCCACCCAGGGTGCTGGGGACGGGATGATGACAAACTCCTGATACTCTCTGCAGGTCCTGGGTCTATGCCAAGTCTCCTTAAGGGGGCTGGGGGAGGGTGAGCAACCTGAGACAGAGAAGGAGGGCAGAGGAGGGAGGTGGGGACAGTTGCAGGAAATTCAGGTCGTGGAGAGCGCGGGCAGTGGGAAGCGCTGCTCTTGCTGCCTCGTGTCCTGCTGCTGTCCTCCGGCTCCCCCCAGGGTCCCCGGGCTCCAGCCTCATCCCCTCTGGTCCTGGAGTCTCAGTGCGGGCTCCTGTATCTCCACATCTCATGCCCCAGTTACACCCAATGTTATTCATGCGCAGAGTGCCCTTCAGACATACAAAAACCAGAAGGGTATAGGCAGGGCCACCACTGTGGTGCGGCGGGTTCAGCAGCGGCCAAAGTTCCGAGCTGTTCCACTTCCAGTCCAGCTGCCTGCTAATGCCCCCGGGAAAGCAGCCGATGATGAGCCAAGTCTTTGGGCTCCTGCCACCCACGTGGGAGACCTGGTTGGAGTTTCTGGCTCCTGACTTTGACCTGGCCCAGCCCCAGACGTTGCAGCCATCTGGGGAGTAAGCTAGCAGACAGGAAATCTCCCTCCATCTCTTCCTGTGTAACTCTGCCTTTCAAATAAATAAACATTTTGTGAAGAGAAAACCAGTTCTAGGCACAAGCAGCCCCCTCAGAGAAGCGGTGCCTGGTTCTCCTCTCATTCCTTCGTTTGCTCATTCGTTCCACGTGCTGTCACCGGACACCCAACCGCGAAGGCCTGAAGACACGCAGCTGACCAGGCGTCACCTCCAGCCTCCAGAAAGACACATTCTTGATTGGATTTGAGAGGAAACAAGGAGAGCTCCCTGCCCCAAGACATGAGCTATCCACCTCCAGATTTGTTTAAATCAGAGGGAGTTAAAGAAAAAATCAAGCTTTATCTGGATTACGTTATAGTTATTTCAGGTTTTCTATAATGTAAACCTAAACTCAAACCTGATATACTACCCTAATATGTATCTTAGCAGACTCAGGCTGCCATTACAAAACATGGGTGGGGCCAGCACTGTGGCGCAGCAGGTTAAAGCCCTGGCCTGAAGCGCTGGCATCCCATATGGGCGCCGGTTCTAGTCCTGGCTGTTCCACTTCTGATCCAGCTCTCTGCTGTGGCCTGGGAAGGCAGTGGAGGATGGCCCAAGTCCTTGGGCCCCTGCACCCGCATGGGAGACCCAGAGGAAGCTCCTGGCCCCTGGCTTCAGATTGGCACAGCTCTGGCTGTTGCGGCCATCTGAGGAGTGAACCAGTGGATGGAAGACCTCTCTTTCTGCCTCTACCTCTCTCTGTAACTCTGTCTTTCAAATAAATAAAATAAATATTAAAAAAAAAGCAACAACAACAAAAACACCACCTGTGGCACCAGTGTCTGTACTGGAGTGCTGGTTTGTGTTCCCCCTGCAATTCCGGTTCCCGCTAATGCTCCTGGGAAGGCAGTGGAAGATGACCCGAGTACTTGGGCTCCTGCCACTCACGTGGGAGACCTGGATGGAGTTCCTGGCTGCTGGTGTCGGTCTGGCCCAGACCTGGCTATTGTGACCATTTGAGAAGTGAGTCAATGGGTGGACAGTCTCTTTGCCTCTGTCTCTCTGTCTCTCTCTGATTTTCTGCCCTTCTCATAAATACATTTTTTACAAAGTGCCGTAGACTGGGTGACTGAAACAACAAAAACGCATTTTCTCACAGTTTTGCAGGTGAGGAGTCCAGCATGAGGTAGCGGCATGGCCAGGCTCCGGTGAGAGCTTTCTTCCTGGCTTGCACAGGCCACCTTCTCACCGAGTACTCGGCAAACAAGCACTCTCTCTGGCATCTCTTCCCACAAGAGCCCCACCCTGTGACCTCATCAGTGTGCGTGTGTGTGTGTGGGGGGTTACTCTGTCCATAACAATGTGGCGCAGCTTTACTATAATTATTTTGTTTGGCAAGTGAATTTAGGTTTTATACCTCTCTTTTATGAGTTTATTAAATTTATGCATGAAACACACAGACCCGTAATCTTGCCTAAAGGCAAATTGTGGTTAAAGTAAAGGTTTTTTTCTTTTTTTTTCCTTTCATTCGATTTGCTTGGTTCTCCTGTTTGCTAACAGGCCAGTGTAGGTCTTACCCATGTCCTCTTACCCAAATCTGCAGGTACTGACCAAAGAGGCTGAGGAGCAGGCGAGAAGAACCAAAGAGCAGAGGACCAGCGCCTCCATGGTGCGGGGGCCATCGTTGCTGTTCCTAACTATTCTGAGCAGGACCTCGCTGCCCCCCCCCCCGTCTACCCTGCAGCCCAGGGCTGCCATGACCTTGGAGTTCACTTTGACCAGGGGCAAGCGACAGGAGGTGTCCTGTGGCACTCGCACCAGAGTCCAGTCTGCTGCGTGTCCCCTTCCCCTGCGTCGAGACGGGGCGTCCAGTGGCCGTGATGGGGGCTCCTGCCAGTCATGCTGGCTGTGAGTGAGAAACCAGCCTTGGCTGCACTGAGACTCTGAGATTTGGGTGCTGGGCGTCTTGACGGTGAAACCCAGCTCATCCTCACTGTAGCAGGAGGGTGGAGCAGGGGCTTCTCACCACCCCCTGCCTCCTTTAGCAATCAGACACCAACTTTTAGCCGCCCAGCTAAAGACTACATTTCCCAGCTTCCCTTTCACCTAGACATGCTGCCTGTAACTTCACTGTGGTCCAGGAGAAGTGAGAAGTGACATGTGCAACTTCTGGGTTGTGCCCTTTAAGGAAAGGGGTGTATCCTGCTCCCCCTTCTCTATTTGCTGCTAGCTGGAATTCAGATGTGATGTCAGGAGCTGGAGAAGCCATAATGGACCAAGAGACAGACACCAGATGTTGAGGATGGCAAAGCAACGAGAAAGAATTTGGGTCTCCACTACTGTGGAGCTGTCGGGACTGTTTGGGATTGGACTTTATTGAAGCCTCTTGCTAGCTGGGCTTTGGTTACATCCTAATACAGAGGGGTTTCCTGGGTGTTCACGCTGTCTGCACAGAGTCTGGTACCCAGAGTCCACATCTGCTCACGCTCCTTGCTTGCTGAAACTGAACCCTCTGCAGGGCTTCTCATGCAGGTGCCAGACACCTCCAGGGCCCAGCCTCCCACGGCCTCCTCCCTCCCTCCCTTAGCTCCGAGTCTCCTTGTCCTGCTTTTCCGATTGCCAATCAACCTCTTCCTAAAATTAACTCTCTAATTGAGGGAGCACTGCAGCTGGCCCTGCAGGGACCCTGACCACCAGACTCCTGAGGCCACGTAGCTCCTCTATAAATAACAGCTTGAGGTTCAGTCTTGTTTCAAGAGGTTTCTTTTCCAGGAAGCCCAGGCCCTGGGCAAACAGTAACCACCACCTGCACGCAGCCCCAGACTGACTGCAGCCCATTTTGCCATCATCACACTTCCCAAGAGGACTCCGTATCACCAACCCATCAAAGGAGAGCCACGGGCACACCACAGGCCAAACGGGGACCTGGACCCGAGCTGGACAAGCCCATGCAACCCCAACTTCAGTCCTGAAGGAAGTTCACCCCAACACCCTGGAGAGCCTGGGGGCTGGGTGACAGCTGCCTGGCTCCCTGCACCATGTCACTCACTGACTTGCTATACATCTGAGTGAAACCAGTTTGGGGGGAGGTGTGGGGAGCAACTCGGACTAGACTAAGTTACTGGAATTAAGACTTATTCTATGCATCTGCTCTCCCACAATATGGCGCTGGGAGAGGAGTAAACAGCTTCTACGCAGCTGCCTCTCGCCAACTTGAATGAGCTGCAGGAACTGATCCTGCTCCTGATTGGAGGAGAGCAGCGTACTCGGCGTGTGGGTAGCAGAGTTGGGATTGGTGGAAGAGGACTATAAAGGAGGAGAGAGACAACATGCACCGGGAACATTCGAATAACATCTGAGCAGCCCCCGAGAGAGCCGGCCGGCGGTGTGCCGCTCCCCCGCGGAAGTGGGGAAAGTGGCAGGGGGAACCGCCCTTCCACGGAGGTGGAAGGACGGCAGCCAACCCGGGAAGGACCAGCAGCAAACCTGGGAAGGACAGAGCAAACAAAAGAACAGCTAGGGTCCAGTGTCGTTCCTCCGTGAAGAGGGGGAGCGACAGGGAGGGTTCTAGAGCAATCCCTCCTGCCATTTCTGGGGGGTCCTATAACATTGTGGCCGACTCAGGAGAGGTCCCTCTTTCCCAGGAACATGATGGTTCGCAGGGACATCAGAACATCTGTCCAGGATAAAACCCCATGGCTGGGAAAGTCCCCAGGAACACCCAGAAGCGAAGGGGCCCTAACCGGGTTGGGGTCTCAGTGGACTGCATGAAGAAGGGGGTCTTAGGTCGGATTCCCTAGAAGCGCTCCGTGAGATGAGGTTTCGGGGCAGTGGTTCGTTTCAAAGGTGCTCCCAGGAGAAGCCCATGAGGGAGGGGAAGAGGATGTAATGGGATGTGGGTGGCTCAGGGCACAGTAAACCTTGCTGGTCCTGGGCTTTAGGGGGATGCACCCTGTTGTAGTTAAGGAAACACCAGACTCTCCTAACACAGCGCTGTGCGTCTTTCGGACCAGCCTAGTGTTTTGCAGCTGCTTGCCAGGCAAAGCGTTCTATTGTGGCCCCTCCGTGTTGAGATGAAGCCATCAAGTCTCCTTCGGTGCTTTTCTCAAGAAACTGCACTGATGTTTAAGATTTATGTATTTAAAAAATCCTCTTAACCGGACCCGCACGCTTTGGCGGTCAGCTCCTGACTCCTGAGCCCGTCTCTAGGCCTGCTGTGTTATCAGCCACATCCCCCCAGGCACAGCTTTCCCTGCAACTCCTTGAAACTCCAGAACCGCCCTCGCTGGAGGATGGAGGACGGCAGATCCCTGGGACATCGCTGACTACCTCTTCACTCCTCACTTTAGCAACAGAATGAACGTCCTCTTTCCTTGATGCTCAGACCTTGTCCTCCTTCTGATCCAGCACCATCGATAAGGCCTGGACTTTCTGTAGCAGGATCAGGGCAGGGGGCAGAGCCACAGCACAGTGAGGTTTCACGCCCGTGCTGGGCAAGGAAGCTTAAGCTCCGGAATATTCCAGGGGACTCTGCTTTCTATAAAGGCTTAAAACTGCCCCGAGCTAAGGCAAGGGAGCCGGGCTTCCGTACCTCCGCAGGCATCTCTCAGCCACCGGCTGCGGGCAAAGGTGCAACCTCGGGTGATGTTTGGGTGATGTTTGGGTATACCACATCGCCTCTGCTGACTCCAGCATCATCTCAGGAATCCTGCCAAGACCTCAGGGCAGAGCTCTTCTGGTCCCCAGAGGCCAAAACGCCCTCAATGGAGGGTGTAAGGCATTTCCGATAGACACATCCATACGTGGTAGAGAAGCCACCCGCTGCAGCAAGTGTGCACTGACCCTGGCGGGGCGGGCAGGGGAGGGGGGAGAGGCATGCGTTTACGGCCCCACTTGTCCAACACACAAAGGTTGTTAAGAGAAAGAGGGGTGTGATTGTTGGCATGTACTCAAGCCAAGACTGGCCAGGCCCTGCCTCTCTAACTTGGGCCTCCAGGAATGGTGTGAAAGTTTGCCAGTCTCTGCATCAGTCTCTGTATCAGTCTCTTGTATCAGCTGTGATAAGGCCACAGGAAGTCAAACAGAGCTCCCCGACCCCCAGGGCCTGCTGGATATCAGAATGGAAGGTCTGCCTCTTTTCTGGCTGGGCGGCAGCCCCAAGCAGCTGGAGGCCAGACAGCCTGCACTTGACCCTGCCGCCCTGGAGGTTCACAAAACAGTCCTTTCTTTCCGAAGTTGAAAAGCCCAGTTCCTGGCTATCACATAGCCTGGGAAGAGCCTGATTCAGCACTCAACCTTGGAGCTCCTGAATTCCAGTCCCTGTTTTGTCACTAAATCACCTTGGTCCAGGAGGACCTCATCCAAGTCCCTTCTGTTCTCTGGGCCTCAGTTCCTCCTTTGTGAAGCTAGGAGCTGAACCAGTGGGACCCAAAGCATCCCCTCACACAAAGAGGCAGCTCCCTCTTCACCCCTGAAAGTGTAGAATAGCCCCAGACTGGTGGAGGACTCGCTGTAGAATCCCTGCCGCTGGGTCTGCTCGCCCAGTGGGCAGTGAGCCAATCCTGGACACCTGCCAGGTGGGAGAAAGCGGGAGATTCATTACAATGCACAGAGCAAGGCGCCAGGCAGCTCCCGAGGGATGAAACACAGTGACTCTTACAGCTCAAAGCTGCTGCGTATGAGCAGCGGGTGCTCCGCTCACGGGTGAGCTCCCTGCAGTGGACAGCGCTTGTGGCCTTCCTTTGATTGACCAGTGGTGGGGGCCGCTGTGTTTCTCCTGACATGGCCAGGCGGGGCTGTGGTCTGTCTGGGTGTAAGGGCAGACCGGGTGTTACTTTGACCAGGGCCTGGGAGTTCCTGTGGAGCTCCCGGAACAGACGCCAGCCCTGAGATGCCCACCGTGCTAAGTCCAGGGGCAGCGTAAGCCTTTGTGATTTCAGGGTCTCGGCTCTGCCTGTACCTTTGTGTCTCTCCTGAATTTCTTTTCTTTTCTTTTTTTTATAAGATTTTATTTATTTGAGAGGTAGAGTTAGAGATAGAGAGGGAGAGAGAGGTCTTTCATCCATTGGTTCATTCCCCAAATGGCCACAATGTCCAGAGCTGGGCCAATCTGAAGCCAGAAGCCAGGAGCCAGGAGCTTCTTCCAGGTCTCTCAAGTGGGTGCAGGGGCCCAAGCACCTGGACCATCCTCCACTGCCTTCCCAGGCCATAGCAGAGAGCTGGATCGGAAGTGGAGCAGCCAGGATTCGAACCAGTGTCCATAAGGGTTGCTGGCGCCACAGGTGGAGGTTTAACCTACTATGCTATAGCGCCAGCCCCCACTCTTGAATTTCATACGGGACTCTGTTCAGAGGTGCTGCAAGCCAAGGAGGAGCCACCAGGGCCTGGTCTAGTTTACAGCAAAGGCACTGGGGTAGGGGCTCAGCTTCACTAAGTCCCAGACAAGCCCCCTACATACAGGAGGTGTACACAGCAGGCAGGAATGTGAATCCAAAATGCATAATTAATTTTCTGTAATGCTTATGGAGAACTTGCAGTGACTCAAAGCTCTACACTTGGGGCTGGCACTGTGGTATAGCAGGTAAAGCCGCCTCTTATGCCAGCATTCCATACAGGCACTGGTTCAAGTCCCAGCTGCTCTGCTTCTGACCCAGCTCCCTGCTAATGCACCTGGGAAAGCAGTGGAGAATGGCCCAAGTGCTCGGGCCCCTGCATGCACGTGGGAGACCCGGATGAAGCTCCTGGCTCCTGGCTTTGGCCTGGCCCAGTGCTGCCCAGTGTGGCCACCTGGGGAGTGAACTTGTGGATGGAAGACCTCTCTCTCTCTCTGGCCCTCCTTCTCTCTCTGGAACTCTGCCTTTCAAAATAAATAAATAACCTTTAAAAAAATATGCACTATACACATAGTAGGTCCTTAGGTTCTGTTACTAGTCTCTGCTTAAAGAGGGGGAAAGTGAGGCTCACGGCAAGAGTGGGAGCCCAGCCCAGGGACCCAGCCAGCTCCTCCAGGCAGAGCCCAGCCCCCAGCCCCCCCGACCAGAGGCTCAGCTCCTTCCTGCTCTGGCACCAGAGAGGACCTGCCTCAGCCGTGTGTGGAAGCCGTCAGCACCCTTTCCCCTGGAAGGGGCACCCTCCTCCCTGCGTCCTGGCCTTGACCTCTCTCTCACCTCCCCCACCCCCTCACTTTACTTTCTCGACACCGGGTTGGGGGGCAGTTTTGTTCAACGCGGTCCTAGATCGCATCAGCACCACTCACCACTGCCCCCCCCCCCGCCCCCCGAGAGCAGCCGCAGCCCGCAGGGTGAAGCTCTCGCTCTCTGTCTCCTACCTCGTGAGAACAGGAAGGAAGCGAGCCTTTCCACACATTGCGCACAGCCCCCATCCCGGCGAGGGGCTTGGCAAACAGTTGCGGTGACAACGCCAGGTTGGTGACAGACGTTGCTGTCACAGTTACAGCTGCCTCCTGCAAGTCCCAGCCTTTGTCCTTGCTTCACTCTGAAACTTCCCCATGGAACAAGTCTAGTCCCTTATTTATGTGAAAACACGTCTAGATATTCGAGCTCCTGCAGTCTCATTTTCCAGTCAACACAGCACCCCAGAATGTCTGGGGGGCCCCTGTCACCCCCACTATGCTCTCTCCACACTCGCTCCCCTTCCTGTGAAGGGGAGGCGGGAAGCAGAAGACCCCGGCTTTCACCCAGGGCCCAGCGTTCCCCACCTGCTTCTGCTCCTGGCTCTCTCTGGTTTATGCACCTGCTTCCTCTCCACTCCCCTTGGCTCGTGCACCTGTTGGCGGGGGTGGCCGGCATAGAGGCCCTTGTCTTCCCCTAAGAAAAGAATTTCACCGTGAGACTGTGAGTAGTGAGTAGTGGTAAGAAGGCAGCAAGGTTTAATGGCGTAGGACATCCATTGGAAGGGGTGGATGCTGCGACCAGTCAGATCTGAGACAGGGCCCCGCGTTCAGACTGACGGAAGCAGGGTTACGTAGCTGTGTGGAGAGAACACACCTGCCAGGCCGGGCGGGCGGCTCAGCAAAGGGCTGAGAGCCGACAGCACAGTCTGCATTCAGACTGGGGTTCACAAGGGTAAGGGCTCCAGGTCGTCGGCCTCCCCTTCTTCCTCCCACCCTCTTCTCTTGGACAAAGGGTTTGCCGGGTGTGAAACGGGTGGAATTCCTCGCAGGGTTTCATTACGCAGTGCTATCAGGCTGGCTGGGCAGAGAGGATTCTCCGGGGGGCTGTGCTTCGGGGGGAAGCCGGGACGACCTCTCAGGTTCCTGGGGTGTGGGCAGGACTCTAGTGGGAGAGCAGGCCTGCTTCCAGGCTGCTTTGTTCCTTTCACTCATCTTGGGGCTGGTTTCTTTCTTTCTTTCTTTTTTATTTGACAGTGAGAGAGAGAGAGAGAGAGAGAGAAAGGTCTTCCTTCCATTGGTTCACCCCCAAAATGGCCGCTACAGCCGGTGCTGTGCCGATCCAAAGCCAGGAGCCAGGTGCTTCTCCTGGTCTCCCATGCAGGTGCAGTGGCCCAAGCACTTGGGTATCCTCCACTGCCTTCCCGGGCCACAGCAGAGAGCTGGCCTGGAAGAGGAGCAGCCAGGACTAGAACCTGGCGCCCATATGGGATGCTGGCGCCACAGGCGGAGGATTAACCAAGTGAGCCACGGCATTGATCCCTGGGCCTGGTTTCTACCTTCCTACCTCACATCACTGCCTCACATTTTGACTCACTTTCTTCTTTCCTCCTCCGTTTTCTGCAGTCCAGCATCTCACTCCCCTGCTCCAAGGTGCCCACAGGGTGGACTCCAAGCTCCTGGCCATGACCTTCAAGGCCCAGTGTGATCTAGGCCTGGTTCTCCCTTTCCACACCATCCCAGACATCAGGTGCTGTCCTGAGCTCACATTGGATCATGCTTCCGTAGTCACTTGGGATGCACGTGATTTGCTCGGTCCCTTGAGATGCGAGTAGGGACGGTACATGTCACTCCCGGCAGACACTGCTGGCATGGTGAGCCAAATAATGCTTTCCGGCTACTGGCTCACGCAGAACGAGCTGTTAGGTTCCAGCCAAGTCAAAATCAAGCCGTGCATTCTCCGTCAGCGCGTTTCTCAAGAAGCTGGCCTGCCTCCTAAGCGCAGCGTCCCCTTCTGAATCCCTTAAAGACTCCGGACGCCTTATTCAGCCTGGTGGTTCCCCAGATGTCCATCGCTACCTCCTCATCTATTGAACGATGAGACTTTCTCTTTCCCTTGTCCTCAAACCTTGTCCCCTTGTTCTGTTGACAGGCTGGACTTCAGTAACAAGCAGGTGGGAGTCCTCTGTGTCTCTCTGTCTCTGTCTCTCTTGCTTGCTTTCTACCTCTCAAATACATAAAATAAACAGCGAGCAGCAGAGTGATCAAGGGCATGGAATTCTTAGGAAGACCTGGGTTCAAGTCTTGACTACCAATTATTTGCCATAAATCCTGGGGGAGGGGGGCTCCTTATTTCTTCTAAGCCTCGGTTTCCTCATCTGTAAACTGGGGACACTGTCAGCCTCACAGGGTGTCCATAAAGAGCGCATGGGAAAATGCATTCAGCAAGTGCGGAGCTCCCCCAACGAGTCAGGCCCTGTGTGGCCAGGGAAAGCTTCCTGGAGGAAGAGGCAGCTGAGATGCCACTGAAGGCTGAGAAGGAGACAGAGCCACAGAGAGAGCTGGGAGAACTTTCCAGGTAGGGGGCCGCTGCACTGGCCCAAGGCGACGTGTCCATCTCTAACCATGCCGCTGTCAACCAGGAACACCAAGACCACAGGTTACCCCCCGCCAAGACCCCCTTTTCTCACTTATACTTAGTTCACCAGAGTGAGCTGTCTGGGATGAGCCATTAACCCTCTCTCCAGACGGTAAGCACTGGGCTGCGTGCAACCAGAGACGGGAAAATCAGAGATGTCAACAGAGCCAAGTTTACTCTGGGCTCGGGGCCACCTGGGTAAGCTGATTAAAGACACCGCTTATTGCTGCCACCAGGGACTGCAGCCCTCTGGGTTTGCTTGTCCTCCTGGGCGGAACCTGGGCAGCAGATAGCGCCAGGAGGAAAGTAAACGGGCGGGTCTAATCTTCCCCAGGGTGACTGTGGGGCCCCAGCGGTGGCCGCTCCCTTGGCAGAGTCAGGTCCCTCCATTCCTGGAAAGCACCTGTGGAACAGCAGTGTCAACACTGACCCCGAGGCCTGGTGGCTGGAACTCAACTCACCATTAGCTGGGACCCAGGGCATGCTCAGTCTTTCCTGCCAGGTCTGTCTTGGTCTGTCCTTGCCTCCCTTGAGATCCGCAGAGCCATGTCCTGCAAATTTCAGCCCCCAGCAGGGCCTCCAGAGGGCTTCCTTGAGCAGCAGAGAAGCAACACACCCCAGAATCCAGCCTCGTCAGAGCCTCCCCACTCGGTCAGGTGTCCCCTAATGAAGGAATGAGAAGCGAGTTTCGGTCGGAGAACCCACAGGCTTCCCCGCTGTGCCTTAGAGCCATGGGCTTTCAGCCCACAGAGCCCAAGTGCTGGAATGTTCCACAGGGGCACGGAAGCTCTCTGTGATGGCAGTTAACACAGCACCTGGTCTGCCTGCCTCCATTCTGAGTCCAAGGCAGACGTCACCCCTGACCACTGGCTGTGTTTCAGTGCCAAAGTCTGACCGGGAAATGACAGATATTCTAAATACAAGAGTATTTCCAAAAGGTTTTGTAAAAATGGAATAAAAAGATAAGCCTTTAGAGAAAAAAAATCATAATAATTAAAATGCATGCACCGTTTTTCAGGATATGCATTTTTCCCTGAACTCTGTGAAGATCCTTTGGACAAGTTCATGCTGTGCTTACAAGGAAGGGTCAGTGTGGTCTGAAAGAACAAGGGAACCTGTGGGGCTGCCCGGCTGGGCACCCTGCTTCCTGGTGCCATCCTGGCTGGCACTGCGCCTGTGCCCAACATGCTGGAGAGCCGGCTCCCAGTATGGCCTCCCTGCCACTACAAGACAACGGGAAAAGGGGGACACCTGAGCTTCTGGCACTTGTAGACTTCTGAGAGTCACCAGGGGTGGCCCCCAGCCGTGGATGCCACTGAACATTCTCTGATCTTTCCCTCCTCAGATCTCATGCCCCAGGGGGACGAGGATTCCCTGGGAACCAGAAGCCCCAGGCCAGGTCCCTCCACTCATTTACCTCGTAACCTTTTGGTAAGTCACCCCCTATCCCAGCTCTCAGTTTCCCCATCTGCAGAGTGGGGAGATTGGACTTGCTCAAGGACAGCTGTCATCTGGGACTGAGTGCTGAATAGAGGAACATGTGGCTAGGGGTATGCGTGTTGCTCAGGATTCTGGGGCCACAGCCAGTGGTCAGGGGCGACGTCTGCCTTGGACTCAGAATGGAGGCAGGCAGACCAGGTGCTGTGTTAACTGCCATCACAGAGAGCTTCCGTGCCCCTGTGGAACATTCCAGCACTCGGGTTCTGTGGGCTGAAAGCCCATGGCTCTAAGGCACAGCGGGGAAGCCTGTGGGTTCTCCGACCGAGACTCAGTTCTGCGGGTCACCTTTCCTAAAGGAATGAGTGACAGGAACAGGACCCCGGGTCCAAGAAGTGCCAAGAAGGATGAGCTAAGTGGGGTGATGTTTCTAACCTGGAGGTGTTCGGCAGACCTGCTCCTTTTCTGCCCAGCCTGAGATACTGCCGACAGCCAGACAAACCGGAGGGTGTGGGTGAGGCTGGTCCTCTTTCCCCAGCAGTGGGCTCAGCAGCAGCGAGTGCTGTCCAGGGCAGGAAGGACGCCGCCTCCAACCTCAGTTCACCAGAAGAGCCAAGTGGGCCTGGGCAGTGGAGGGGGGGGGTGTCCCTCTGAAGCCCTGCACTCTGCCCCCACAGCCAGCTGTTCTCGGCTTTAGTCCTTGCTCACCCACCCCTGCGGCCAAGGAGTCCCTTCTCTGATCTCTTCCCTTCTGCAGCCCCTGCAGGGCTTCTTCTCCATCCCAGTCCTTCTTGGGTCCAGCACAAGCTGCCCTCCCCAGTTACTGAGCTAAGAATCCCTCCCTCCTTCCCTTCCAAATAGCCCCACTGCTTCAGCCCTCGGCTCCTCCCCTACCCAGGTTCCAGTCCCTGAGCCTGCAGATGTCATGCGAGAAGAGGAAGCCGGGGAGGGAAGTTCCCGACTTGGTCACGGATACTTCCTCATCCCTTCTGCTTCCAGGCCCTGACATGGCTCTTGGTATCAACAACAACAGCATAGCATAAATCTTTATCTTAGCTACAAGTAACACCTTGACAGTAGGGACTCCATTTTAGAGCGCTGAGACTCCATCTTGAGAGAGCACCCCCCAACACACACACACACCATGAGACTCTGGTCTGAAACTATGATCTGAAAAATCCCAGTCAAGGCTGGCGCCGCGGCTCACTAGGCTAATCCTCCACCTTGCAGCGCCGGCACACCGGGTTCTAGTCCTGGTTGGGGCGCCGGATTCTGTCCCGGTTGCCCCTCTTCCAGGCCAGCTCTCTGCTGTGGCCAGGGAGTGCAGTGGAGGATGGCCCAAATGCTTGGGCCCTGCACCCCATGGGAGACCAGGAGAAGCACCTGGCTCCTTGCATCGGATCAGCGCGGTGCGCCGGCCGCATGGGCCGCGGCGGCCATTGAGGGGTGAACCAACGGCAAAGGAAGACCTTTCTCTCTGTCTCTCTCTCCCTCACTGTCCACTCTGCCTGTCAAAAAATAAAAAAATAAAAAAAAAATCCCAGTCAATAGCAGTCCCCTACATCACACTTGGCAGAGCATAGAAACCTCCTAGCATGATTGCTCAAGCTTAAAAGCAGATAGGCTGCACCTGGGTTAATGATAAGATTGTAATTTGTCTATGTCCCACATATGATTTAGGCCAATACCTGGATTCATGTCAAAATTAGAATTGGAATTGTTAAGATTGTAATTGTAATTGTAATTGGTATTGCCAAGATTATAATTGATATTAGTTTTGCATAGGCCTTAGGTCAGCTTGACCCCAGTAACCATGTACTCCTACCTGATCCTAGCAACCATGTATTCCCTCCTCCTGTTTATGTGGTTTTTGCTTTTTATAAACCCTGTTGCTTTCGGCTTTGGGGTCAAGAATTCTTGGGGGCCTGAGCCTGCTCTTGGCCGCTGGCAATAAAGGTCTCCAAAATTTATCAGTGTGTGGCGGTCCTCTGTCAGTACTCACTAAGGCACAACAATACCCGTACTTTAATTTTTTAAAGATTTTATTTATTTTATTTGAGAGGTATGGTTACAGATATTGAGAGGGACAGACAGAGATAAAGGTCTTCTTCCGTTGGTTCACTCCCCAAATGGCTGCAACAGCTGGAGCTGCACCAATCTGAAGCCAGGAGCCAGGCACTTCTTCCCAGTCTCCTACACGGGTGCAGGGGACCAAGCACTTGGGCCATCTTCTACTGTATTTCCAGGCCACAGCAGAGAGCTGGATGGAAAGAGGAGTAGCCGGGACTAGAATTGGTGCCCATATGGGATGCCGGCACCGCAGGAAGAGGATTAACCTACTGCACCATGGTGCCGGCCCCTACCCATGCTTTTAAAATCTGTAGTATGTATGGATTATTATGTAATGTGCTTGTTTTTGCTGGAGTATTTTGAGGGAAACATCTTACCACTTCACTATCAATACTTCATGTGTATCTTTGGGAGATAGGAGATAAGGATTGTTCCTGACAAAGTGCAGCCACAATGCTCTTTTATGCCAAACAAAATTGTTAGCTTCAATATTGCCTAATATGTATTTCATGATCAGAGTTCCTTGACTCTCTTGACAATGCCTGTAACAGTGTATATGTTCAGGGACCAGGGTCTAGAGAACACTCACTTATGTTGTATTTGGTTGCGGTCTCTTGAGACTTTTGGTAGAAATAATCCTCGTTTTATGCCGTTTCTTTGTTTAACAAGTGCATGATGCTTGGGACGGGCATTTGTGATGACATCATGGTTACGACGCCACATCCCATATGTGAGTGCTTGGCTCAAGTCCCAGTTCTTCTGCTTCCAGACCAGCTTCCTGCTAATATGCATTCTGGAAGGCGGCAGGTACTTGGGTCCTTGCCACCCACGTGGGAGACCCGGATGGAGTTCTAGGCTCTTTGGCTTGGCTGGATCCTGGCCTCGCTGCTGTAGACATCTGGGGAGGAAACCATTAGATTAAAGATCTGTCTTCCTCTCTCTGTCTCTCTGCCTTTGAGATAAAGTAAAAATAAATAATTTTTTTGTTAAAAAATTCAATATATGAGGCTTGTTAGAATGGCCCAAACCCAGCACATGGACAGCAGTGAACCATGACAAGGCTGTAGAGCAACAGGAGCTCCCATTCATTGCTGACTGGAATGCAGAGTGGACACTTTGGAGTGGAGTTTGGCCGTTTCTTAGCAAGCTAAACATACCCGTACTGTGTGATCCAGCAATCGCACTTCTTGCATTTGCCCCAAGGAGTTGGCACTTACGCCCACGTGACAGCAACGTTCTTCATAATTGTCGGACATGGAAGCAGCTGGGCAGGCTGTCTTTTGGTAGGTGGCTGGATAAATCAACATAGGCACAATGGAATATGTATTTGTCACAAATAAATTAAGAAATTTATCACAAAGAAATTAAGCTATCCAGCCAGAAAAAGATGTGGAGGAAGCTTAAATGGATATAACTAAGGGAAAGCAGCCAATCTGAAAAGGCTACAGCTCTCAGACAGGCTGGGAAAGGCAAAACCGGGAAGGCCGTGAGAAGATGAGGGGTTGCCAGGGGTTGGAGGAGGGAGGGATGGATGAGTGGGCAGAGACAGAGGACTGTCAGGCACTGAAACTACCCCGTATGTTGCTGTAATGGCAGGTGCATGGCATTGTGCTTGTCTACACCCACAGCATGTTCAGCACCAAGAGAGAAGCCGAATGGGAACTCTGTGCAGGGCACTGATTGGTGGGGGAGGGATGCGCACGTCGGGGCAGGAGCCACGTGGGGAATCTGGTACCTTCTACTCAATCTTGCTGGGACTCTAAAGCTGCTCTGCAAAATGAAGTCAGTTTTTAAGGGGCTGGGACTTGGAGGAAGTCATTCGCCCTGTAGAGTGTTCCACATACCAGATTCGGATGACTGTTGCCTCGCTGCTTTATTTCCTGAAAACTGGTAGGCAGCGCCAGACTCGCTTTCAAGCTGTTTTATTGGAATAGTTCCTGGAAAGCTCCATTTGTTGCTTACTGCATCACATCAAGAGGCGCGTCATTTCCGGGTGTCCCACAATTAATCGACTCATGCTCAGGTTAACCAGTGTGTGCCAACGCTGTCAGCCGAATCCATCCATGATGAACTTCCCCGCTGACCTTGCATCCTAGTGATTTCAGCTCTGTCCTGATCTATCGTTTTAAAGACAAACTTCATAGGAGTTGCAAAACAGTGAGTTCTCAATTCTACCACTCCTTCTGTATTTAATCACTGGATTTTTTTTTTTAATCAAAGAGAATTTTTCATCAACAATCTGTGGTTACCTGAAAGACAAGGACCTTTCAACAAGGTCGTGGAGAATGTGTGTTGTGAAAAATCATGTATGGGGTTTCAAGAGTTTTTGCACCCAAACAAATGCCTTTTAATTCCATTTTCCATGGGCCTCTTAAAATATTCCCATATACTTCATACAGAAAAGTAAACAGCATAGATACTCATCATTATTTCCCTTTGCCTGCCAGTGACCTCCCATGGCTATGGGTCAGATCTTCTTTTTAAAGATTTGTGTATTTGACAGGTAGGGTTACAGGGCGGGGGGAGAAAGGTCTTCTGTCTGCTGGTTCACTCCCCAAATGGCCGCAATGGCCAGAGCTGGGCCAATCCAAAGCCAGGAGCCAGGAGCTTCTTCCAGGTCTCCCATGTGGGTGCAGGGGCCAAAGCACTTGGGCCATCTTCCACTGCTATTCCAGGCCAAAGCAGAGAGCTGGATTGGAAGAGGAGCAGCCAGGACTTGAATTGGTGCACATACAAGATGCTGGGGCCACAGACGGAGGCTTAGCCCACTACGCCACAGATGTTTTATAATATATTAAATGGATCTTGATAGGTTTGACTTGCTTCCATCACTGTGAGGCGCTGGTTAAATTGTCCATATGTAGATGGACATGGATGCCTGAGCCTTTCACAGCCCCCAGTGGTGTTTCAAGTTATCAACTTTCTAGGCCTTCAACAGGTCCTGGGCTCTCGTCTTGTGCATTTCTTGGCTTAGTCTTGGAATCAGCACTTCTCCAAGGATCCTTGGATCCTCTTAGAGGAAAACAGCACATAAAGGCCAGAGGTGGGGCCAGCATAGTGGCATGGCAAGTTAAACCACTGCCCACAATGCCTGTATCAGAGTGTCAGTTCCAGTCTCAGCTGCTCTGCTCCTGATCCAGCTCCCTACTAATGCACCTGGGAAAGCAGCAGATGGTGGTCCAAGTGCTTGGGCCCCTGCCACCCACATGGGAGACCTGGATGGCGTTCCAGGCTCCCGGCTTCAGCTTGGCCCAGTGAGCCAGCAGATGGAAGATCTCTGTCTGTCTCTCCCTCTCTTGTCACTCTGCCTTTCAAATAAACAAAATAGATCCTTACAAAACAAACAGAAAATGGCCACTTGCTAGGCTTGGAGTTCTGTTATTAGCTCATCAGTGCTTCTAGGCTTTCCAATGGAAAAAAACAGTAATTAGCACAAACATATACTTTCAAGTTGTAAGATTAATCTTTTCTGTTTTATACTTATATCTTGTATCTCTTCCACTGAAAATCCTGCTTCATGCCAGTATTATGATTTATTTACTTTAACGAGTAACACTTATGTCATAGTTTCAAAATCACAGTGGCAGTGCTACCCACAGGAGGCTATGGAATGTGGTTTCGGATTCCTTTGGGCTGTTTTTTGTTGTTTTGTCCTTCCTTTTCCATTTTGCCCTTAGGAAACGGCTCACTGCGGAATGTGGATTTAAACATCACTTAACAGGATATTTCTACTCTGTGTTGCTGTCGCCGAATTAACAATTAGTCTTATTTGTTTCCATTCCTTTTCAATTTTGAGGATTTTTTTTAAAAAAATTCTGTAAAATCTGTACATAGTTGCAAAGTCAAACTGTAAAACAAGAAAAACCTCAGTCTATCCCTACCTTCTTAGCAAGTAGCAATCTTTATCAGTTTTTGCTTTATCCTTTCACTGTTGTTGGGAATGTAAACAAGGACATGCCAATATGTGTATATAAAAACAGCAAACTATAAACACGGCTCTCCATGCCTCCTCTTAAGTAAATATTTCCTTTTCACTTACTTGAAAGGCAGAGTGACAGAGACAGACCATCATCCAGCCACTGGTTCACTCCCCAAATGACCACAACAGAAGCCAAGAGCCCAAAACTCCATCCAAGTCTACCATGTGGGTGGCAGGGACCCAAGTACTAAGTCATCACCCACTGACTCCCAGGGGCAATAGCTGGAAGCCCTAAAGGAACTGGAGGAGCCCCGAGCTGACATCTAAGATGGGATGCAGGGTCTCGAGCAGAGGCTTAACCTGCTGCACAAAACCTATCACCCCCCCGCTCCCGCCTTTTATACAAAAAAAAAGTTTTATTTATTTGAAAGTCAGAGTTGCAGAGAAGGAGGAAGAGAGAGATAGAAAGATACAGAAATATCGATCTTTCATCTGTTGGTTCACTCCCCAAATGGCCTCAATGGAGCCAGGAACTTCTTCCAGGTCTCCCATGTGGGTAGTAGGGGCCCAAGCACTTGGGCCATCTTCTACTGCCTTCCCAGGCCTTTCGCAGGGAGTTGGATTGGAAATAGAGCAGCTGGGACATGAACCGGTGCCCATACGGGAGACCAGCATCGCAGGTGGAAACTAACCTGCTATGCCACAGCATTGGCCCCACCACTCCTCCTTTTTAACTACACAATATACCCTGGAGATCTCACCCATCCCACTCCATTTTCCACCTGTATTACACTCCCTTGTGTATCCACCATCTGCTCTAATATTATTTATTTATTTATTTGACAGGTAGAGTTATAGATAGTGAGAGAGAGAGAGACAGAGAGAAAGGTCTTCCTTCCGTTGGTTCACTCCCAAATGGCTGCCATGGTCGGTGCTGCGCTGTCTGAAGCCAGGAGCCAGGTGCCTCCTCCTGGTCTCCCATGCAGGTACAGGGGCCAACCACTTGGGCCATCCTCCACTGCCCTCCTGGGCCACAGCAGAGAGCTGGACTGGAAGAGGAGCAACCGGGACTAGAACCCGGCGCCCATATGGGATGCCGAAGTCACAGGCAGAGAATTAACCAAGTGAGCCACGGCACTGGCCCTCTACTCTTTATTTGAAAGTCACTGTTGAGGGGGTATTGCTGGTACATTTTCTAATCTTTGGCCACCCAAACAATGTTGTAACGAGTTGCTTGTGCACACATCTTTTTGGTACTTTGCCAGTGTACCTTTGGTCTAGATTCCTAGAAATAGAATTATCAAGTTAAAAGGCGAATGCATGTGTGATTTGCTAGGTGTTGTCAAATCCCCCCCCACAGCGGCAAAAATGAATTGTATCATCTTGCAAAAGTGAAGACTGAAACACAGAGCCCCCTACTCCTTCCACCACCCACGTCTGGGGATTGGATCAGCCTCCCAGGTGCTCTGCCCAGCACAGGCCTGGACTGGATCCCACCCATGAATAGTGGGCCCCAGCAGTCCTAGAAGGAGTGCGGAATGCCACGTTCTTGCCTTGGGAGGTTGCCTTGCTCACACCAGGCTGAGCCAAAGTTGTGGGTGGCCCTTCTGTGTCGCCTTTGATCGATAAGGCACTTAATAAATAATCACTCCTTTACATGTCTGCTTCGGCAGACAAACATTTCAAGGCCTGGATCCTGACGGGAGTTATAGCAGGTGCTCAGCCCATGGGAGCTGTGTTGAAGTTCATTGGTTTATCTGATCCTGATGGGCTTTCCGTGAAAATGGAAGGAAAGGGGTCACCGAGCAGCCCGAGGATGAAGTCGGCAGTGGTTGTGGCTACTGGGCAGGACCTGGTGACGGGGATTTGCTGTTGGTGTTAGGATTCCGCACATCCTACACGGGTGCGAAAACTCCTGGTAGTGGGACAGATTCAGCACATTCATTGTCTCCAGACTCTGGGAGGTGCTACCCACATGCCGAGAGGAGACATCCAGGAGAAACATTAATCCTTCCTCTGTGTTGCGTCTCCAGGGGCCCCCTTATGTGGATCAGCTAAGTAGAGATGATGCAAAAGCAGAACTCATCAAATCCAAAAAAACCTTAAAGTCACGCCTGCCTGCCTTGGTGATTTTTCTGTTTTTTTTTTTTTTTTTTTTTTTTTTTTTTGTTGTTGTTGTTGTTGTTGTTTTAAGATTTTATTTATTTATTACAGACAGAGGGAGAGACAGAGGTCTTCCATCCTCTGGTTCATTCCCCAAATGGCTGCAATGGCTGGAACTGGGTGGATCTGAAGCCAGGAGCCAGGAGCTTCTTCTGGGTCTCCCACACAGGTGCAGGGGCCCAAGCAAGCACTTGGGCCATCTTCTGCTGCTTTTCCAGGCCCATTAGCAGGGAGCTGGATAGGAAGTGGAGCAGTCGGGACTCGAACAGGTGCCCATATGAGATGCTGGCGCTGCAGGCAGAAGCTTAGCTTACTATGCTACAGTGCTGGCCCTCTGTTTTTTGTTTTTGTTTTTTTTTTCTTCTTTTTATCACCTTGTTCAACTCAAAGGAACACTTAGAAGTCATACAATTGTATAATTTTATAATGTTTTGCAGTAAAATATAATATTATCTTCTCTGCTAACACACAATTTCTTTAAGTTTCTTGTAAACTATAATAATATATTTACAGTATATGGTTTCTATGGAAATAACATTCACCACACAGTATATGGTCCCACGTAAAGGAAAATTTACCCTTGTAAAACCTTAAAAGTTGATACTTGGAAGCTTATGACAAAAGTACTTGTACATGAAGAGAAGGAATCTAGACTTTCTTGTATACATTTTTCTTTTCTCCAGTAATGAATGTTTACCTTTCACTTAAAAAAAAAAAGGAGAAAAGTGGTGATGATGCATTTGGTATCTCATTCACACCACTGGGCCGGAATTAAAGAACTTGCACAGCCCAAGGCCGAATGCAACTCACAGTGACAGACGGGTTGGCCAACACCACAGTTCTTTAAAAACTGAGTAATTCATTACTCTGAAAATATAGAAGGAAAATCCAGCCCGAACTCAGTTTCTCTTACAGGCCTCTCACCTCACGGATCTCAGAAAAGGTGTGGGAAGGCCACATGTAGTGTGGTCTAGGCGTCTTCAAGGTTCACAAGGTACAGGTGCCAACTAGATGTTGGTGATTCTCTGTGCCAGGAAGCAAATGCACCCATCCTGTGCTCCTCCAGCTCCCGCATCTGTCACTGGGTGCCCCAGGATGTCTGTTGGAGATGAGGGCCCGAGGGCTGGTACCAGCCTCCAGGGATAGTTAGGTTTAGCTCTACCACGCAGCAAAACCCACGTCTCCCAGTGGCAGTCTCATCCTCGCCACCCATTTAGCACAGCTGCACAATCTTTTTTTTTTTTTTTTTTTTTTTTTGACAGGCAGAGTGGACAGTATGAGAGAAAGAGAGACAGAAAGAAAGGTCTTCCTTTTTTCCGTTGGTTCACCCCCCAATGGCCGCTGCAGCCGGCGCACCTCACTGATCCGAAGCCAGGAGCCAGGTGCTTCTCCTGGTCTCCCATGCAGGTGCAGGGCCCAAGGACTTGGGCCATCTTCCACTGCACTCCCGGGCCACAGCAGAGAGCTGGCCTGGAAGGGGGGCAACCAGGACAGAATCTGGCATCCTGACCAGGACTAGAACCTGGGGTGCCGGCACCACAGGTGGAGGATTAGCCTACTGAGCCGTGGCGCCGGCCTGCACAATCTTTTGAAACATAAATTTGATCCTCTCCTTCCCTTCCTTAAAACTCCAATGAGGGGGCTGGCACTATGGCATAGTGGGTAAAGCCACCGCCTGCAGTACCAGCATCCCACATGGGCGCCGGTTCGAATCCTGGCTGCCCCATTTCTGTTCAAGCTCCCTGCTGATGTGCCTGGGAAAGCAGTGGAAGATGACTCAAGTGCTTGGGCTCCTGCACCCATGTGGGAACTCCTGAAGAACCTCCAGGCTTCAGTCTGGCCCAGTCCTGACCGTTGCAGCCATTTAGGGAGAGAACCAGCAGATGGAATCTCCCTCTCTCTCTCTCTCTCTCTCTCTCTGGAATCTCTCGCCGCCAGCAATGGATTCTACAGTAGGGTGCTCTCTGATTCAAGGTGGTTCGGACACTACCTACCCAGCAGTAATGCCAGATCCCACAGACCGAGGGCTCAGCTCCCAAGCCGGCCTTCTTCCTCTGCTTCAGATACCTTGGGCGTCCCCTGGGCTTCCACCCCACCTGCTGTAAACTGGCAGCCCCCTTCTCTGGTTGGATGAAGAACCTCACAGAACTCGGGAAAACACTCAAGTTTACTGATTTCCTACGAAGGATCATACTAAGGAGCCAGCTAACGAGGTGCCCAGGGCAGGTAGGGGAGAAGGGCACCGGCCCCACCCTCTAGGAAGCCCTGCACGCTCTCAGCTGTCAGGAAGCTCTGGGAATCCCGTCCTGGGATTTAGTAGAGACGGCAGTGCCAGGCACGACTGAAGCAAGGACAGCCGCGTAGAAGCAGCCCTGAAGGGTCTGAGCCAATGCGAAAGGGCTGGGTTGGAGAAGCCAGGAGGCCTGTCTGCCTGGACTCTCCTTGGCCTCCCTGTGCACCTTCCTTCCTCCCAGGCATGGGTCAGGAACCTTCTAGAACAGGAGAGGTTTAGAGCTCACAGGCAGACAACAGTAGTCGGAAGATTTCTTCATGGCCAGCCCCAGGACAGAAAGTCAGGGGAGAACCAGAGCTTTGGTGACCTGCCTTGGAGAGAGAGATTCTGGCAAACAATTATGTACATAATGTCACAGCTGCTAGCACTCAAAGATCAGGAATTTCACAGAAATATCCAGACTTCTGATTTTTCTTTTTTTTTTCTTTTTTTTTGACAGGCAGAGTGGACAGTGAGAGAGAGAGACAGAGAGAAAGGTCTTCCTTTTGCCGTTGGTTCATCCTCCAATGGCTGCCGTGGCCGGCGTACAGCGCTGATCCGAAGGCAGGAGCCAGGTGCTTCTCCTGGTCTCCCATGGGGTGCAGGGCCCAAGCACTTGGGCCATCCTCCACTGCACTCCCTGGCCACAGCAGAGAGCTGGCCTGGAAGAGGGGCAACCGGGACAGAATCTGGCGCCCCGACCAGGACTAGAACCCGGTGTGCTGGCGCTGCAAGGCAGAGGATTAGCCTAGTGAGCCGCGGCACCAGCTCTGATTTTTCTTAGCAACTTGGCCAACCTGGCATCATGGCTGCCTTCCAACGTGGCAACGGCCGTGGAGTCGAGTACAGGCTGCCCCCTGGTGGTGGGACTGTGCTGCCCCATGTCCACAACGCCAACTCAGGCCTTTGTTCATCCCTTTGCCTTCCAGGTCCTGAGCGTGTGAGCTCCCCGCCCTAGGCTAGAAGCTCCCGGAAGGCAAGGACTGCCTGTCGCACTGCACTTAGATTTCCTAGCATCTTGCCTAGTGCTAGGCTCACAGTGGGTCCTCAAGAACATTTGTTGGGGGGTGGACACTTGGCCTGGCATTTAAGCCACCATGTGAGATGCCCACATCCCATATTGGAGGGTCTGGTTCAATTTCTGGCTCTGTTCCTGATTCCAGCTTCCTGCCAATGTGCACCCTAGAAAGCAGGTGATGGCGTGAGTACTTGGGTCCCTGCAACCCATATGGATTGAGTTCCCAGCTGCCAGTCTCAGCTGTCAGCTTCAACAGCTGCTGGCTGTTGCAGGCATTTGGAGGAGTGAACCAGCAGATGGGAGTCTCTCTTTCTTTCTCTCTCTCTCTCTCTCGCTGCCTCTCAAATAAATAATTATCTTTCAAAATGTTTATTGAGTACAGGCAGTCTCCTTGGGATGCACGCATCCCACTTCTTCCAGCATTTAAACGGTGCAAGTGTCACACTGCTTTAGTCTGGCTCTCCAAAGCCAATCAGCTCAGGTCATCTCGCCACATCAGCCCACTTCCATCCCCAGCATCTTCACTCTGCGATTTGACCTCTCCTCCTCCCAGCAGTCTCCTCTCAAGGGAGGCCGGCGAGGTACCACTCACAAGGCCACTGGGAAGACCACGGACCACCAGTGTCAGGCACTGAATGTGGCCCTTGTTTTTGTCACATAACCTGCAGTGCCCTTATCTCCAAGATAGCCGGTCTCCCCCTCTTTGCTGGATGTGTGACTGGGGTTGTTTTCTCAGCCAAGCCCCAGGAAAGAGATTACGCCGGAAATCTCTCTTTTCTGAGAATTTTCTGGGCCCCCTCCTCAGGAACACTGAGAGGGGTGAGCTCTTATCAGGAAGGTTTGCACTTCTTATCAAGCCCATTCGTGGCCCTCCAGGGGACGACTGTATTTAACAAGCCGCTCTGGATGGCCACTGCATGCTCCGCTCGCCTGAGTGCTCTGAACCCAGGAAGGAAGCATGAAGTGGCTTGGGCTCCTCCTCGGGCTGGTAGCCCTCTCGGAGTGCTTGGTCACGTGAGTAAGGGACAAGCAGCAGCAGCAGCAGCTCTTTCTGGCCCCTTTCTTGCTCTCTTATTCTTTAGCCCTTCCAAGGGTGGAGAAGCAAGTGTAATCTTCCTTACCTCCCATGTGGTTCAAGTCTCCACTTAGTGATGTGTAGCTTGCCGTGTGTGCCGGGGGAGCCGGGGACCCAGTCCTGCTGCAGGACTTCAGGGATGCACAACCCCAGGAGCCCCTGTCACATCATGGGCTATGCGAGTGGTGCTCCCCAGAATTGTTCAGTGGACAACCTGTGCAGCTGTAGCTGCGGTCCCACACACTTCCTCCTCATTGGCTTAGAGATCTCGCTGCTCTCCCTCAGTTGCCAGATGCATGTCTCTGGGTCTGTGTCTCTACCCTTCATCTCCCCATCTCTTCAGATCTCTCTCTGTCGCTTTTTGCTTCGACTCTTTCTTGCTTTTCTGTCCTCCTCATCCCCCACCTCTGCCTCCTTGAGTTTCCACATATCTGGCTTCCTCGCTCACCCGTCTCTTCTGGTTGAACCCTGGAGTGATCAGGAGGACAACTTGCAAGCCCAGCTTTGCCACCATCAACCACAGACTCCCTGCAGTTCAGATTTCCTGCCATAAACAGGGGATAATGACCCTCACGCTAACCTGCCCAGGGCTGCTTTGAGACGGCCACACGGGTAGGAATGGCTATCACCGTGGGCACCTACTAGGTGGCAGGTGTATTCACGCCCTCCCTTACTTAGTACCCCCAAACATCCTATGTGACGAGGCTGCTATCGTCCCACTTTTTTTTTTTATTAAAGAGAGGAAACGAAAGGTCACACAGCTTGCCCAAGGTGCCCTAACAGAAGCTGAATCCAAGCCTAGGTCCACAGCCACGGTCCTTCTGTGTTGGGTGCCGCTCCCGATCGCAAGCTCACGCTCAGAAACACGTTCGGGAAAGGCACTGCGCAACTGGGATGGAGGCATGGCAGCCCAGGGAAAGGCACTGTGCAACTGGGATGGAGGCATGGCAGCCCAGGGAAAGGCACTGCGCAACTGGGATGGAGGCATGGCAGCCCAGCGCAGCGCCGCGCCGTGCCTCGACCGCTTCCTGTCTGTTTTCCCTCCCACACTCGGTCACAGAATCCCTCTGATGAAGGTGAAGTCCATGCGAGAAAATCTCCGGGAAAACGACATTCTTCTAGACTACCTGGAGAAGCATCCCTACCGCCCGACCTACAAGTTGCTTAGCGGACAGCAGGACCCAGACGTCTCTTTCGAACCCCTGAGGAACTACCTGGATGTGAGTGTGGGGACCCTGCGGCTCCAGAGCGCCCCCTCGTGCCCATGCCAGGCACTGCTGCTCAGCTCGGGTGGGAGCCAGTCTGTTAGGTCTGGGGCTCCTGCAGGCAGACATGGTAGGCGATGGGGCTTCAGTTGTCGCTGGAGGGGGGATTGGGCCCATCAATGGCCAGGCGCCAGGCAGACATCCTTTTCTGTGCCCTTGACACGTGGCCACTTAGTTCAAGGGTCTTTGTTGTAACTAAATGAACCACTGAACCACATCGAAGGGTGAGCCCCGTCTGATGAAATGACAGCAAAGCCACCTGCAAACCGAGCGTGATCCCCTAGGTAGAGGAAGTTCAGCCACTCCCGCCCCAAGAACACCACCAGCAAAAACGACTGAGGGGCTGGGAGGTGGGGCGGTGACTGGTAACCAAAGGCCTCAGAGCTTCTTCCGGAACTTGGAGCATAGCCAGAGAAACAGGCAGAGTCAGTGTGAGCCCAAGCAGAGACCACCTGTGTGGTATTGACATCACATGCACTGAGTTGAGAGGAAAGAGAGGGAGAGCTCTGTGGCCTGGGATAACCCCCAAGGACTGCCTGGAGGAGGAGGCACTCAAGCTGCTCCTTGAAGGGTTGAAAGGACTTGGAAAGCTGCAGGAGAGACTGAGAGCTGCTCCAATGAAGGCCTGCCTGGAGCTGGGAGGTGGGGTGATAGGAGAGTGGTTTGGGGAAACCCCAATGAAGGCAAGTACCTGGGAGCCAGGGAGAGGCTGGGGCAGCCAGGCCCACCCTAACCACTGCCTTCCGGGCCTCGCAGCTGGCCTACATCGGCATCATCAGCATCGGAACGCCCCCCCAGGAGTTCAAGGTCGTCCTTGACACGGGCTCTGCTGACTTGTGGGTGCCCTCCATCTACTGCTCCAGCCCGGCCTGTGGTAGGTGCCTCCTGGCCTCCCCTGGCCCCCTCTCCGATCCCCAGTGGGCCTGAGCAACGCTCCCCTCTGCCTGTGCAGGTAAACACAACACCTTCAACCCTCTGCTGTCCTCCACCTTCCTGGTCTCGGGCCGGCCCATTAACATCGTCTATGGCTCCGGGAGGATGTCGGGATTTCTTGCCTACGACACCGTTCAGGTAACCCACAGGCTGAGGCGGGGCCGGCCCCTGGGGAGACCGCCACTTCTGGGATCAGATACAGGGTCAGCTACAAGTGCCTGTCTTCCCCCAGAGTCCCTCCGTGGCTGGCTGCGTGCCCTGTGGGGCTGTGTCCGCAGGCAAGGCTGCCCCAGAGAGTGGGGTCACCCAGGTGCAGGTGCTTGCAACGGGGTGGGGGCGGGGATTGGCAGCCGCTCTCCTCACCGTGAGCAGAGGCCGGCTGTGCGGGGAGCAGGGAGACAGGTGGGGGAAATCGTCCCACCGTGCCAGGCGATCTAATTGTAGTAACTGGTTCACTCCTCACAACAGCCCCACGCGGCAGGCACCGTTATGGTCTCCATTAGACAGAAGGGAGAAGAGAGAGAGTGAGTGCCTGGCCCCAGGTCGGGGGCAGCTGGTGTGCCGCAGAGCTGGGATGGGGACCAGGACTTGTTTGGAGTGGGTGCTTCCCGGGCCTCTCGGGCCAGCCAGCGTTCCTGGCACAAGGCAGGGAAACGGAGCCACATACGCAGGAAGCCTGACTCATAGCTGGAATCTTGCCCGGTGGGGAGGGGACTCGGGAGCCTTTGAGAATCCAATAAAAGCTACAGATGGCCTCCCCAGGGTGCCTGAGCACCCTCATCCCATATCAGAGTCCTTTGTTCAAGTCCCAGCTTCTCCGCCTCTGCTCTAGCTTCCTACTGCTGTGCGCCCTGGGCGGAGCACGTGCTGGCTCCAGTACTGGGCCCCTGCCACCCACGTGGGAGACCTGGATGGAGTTCCAGGCCCTTGGCTTCAGGGTCAACCCTGGCTGCTGCAGCTCTCTCCCTCTCTCCCTCTATCTCTATCCTCTATCTCTATCCTCTATTCTCTATCCTCCCTCTCCCTCTCTCTCCCTCTCTTTCTCTCTTTCCCTCTCTCTCTCTCTCTCTCTCTCTCTCTCTCTCTCTCTCCTCTTCCTTTCAAACAAAATGGGAAAGAAAATGTTTGCTTGGGGAGTGTCGTCCAAGCAGGTTTTCGCTAAGACTGGCAGCTGCGTGGAAGGATGGGCTCGTCTCTCGGGGGCACATGGGAACGAGCACCTCTGGAACTGGCAATGAGTTCCCTCCGTTTCTGTCACCACCCACAAGGCAGCCACCTTGCTCTCTGCCCACCTGCCCTCCAGTGGGCGCCCTCTGGTCCCCACTGGAGTCTCAGTTTCCCCTCCTGTGGAAAGAGGACGAGGCCTATTTGAGTTCAGAGGACGTGAGGGAGGTGCAGGCGCTGGTTCTGACCCACAGCACCGCCCTGCAGAGCCCGCACACCTGTCCTGGCCGGAGACGAGCACCTGGCGAGCAGCCCGCGCCCCAGCAGCCTCAGTTCTCCTTGGTGCTGGTGGTCCGCCGCCCTGCCCTGCCCTGCCCCGCCCCCACCTGCAGCCCGGACCCCACTTCCCAGGCTTCTGCTCAGAGACACCCTCCCTTCCCCATAGATTGCGGGCCTCGTGGACGTAGCCCAGGCCTTTGGCCTGAGCCTGCAGGAGCCTGGCAAGTTCATGGAGTATGCAGTCTTCGATGGCATCCTGGGCCTGAGCTACCCTAGCCTTAGCTTCGAGGGCATCACCCCTGTCTTCGACAACCTGTGGGCGCAGGGCCTCATTTCTCAGAACCTCTTTGCCTTCTACTTGAGCAGGTGAGTCTTGGCTGCCCCTCCCCCAGCTCCGCTGTAAGATGCTTCCAGTTGCATGAAAACCCACAGATTTCTACCCGACCTAGAAATTTCCCGAGAACTGGTCTAGTGTAGCCACCAGCCAGCTGTGGCCTGGAGGCCCAATCCAGCCCACTGCCTGCCAACACACTCTGATGGGAACTCAGCCCTGTCCATTACGTTCACAGTGCCTCTGGCAGTAACAGCAGCCCTGAGCAGTGTGCAACAGGGACTCTGTGCAGTGCACAGAGCCCAAGGTGTGGACAACCTGACTTTCCAGGGAGAGCGGCTGACCCTGCAGGGGAAGCTGAGGCTCAGAGACAGGCTTTGCACGGTTCCCCAGCTGAGGCACAGCCCTCAGGACAACCTCCACGGTGGTGGCCAGCCCCTCCACAAATCTCCAGTCCTCAGGCTTGGTCAAGAAAAGCTGAAGTCCCCTGATGGGTTAAGGGTCTGGCTAAGGTCCCAGGGGAGAAAGGAGAGGCAGAGACAAGGGAAGGACCCTGTTCACAGATGCGTCTTCCCCACTAAAGGCAGTGCTTGACTCCATAAGTCCACATAAGAGGTGGGAGAACTGGTGTTGAGACTGCGGGCTCTGGGGAGTCCTGAGCTCAAATCCTGGCTCAAGGCCATGAATTTAAGCTGGCTGTTTAATCTCTCCAAGCCTCATGAACATTTGGACCCAATCAAAGCAGATGATGGACTCAGCAACTACTGAGCACCTACTGTCTGCTGGGCACTGCTCTGTATACATAAACGAGACAGGAGGCAGGGGAAGACGGACAAGACAGTAACTGATTCAGTGAAAGCAATAAATCAGGACGAGGGTGTAGCTTCACGTGGGTGGCCGGGGCGGCATCTCTGAGCTGAGTGCTGCAGGATGAGGGGTGTGAGAGACAAAGTTGCAGGCAGAGCGGGGAGTGAGTGCAGAGACCACCAGTGAGGGGCCAGTGCGGCTGCAACAGGGAGGGGCTGGGGACTGGGCTCCCTGGGGTTGCTCTAAGCAGAACTGGAAGCACTGGATGAAGCGGGGGAGACACATGATCTAATTTATGTGTTTTAATTTTTTGTCTTTGATTGACATGCAAGAATTATAGACTTTTAGGGGGCACCACGATGCTTTGCTACGTGTGTATACTGTGTACCGAGCATCCCATTTACATTTCTGGATGCTCACCCTATGGCCGCTGGAGGATGGCTGAACTGAGTGGAGGCAGGGAGACCAGGGCCTGGGCTGTGGCAGCCTCTTTAGGGAACAGAAAGGGCAGCCACCTGGTCCAGGGAAGAGGAAGAAAGTGGAAGGAGTGGCTGTGTTTTGGAGAAGAGGCCCCAGGATTTGCTGATGGATTTGATGTGGAGGGAGAGGTGTCTGCAGGGGCACTTCCACCCTCACCAGGATGTCCCTGTGAGCCCAAGACCCAGTGTACAATCTGCAGGGTCCAGTGCACAGGAGAGTGTGGGGCCCCTTGTGCTAAAAGCACGCAGAGTTTCTAAGCATGGGCGCTGTGGATGCACGGGTCCACACCCTGAGCCTCCTTGGGCTTCAGCTTTCTGGAAATAACAGGTTAGGTAAGGCTGTGTCCCAGTGTCTGCTCGGATTGCTGGAGGGACCTTGGTCCCTGCAGAGGTGGGCGGTCAGAGCTCAGCCTGGAAGCCATGCTGTCCAGGTTCAAGCCCCGGCTTTGCCACTCATGAGCCATGGGACTGACCCTAGGCAGGGGCTCAAGCCTTCCTTGCCTCAACTTCTCCATCCATGAAAGGGCATGCACAGCAGTGCCTGCTCTGGGTGTGCTGTGTGAATGAATGTGTGTGTGGACTGAGGGAGCCACAACAAGCAAATCATAGATGGTGCTTGGTTCCCGGGCCCTGAGCTTGGACCCACGGTGTGCAGTTCACCTGCAACGAACCCTCACTCTTCCTCCCTTCGAACCCCCACCCAGCAAGGAAGAGAGAGGCAGCATGCTGATGCTCGGCGGTGTGGACCCCTCCTACTACAGCGGGGACCTTCACTGGGTGCCGGTGTCCAGACCTCTCTACTGGCAGCTGGCCGTGGACAGGTAAGCCCCCGCCTCCAGTTCCTTCCCTGAGGGAGGCATGCACGGACACATGCAGGCACACGCCATCACACAGGTGGACACATGGTCACACCAAGTCACAGACACACACAAACCCGTCACAGTCACATAAGCACACCCATGCACGCCCCAGCCACGGGTTCCTAATCCCTCCAGGCCTCCTGTGTGGGGTCTCGAGGTAGGAAGATGGATCCTGGGCAGGAAGAGAAGGGGAAGGGGAGCTTTGGGGCCTGGGGAACCTGGGCTGTCCTGGAAGAGGCCCCGGGCGCTGTAGGGAGACCTGCACCGTGCCGTGGGGTAGCAGGAAGTGTGGCCCAAGGAGACGAGGCTGCAATGAGAAGTCGATGGAGGAGAAGCCTCCTTGACTGGACACAGCCATGAAGATGCTGGCTGTCCTGTGTGTCTGGGACCAGGGTGGGGGTGGGGGGTGCCTGCATGGAGACTGCAGTGTGAGAATAGGGGAAGTCCTGGGCAAATGGGGCAAGCTCGGGCCCCCCAGGGAGAAGACAGCGTGCAGGGGAGGAGGCCTGCTCCATTCTGCAGTTCTGGAGGCAACTCAGGAAAAGGAGGCTGCCTCTGTGGTCCTTCCTGGCCACCTGGTGGGGCAGGGGCTGTGACAGAGAACCAGGAGCCCAAGAAGGTGGGGACCATCCCTGATGGGCTGCCACCATCCTGAAAAAGTGAGAGACTGTCTCTGGAGGCTTCAGTGGCCATGGACTTCCCCTCGGGCTGCTGCAGGCATGGCCTGGGCCATGGGCTCCACATCAGAGCTGGAGCTGCTGGGGAGTTGACCCCTGCTGCACTCTGTGCGCCCCAGGAACCGGTCAGACAACAGACACAGGTCTCCACCTCCCTCCCTCCCTCATCAGCAAAGATGCCCAGATCTGCGGAATGGCAGGGACACACCCACTCTTACATAACTCGCTGTCCAGCAGGGCAGATACACACACACCAACACAGCCCGCATGTAGTGAATGAACACCCGGGAACCTTCAGAGCAACCAGGCCAGGAGCCTTGGCTGGTCTGTGGGGAGGACTTCCCTGAAAAAGACAACTGAGCTGAAACCTGGAGGGCAGGGGGCATTAGCTGGTCCAAGGGGGTGGGGGTGATTCTAAGAAAGGAGATCAGCAGGTGCAAAGGTCCTGAGGCAAGAAAGAGCTTGGTGGCGTCAGGAACTCCAAGGACTTCACAGAGGGTCAGCATGGCCAGCGCAGAGGAAACAGAGAGAGGCAGCCTGAGCCGAAGGGCTGTCCTGGAGGCAGCCAGGGGCGGGTGGTGGGGCGGCTGTGGGTGATCCCGGTGTCTGCTCTGTTCCTGGCTTCCAGAATCTCCATGAATGGGGAGGCCATTGGTTGTGACAGTGGCTGCCAGGGCATCGTCGACACGGGGACCTCTTTGCTGATTGGCCCGCGGGACCCTGTCCTCAACATCCAGAAGATCATCAACGCCCAGCTCTCCCATGGCGGCGAGGTAAGAGTCACGCTGAGGGTCACCCCAGGGTGCTTGGCCTGGCCCACCTTCCACCTGGCTTTCTCTCCCAGTACATCATCGACTGTGACACCATCAGCTCCCTGCCTGACATCATCTTCACCATCGATGGCGTGGACTATCCCGTGCCAGCCAGTGCCTACATCCGCAAGGTGAGGGGCCTGACCTTGGGCGATGAGCCTGGGATATTGGCACCTGCAGGAATCACTGGGTTGCAGCTGGGAGGAAGAGGCCGCCTGGAGGCCAACCGGTGCCATTGTAGATGCTGCCAAGCCCATTGGGGCACCTCCCATAAAGCTGGTGTGTGCAGACTGTGGCATCCTTCACCCTCCGTAAATATTGAGTGACCTCTTGTGCTGGCGCAGTGCTAGGGATGAGGAGAGGGGGCGCAAAGGGGCCTGCCCCTGGAAGCTTCTGTTTAATCTGTTTAACATGTCTCAGTGACAGGTCAAAGGGAGAGTGACGGGTGGGCTTGGCTAGAACTGTCCCATCACAATTATTACTAGCGCTCCCTCAGAATTGACCTGGTGTGGATGATAAATTATACGGCCACCCAAGGCCGAGGCTACAACTGTGCTCCCTCCCCTGTGAGTTAGAGTTACAGCCCCTCCCTCTGCAGGGTGCTGGGGACATGGACATGAGCAGAGTGCCTGGGGACAACATGGGACCAGACACACGGATGAGGCTAAACATGTCAGGTCCCCATGAGAGTCCAGGGGAGGCTGAAGGGGTTAAAAGAGAGTGTGAGAATGAGATGTTATTCAGCCATTAAAAAGAGAGAAATCCTGTCATTTACAGCAACATGGATGGAACTGGAGGGTATTGCATTATGTGAAATAAGTCTGGCACAGAAAGACAAATTCTGCTTGTTCTCACTCATTTTAAGATTTGTTTATTTATTTATTTGAAAGGCAGATTACAGATAGAGGAGAGGAAGAGAGAGAGAGAGGAAGAGAGAGAAAGGAGGAGAGAAGGAGGGAGGGAGGGAGAGAGAGAGACAGACAGACAGACAGACAGACATATCTTCCATCTGCTGGTTCACTCCCCAAACAGCTGCAACAGCTGGGGCTGGGCCAGGCTGAAGCCAGGATCCAGGAGGTTCATCTGGGTCTCTCTTGTCTGTGAGGAGGCCCAAGCACTTGGACCACCTTCTGCTGATTTCTCAGGTACATTAGCAGGGAGCTGGATCAGAAGTAGACAGCTGGGACTTGAACCAGTGCTCATATGGGATGCTGGTGCCACAGGCAGCGTCTTAACCTGCTACGTCACAATACTGGCCCCACACGCATGTTCTCACTTCTATATGGAAGCTAAAGCAATGATCTCAAAGAAGTAGAGAACACGAGAATGCCTACCGGAGCCTGGGAAGAGCGTGTGCACAGGGGTGTGGGGAATGGGGGATGATGGTTAACGGGCGCAGGACGGAGGAATAACTTCTAATATGCTATGGCACAGTAGGGTGACTAGGGTTGACAGCAATGCATAGAAAATATCAAAATAGCTACTAGAGAGGATATTGAATGTTCTGAACACAAAGAAATGGGAAACATCTGAGATGATAGACATGCCCATCACCCTGACCTGATCCTGGCTCACTGTATATATGTATTGAAATATCACACCATACCCCATACATGTGAACAATTATTTGTATACAGTTTCAATTTTTTTTAAAAGAAGGCCGTGAGACAGGGAGAAATTGGACATTTCCTTTTTTTAAATTTTATTTATTTACTTATTTTAAAGGCAGACTGACAGAGAGACCCTTCATCTACTGGTCCACTCCCCAAATGGCCACAATGTCTGGGAGCATCCGGGTCTCCCAGGTGGCTGGCAAGGGCTTAGCCATGTGGGGCATCTTCTGCTGCTTTCTTAGATGCATTAGGAAGGAGCTGGGTGGGATGTGGGATGGCCCAAGGGGCAGCTGGGACTGGCCCTCCCGTATGGGATACTGGTGTCACGTCAGCAACACTCACAATACTGGCACCAAAGCTGAACTTATCTAAGGCCACAGACTCACAGAGGCAGGACTGGGGCTGTCTGTGTTGGGGGCGGGTCTACCCCAGGCTCCATGCAAACAGGGTCCCAGGGAGCTGGGAGGAAGAGGCCCCCTGGAGGCCACACCGTGGGAGAGGGCAGGCGTGTGAGCAGCCAGGGGATCTAGCCCCACCCAGCCCGATGAGACCATAGACCCAGGATGCACCGGTGACAGGGACCACCGAGGAACATCACCTGGCCCGGACTGCAGGGCTGAGGAGGTGGGGCACAGGACCAGGCAGGCTCCCCACGGGGATCCTTGCGGAAGCCCACCTTCAGGAGTGAGCAGGGGAGAGGGGGACAGGGAAGGGTGTTCTCTGCAGAGGGAACAGCCCCACATGGGTCAAAGGTGACAGCACAGGCGTGGGTGGCCGGCGAGGGTGAGAGCTGACCGCCACGTTTCCATGGTCTCCAGAGCTCAGTGCATGGCTGCTACAGCAACTTCGACGAGAGCGCTGCCCACGAGTCTGAGCCGTACGAGGTCTGGGTGCTGGGAGACGTCTTCCTGCGGCTCTACTTCACCGTGTTTGACCGGGCCAACAACAGGATCGGCCTGGCTCCTGCAGTGTGAATGCCGGGCTCCACCAGCCGGGCCCACCGCAAACCCAGATGCCAGCCCGTGGGCGGGGGCTCCTGCCCAGGGGGCTGCCCCCAGCTGTGTCTGGCGCCTCTGCCAAGCCCTGCTCCCCAGGCAAGAATAAAGGATGTCATTTTCAGTGGTGCTAATCCTCGTGGCTGCCTCTCTTGGGTCCCGGGACAGTGGAATGAAGCAGGACAGAGATCGCAGTGTAGACCGCACGTGAGCCAACTGGACGATGAGGCACACTCACAGGGCGACATGGGGGTGGCTGAAGAACCGGCACAGGTCCCCGACCTCATGATGGGACCCAAGCTCTCAGGAGCCCTCAGCTCACTCTTCCCTTCCCTAATCTCCGGTTCTCTTTGCTTGACAGCTTTTTTTTTTCTCTCAGACTTCTCTACCCACTGTGAGGACTTGGGCATGGCCCGCCCCAGGCTTTTATATCCTGAAAGCATTGGATTAGAGAGGAAAGCCACGCAGAAAATACCAGGGTCTCTGATTGGCCCACCTCAGGTCATGTGTCCAACCCTGGACCCATCATCATGGCTGGAGGCTCAGGTACTCTGATTGGCTCTATTTGGTCAGGTGGACACGCCCACTGTGAGAGAGAAGTCCCTAAAAGAAGTGGGACTTGGTGACAGATTGAGGAGTTTGTGATGTCTCCACCTACACGCACCACTGCCTTATTAGAGGCATGGCAGGGAAATGTCAAGTACATGCTAATCTTCCCATTTTCAAAGGACTTTGTACAGTGGCCTGCTCAAGGTGGACTCTGAGCAAGGCCCTTCAACCTGGGGTGGACCCTCAGTATCTCCCCACCACAAGGCAGGCCAAGGACCTGGCCACCGACTCTGTCGCCTGCACCTGCGATGTTCTGCTTCCCCTGTGCTGGGCCCTTAGGGATGCCTGAGTCATTCCCACCCACAGACACCCAGTGTGGCCCTTTCCTTAGCCTCAGGGACTGTCCTGGGGAGGGACCCTCATGTAAAGGAGGACCAGGTAAGACCAAGCCTCGACCTCCCCGAGTATGCTCCCTGGGCTTCCTCCTGGGGTCCAGCTGTGAAACCACTTGGTTTGAGCTGCCAACACTGAAGTCTGGCACTTCCTCCCAACTGCGGATCCCAGGCAGAGGACCAGGATGGGGCAGCAGGGGTCAGGGTACAGAAGGAAGGGGAGGAAGGGGGGGGGACAAGAACAGTGGAAACAACGCCATCTCGGCGTGTACTGCAGCTCTCTGCTCGGGTGTGACCTCAGCAAACGCTGTTCTCCTCCCGTCATAGTTCACATCTACTGCGTGTCTACTGACACCTACTATGTGCCAGGTGCTGTGGTGGAGCCCCGGGCAGAGCACTGTACAGAGAGCCAACTTGCCACACCCTACAAGGAGGGCCTATGGAGGAGCTGCAGGCTTAGTCCTCCGGGGGCAGGGTGGCACGGGGGTGGGGGAGTGTCAGGCATGGGTGTCCAGGAGGAGTGACGAGGAGTCTGATCTTGAATGACAGGCAGGAATTTTCCAACTCTAGAAAAGGAAGAGTGTATACAAAGGTGCTACATCTCAGGAGGACAACTTGTGTGTTTCGTGGGACGCTTGGGCTACACAGGACTCTGACCCTGGTCTGTGGCCACCCTCCAGCCTCCGACAGGGCGTCCTCTGGGTGGGAGGCTGTTCTCCTTGTGAGGGTTCCCATTCCTGTGTTCTGCGTCTCTCCACATTAGGACCTCATCTACATGGATTTTACCAGACTCCATGCCTAGACATGTCTGCCTAGACAATGTGCCTCCTGGGGCTCCCCCCGCCCTTGCCTGAAACACACCCACCACACGCACATGCCCTGCTTTCCCTGTCTGGGCACAGAGCCACTGTGGGTAGAGAGGTGTGTGTACTCCTTTGCAATGGAAGGGAATTGGGATGAGCATGCATAAGGGCAGGCAAAAGACAGCTGGGGACCAACCTCATACAAGACAGAAAAGGGTGGGCTAAGGCCTGGGATTGTTTCAAAGCAAACAGTAATTATAAACTGGGCTCAACAGAGACTCAACTCTGTGTGCAAAACTCATTTTCCAAATAGGCCTTCATGAAACCATGGTAATGTCCGTTCAGAAGCCACAGGAAGGGGTGGGCACTTGGCCTAGGGGCTCAGATGCGGTTAGGGTGCCCACATCCCACATCCGAGTGCCTGGGTTCAAGTCTTGACCCCTCTCCCTGTTCCAGCTTCCTGCTAATGTGCACCTTGGGAGGCAGCAGGTACTCAGCAAGTACCTGCCACCATGTGGGACGCCTGGATGGAGACCTTGTGGTCATTCGGGGAGTGACCCAGAAGATGTGAGCTCTCTCCATCTGTCTGCATTTTTCTGCCTCTCAAATAAAATTTTTTTTTAAAGGAAGAAACTACCAGTAAGAAAAGGAATAATCTGGGAACTGGTATTTAGCCTCGTGCCTGGTTTCAATTCCCAGTTCTGGCTCACGATTCCAGCTCTCTTTGTCAGTGCAGACCTCGGGAGAGGCAGTGTGATGGCTCACTTAATTGGGCTCCTGACACTCATAAGGAAGACACAGATTGTGTTCCTGGCTCCCAGCCCAACTGCAGCTGTTGCAGGCATTTGGGAAGTGGAATAGCAGTGGGAGCGTGTGCTCTCTCTCTCCTTCTCTCTCTCACACACACAAATAAATAAAAATAAAATGTTTAAAAACATTTTAATAAGGCTGGCGCCGCGGCTCACTAGGCTAATCCTCCACCTGCGGCGCCGCAACCCGGGTTCTAGTCCCGGTCGGGGCACCGGATTCTGTCCTGGTTGCGCCTCTTCCAGGCCAGCTCTCTGCTGTGGCCAGGGAGTGCAGTGGAGGATGGCCCAGGTCCTTGGGCCCTGCACCCCATGGGAGACCAGGAGGAGCACCTGGCTCCTGGCTTCAGATCAGCGCAGTGCGTGTACCAGCCGCAGCAGCCATTGGGGGGTGAACCAACTGCAAAGGAAGACCTTTCTGTTTCTCTCTCTCTCTCACTATCCACTCTGCCTGTCAAAAAAAAAAAAAAAAAAAAAAAAAAAAAAAAAAAAAAAAAAAAAAACAACTCCCACATTTTAGTAAAGTGTTATTTTTTGAAAGAGTAATTTGACTGATTCACTGAGAGTTTACATGTGTCATCTTATTGTTTCCCCTGATCAGGTCATGCATGCCCGTGGTGCAGACAAGGGAAGGTTCCTCGGCTCCATGTGGCTCCAGTACCTGGCATGGGCCAGACACGTAACAGCCCTCAAGAAACGCCAAGTCGGATAAATGAGCAGGTGACAAGCAACAATGCTCCCACGCACGCTGTCACCATGCTACTTCTATCAGATCAACCAGGTGAGGTCAAGGCTTGTGTACCTAAGACCTCAGCTGTCGCCAGTCTATTAATAAGAAGAACTGCTCTTGAGGGTCTATAAGGTAGCCTATGCCACCAACATGCAGCTCGGTTCTGATTTTCAAAGCAAAAACCTGCCGTCTCCAGGTTTATTTTATACCAATTGCAAGTCAATGACCTTTCTAGTCTTTGGTGAGAGAGAATGTGGAGCAAGACTGCTCTTGAACCCTCGTTGTAAGAGTGCAAATTGGCGTGATCTCTTAGGAGATGATTTGTCTTTAAAATATGTATAGCCTTGGTCCTAGCAATTTTGCTTCCAAGATTTATACTAGGGCAGTGGTTTGAAGTGCCCACAAACACGAGTGAGCAAGGCTGCAGTCTTTGGAGCCTCTTCTGAACGGAGAAATCCAGAACATCTCAACACCCATGACAGATCACGTGTCAACCATAAACCATCCTGCAGCCACATGCAGCCATATCTTAGGAGAATATTCTGCGCCAAGAAATGCTTCCAAGGTGATGTTCAGAGAGAAGGACAGGATACAAGACAAGCCGGCCTCAGGTTTGCTAAATGCACAGGAGACGGCACAGCACAGTGGCCAGGCAGGGGTCCCAGGGTCTGTCTGTCTGTCTGTCACGAAGCAGGCACGTGACCTTCAACAGGCTCATTTCCAGGCTTCAGATTCCTCACCTGCAGGTTTCAGGTGAGAGCAGTCTCTTCCAGGCAGTGGGGAGGGCAGAGCAGGAAGAGGGGCTTCTTTCTGGGGTCTGGAAAATGTTCAGAAGTCACATCACTGTGATGGCTGCGATACTCTGTAGCTACACAGACCTCTGGATTATAAATACGTAGACCATTGTGTGTCAATGAAAAGATGTTAATAAGTAATCTGTATCGTTTATATCCTTAAAAAAGACCACCGAGCTGCACACCTTAACTGTAAGGATTTAAGACACATGGAAAACATCCCAATAAAGCTGCAAAATTATATAAACTAAAACAAACAAAAATCACAGGAAAAACTAGTTTTTTTTTTTTTTTTGACAGGCAGAGTGGACAGTGAGAGAGAGAGACAGAGAGAAAGGTCTTCCTTTGCCGTTGGTTCACCCTCCAATGGCCGCCACGGCCGGTGCGCTGCGGCCGGCGCACCACGCTGATCCGATGGCAGGAACCAGGAGCCAGGTGCTTTTCCTGGTCTCCCATGGGGTGCAGGGCCCAAGTACTTGGGCCATCCTCCACTGCACTCCCTGGCCACAGCAGAGAGCTGGCCTGGAAGAGGGGCAACCGGGACAGAATCCGGCGCCCCGACCAGGACTAGAACCCGGTGTGCCGGCGCCGCTAGGTGGAGGATTAGCCTAGTGAGCCGCGGCGCCGGCTGAAAAGCTAGTTCTTACCTTCCAGGGCTATGATGAGGACTGAGTAAATTAATCACACAAAACCTTTGGAACACTGCCTGTCACGCAGTACTTCACTCTTTCAAATTTATACCAAATACCAAAACTTGAGTTAACCACGAAATTACATCCAAAAGCCAACTCCGAGGGCAATTTTCCTTCTTAAATTTTTCTAACTTTTTTCAGTGATTGCTTTTAATATGGGGGGGGGGGGGGAAGCTAAACACTATTTTATGAAACAGTAAGGAAATCTCCAACACCTAAGGTCTGAAGGGAGGCAGGCCCTCCCCCATAGAAAAAGCCATCATGCCCAGCACTGTTAATGAAGGACTGACACCTGGTGGTCATAGTGGATATTACACACACGAGCTGCTTAACAGTGTGAAGCCACTGTCATCTTATAACTGCTTACTTTTAGACCTGCTGATCCCGCTTGGACAAGTACAGCCCTCATAAATACATTTTTTAATAAATACATTCTTGTTAACTATGAATTATTTATTATCTCTGTTTCAAAGTCTGCAAAAGACGTTGTGACAAGGAACGAGGCCGCGTGTGCCTTAGGGCCTGGGTGAGCAAGAAGCCAGCAGCCCAGCCCTGAAGCATCAACCAGATGAGCTGCTGGAAAGTTGGCCAAGTGGGCTTCAGTCAGCCGGGGAGCCACGTGCAGGTGGCAGCTACTTCCGCCTGGAATTACCCTGACCGGACCTGGGATTCCCCTAAACAGAACCCCTCGAGAGAATAGCAGCCACCAGCGATTAGAATCTTCTTGGGCTGGCCGCAGCACTCCCTCAGTTCACTGAGTTAAGCCAAGGAAGTGTGGCCAGGAGATCAGAGTCTGATGGCATCCAGTGCCCACATTCAAGGCACTGTTGGGGCTCAATTGCAGCAGCAGGGAAATTATAAATGGGAAGGAATCTGCTCCTGATTCAGTTTTATCTTATTTCTCATTGACACATAATTGCACATTTTATGGGGGTACAATATCATTTTGATATATGTATACATTACATACTAATCAAATCAGGGTAATAAACCTATCCTTTATCTTAAGCATTTATCATTTCTTTGTGATGAGAACGTTTGGAATCTTCTCTTCCTGCTTTTTTGGAAATATATACTACATGGCCGTTGGCTTTTAAAATGCTGAGTATGGGCCGGCGCCGCAGCTCACTAGGCTAATCCTCCGCCTTGCGGCGCCGGCACTACGGGTTCTAGTCCCGGTCGGGGCGCCGGATTCTGTCCCAGTTGCCCCTCTTCCAGGCCAGCTCTCTGCTGTGGCCAGGGAGTGCAGTGGAGGATGGCCCAAGTGCTTGGGTCCTGCACTCCATGGGAGACCAGGAGAAGCACCTGGCTCCTGCCACTGGATCAGCGCGGTGCGCCGGCCGCAGCGCACCGGCCGCGGCGGCCATTAGAGGATGAACCAACGGCAAAAGGAAGACCTTTCTCTCTGTCTCTCTCTCTCACTGTCCACTCTGCCTGTCAAAAAAAAAATTGCTAAGTATGGACTATGTCTGTACAAGGACAAGCATGACCCAAATGAGGGTAACCAGCACTCTCCCTCCAGGTCTCTACCCAGAGTCCTCTCCTCCTTGTAAAATGTCAACATGAGTGAGTATGTGGCTTTAGCAGTTAAGATGCTGCTTGGGATACCAACATCCAGTATTGGAGAGCTTTCTGCTAATGTGTTCCTCCATGTGTTCCCTGGGAGGCAGCAGGTGATGGCTCAAGTACTTGGGTGACCCTGCCACCCATGTGGGAGACCAAGATGGAGTTCCTGGCTCCTGGATTCAGTGTGGCCCAGCTCCAGCTGGTGTAGGCAGTGGGGAAGTGAACCAGTGGATGGAAGAGATCTTTCTCTCTCTCTCATTGTCTCTCTATCTTTCAAATAATAATAAGTAAAGAAAAATTTAAAAGTCGACCCTCCCTGTCCGCTTCTTGCTTTCATTTCCCTTTACTGTCACCATCTCAAATATTCTGTGATTGAATTATTCCTGATCAACCATCTTTCCCCACAGTGTAAATTTGCCAGGTCAGGGATTTGGGTCAGCCTTGTTCCGTGATGCATCCCCAGCGGAGCTTTAACAGAAGTTCAATAAGCAATTTTCAGATGAAGGTTATGTGAAGCTGGCGGTGAGGAAACGCGACGCTGAGGGTAAGCCCTGCTCACGAAGCCGTGGACACTGCTGACTGTGGCCATTGGCTGCAGCTGCCATGACAGGTGCCGCACGCTGGTGACTTCAGCAACAGGAATTCACTTCCTCACAGCTCCGGAGACTGGACATCCAAGATCAAGGTACCGTAGGGTTGTTCTTCCGAGGTCTCGCCTTGGCTTGTGCTGCACGCTGGTGACTTCAGCAACAGGAATTCACTTCCTCACAGCTCTGGAGACTGGACATCCAAGATCAAGGTACCGTAGGGTTGTTCTTCCGAGGTCTTGCCTTGGCTTGTGGAAGGTGTCTTCTTCCAAGTGTTCACATGGTCTCTGTGTGTCTGTGTCCTCAACTCCTCCGCTTAGGGGTCCAACTGGTCATCCTGTATTAGAGCCCACCCTGGTGCCTTCCTTGAACCTTAATTACTGCTTGAAATACCTTATTCCCAAACACGTTTTGAGACGCTGGGGCTTTGGACTTCAATATGTGAATTTTATGGGGATATAATCAGTCCCTAACATTGATCAACATGATGGCACATGCCAAACGAATTCAGGAGCCAGCTCCTCCCCCTCTCCCTAGCTTCCTGTATCTAAATGTAGCCCGTTGTTCCCACACACTCTGCCATTGCCACCTGCCATGATGTGACACAGCCGAGAGGGTCCTCACAAGAGTAGAGCCAAGGCAGGCAAAACACTCTTGAACTTCCAAAACTGTGAGTGCAATAAATCTCTTTTCTTCATAAGAAAAAAAAATACAATATCCAGTTTATAGGAGTTCCGACCAGGTGAAAATCCAGGAGCATTTAAGCACTAAAATAAACAATGACAACAATGGATTGCAATTTTTTCGACTAAAACAAGTATGTGTGACCCCACATTGATCAAAAAAACAAATAGATAATTAAATAATAGAATGAAAAGGAAGCTCTTGCTTGCCACAAAATGCCAATTTTTAAACATAAAAGAAATGGTAGAGTTGGAAAAACCAGCACTCTGCAGCCATCATTGTAACAATGGAGTTGGGCATGAACCATCAGTGGAGGCCTAAACTTTGAGTGAGGATCCGGATGGGGAGCTGTGCTTTCTAGTCTCAATGTATAACCCTGGCTTGAAGTCACGGAATAGCAACTGCACTGGAAGACCCTGGCAGCCGGCACCCTCTTCACCAACCCTCAAAGTCAATCACCACGAATGAGACAAATCAACAGCAGGTGCCTCCTGATATGACGCACTGTGAAGACCTATGTTGCTTCTGTGACTGTCCTGCTAAAACCCAGGTGTGCTGAATCTAACCAACAGCAAAACCAAACAAACCCATTAATTAAGGGGGCATTCTGCAAAACAACTGGCTTGCACTCTTCAAAAATGTCACTTTCACGGACAAAAAAGAGATTGAGGGATGGTTCCAGGCTGGAGGAGACTGAAGAGAGCTGGCAACCAAACACAGAGTGTGATCCTGGTGGATTTAGGACAGCCGGTGACACTTGAACACGTGCCGTGCGTGGATGATAGCTTTCCACAGATGTCACATTTCTTGCTCGTGCTCACTCTGAAACCGTACGATGTGAGCAAATGTCTTTGGAGATACCGTGTAAACATTTAGAGTAAAGGGTCATGATGTCTGAAACTGACTTGACTCATTCACCTAAAATAATAATAAAAATATTAAAGAGCTAATGTGGAAAAATGCCTACAATGACTTGTCTGAGCGAAGTGTATTTAGGAATTGGTTGTACTGCTCTTGCAATTTTTCAGTGAATCCGAAATAATTTCAAACTTTCTTTGAATCGCTTTTTTTGACAACAAAAAGTGAAGGGGACACACCAAAAGCAGATTACCGATGTTAAGAAAGAGAGGCTATGGGGGCTGGTGTTGTGGTGTAGTGCGTAAAGCTGCTCTCCATGATGCCGGCATCTCACATGGGCACTGGTTCAAGACCCGGCTGCTCCACTTCCAATCAAGCTCCCAGCTAATGGCCTGGGGAAAGTAGCAGGGGATGACCCAAGTGGTTGGGCCTCTGCCACCCACATGGGAGACCAGGATGAAGTTCCTGTCTCCTGACCTCAGCCTGGACCAGCCCTGGCCATTGTGGCCATCTGGGGGTGAACCAGTGGTTGGAGGATCTCTCTCTCTCTCTCTCTCTGCCTCTCCCCTCTCTCTCTAACTCTGACTTTCAAATAAACAAATAAATCTTTTTTTCTTTAAAAAGGGAGGCTGTGATCGGTGTCAATTCTGTGTTGTGAGAGCACCAACAAGGAGCTAGGTCCTGTGCTATTCCTTCCACAACAGAAATGAGGAGAGAAAGGCCCTGCATGTTTGTGCTGCCCGTCATGCGGCTCCATATGATCTGTCAATGACCTACCAGGGCAGGCATGGATTATTACTGTATTATAAATGAGGACACTGATGCTCAGAGGCGGTCACTGAAGGTCGCAGACATGGGAGCAGGACGTGACCTCTGTCTGTCAGCTCTCCTCATCACTTCTGCTTATTGATTTCCCTATGCTCTGTGCCAGGCCAGGGCAGGTTCTGCAGAGAAAGGAGAGACTTGGACCTGTCCTCAGCTCCCAGTCCACTGCACGTGGGCAGGCAGCATCCGCTCCGTGCTGGGTGTGACACAGCCACGGGTGTTTGGGTGGAGCTGGACCTGAAGGGATGGAAGACTTAGCAGGGAGCTCTGTTCTTCCTCTGCCCTTCAGATTCCTTCCACGGGGACCTGCCCTCTGCTGTGAGCCTGGGAGACTGACCCCAGTGCTCCTATGTACTCTGCTGTCAAATTGGGTTGGGCCCATGGGAGCTCTAGCAGAGCTCAGAGGGCAGAGGAGAGAGGGTGGCACGGGGCACCCACTCCCACTCTGTCCTTGCTTATGGCTGCTGCATTGCTTGGTCTGCAGCCTCTGCCAGGTTCTGGTAGTGCCACTCTCTCCCCTTCCCGTTGCTGCTCAACACCCCTTCTGGGGTCTTGCTCTGGTTTGAATATTTTTCCTCCTGAACTCAGGGCTTTCAGTCTGATTTTTTTTTTTGATAGGCAGAGTGGACAGTGAGAGAGAGAGAGACAGAGAGAAAGGTCTTCCTTTGCTGTTGGTTCACCCTCCAATGGCCGCCACGGCCGGCGCACTGCGCTGATCCGAAGGCAGGAGCCAGGTACTTACCCTCATCTCCCATGGGGTGCAGGGCCCAAGCACTTGGGCCATCCTCCACTGCACTCCCTGGCCACAGCAGAGAGCTGACCTGGAAGAAGGGCAACTGGGACAGAATCCGGCTCCCCGACCAGGACTAGAACCCAGTGTGCTGGCGCCACAAGGCGGAGGATTAGCCTAGTGAGCCGTGGCGCCGGCCTCAGTCTGATGTTAAGAGGACTAAGAGGGTGGGAAGCTCAATACAATGACAGAGTTTAGAAGTGGGGCCTTTGGGATGGGGCTGGGATAGCTTAGGTCGTTAGGGCAGGGCCCCTGTGATTGAATCTGGCGGTTTTCTAGGACACATAGAAATCAACTGACTCGTGTGCACCCTGTCTCCTGCCATGTGATGCCCTGGGCTACCTTGGAACTCTGCCAGCAAAAAGACCATCACCAGGGGCCACACTAGTGGGGCTCACCTGATCTTAGACTGTGAACCTCCAAAGCTGTGAACCCAAAAATCTCTTTCCTTTATAAAGTAGCCTGCCTCCGGTATTTCATTACAGGGATGCAAAACTGGTTAGCATGGGTCCTTTACCTCTGCCCGCATCCTTGTACACAGTCCCTTCACTAGGTCTTTTCAATCAACCTCTGGGCAGATCATCTGTTTCTGCAAGGACTCCAACTGACACAGCAGATGTCAAGAGAAAAGCACCTTCAAAGGGAACAGCAGGTGCCAAGGCCCTGAGGTGGGGCCCTTTGGAGGACTCAAATGGCCCAGGGCAACCAGAGGGCAGGAAGGCAGGCTGTTTCAGTCCCAGCTCTTAATACTGAAATTGGGAACTGTGACATCTCCCTCTGAACCCAACACTCACCCCTATTTGACCCACTGACAAATTCCTGCCTGCACCATTACCTGAGCCTGTCCTGGGGCAGTGGATGGGGCAGAGGGGCAGGTGCAGGGCTCTGCCACCTATACAATAGACACAAATCTTACTGAGACTGAGAGAACTCCCCTTCCACTAGCAGTGAGATCTTGGAGCCTCCATCTAGACCCAGAGGCCTCTGCCACCATCCCAGCAGCCAAAACCTCACCCCGGGGAGTCAGCTGGGTGCTTCCTGCTCACCTATCCTTTCCTCATCTTCTCGGCCAGCTGCAGATCCCTGTAAGCATGTGACTGTCTCTGGGAAGCAGGAGCACATTCCTGGACTGACTGCAGCTTCCATAGCCTGTTGAGATGTTCAAATGCCTCCTCCTCCTCCACGGCCGCCTCTCAGAGGTTCCTGGAAGTGAGCTCCATTTTCTGTTGCTAAAGCAGGACACTACAGACTGGGCTAGTTGTAAACACTAGATGTACATGTGGCTCACAGTACTGGAGGCTGGGAAGTCCAAGACGGAGGGCAAGAGAGCAGGCAAGACAGAGCTACCCAACTCCCTGCTCATATGCCTGGGAGGAAGACAGGGAGGAGCAGGGGCATCTGGTACAGTGGTTGGGGTGCCACTTGGGACACCCACATTCCATGCTGGGGGGCCTGGGTATGAGTCCTGAACTCACTGGTTTGTTTTTTTTTGTTTGTTTGTTTGTTTGTTTTTAGAAAACTTTTATTTGATAAATATAAATTTCATAAGTACAGCTTTGGGAATATAGTGGTTCTTCCCCCTATTCCCGCCCCCCCCACTCCTGTCCCATCTCCTACTCCCTTTCCCATCCCATTCTTCATTAAGATTCCTTTTTAATTATCTTTATATACAGAAGACCAACTCTATACTAAGTAAAGATTTCAACTGTTTGCACCCACAGAGACACACAAAGTATAAGGTACTGTTTGAAGACAAATTTACCATTAATTCTCATAGTACAACTCATTAAGGACAGAAGTCCTACATGGGGAGCAAGTGCACAGTGACTCCTGTTGTTGATTTAACAATTGGCACTCTTATTTATGACGTCAGTGATCACCGGAGGCTCTTGTCATGAGCTGCCAAGGCTATGGAAGCCTTTTGAGTCTACAAACTCTGTCAGTATTTAGAGAGGGCCATAATCAAAGTGGAAGTTCTCTCCTTTTCTTCAGAGTAAAGTATCTCCTTCTTTGATGGCCCCTTCTTTCCATTGGGATCTCACTCACAGAGATCCTTCATATAGGTCAATTTTTTGCCACAGTGTCTTGGCTTTCCATGCCTGAAATGCATTCATGGGCTTTTCAGCCAGATCCAAATGCCTTAAGGGCTGATTCTGAGGTTAGAGTGCCATTTAGGGTGTTTGTCATTCTATGAGTCTGCTGCATGGCCTTCTTCCCATGTTGGAACGTTCTCTCCTTTTTATCTATTGTTATTAGCAGACACTTGGTCTTATTTATGTGATCCCTTTGACACTTAGTCCTATCTGAATGATCAGTTATGCACTTAAAATTATCACTTTAAAAAATCATCTATTATTTTTCACTTTATGTTTCTGTGTGGGAGCAAACTGTTGAAATCCATACTTAATGTATACTAAGCTGATCTTCTGTATATTAAGATAATCGAAAATGAATCTTGATGTGAATGGAAGGGGAGAGGGAGTGGGAAAGGGGAGGGTTGTGGGTGGGAGGGACGGTACGGGGGGAAAGCCATTGTAATCCATAAGTCGTACTTTGGAAATTTATATGCATTAAATAAAAGTTTAAAAAAAATTATCACTTTAACTAGTAAGATGGCATTAGTACCACCCAGCTTAATGGGATTTGGAGTCCTATGGCAAGTTTTTAGCTTTACTCTTAAGGGGTAAGTCTGTGGGAATGTGTGCCGAACTGCACATCTCCTCCCTCTCTTATTCTCACTCTTATTTTTTTTTACTGGGATCAATTTTCAATTGGATTTAAACACCTATGAATAATTCTGTGTTAAGTAAAGGGTTCAGCCAATGGTATTAAGTAGAAAAAGAAAATAGTAAAAAAATAAAATAATAAGCTATTTCTTGACAGTCAGGACAAGGGCTGATCAAGTCATTGCTTCTCATAGTGTCAGTTTCACTTCTACAAGTTTCCTTTTAGGTGCTCAGTTAGTTGTCACAGATCAGGGGGAACATATGATATTTGTATTTTGGGGGCTGGCTTATTTCACTAAGCGTGTTTTCCAGGTTCATCCATTTTGTTGCAAATGACTGGATTTCATATATTTTTTTTACCACTGTGTAGTATTCCATAGAGTACATAACCCATAATTTCTTTATCCAGTCTTCTGTTGACGGGCATTTAGGTTGATTCCATGTCTTAGCTATTGTGAATTGCTGGCTCCACTCTTGATACCAGCTGCCTGCTAATGTACACACTGGGAGGCAGCAAGTGATGGCTCAAGTAGTTGGGTCTCTGTCACCCATGTGAGATACCTGTATTAAGTTCTGGTTTCCTGACTTCAATCTGGTCCAGCCTTAGGTGTTGCAGATATTTGGGGAGTGAATCAGTAGATTAGAGGTCTCTGTCTCTCTGAATCTGCACCCCCTTCTTTTTACTCTATAAATAAGTAAAAATGTCATGTTTTAAAGGAAGGGTGAGTGTTGTGACACAGCAGGTTAAGCCACCGCCTGCAACACTGGCATCCCATATTAGAGCATTGGTTCAAATCCCAGCTACTCTGCTTTCTATTCAACTCCCTGCTCATATGCCTGGGAGGTAACAGATGATGTTCAAGTACTTTGGTTCCTGCCACCCACATGAGACACCCAGATGGAGTTCCTGGCTTCCTCCTGGCACAATCCCAGCTGTTGTGGGCATTTGGGGAGTGAACCAATGGATACAAGACCTCTCTCTCTCTCTCTCCCTCTCTGTCATTCTACTTTTCAGTAGATGAAAAATAAATATTTTAAATAAAAATAGTACATAAAAGGAGAGAGTGAGGGGGCAGTCATTCTTCTCCTCAGAACCCAGAACCTCCATAACTAACCACTCTCCCAATAAGGCATGAATTCACCCACACCGGCAGAGTCCCTAATGCCTCTACACTTCTGAAAGGCTCCTCCTTAATACCATTGTGGCAACATGTGCACTTGAACATGAGGTTCAGAAGGGACCCTTGCACTATAGCGGATCCCCTGCACGTTGACCCTTGTGTTCCTTCAGTGGCAGCCTGCCCCTGTTAACTACCATCACTGCAGTGGCTCTCGGGCTGTGCTCTTGGCTGTGGTGACGTTAGTAGGGCTCCTGTTTCTCTCTCTCCGACATGAGCTAGCGGACAGCAAAACCACAGCTGGCTCCTCGCTGTTGCATCAGCTGCCTGGCATGTATGACCGAGTGAGGAAAGAAATGAGGAGAGCTCTCGTGTGTGTGTGTGTGTGTGTGTGTGTGTGTATTGGCGGATGACACAACACAGGAAGTGGGACAGAGGCAAAGGCTTCTGCTCAGATCTGCTACCCTGCCCCACCCCAGGCAGGCATGAAGCCACAGTATGGCTGCTGCGAATCCCCTGGCGGCCCAGCTGCCCCAACAGTGGCTTTGCCCATTGGAGGCAAGAGTCTCAGGATGAGCACTTCCAACATCCTCTGGCTACAGCCCCAGCCTCCCTGCTCTGTAACCAAATGCAGAGAGTCACATGCTAGAAATATCAACTCAGGTCATGGTGAGGATGGAACAGGGCCTGGGTAGGATCAGACAGGATCAGGGAAAGCTTATGAGGTCGAGTACACACCTGAGAGTCATGTGGTATGAGCGATACCAGGACAAAGGAGCCAGGGCCGGCCATGTGGAGTGGGACGCATTATCGGCAGAATGTTAACTTCTGTTCCCAAGGGACATTCACCCCTAGGCTATCAGCTTCCATAGGTTCACTCTGGGGCCCCGGACAGGTGTGGCTTAGTGTAGCCACTGAGGGAGAAGGGGAGGGCTGGGGGGGCCTTCCCAGAAGCCCTTGAGGGACCTCAAGGGCAATTCCTTGGCTATGCTCCCATTCCTGGGATTTTCTACCCCCTGCTTTGTGACTTCAACCTCACTCCATCCTTCCCCTGCCATTCCAAAGTTCTGAACATTTCCTTTTCCACATCCAGTTAACCCTTACCCTGCTCAGTATTCAGTTCCTGCACGGCCTTCCTCCAGCTCTTCTCTTGTATTTTACTTGATACAGGTGTCAGGAACCTTTCCGAGGGCCCACCAGCCTGGTGTCGGGAGGTTGGGTTGGGCCTCCTGGCCTTCCCTCCCCTTCCCAGAACTTGGCCACCAGCACATTCCTGCCCCCATGAACCATGGCTTCCCCCTGCCTCATGAAGTGCCCTTCAGAGCTTTGGCCATGGTTCCCAGTTCTCTCCCTGCTCAAGGGCCTGCAGGTTTGCAGTTTAGGATTTTTCCTAAATTATTTCCTTGTGTCAAAATACATAAAACATAGAATTTATTATCTCAATCACTTGCAAATGTAGAATACTTTTAAAAAGGATTTATTTATTTGAAAGGCAGAGTTACAGAGAGAGAGAGAGAGAGAGAGAATCAATGTTCTGTCCACTGTTTCACTCCCCAAATGGCTGCAACAGCTGGGGCTGGGCCAGGCCAAAGCCAGGAGCCAGGATCTTCTTCTGGGTCTCCCATGCGAGTGCAGGGGCCCAAACGCTTGGGCCATCTTCTACTGCTTTCCCAGGTGCATTAGTAGGAAGCTGGATCAGAAGTAGAGCAGCTTGGACTTGAACTGGTGCCCATATGGGATTCCGACATTGCAGGTGGTGGCTTAACCTACTGTACCATAGTGCTGGCTCCATAGAATATATTTGTTTTTTTTAATTTTTTTTGTTTGACAGGTAGAATTATATACAATGAGAGGGAGAGACAGAGAGAAAAGTCTTCCTTTCGTTGGTTCACTCCCCAAATGGCTGCCTCAGCTGGCGCTGTGCCGATCCGAAGCCAGGAGCCAGGTGCTTCCTCCTGGTCTCCCATGTGGGTGCAGGGGCCCAAGCACTTGGGCCATCCTCCACTGCCCTCCTGGACCACAGCAGAGAGCTGGACTGGAAGAGGAGCAACCGGTACTAGAACCCAGTGCCCATATGGGACGCCAGCGCCACAAGCGGAGGATTAACTAAGTGAGCCGCGGCACTGGCCCCTGTAGAATACATTTGTAAGAGTTCAATATATCCTTAACACTTTGCAATCATCACCACCTTCCATTTCCAACTGGGACTCTGTACCCATTAAACACCAACTCCCCATCCCTCTTTCCCCAGCCATTGGTTACCCCTTTCTACTTTCTGCCTCTGTGAATTCTCTGACTGCTATAGGCATCTCCTGTAAGAAAAGGACCTCTTTGTATCTCATCAGCTAAGCATTAGTAAGGGGAGTCCCTACCACACAGGATTGATGAAGTGAGACTTAATCCAGATAACCATTAGCCTTTATCCAAGTTAGCCATCATCATGTCCAGGGGAGTCTGTGACTTACTTTGCTGGTCTCACTCTGCCTCCTTATCCCAGGCTGACCCGGAGGGCTTCCACTCAGAGTTCAGGGTGGCCCCAGTGACCTGGCTGGGTGGAAGGGGCTTTGCTCTTCTGAGCACCCCAGGGCACAGGTTGTGAGAGGATGAGTATTCTTTCTCCCACATACCATCTAGAATGTGGTTGCTGGTGCATGGTTAGAACATGGTTGTCCCTCTTAGAACAAGCAGGACTTTTAGTCCCTAAGCTCTTAAATTAATGATATTAACTGGATGGAAACTCCATCCACCTCTAGTGTTCATGGCAGGGCCTTCGGGAAGTGATGGACTAGACTGGGTCACTAGAGTGGAGCCCCCTTGACTGAGTGCTGGTGACTTTGAAAGAAGAGAAAACACAGACATGCGCACTCCCTGCCCATGCCATGTAATGCCCTGGGCTGCCTCACGCCTTGGCCAGCAAGTTCTCTATCACCAGGGCTGAGCTAGTGGGAGCTGAATGATTTTAGACTGTGAATCTCCAGAAACAAGCCAAAATGCATCCCCTTGCCTTAGGAAGTTAGCCTGCTACAGGTATTTTGTGGCAGCAATGGAAACCTAATAGTCAAGGATGTGCTCAGTTTGAGAAAATCCATCAAACTATTTCCTTATGATATGTGATTTCTGTGTATATACTATCTTTCAAGAAAAGTTTTAATGATGATGTAGACTTATAAGAAGTCATGAACACTTCATTTTTCTGTTAAATCAAAGTTTCAAGACAGTGTGTCCTGTACTCTATGGTCAAATATTTTTAAGTTAATAAATGTTTATTTATATCATTAATGGTGATTAGTTATGGATAATGGAGTTATGAACTATACATGTCCTGGGCTGAGACCTTGCTGGAAAGCTCTGGGAGACCAGGTGTCTCAAGGCCAATCAACCTAGCTCCATAGCACCTGTCACGCTAAAGTGCTCTATCCCTGGCTTGCCAGGAATGGTTTGTTCAACCTCATTCTGTTGCTTAATCTGATATGTTCATGGAACATTGCTGAACACCTGGGCCCTTGGTGTGGGAGGCCTGCATTAGACTCCATCCCCAGTGTCTCTCAAGACCAGGCACTGCCACACTGAGTGCCAGCAGGGCTAATGGCAAGGTAAATGTTGTTGTCTAATCTTTCTGCTGGTCCAGCCTGGCACAGTGAGATTACATAGATTCCTAACTGGCAGCCTTGATTAACCAAGCTGCTGATCAGGCGGCCCCAGAGTCAGGATTCCCCTCTGTCTCCCAAGAGTCCTGGTGAAAGGAACCATGGAGATGATTCCTCTGAATGTCCCTGGGGTGGTCATCACAGAATGCCCACATACACTCTAACATGTTGACAGGAACCAGGTGCAACAAGAGCCTTCCAAGGCCAGTGCTTTTCTGAGACCCAGGATCTAGTCCCGCCAGTGTCACTACTTGGTTATGAGAACCTGAACTGATCATTTAACCCCTCCATCTATGTTAGTGGGGATAAAGCAGAGTCATTTTAATAGAAAGAACATCATGAATCACAAAGTGTTCAGAAAAGCAGAGTGGCTGGCGTTGTGCTACAGCAGGTTAAGCCACCTCTTGGGACAGTGGCACCCCACATCAGAGCACCAATTCGAGTTCTGGCTGTTCTACTTCTGATTCAGCTCCCTGCTAATGTGCCTGGGAAAGGAGTCAAGGATGGTCTAAGTACTTAGTCCTGCCACCCACGTGAGAGACTAAATGAGTTCAGGGCACCTGGCTTCAGTGTGGATCAGCCCCAGTCTTTTGTGGCCATTTAGGGAGTGAAGCAGTGAATGGAACAGTGAGCAATTCTCCAATTCTCTCTCTCTCTCTCTCTCTCTCTCTCTCTCTCTATATATATATATATATATATATATATATCTGCCTTTCAAGTAAATGAAATAAGTCTTTTTTAAAAAGGAAAGCAGAAAGTTAACTGGAATTCTAGTATGGTATTGATGACGGTTTGCAGATAACCCAACCAGTAATGTCAATCTCCCCCTTTCTCAGATCATTCTCAGTGTCTGGAAATGGCCCCATGTGGGGAAGAGTGAGAAAAAACCAGCTGGGTCATAGCAGACTTTTTTTATAGTTCATAAAAATAAAATTTTTTTTATTTTTATTTTTTACTTTTGTATCCAGCAACTTTCTTTTTTTTTTTTTTTAATGGTAGACTTTACAGGAGGTTTCCAGACCTGTTCCCTATTGCTGATCACAAATTAACACACATTTAACTTCCTACAACTCACATGGATTATCTCATGGTTTCTGGGGTTCAGGAATCCAGGCTCAGCTCAGACGGGTTCTCTGGTTCAGAATCTCACAAAGTTGCTGACCATGGGTTAGACAGGGCTGTGGTCTCACCTGAGACTTGACTGGAGAAGAATCTACTTCTATGTTCACAGGATTTTGGCAGAATTTATTTCCTTGTGGGTTATCAGACAGGGACCCTCAGTTCCTGTGGCTGTTGGCTGAGGCCACCCTCAATGCCTTGCTGTGTGGGCCTCTCCATAGAGCAGCTTGCTCCTTAAGAACTGGCAGGGAGAAAGTCAACACAGAGTTGACCAGCAAAACAAGCACCAATCCTACACATTGCAACACCAAGCGTGATGGTGCATCTGCTTTGTTGTATCCTATTGGTTAAAAGCAGGTCACAGATCCTGACCACAATCATCAAGACTGGGTTACAGAGATGCATGAATACCCAAGGACTAGGACAACTGGGGGCTGTTTTAGTTAGCTCCTCACTACTGCAACAAAATATCTGAGCCAAGCTACTTACAAAGGAAAGAGACTTATTCAGTTTGTGTGTTAGATATTCCAAGTCCAAAGGGCATGGTGCAGGATTTGGTTCTGGTGAGGTGTCCAGGGTGGATGGGAAATTGTGTCCAGAGGAAAGATTGCATGGTAAGCCAGACACCGGAGAACGGCTGGGCCCAAATTTAGGTTTTTAGCAGCCCTCACATGAGAAATGACCTCCATGGTCATGAATCCAATGACACAAAGACCTTGCACTAGGCCTTGTCTCCCTAATGGTTCCACCCTCTATCAATAGTACCACCCCTGGGGACCAAGCCTTTAACACATGGGACTTTGGGGGATGTTCAAGATCTACACTAATATACAAACTATAACAGGACCACCCTAGAAACAGTCTGTCCTGAAGTGTGTCCCTAAGCATGTCGGCTTTCCTCTGGGTGTCTAAATATCTCATGTGGGAAGACTTAATTGGCTTTCACAATCCAAGAGCTTCCCCCACTGTGATCCAGAGTCCCTCAGGTGGGAGAGCAAGTGGCCTCCCTCCCACTTCCCCATCGAGTCACTCCTGGGGCAAAGGAACTCCCTGCTCATATATCTTCCTTGTAGTTCCAGGATAGCCTGACCCTGTACAAACCGTTCCTATGTAACTGGAATCTGTGTACCATATCTCCCATTAGAATCTCCCTGACATCATCCTGGACAAGACAGGTCTTTCAGGATCAAGATCATTTCACATCTCTCAGATACAGTCACAGTGGTGGCTTCAGTCAAGGACCAACAATGAGCTGGGAGGTGCTCAACTCATGTTGCCCCTAGCCACAGTCTAGGCTGTACATGGGACCACCACACAGGGAGGGTGTTCCCCTAGCCCAGTTCTGGAGCCACACTATGGGCTCAGGGAAAGTTTCTGGATCCCCTGGAGTACATCCAGTGGCATTCCTGGAAGAGCGGATTCCCCTGCCTCCTGATTTACAAGAGATAAGGAATATTAAATAGATCCCATACCCATCTCACAACATAGTCGAGGAAAGCCATGTGACCACTTCACAAGGAGCCCACTCTGATGTACTCAATTTTTAATCTTATGCTGTCAAGCCACACAGTACTGATCATAGGCTCCAGCAGGTCTCAACCACCAGGTTCTGGGTTATAACACTGAGTAAGGGAAGAACTTGCTCTCCAGCAACTGGAGGTAAAGGAAACACAACTCCATCTAAAGCCTGTCTGAACATTCTACCGTCCGTGTCCTATCCACAGTCAGCTTTGTATGTTCCAATCCCATAGACTTCTCCACCTCCACTGAGAGCAAACAGACCTTGGTACTCTTGTTCATCTTGTCTTGATGAATCTGACCAACAGCTGCCCCAGACCATGGTACAACAGATCTCCCATTGGAATCTTCATCTTTCAATTTCTTAAAGCTCTCAACTGGGGTTTCCGCACAAACTTGTTTGCAATCATCCAATGTCGGATGACCTGTAAGAGTTCCCTGGGACCTTCCAGCCATCCAGTGTTGCTCTAAAACCATTGATTTATGGGGAAACAACATGCATTTATCATGAGCTGGCAGTGCTCCATTCAGATTATGCCAATTATGTTGGTGACATCAAAATATCATAATCATCACCAGTGGAATCTGTGCACTCTTCCTTTTATCAGACCTCATCAGGGTGTTGACCTTGGCACATCAGTGTCACAGTGCAGCTTCTTCACAGCCTGTTTGAACTGGTGTTTTTTGGCCTTGACATCCGCAACGAACACAGGTGCATGGTTCTCTGTCTTCATCATGGCTGACTCAGGGTCAGGGGAATGTGATGAGGGCACTGGGGTCGAGCCTGTCTCTCTGGGGGATGCTCTTCCAAGGACAGTGAGTGGTGTCCAGAGACCCAGATAGGCCATAGGAATATGAGTGACCTGTGCACGCAGGAGTTTCTTTCCCCTTTATTTGATCTACTATAGAGATTAATACCACAGGAATGGTGAGGGGTTTTTTTTATTTTTATTTTTTTTTAGGTTTGCACTTTCTTCCACATCCAATGAACCAGGGATTGGATCCACCCCAAAATTCCGATGGGAATTTGACATCTGGTAACTGCTGAGGCAGAATTGCTGCCCACACCAGAGATGAACATGTAGCCATGCAGGAACTACAAGTTCCTCCACCCACCTTCTGACCTCCCAAGTCCTGAGCCTCTTGAGTTAAGAACAGTCTGGTAGACCCCACTCCATTGACACCAACTGTGGGCAGACAATGCCCACACAGACCCTCATGAGGTCTCAAATCGGATTTTCCTACAGCTCTCTCTCGACACAGCTCACAGTGAAGCCAGATGTACAGAGACATCCTCATCACCCCAAAACCAGTTCTGCAGAAGTCGACACAATCTGGGTGACCAACCATTCAACTGGATTCAGTTCCACTCCCATCTTCCAGATGAGTGCACAGGATCAAGGCACCAGCCCGCCCCACTTCAGTGCCAGGCTAAGCATTGACAAGCTACCAATTTGGGTTCTCACAGCCCTTCCTCAGGTTCAGTTAGTTGACTCCGTGGCTAATGGGTCTAAGGGAAATATATTTCGCTGCACAATTTAAAGGGTACAAACAAGCAGCCAGATGAGAAGATGGAGAGGGCAAGGGCTGGAAGGAGCCCAAGGCCCAACCATCTGGACTGGGGAGACCCTCCCAGCAGGGGGAATACTTCCTGTTTACATTAAAATAATTCCAATAACCCACTGTCCAGAACCCTGAAACACTGTATATTTGGGGAAGTTTTTGGGTCTTCATTGGCATGATTATTGATAAACTGAGTAGATGTCTCAGCGTGGATTCTTCAGATTCCCTCCACTCAAGCAGCAGGAACCATCTGGGGTGAGGCAGGTCTTAGCACCTACTATGTTACAATCACATAGCAGAGAATTTCATTATGGCTGGCAAAAGGCAGGGAGATTAGAGTTACTCTGACCCTACAGGTGAATACAAATCCTAAATTCTGTGCCTCAAGGAGGTAGGGAAGATCCAGGAACCAGGGGGCAGAAAACAAATGTATCTACATATATGAAGATCCCATAAATCACACCAGCATGAAGTCATCCACACATGGAACTGTGTCCTGGCCCAAAACCACCAGTGCCCACAAGGTCTGGGGTGGCAGATACAGCAATGCTAACCATTGCTAAGTGGGCAGCTGCTCTCAAAGAACCCCAGCCAGCAAGCAACATCATCAATGCTGTGTTCCGAGCACTGCTGACCAATCTTGCCACAACACTGAGCTTGGGAAGTTGTACATGGACCCTCTCATTTCATAAGGCTCAGCCACCACTTAATGGATGTCTAGCTCTTGCCAGGTGCACTCCAACTGTGCGATGCAGTGTTAGTGGAAAGCTACTCAACTAGCAACTTCTCAGAACGTGACTCTAGATAGGAAAATCTTATCAGGAACAGTTCTGTTTGAGATTGTGGTAACAGGTAGCATTTACAGGCTGATAAGGGCTATTACAGTCGGGACAATGGCCATATATAAGCAGCAGCTCTTGCCTGCTTCTGCACACCTTCCACTTGTCCTGCCTTCTCCAGTGTCTTGGGAGCCAGGAAGAACCATGAAGTGGCTGCTGCTGCTCGGGCTGCTGGCGCTCTCTGAGTGCATCATCCACAAGTGAGCCTGGTGACCAGCAATGGGAAGATGCCTCAAGGGGCAACTTCCCAGCCCGCTGCTGCCTCCCTGTCTATCATATTTCACCTTCCATTCTTCTCATATGCCGTCTCCCTTCTTTGTATCTCTTTCTACTCCCATCGGGAGGCAGCCGTGGTTTGGTTTCAGCCCCATCATGGTGATCTGTATCCTCGTCTCTGCACTGTACAGAGCTTCTCCCCTCCTCCTAACTTCACTTCTCCTAAACCAGTTTCCTAGTCCTTCTCTGGCCTCTGTAGCATCTCCTGAGCAGGATCCCTACCCAGTTGCCCCTCCTCCCCTAACCATGCATGCACCAATGCTCTGCCCCAGGGTCCCCCTGGTCAGAAAGAAGTCCTTGAGGAAGAACCTGATTGAGAAGGGCTTGCTGAAGGACTACCTGAAGACTCACACCCCCAACCTGGCCACCAAGTACTTGCCCAAAGCTGCCTTCGACTCAGTGCCCACTGAGACCCTGGAGAACTACCTGGATGTGAGTGCATGGACAGGTGGAAGGGGCAGCCCCAAGGACTGAGCCAGCAACAGAGAGGGTGTCTGGGGGACACGAATGACAGCCAGGTTGTGCTCCCTGGATCTCAGCAGCCAATGGCAGTCGAGGAAACTCACAATCATAATTGTTGCTGTCATTTGTTCATCATTCATTCATTTGTTCTTTCAATGTTTATTTATCCTGAATGTCCTGATAGGTGTCAGGCCTTGCGCCTGGTCCAGGGGGCAGCAGGGAGCAGTCACAGTTCCATAGGGGGAGAAAGATGGACTCACTGAGCATCAACACCTAGTGACAATCACGGTTAGGAAGAGGTCCACCAAAGGAGGAGTTACTTGTTGAGTGAGAGGTTCCTGGAGGACAGTATGGCTTCCTGGGGGGTAGTGAAGGAATAGTAGTGTCTCCAAGAGAAGGAGAAAATTCTTGCGAGCAGGAGGGCTTGTGCTCAGGCTGTTCCCATATTGAGCCTTGACATTTGAGGAAAGAAGAAAAGAGTGTGAGAAAAGTGGAGAAGGAAGGAGGGTGGTAGCAAGTGAGTCAAGGGCCATGAGTTGGACCAGTCACACAGAGGCCAGCGACTGACATAGCCTGGTCCCTAATTGCCACAGATTGATCTGAATCACTGGAGTGGTACACTCAGACTCTTAACGTGGGACCAATGGCACACCTTGGTCTTCAATAGACATGGTGTGTCCTCTGTGTGAGTAGAACATGACCAAGAGTACAAAGTGTCCTTGCCTGTGGTCAAGAGCTTTGCTTATGAGATACACAAGACCGTTTAAATAAGGGGGCTCTACTGCATACAGACCTGGTGATCTTGGTCAAGTCATTCACATTTTCTGAGCCTCAGTGTCCTGGTCTACAATACTCTTACAGTCACCATCCACGGGTGGCTGCAAGTCATTACCACCATAGAGCTTCTGGGTGTGCTTCCCACAGGCCCCAGCTGGTTCTTGGCAGAGCTCAGAAACACCATCCCATTTATTCATTTCACAAATATTTATGAAGACATACTAAATGCCAGAGGCTCGACATTTGCTGTAGACACAACAGAGAGCAAGGCAAAGTTTGAGGGCTTATATTCAAGAAAGGAAGACAAACAAACCAGCATGTGAGATGAATTATGATCATGAGAGGGGACATAAAGCATAATTATTTAATTAATAATTGTGGGAAGAGGAAAAGAAGAGGAGGGGCACTTTGGTTAAAATGGTCAGGAAAGGCTTCTTGGCAAAAGTGACTGGACAAGAGCTCTGAATGATGAAGGAGTCAGCCAAGGGATGGTCCAGGAACATACATTTTCAAAGCACAACAAACAGCCAGAGCAAAGGCCCTGGGGTGGGATGGAGCTCGTCATTGTCCAAGAATAGTATAGAAATATGGAAACTGGGGATGGTCTACCAAAGGGAAAGTGCTGGCATTGAGAATAAAACACTGAGTTTCCTTTCTTAAAATCTGCTGTCCACACTGAAGTTTGGGAATGAGAGATTCCCATGGGTTCCCTTGTTTAACTGACTTGCATATCTCCAGATCAGCAAGTTAATGGACAAGCATCTGAGGCCTAGCTGGTTGGGTGCCATAGGTTACACCCTACCCTCTGAGAAGGTGTGCTCCCCAGGAGGGTGAGACTGACATGGGCAGGGCACTTGCTGAGAGAGGACAGCAGATCTGCCTGGGGAATGAATGTTCTTAGCAGAGAACATCAGAGGCAATCAGGGAGCAGAGAAGATATCAAGGAGGTGTGAGGCGGGCTGGGATGTGAAGGAGTGTGCACTTCATGGGGAAGTGAAGAGAGGAAGAGACGATGGAGACTTGGATGAGTAGGTGCTCTGGAGGCAGGCCCAGATGGGGAGTTGCAGGTCTTTGAACTGTGCTGTCCTGGCCCCTGCAGACAGAGTACTTTGGCACCATCGGCATCGGAACCCCCGCTCAGGACTTCACCGTCATCTTTGACACTGGCTCCTCCAACCTGTGGGTGCCCTCTGTCTACTGTTCCAGTGCTGCCTGCAGTGAGTGCCTGCCATGCCCAGTCCTGTTTTCCCATGCTTTCCCTGACCACTCAGAGACTTCTCACAGCACCCACTTCAAGCCTGAAGGAGTCACTCAGGGATTTAAGGGACAGGTTTCCCCAGGCAGCTTCAAGGAGCTAGCAGTAGGCACAGGTGCTCAGGGCATAAAGTGATGACTCGAAAATGCAGAGTTAGACTCCTGGAGGAGAAAGCATATAGTATTTTTTAAAAGATTTTTTATTTTATTTATGTATTTGAGAGGTAGAGTTACAGACAGTGAGAGGGAGAAACAGAGAGAAAGGTCTTCCTTCCATTGGTTCACTTCCCAAATGGCCACTATTGTAGGAGCTGCACCAATACGAAGCCAGGAGCCAGGTGCTTCTTCCTGGTCTCCCATGTAGGTGCAGGGGCCCAAGCACTTGGGCCATCTTCTACTGGAAAGCCTGTAGAATTTTAAAGCAAGGAAGGGATGAAGTGCTGCTTGTTGGCCAGCCATGCCGAGTCCCATGTGACACAGTGGGCTAAAAGCTGGACTGAGACTCTTGAGATGAGTGTGCAACTCAATTAAAAACACAGAGACAAATCACTGCTCTGGTAATGAAGGAGACATTGTCGTTGGAAGTCACCACAATGTTTAAAGTTCCAAACTCTTCCTGCTTTCTGGCCCAGTTTTAAGAAGAGTTGTCAGTAGAATCAGGGGTGCCCTAACAAGAGCCTTGGCTGTGAAAGCACTCAGCACCATGGACAGCCACACTGCTGTGCTCAGTGCTTGCCTGGGTGCCTTGGGAGGAACTGTGGTAGGCTGGCATCATCCACCAGAGAGATGGTGCTGACTGCCCAAAACTTGCGATTGGAACCTGGAATTTCTGCCATCCAAAGGCCACCTTAAAGGTCATCCTGTAGCAAAGGTCATCTTTCTTCTCCATAGTCCCACCCAAGCCAGAAATCCCATCCCAGGAAGACATGCCCATTCCACCACCCTTGTTAGCCCTCTGGAAGTTAATGATGTCACCCTTTACCTTTGCAGGCGTCCATAACCAGTTCAACCCTGAGGACTCCTCCACCTTCCAGGCCACCAGCGAGTCTCTCTCCATCACCTATGGCACTGGCAGCATGACAGGCTTCCTGGGATATGACACTGTGAAAGTGAGCACTTGGGGGCTATGCACCCTCACACAGCCTGTGCCTCGGGCCATTTTCCAAGGACTTGGGGACCACAGTAAATGTCCCAAAGCAAGTTCACTCTAACAGTATGGATCTCAGAGATCACACAAGAAATCTAACAGACAGTGCAGGGAGGAGGTGGCAGAGCTGTCACACACACTCAGGGGTTAACCATATGAGCATAATGGGAGTGGTGCCTGGGAAACTCAGCCATGCTCAGTGCTGAATGGAGGAAGTGGGGAGAGGGGACGCAGTTGCTCAATTCTCTTTCAGCATCTCCTCCACAGCCTCCTCCTTCCTCTAGTCACATGAGCTCCACAAATCTCCAGGGCATGGCAGGGGTAAAGTGCTCCAGGTTGCTGGAGTCTGCCTTCCATCTGCCCAACCGAAATCCAAACGCACAGTGACTATCCATCCTGCAGCAATATCTCACAGTGAGTCACACACTGTGGCCACCTGACAGCAGCTGCCAAGGTTCTGCCCAATGGAGAGTCAAGCATTTCAGGGGATAGTCCCTCTTCCTGCTTTCTGTCTTGTTCCCTGGGAGCTAAGTCCTCCAGGAGATGAAGCAGGATCACTCTGAGTCCAGGGCTGGAGCCCAGAAGTGCTCCATGAACAGGTGCTCATTGTGGACCTCCTCTCTGTGCCCCCTACACAGGTTGGAAACATCGAGGACACCAACCAGATCTTTGGGCTGAGTGAGTCAGAGCCTGGCTCCTTCCTGTACTACGCTCCCTTCGATGGCATCCTGGGTCTGGCCTACCCCAGCATTTCCTCCTCTGATGCCACGCCCGTCTTTGACAACATGTGGAACGAGGGCCTGGTGTCTGAGGACCTCTTCTCCGTCTACTTGAGCTCGTAGGTTTTGGCTAGCCTGGGGCCTTTCGCACACAGACCATTTTCACTTCCCTTCCTCCCTGCCTCTCTCTTTCTCCTTTTCTCTCTCTCCTTCCCTCTCTCTCCCTCTCTGACAAACAAACAGTCTTCATTCATTGTTATTACCAGCATAAGTTTTTGTCATTTGATTTCTTCAGTTTCAATAATCATTAGCCATTTGCTTGCCAGGGCCAGTTGCTTCAATCTTGGCCCTCAAAAGACACTACTTAAAGTGAACCCTCTTAAAAGAGTGTCAAGATTCACAGAAAAAAATGAAAAGACATGATTAGAGCATATGAAGGGACATAAAAAAGTTCCTGGAAAGTGAAAATAAAAAATACATTTAGGGAGTGGGTGCCTGGTTCAGTGTTTAAGTCACTCTGTGTGGTGCCCGCATCTCTTATCAAGTGACTGGGTTGAGTCCTGGCTCCTCTTTTTAGATGCGGCTTCATCATACTGCCCACCCAAGGAAGGAGCAAGCAAAAACTGAAGTACTTAAGTCACTGTCATCCACATAGAAGACCCAGATTGAGTTCTGTGATGCTGGATTCATTCTGGGTCAGCCCTGGCTGGTGCTGACATTTGCATAATCAATCACTAGATGGAAGATGCCTGAATGTCTCTCTCAATCTCTCTTTCAAATTAAAAATACATAAAATATTAGTTTACTTTAGTGCAAAAATTTTGAAACACATCATGGTTTTTTATAGCATGCATTTTTCCAGGAACATTTTGCAAATTTCTTGTATGCACAGACTCCAATATATATTTTGCCCCAATATGAATTATTTTAATTCTATTTTTCTAGGAAAAATGAAGTATCCTCATAGCAGATATGCAAACCATGAATTAATGAATTCCTGTCTTCTCCCCTACCCCTCCTTTTTCCACAGTGATGACGAGAGTGGCAGCGTTGTGATGTTTGGTGGCATTGATTCTTCTTACTACACTGGAAGCCTGAACTGGGTGCCTGTTTCTTATGAGGGCTACTGGCAGATCACTCTGGACAGGTGAGAGTGCCCTGCTGCATAGCATCCTGGCCTGATCCCATATCCCACTTCTTTATGGACTTGTTGTCGATCTGATGTCCAGATCTACCTGGAACAGCCAGTACAGGGGAGAACTGGAAACTGGTCAACCCACGGAGAGCCCAGAAAAGGCACCTCACTTGAAGGGGAGGAAAGGGCGGTCTGGGAGCCCAGCTCCACAAAAAGGATGGGACAGCTACTTCCCTGTGGTCAGGAGGCATGCCCTCACCCAGCACATTTGGGAGGATACAGAAACCTACCTGTCCATACCTCTCAGCATTTAAGGGACCAAGAATGCATTACACAAACTGCCTCTGTAGCAAGAATATCACTAGCAGTCTAGGATTGGGGCAAAATGGCTAGGAAACTGTCCCAGCCAAGCATGCCCTGACCCATTGAAGCCTGAATTCCAGTGATTCTGACCCCTCAAGAGGGTCCAACTAGGGTCACCACTGTAACCTCTTGGGATTCAGGGTACCCTCCCTTGCCTGTCCTACTTAGCATCACCATGGATGGAGAGACCATCGCTTGTGCTGATAGCTGCCAGGCCATTGTGGACACGGGCACCTCTCTGCTGGCTGGCCCCACCAGCGCCATTTCCAACATCCAGAGCTACATTGGAGCTTCTGAGAACTCTGATGGCGAGGCAAGTCCAGCCCCAAATGCTCTCTGCTAGACACTTGTGGGGGGAGTGCCATGCACAAAGAATGAGCCCCTTCTAACCCCCACACTCACACCTTCCAGATGATCGTCAGCTGCTCATCCATGTACTCCCTGCCCAACATTGTCTTCACCATCAATGGAGTCCAGTACCCTGTGCCCGCCAGTGCCTACATCCTGGAGGTAAGGGAGCACTCGGCCAGGCGCCAGACGGGCCACACAAAAGGAGGCTGCACACTGCCCTCTGCAGGAGGGATTTCACACTTCTCTCTGCTGATGCTAAGAGGCAGACTGACCCCTGCTCTGCATGGCCAGTAGACAAAAAGAGCCTATCACATCCATGCAGGAGTGAGAATTGGAGGAAGCCCCTAAAGGAATAGTGAGGCAAAAGATGATGGTGGGAAAAGGGGATTCTGATATTTAGACCTGTATCTGACTCCCTGGTCTCAATCTGCTGCCCATCATTTCTGATCAAGGTGCATGTCCTCTCAGCATTCATTTCCTCAGCTAAAACCGGAGGTGTCAGCTCATCCCCCCATGTGTGCACTTAGGGGGTTTGGTAAGACTGAGCACAATTCAGTCCAACAACCTTCAAAAAACTCCTGGCTTCCTACTACATGGGCTGAGCTTACTCTGTGAGAAGTATTCATACCTGGTGCCTTCTCTAGGCAAGTGCAGCCTTGCAGCCAAGGCTGAGCAGAGTAACACAGGGAGGAGGAGGAACCCCTGGCTGGCAGCTGTGCCACGGGTGGCAACAGAAATAATGAGAAGTGGCTACGCCCTCAGGGAATCCAAATCTCCTTCCCAGAATCTGACTTCAACTTCTGCCTAAACCCCGGTGCTGAGGTCAGGGTTCCTGTGTCTGCCAATGGCAGCATACAATGCCTGGCAATCCATCCCATCAAGAGTGCAGGGATCGGTTTCTGCAGGCTGATCCCAGCCCAGCAACAGCCACATCCCTGGAAAATGAGCCACAAATCCCCTCTTGGCATGGCACTTGCAGCCAGAGGCAGGAGCCATTCATGGTTATCTCCCAGTGCTTGTAACCCTCACCCTGTTCCCCATCTCCTGTGCTATTCTCTGCTCTACAGGAAGATGACGCCTGCATTAGTGGCTTTGAGGGCATGAACCTCGACACCTACACTGGCGAGCTCTGGATCCTGGGTGACGTCTTCATCCGCCAGTACTTCACCGTCTTCGACCGAGCCAACAATCAGCTGGGCCTGGCTGCCGCAGCTTAAGCCTGCAGCTTTGAAACCACGTCCCAGCAGATTTGGCCTAGTCCTGCAACCCCTGTAGGTGGACGGACTTCTCCTGATTGTTCTTCCAGAAACACAGTCAGCTTCCAATAGAAGTAGATGGTTGGCCCTGTTCCCACTCACACCCATAATGTAGAATAAAACAGCTGATGAAAACATGTTTGTGGCTCCTTCTCCTCACTAGTATGTCTCCTCCCGTTGCTGGGGTCAGAACACCAGGCAGACAAGCAGAAATGACCATGTCTCCTTGGACAGCAGCAAACACAGTGACATTTCGTAACTGGGCCAGAAGCAATTGAGTGAGAGGCAGAGTGAGAAAAAGGACATGGAAGGGGTGAACGGGACACAGATGCCATTTGGGAGTATTCAAAAGCTGGAATGATTCTATTCAAAACACCTTTGAAAGGCTGGTTGCAAATTCTGTATATAGGCTAAACTAAAGGGCATGACACAGGAATCCTAGCTCAGAAAAACTGTTCTCTCTATATATATGATTTTCAATAATTAGAAATTAACATTTCAGATTCTATGTCAATACAAAATTGCTTTTCATTAAAGGGAGCTCTTGTTAGAAAGAAGTGTGCAGCAAACACAGCCTAAGCAGTGTGTTCCAGGGAATGGTGCTAGGCTCTGTAAGCCTCTCTCTCTCCCCCTCTCTTTTACTAAAAATTTACTTATTTATTTTAGAGGCAGAGTAACAGGGACAGGGAGAGACAGAGAGAGGTCTTCCATCTGCAGGTTCAACAGCCAAATAGCTGCAACAGTGGAGCTTGACTAATCGGAAGCCAGGAGCCAAGAGTTTCTTCTGTGTTTCCCACGCAGGTTCAGGGGCCCAAGCACTTGTGCCATCTTCCACTGCCCTCCCAGGCCATCAGAAGGGAGGGAGGCAGACTGGAATTGGAGCAGCTGGGACTTGAAGTGGTGCCCATATGGGATGCCAGCACCACAGGCAGAAGCTTAACTCACTATGCTACAGTGCCGCTCTCTAAGTCCTCTCTTTGGGCCTCAGTCTCCCAACTTGGTGGAAAGCAGAGCACAAAAGAGTACCAGGTCAGGAATAAGAAAGACAGAGGCCTGGGCTTCAGTCCAACCCTGCCCACCACCAGAGTCTGTGTTTGCCCACCTGCAAATAGACAGAGTAGCAGCATCTGTGCCTAGACACTCCTGAGAGTTTTTGAGTGATACAACACACATAAAATGCTTGGTATATGCAGCACCAGTTCATCTCAAAAACTCTGGGGCAATGACAATGACCAACTTGCAGTGGAATGTTCACCTGTTATAACAAAGCCGCAGAGAAAGCATTTGATAAAATACAACACCCTTTCATGATGAAAACTCTAAGCAAATTGGTTATGGAAGGAACATTCCTCAATACAATCAAAGCAATTTATGAAAAACCCACGGCCAACATCCCACTGAATGGGAGAAAAGTTGGAAGCATTTCCACTGAGATCTGGTACCAGACAAGGATGCCCACTCTCACTAATGATGTTCAATATAGTTCTGGAAGTTTTAGCCCGAGCTATTAGGCAAGAAAAAGAAATTAAAGGGATACAAATTGGGAAGGAAGAAGTCAAACTATCCCTCTTTGTAGATGATATGATTCTTTATTTAGGGAATTCAAAGAACTCTACTGAGACTATTGGAATTCATAGAAAAGTTTGGCAAAGTAGCAGGATATAAAAGCAATGCACAAAAATCAACAGCCTTTGTATACACAGGCAATGCCACGGTGGAGGAAGAACTTCTAAGATCAATCCCATTCACGATAGCTACAAAACAATAAAATACCTTGGAATAAACTTAACCAAGGACGTTAAAGATCTCTACGATGAGAATTACAAAACCTTAAAGAAAGAAATAGAAGAGGATACCAAAAAATGGAAAAATCTTCCATGCTCATGGATTGGAAGAATCAATATCATCAAAATGTCCATTCTCCCAAAAGAAATTTATAGATTCAATGCAATACCAATCAAGATACCGAAGATCTTCTTCTCAGATCTACAAAAAATGATGCTGAAATTTATATGGAGACACAGGAGACCTCGAATAGCTAAAGCAATCTTGTCCAACAAAAATGAAGCTGGAGGCATCACAATACCAGATTTCAGGACATACTACAGGGCAGTTGTAATCAAAACAGCATGGTACTGGTACAGAAACAGATGGATAGACCAATGGAACAGAATTGAAACACCAGAAATCAACCCAAACATCTACAGCCAACTCATATTTGATCAAGGGTCCAAAACCAATCCCTGGAGTAAGGACAGTCTATTCAATAAATGGTGCTGGGAAAATTGGATTTCCACGTGCAGAAGCATGAAGCAAGACCCCTACCTTTCACCTTGCACAAAAATCCACTCAACATGGATTAAAGAATTAAATCTATGACCAGACACCATCAAATTATTAGAGAGCATTTGAAAAACCCTACAAGATATAGGTACTGGCAATGACTTCTTGGAAAACACCCCAGAAGCACAGGCAGTCAAAGCCAAAATTAACATTTGGGATTGCATCAAATTGAGAAGTTTCTGTACTGCAAAAGAAACAATCAGGAGAGTGAAGAGACAACCGACAGAATGGGAAAAATATTTGCAAACTATGCAACAGATAAAGGGTTGATAACCAGAATCTACAAAGAAATCAAGAAACTTCACAAGATCAAAACCAACAACCCACTTAAGAGATGGGCCAAGGACCTCAATAGACATTTTTCAAAAGAGGAAATCCAAATGGCCAACAGACACATGAAAAAATGTTCAAGATCACTAGCAATCAGGGAAATGCAATTCAAAACCACAATGAGGTTTCACCTCACCCCGGTTAGAATGGCTCACATGCAGAAATCTACCAACAACAGATGTTGGAGAGGATGTGGGGGAAAAGGGACACTAACCCACTGTTGGTGGGAATGCAAACTGGTTAAGCCACTATGGAAGTCAGTCTGGAGATTCCTCAGAAATCTGAATCAAGCCCTATCATACAACCCAGCCACCCCACTCCTTGGAATTTACCTAAAGGAAATGAAATTGGCAAACAAAAAAAGCTGTCTGCACATTAATGTTTATTGCAGCTCAATTCACAATAGCTAAGACCTGGAACCAACCCAAATGCCCATCAACAGTAGACTGGATAAAGAAATTATAGGACATGTACTCTATAGAATACTATACAGCAGTAAAAAAACACAATGAAATCGGTCATTTGCAACAAGATGCAGGAATCTGGAAAACATTATGCTGAGTGAATTAAGCCAGTCCCAAAGGACAAATATCACATGTTCTCCCTGATCGGCGACAACTAACTGAGCACCAAAAGGGAAACCTGTTGAAGTGAAATGGACACTATGAGAAACAGTGACTTGATCAGCTCTTGTCCTGACTGTTGATGTACAATGTAATACGTTATCCATTTTAGTATTTTTTTTTATTTGTTTTGTTCTAGTACTATTGGTTGAACTCTGTAATTAACATACAATTATTCTTAGGTGTTTAAATTTTAACTGAAAAGTGATCCCTGTTGAATATAAGAGTGGGAATAAGATAGGGAGGAGATGTACAATCTGGGACATGCTCAATCGGACTTGCCCCAAATGGCGGAGTTAGAAACGTGCCAAGGGATTCCAATACAATCCCATCAAGGTGGCATGTACCAATGCCATCTCACTAGTCCAAGTGATCAATTTCAGTTCACAACTGATCACATTGATAGGTCTAAGAGTCAAAGGATCACACAAACAAGACTAGTGTCTGCTAATACTAACTGATAGAATTAAAAAGGGAGAGAACAATGCATCATGGGAAGTGGGATACATAGCAGACTCATAGAAATGGGAAATTTATATTTACTAAATAAAAAAAAATAAAAAAAAAATCACAAAGCAGTATCTAATCATTTTTAACCTAAAGGATGTCTAGACTCATTGTTGGTTTCCAGCCCAACAGCGCTAACAGAAATCCATCACCCACAGAGCTGCAGAGTTGCCCACAGACAGAATATACATTTCAGATATCAATGGAATTTACATGGACAGATTTTCTAAGAATAAATTCCAGCTATCAAAGAAAAAATTCACCATTTTCCTAAAAGTTTACAAAGTGTAAAATCAGCCACACTGAAGGTACTTTATACACATAGCAAATGGGGAGAGTTGAAATTCTAGCACTAGGGCCGGCATCATGGCTCACTTGGTTAATCTTCCGCCTGTGGTGTCAGCATCCCATATGCATACTGGGTTCTAGTCCCAGTTGTTCCTCTTCCAGTACAGCTCTTTGCGGTGGCCAGGGAGGGCAATGGAGGATGGCCCAAGTGCTTGGGCCCCTGAACCCGCATGGGAGACCAGGAGGAAGCACCTGGCTCCTGGCTTCGGATTGGCATATCTCTGGCCGTAGTGGCCATTGGGGGCGAACCAACAGAAGGAAGACCTTTCTCTCTGTCTCTCTATCACTGTCTAACTCTGTTAAATAAAAAAGAAATCCTAGCGTGATTGGCACATGGGGAAGCGGTGTCACTCAGGATCCCTAGAAGCCCATCTGGAATTATGCTATGGGCTAAGGAACTGCTCCTGACATCCCTGTCACTGCCCTATACCCACATGGTCCAGGTGAGTACTGGCTGGTCACCACCTTCCTGCCCTCATCGTTGCAGCCAGCAGAGGCATAGGACAAGGGGATGATGAGAGCCGTGGCCTATCCAGGATCCATGGACAGGGGCAGCTGGTCTTACTCTGCTCACATTCACCCCAGCACACTGGGCAGCACTGCCTGTGGGGTAGAAAGGGTAGGGGCAGGTGATAAGGCTATCTATGTGTGAACAGGCTTCCGAGTCCAGGTGAGGACATGGAAAATGCACAAAGTCCTTGCTCATGGCAGCTTATGGGCACTCAGGGAGCCAACGGTTGCCTGTCAGAGCAGCCAATGTCAGGGGAGACAGGCATACGGGGTACACGCGTCAACCAATGAGATCCATCTTCTCACTGGCACATGCATCCCATGAGTGCAGGGTCCTGGCCTTGTCTGTGATGTCCCCTATCAGCAGGTGCCTGTGGAACAAACGCATGAACTGCCCGGGGAAAGTGAGCACCAAACACCCAGGAGAAAGAGGGGCCAGAAAAAGCATTTGGCTGAAAGCCAACAGGGCCAAAATACAGCTGGCCCCTAGAGGCTATATTCATGAGTGCCCTGTGGTTCTCAGTCTCTCTGTGGACCTGGTCCCTTCCAGCATGTAGGCAGCTGAAGCTCCAGACACCTGGAGAGGTGCGGCGTCTGCATTGCCAGTTTCACCACAGCAGGGAACAAGAATCTGTATTCATTTTTCCCATTAAAAATTATAATGTTGCCTAACGTGCTTTTTCACTCTGAGTGGCAGTCCAGCTTAGGAGTCAGAGATGCATGATGGGACTTCGATAAGTTCAGTTATACCTCTGCCCATCCATGCCTCCCCTTTCCCTCAACCGGACCTGCAGCTGGCTGGGAGAAGCCATATTCGCTCTTTTTTGTTTGTTTGTTTGTTTTTGTTTTGTTTTGACAGGCAGAGTGGATAGTGAGAGAGAGAGAGACGGAGAGAAAGGTCTTCCTTTTTGCTGTTGGTTCACCCTCCAATGGCCGCCACGGCCAGCGCGCTGCGGCCTGTGCACCGCGCAATTGAGCAAAGAAATCAGAATGAAATTCTAGATATGAAGAATTCAATAGAGCAAATAAAAATACAGTGGATAGTCTCAAAAATAGAATAAATGAAACAGAAGAACGAATATCAGAACTACAAGACAAATTTCTGCAAATAATACAGTCAGACCAAACACAAGAAGAAGAAATCAGGAAATTGAAAAACAAGTTGGAGATCTGCAAGATTCTATCAAACGATCCAACATGGGGATCCTAGGAATTCCAGAAGGCATTGAAAGAGAGAAAGGATTAGAAGGCCTTTTTAATGAAATAATAGCAGAGAACTTCCACCCTCTGAAAAGAAAGAGACATTCAAGTTCAAGAAGTACACAGCACCATTTATTGAATAGACTGTCCTTGCTCCAGGAATTGGTTTTAGATCCTTGATCAAATCTAAGTTGGCTGTAGATGTTTGAGTTGATTTCTGGTGTTTCAATTCTGTTCCATTGGTCTATCCATCTGTTTCTGTACCAGTACCATGCTGTTTTGATTACAACTGCCCTGTAGTATGTCCTGAAATCTGGTATTGTGATGCCTCTGGCTTTGTTTTTGTTGGACAAGATTGCTTTAGCTATTCAAGGTCTCTTGTGCCTCCATATGAATTTCACCATCATTTTTTCCAGATCTGAGAAGAAAGTCTTTGGTATCTTGATTGGTATTGCATTGAATCTATAAATTGCTTTTGGAAAATGGACATTTTGATGATATTGATTCTTCCAATCCATGAGCATGGAAGATTTTTCCATTTCTTGGTATCCTGTTCTATTTCTTTCTTTAAGGTTTTGTAATTCTCATCGTAGAGATCTTGAACGTCCTTGGTTAAGTTTATTCCAAGGTATTTGATTGTTTTTGTAGCTATTGTGAATGGGATTGATCTTAGAAGTTCTTCCTCAGCCATGACATTGTCTGTGTATACAAAGGCTGTTGATTTTTGTGCATTGATGTTATACCCTGCTACTTTGCCAAACTCTTCTATGAGTTCCAATAGTCTCTTAGTAGAGTTCTTTGGGTCCCCTAAATAAAGAATAATATCATCTACAAAGAGGGATAGTTTGAGTTCTTCTTTCCCAATTTGTATCCCTTTAATTTCTTTTTCTTGCCTAATAGCTCGGGCTAGAACTTCCAGAACTATATTGAATAGCAGTGGTGAGAGTGGGCATCCCTGTCTGGTACCAGATCTCAGTGGAAATGCTTCCAACTTTTCCCCATTCAATAGGATGTTGGCTGTGGGTTTTTCATAGATTGCTTTGATTGTATTGAGGATTACCGATGCCATAAACAGGAGTGTCAATTTGTAAAGTCAACAACAGGAGTCACTGTGTACTTACTCCTCATGTAGGATCTCTGTCCTTAATGTGCTGTACATTGAGGCTTAATGCTATAACGAGTATTCAAATAGTATATTTCACTTTGTGTTTCTATGGGGGTGCAAACTGTTGAAATCTTTACTTAATGTATACTAAACTGATCTTCTGTTAAAAAAAAGAAGAAATTAGCAATTCCCAACTTGACTCTCACTAGGATTAAACATGACAATAGGTCTGATCTGATTTCATCATCATTTTAAAAATCATCTATTATTTTTCACTTTATGTATCTGTGTGGGAGCAAACTGTTGAAATCTTTACTTAGTGTATGCTAAACTGATCTTCTGTATATAAATAGAATTGAAAATGAATCCTCATGTGAATGGAAGGGGAGAAGGAATGGGAAAGGGGAGGGTTGCGGGTGGGAGGGACGTTACGGGGGGGAAGCCATTGTAATCCATAAGCCGTACTTTGGAAATTTATATTCATTAAATAAAAGTTAAAAAAAAAGAAGTACGCAGAACTCCCAACAGACAAGACCAGAAAAGTTCCTCGCCTCGACACATAGTGACAAAGCTCTCCTCGGTAACACATAAAGAAAAGATCCTAAAATGTGTTGGAGAGAAAGCCAAATCACATTCAGAAGAAACCCGATTAAACTGGCCCCAGACTTCTCACCACAAACCCCACAGGCAAGGAGAGAATGGTGAGACACACTCTACGTCCTAAGAGAAAAAATTGTCAATCCAGATTACCGTACCCTGCAAAACTCTCATTTATGAATGAAGGAGAAATAAAGATCTTCCATAGCAAACAGAAGTTGAAAGAATTTATAAGTACTCACCCAGCCCTAGGAAACATGCTCAAACACACGATACACACAGAAACACAGAAACAGGAACACCACTGGAAAAGTAGATAATTACCCAGCAAAAGAAAAAGTGACTCCAAAGTACATAAACAGAACTATTTACAGAAATATGGCAGGGCAAAGTCGGTACTTAACAACAGTAAAACTGGATGTAAATGGTCTCAATTCCCCAGTTAAAAGACACAGATTGGCTGAATGGATTAAGAAAGAAAACCCGCCTATTTCCTGCCTAAATGAAACACATCTTACCCACGAAGATGCTCTCAGACTGAAAGCGAAAGGATGGAAAAAGATAATCCATGCTAAAAGGAAAAAAAGAGCTGGTGTGGCCAACCTAATATCAGACAAGATGGACTTTAATGCAAAACCATCAAGAGAGACAAAGAAGGACACTATATAATGATCAAAGGACCAATTCAACAGAAATATGTGACCATTATAAATGTATATACACCCAATCACAGGGCACCTGGCTATTTAAAAGAAATGTTAAAGGATTTAAAGCAAGATTTAGATCCAAATACAACAGAAATGGGGGACTTCACTACCCCAATCTCAGCAATGGAAAGATCAATGAAACAGAAAATCAATAAGGAACACAGAGTTAATCGACACCATAGACCAACAGACCTGGAAGATATCTACAGAACCTTCCAACCTACAGCCAAAGAGTACACATATTTCTCTCTGGTACATGGAACTTGCTCTAGCCTTGACCACATTGCTAGGCCATAAAGCAAGTCTCACCAAATGAAAAAAATCAAAGTTATACCAGGCATCTTCTAGAATCACAATGCAATGAAGCTAGAAATCAACAACTCAAGAAACCACACATCATATTCAAATACATGGAGAATGAACAACATGTTACTGAATGAACAGTGGATCATAGAAGAAATCAAAGGAAAAATCAAAAAATTTCTGGAAACAAAGATGACAATATAACATACCAAAATTTGTGGGATACAGCAAAAGCAGTGTTAAGAAGAAAATTTAATAGCGATTGGCACCTACATCAAGAAACTAGAAAGGCACCAAATAAATGAACTATCTATGCACCTCAAGGATCTAGAAAAAGAAAAAAAAAAACAGAAAACTAAACCCAACACCAGTAGAAGGAAAGAAATAATTAAAATTAGATAAGAATTTAACAAAATTGAAACAAAAAATACAAAAGATCAGCAAAATAAAGAGTTGGCTTTTTGAAAAAAAATAAACAAAATTGATACATCATTGGGCCAGCTAACCAAAAAAAAAAAAAAAAGGAGAGAAAAGACCAAAATCAATAAAATTAGAGATGAAAAAGGAAATGTAAAACAGACACCACAGAAATAAAAGAATTATCAGAAATTACTACAAATAGCTATATGCCAACAAACTGGGAAACCTAGAAGAAATGGACAGATTCCTGGAGACATACAAACTACCTAAATTGAGCCATGAAGCCAGAAATCCTAAACAGACCCATCACTGAGACAGAAACCGCGTCAGTAATAAGAGCCCTACCAACAAAGAAAAACCTAGGACTGGATGGCTTTACTGCTGAATTCTACCAAACATTTGAAGAAGAACAAACTAATTCTTCTCAAGCTATTCAAAACAATTGAAAGGGAGGGAATCCTCCCAAATTCATTCTATGAAGCCAAAATCACCTTATTTCCTAAATCTGGAAAAGATGCAACAGAGATAGAAAACTATAGACCAATTTCCCTGATGAACATAGATGCAAAAATCCTTAACAAAATTCTGGCCAAATTGAATTCAAGAACACATCAGGAAGATCATTCTCCCAATCAAGTGGGATTTATCCCTAGTATGCAGGGATGGTTCAACATTCACAAATCAATCAATGTGATACACGACATTAACAAACTGCAGAAGAAAAACCATATGATTATCTCAATAGATGAAGAGAAGGCATTTGATAAAATACAACACCCTTTGATGATGAAAACTCTAAACAAATTCAGTCTAGAAGGAACACTGCTCAACATAATCAAGGCAATTTATGAAAAACCCATGGCCAGTATCCTATTGAATGGGGAAAAGCTGGAAGCATTCCCTTTGAAATCTGGAACCAGACAAGGATGTCCATTCTCTCCATTGCTCTTCAATAGAGTCCTAATAGCTTTAGTCAGAGCCATCAGGCAAGAAAAAGAAATCAAAGGATTTCAGATTGGTAAAGATGAAGTCAAACTATCCCTATTTGTAGATGATATGATTATATAATTAGGGGAACCGAAAGACTCCACTAGGAGACTACTGGAACCCATAAAAGAGTTTGGTAGAATAGCAGGATATAAAATCAACACACAGAAAACAACAGCCTTTGTATATACAGATAATGAAAAGGCTGAGAATGAACCTCTAAGATCAATCCCATTCACAATAGCCTAAAAAAATAAATACCTTGGAATAAATTTAACCAAGGAGGTCAAAGATCTCTAGGATGAGAATTATAAAACTCTAAAGAAAGAAATAGAAGAAGACATAAAAAATGGACAAGACTTTCATGTTCATAGATTGGAAGAATCAATATCAAAATCTCCATTCTTCTGACAATAATTTACAGATTCAATGCAATACCAATTAAAATACCAAAGACATCCTTCTCAGATCTAGAAAAAATGATGCTGAAATTCATTTGGAAACACAAGAGACCTAAGATAGCTAAAGCCATCTTGTACAACAAAAACAAAGCCAGGGGCATCACAATACCAGATTTCAAGACATACTACAAGGAATTATAATGAAAACAGCCTGGTACTGGTACAAAAAAAGATGGATAGACCAATGGAGTAGACAGAAATGCCAGAAATCAATCCAACCATCTACAAGCAACTTATGTCCGAGTAAGCAGCTAAAACCATTCCCTGGAGCAAGGACAGTCTATTCAACAAGTGGTGCTGGGAAAACTGGATCTCCACATGCAGAAGGATGAAGCAAGACCACTACCTTACACAAAAATCCATTCACATATATTAAAGACCTAAATCTATGGGGCTGGTGCCGTGGCGCACTAGGTTAATCCTCCACCTGCAGCGACGGCATTCCATATGGGCACTGGGTTCTAGTATCGGTTGCTCCTCTTCCAGTCCAGCTTTCTGCTGTGGTCCAGGAAAGCAGTGGAGGATGGCCCAAGTGGTTGGGCCCCTGCACCCACATGGGAGACCAGGAAGAGGCACCTGGCTCCTGGCTTTGGATCAGCGTAGCTCCATCCATTGCAGCCATTTGGGGGTGGGGGGGGGCGTGGATCTGCAGATGGAAGACCTTACTCTCTGTCTCTCTCTCTGACTGTCTGTAACTCTACTTGTCAAATAAATTAATTAAAAAAATAAAAAAGACCTAAATCTACAACTGAATACCATCAAATTATTAGAGAACATTGGAGGAACTCTGCAAGACATTTCCTAGGCACAAAAGTTCCTGGAAAAGACTCCAGAGGCACAGGCAATAAAAACCAAGATTAACAAGTGGGATTACATCAAGCTGAGAAGCTTCTGTACAGCAAAAGAAACAGGAAAGTAAAGAGGCAACCAACAGAATGGGAGAAATTAATTGCAAACCATGCAACTGATAAAGGCTTAATAACAAGAATATATAAAGAGATCAAGAAACTCCAGAACAACAAAATAAACAACCCAGTTAAGAAATCAGCAAAGAACTTACACAGAAATTTCTCAAAAAAGGAATCCAAATGGCCTAAAAACACATGAAAAAATGCACAGGATCACTAGCCATCAGGGAGATACAAATTAAAACCACAATGAGGTTTCACCTTACCCCAGTTAGAATGGCTTTCATACAGAAATCAACAAACAACAAATGCTGGCAGGGAATGGGGGAAAAAGTACCCTAATCCAGTGTAAGTGGGAATGCAAACTGGTAAAGCAACTATGGAAGACAATTTGGAGATAGCACAGAAATCTGAAGATAGTCCTACCATACAACTCAGCATCCCACTTGTTGGAACTTACCCAAAGGAAATGAAATCAGCAAATAAAAGAGTCTTCTGTACCTCCATGTTTATTGTAGCTCAGTTCACAATATCCAAGACATAGAATCAACCTAAATGCCCATTAACAGAAGACTGGATAAAGAAATTATGGATATGAACTCTATGGAATACACCACAGCAGTTAAAAAAATGAAATCTGGTCATTTGAAATTAAACGGATGAATCTGAAAAACATCATACTTAGTGAAATAAGCCAATCCCTAAGGGATAAATGACATGTTCTCCCTGCTCTGTGATAACTAACAGAGCACCTAAAAGGTAACCTGTAGCAGTTAACTGACACTACGAGAAGCAATTACTTGAACAGTCCTTGTCTTGACTCCCAAGGAACAGTTTATTATTTCATTTTATTTATCTTTTTATTCTTTTTTTCTCTACTTAATATCATTGATTAAACTCATTACTTAACATAGAGTTAATCATAGATGTATTAAGTCAGTTGAAAATAGATTCCAGTTAAAAATAATAGTGGGAGTGAGAGAGAGAGGAGATGAAGAGAGAAGCACACAATCCCACAAACTTACCCCTAATGGTGAAGCTAAAAACTTGTCAGGGGACTCCAAATACCTTTTAGCTGGATGGAACTTATCCCACCTTATGTAATAAAGTGATCATATTAAGTGTGGAATTGATTATATAGATAGGGCCAAAAGTCCAAAGGATCACATAAATAAGACCAAGTGTCTGGTAATGACAATAGATATAATTACAAAGGAGAGAAAGTTTCAACATGGGAAGCAGTCCACACACCAGACTCATAGAATGACAAACACCCTAAACAGCACTCTGACCTCAGAATCAGCCCCTAAGGCATTCGTATCTGACTGAAAATATCATGAGTGCATTTCAGGCATGGAAAGCCAAGACACTGTGACAAAAATGGCTCTGCATGAAATATCTCTGTGCGTGAGACCCCAGTGGAAAGAAGTGGCCATCAAAGAAGGATGTACTTTTCTCTGAAGGGAGGAGAAAACTTCTACTTTGCATATGGCCTTGTCTAAATAACGATGGAGTTTGTGGACTCAAAAGGCTTCCATGGCCTTGGCAGCTCATGTCAAGAGCCTTGGGTGTTGACGTCAAAAAACAAGAGTGTTAATCATTAAATTAACAACAGGAGTCACTATGCCCTAAATTTCCATGCAGGACCTCTGTCCTCAAAGAGTTGTATTATAAGAATAAATGGTAAAACTACTACTCAAATAGTACTTTATACTTTATGTGTCTGTGTGGGTGCAAACAGTTGAAATCTTTACTTAGTATACAGTTCGTCTTCTGTATATAAGTCAATTAAAATGAATATTAATGGAAAATGGAATGGGAGAGGGAGTAGGAGGTGGGATGAGAGTGGGGGTGGGAGAGCAGGAATGGGGGAAAGAAACACTATAACCATAAAAGCTGTATATATGAAATCTATATTCATTAAATAAAAAACTTTTAAAAAACTCTACAAGACCCGAAGGAATGAAAAAGTGAATTAACTTTTGCCAATTCTATGGATAAAATAATGGCATCTTATTATTATTTTGATTTGCATTTTCCTAACTAATACAGAGAATCAACACCTATATATGTTTTGCTTTTGAATTTCCTTTTCATGTTTTAGCCCATTTTTCAACTCAGTTATCTTTTTCATCTTATCAGTCTGTAAAACTCTTTTGGATTCATGATGGAAATTGACTCTGTCTATTAAACTTACTACAACTGTATATTAAAATAAACATAATATGTCTGTAAAAAATTCAAGGTGTGGTGATGACACAGTAGGGAAAGCCAGAATGCCCACTTTAAGCATTGGTTCAAGTCCCAGACACTCTGTTTAAAATTCAATTCCCTACAAATTTGATTGATAAAGTAGTGGAGGATGACTTGTGTCCCTGCTACCCACATTGGAAACCAAGGTAGAGTTTCTGCTCCTGGCTCAAGCTGCACCAGCCTGGCTCTTCATCTGTGCTTTTCTGTGTGTCCATCAAGTGCCATAAGCAAGAACTTTGTGTATTTCTGTGTCCTACAGCTGGACTCAAAAGCCTATACACCAGTGGACTGCCCCATCAATTGCCCCTACCCTTTCCACCCTAATAGGTAGTGCTATTCAGTATGCCAGGGTGAGTGAAGCCAGGGTGAGACCAGCTACCCCATCCAAGGCTCCTTTGCTGGCTATGGCCCTCACAGGCCCCTGTGTCCTGTGCCTCTGTGGCTGCAACTTGAGGGCAGGAAGGTGGTGAACAACCAAGTGCTCACCTGGACTTTGTGTGTATAGGGCAGTGATTGTGTCAGGGGCATCAGGATCAGTTCCTTGAGCCCATGGCACAGTCCGGGTTGGGCTCCTAGTGAGAGGAAACTCCTGGGTTGGTGCCCCTTCCCCATGTGCCCTCGATGCTAGGATTTCAACTCTCTCCATTTGCTATGAGCATAAAGTACCTTCAGTGAGAGTAAACCAGTGGATTGAAGATCATTCTCACTCTCTGCTACTCCTCTCTGTCTCTCTTTCTGCATTCAAACAAATAATAAGTATTTCAAAAATTAAATGCTAAAGGTTGATGCAGACTGATAATAAATTACTTGGAAAATACATAGCCCTGAGCTAAGACCTTGATGGAAAGCTCTGGGTGATGGTGTCGCAAGGCCTATCAGCTCCATAGCACCTGTCACACTTACGTGCTCCATCTCTGGCTTGCCAGGAATGGTTTGTTCAACCTCATTCTTTTGAATAATCTGATATGTTCATGAAACATTGCTGAACACCTGGGCCCTTGGCATGGGAGGCCTGCATTAGACTCTATGCCCAGTGCACCACAAGACTAGGCCTTGGCACACTGAGTTCCATGCAGGGCTAATGGCAGGGTAAACGTTCTTGTCTTATCTTTGCTGGGCCAGCCTGGTACAGTGAGATTACACAGCTTCTTTGCTACCAGCACTGGATCAGCCCTGGCTTCTGATCAGATGGCCCAGAGTCAGGATTCCCCTCAGTCTCTCAAGAGTTTAGGTAAAGGGGACATGAGGACAGCTTTTCTTGGTACCCCTGAGCTGGCCATCACAAAATGCACAAGTACACTGTAACCCAGGACAGAAACCAGGTGGACAAGAACCTTCCCAGGACAGAACTCTCTGAAATCCAGGGACCAGTCCTGAAGTATCACTACTCGGTTATGAGAACCTTCACTGAAGAACTAACCACTCAACTGCATCAATGGTGATAGAGCCGTGGTGATTTAAAAGGGAAAAACACAGATATCAAAGTATTCAGAAAAACAGAAAGAGTCAATAAAATTAAAATATTATGTTCAAGAAGGCGTACAGATAAGCCACTGATGATGTCACCTCCCTGTTCTCAGAACGCTCACATGCTCTGGAAATGGCCCCAAGGGGAAGACTGCAAGGCATCCCGGCGGGCCTTCTAAGACATCTCAGGAGGTTGCCAGCCCTTGGAGATTTCTTAGGAGTAGTTAATTGCTGATGACAAATTAACACATGTTGTAACACCTCACATTTCTGATCTCACAGCATCTGTGCCCAGGAATCCAGGCCCAGAAGATGGGTTCACTCTGTCAGGATCTCACTTGGCTGCAACCATCAGTCAGCCAAGGCTGTGGTCTCATCTGCAGTTTAACTGGAGAAGGATCTACCTCCATGCTCACTGGGTGTGGGGAGAATTCAGTCCCTTGTGGATTGTGAGACCAGTTTCTCTGGCTGTTCCAGGAGGACACCCTCAATGTCTTGATGTGTGGACCTCCCCACAGGGCAGCTTGCTTCCTCGGAGCCATCCGAGAGGAAGGCCATAAAAGAAGTTTTGATCCTACAGGACACAACTCCAGGATGATGTCTCATCTGTTTTGCTTTTTTCTATTGTTTAGAAGCAAGCAAGGGTCCTGCCCATGTTCAATGGGAATGGATTTCACAGATGCATCAATACACATTGAAAGGATAATTCGGGCAGTGGTAGTCAGCTTCTCACTACTACAAGATATTTTAGCCAAGCCTCTTACGAGGTAGAGATTTATTTAGCTCATGTGTTAAATATTCAAAGTCCTGGTGACACTGGGAGGACTGGGTCCTGGTGAGGGGCCCACAGTGGATGGTGAAGTGAGTGCAGAAGGATAAAAAGGTGACCCAGATTCCAGAGACAGTGGCCGGGTTGAAACTCAGGCTTACAGTAGCTCTATCCTGAGGGATGGTTTCCACAGGCATAATCCAATGACCAAGGACCTCCTACCACGCCTCAGTCCTAATGGTTCCACCTCCTCCCAATAGCACCACCTTGGGGACCAGCATAGAACACATGGGAGTTAGGGGGTATTCAGCACCCAAGGGTTATCCAAATCATTTCATGGCCATCCTAGAGAAAGTCTGCCCTGCTCCTGGAATTGGTCCCTAAGCATGCCAGCCTCCCCCGGAAGCCAAAATCTCTCATTGGGAAGACTTGTCTTTCTGATCCAAGAGTGTCCCTCAGTGTGGTCCTCAGCTCCTGAAGGTATGAAGGCAAGAAGGTCCCTCCCTCTCCCCACATCACCCTTTCCTGAGCTCTTTTGTATGCAGTTTAGAACCATGGGGCTCCCTACACAGACACAGAGTCCATCTTGGAAGCAAATGGACTCCCTGCACATATCTCTGCCTTGCATTACCACTAGAGCCAGACCCTGTAGAAACCATGTCCACATTATTATGGACCCTTATTTGCCTAACAGCCACATGAGAGAGTTTCTCTGACATCATCTTAGACATTTTGGATATTTTAGGGGTCAAGATCATTTCAGGACTTCCAGTCACAGTGGTATGCTCAGTCAGGGATTCACAACAAGTAGTAAATGCCTTCAGTGGGTAATTCTCCAGTCCCAGTAGATGTTGCTGGGAGGGGGACCCAGGCTATTGTCCCAGGCTCAGGCTAGGATGCACATGGGGCCACCCCACAGAGAAGATGCCCTGTACCCCAATGCTGCTGCCTCTACTCCACACTCGGTGGATTCAAGCAAAGTTCATGACTCCCACGTAGCACGTTCAAATGAAATCACTAGAAGAGAAGATTCTTGTGCCTACTGTTTTCAACATGAGGTGGAAGAACATTCCCCAGTCAGATCTGACATTCATCCTAGAACACAACAAGGGGAAAGCCATGCAACTGCTTCACAGGCAGCATGCCCTAGTGGACTCATAGAATTTTACCTTGTGCCATCAACACTCACTTTCCAGTCTGCAGCCTCCAGTAGGACTTCATCACCAGGTTCTGTGTTACAACACTGAGTTTGGGAGGGGAATTGTTCCCCAGCTGGACCTCATATCTCTTCCCATCAGGTCTTCAGCTAAAGGAAACCCAACTTCTTCACCTATAGTCAGTCTGAATATTCTACCTTCTATGTCCTAACCAACATACTTGTGTATGTTCCAGTCCCATAGATTTCTCCACCCTCATTGAAAGCCAAGAGACTCTAGCAAATCTGTCCATTGCTGTTTTGATTAATCTGCCTAGTGGCTTTACAAGACCATGTCAGAGCAGATTTCTCAGTGTAATCTTCATGTTCTAAATTCATTCCTGTATCTCCTACAACATGTGGCACCCTTGATTGGATATGTTTAAAGTTAGGTGAACTGAAAAAGACTTCCTTGGGTCCATCCTGCCTTGCAGGGTTGTTAAAACCATGATAATGGGGAAAGAACATGCATATAGAGTAATCCATGTGGAATCAGTTCAGATGATGTCAATAGTGTTGGTGACATCAAAACATTACAATCAGGAGACAATGCAAACTGGGCCCTTTTCCTTCCATCAAACCTCATCAGGGAGTGGACCTTGTCACATCAGTGTCACAGAGCAGCTTCTTCATAGTCTGTTTGATTTGGTGCCTGCTGGCCTTGACAATCACAAGGAACAAAGGCAGGTGGTTCTCTATCTTCATCATGACTGTCAGGGTCAAGGGGAACTTGATGAGGGCATCATGGCCCAGGTCCAGGTCTAGGTTTTTTCTCCAGGGGGCAGACTTCAAGGATGTTTGGGCAGTCTCCACAGTCACAGAGTCTTGGGCAACACACGGGTGTGTAATGCGTTGCCATCAGCCCTTTCCCCTTTTTTTGAGTTTCCACAGAGGGCAATAACCGTGTGATGGTGCATTTTGCTTTTGGTCCTGTTTAAGTTTTCACTCCTTTCCTCATCCAGGCAACCAGCTCTCTAGAGGTTGATTCCACCCCTAAATTCCAATGGGATTTTGACCTCCAGCAACTGACTGAAGCAGTACCGCTGCCCACACCAGAGATGATCATGTAGCCACGATCCTTCACCATCTGACTCTTTCCCCTCCCAAACCCCGAAGCTCTTGAGTCAGGGCCATTCTACTAGGTCCCACTTCACTGACACTGAACTTCACAGGTTAAATGCTGATGTCTCCCATCAGAGGACTTGGATTCAAGTCCCAGCTCTACTCCTGACTGCAGCTTTCTGTCTTAGGCCAACCATGGGAGGCAGCACTGATAGCTGAATTAGTTGGGTTCCTTCCACCCATATGGGAGACTGGATTGTATTACCAGCTCTCAGTGACGGTTAGGGTCCAGCTTTGGCTCAGCTCTGGCCATTTCAAGCATTTGTGGAGCGAACCAGTGGATAGGAGTTCTCTCTCTCTCTGCTTCTCAAATAAATAAAATTCTAAAGCCACAAAACTGAAGGACTGTCGTCAGGAGACAAGGGCCACACACCCTTACACAGCCACAGACTCAGTTTCTCACACAGCTCACATCTGATGTGTTTCTGATGTGTGCGGACTTTGCCCACTCCCAACAACCAATTCTACAGTAGCTGACATGAGCTGGGTGAATTCTCCTTTATTTGGGTCCCTGGACAGAGCATAAAATCACACTAGTAAGGCCAAGTCCACAGTACTATCCTACTTCTGAGGCAGATACAAGGCCAACAGGCTACAAATTGGGGTTCCCATGGACTAGTCCTCAGGTTCAGTTAATTGGCTGAGTGTCTTATGGTTTCAGGGAAACAGCCTTTGTGGTTCATTTTAAAGGACAGAAATAGGCAGCCAGATGAGGAGATGTGGAGAGTGAAGGCTGTAAGGGCCCTGAAAACATGAACTCCGTCCTCAGGAGCTGGCATCTCACTCCCAGCATGTGAATAACTTCCTGTTTGTGTTTATTGGTTGCTGATAAACTTGTAGGAGTGCCAGCATCAACTCTTCTGCCTCCCTTCCAGCTGTGGGTGCAGCAGGACCCCTGTGTGGTGAGGACCTACTATAGGACACTTGCATAGCTGAGAATTTCATTATGGCCAACTGAAGGCAGGGAGACTGGAGTTCCTAAGAACCACCTTGGAGAAGAAACTTCTTATTTCTGTTCCTTGAGGAAGAGGTGATGAGCCAAGAAACAGGAACAGAAACCAAATAACCTGCACATACGCAGATCCCCTACTGTCATATCTGCCTGAAGCCATCTACACAGAGAAGTGGGTCCTGCTCCTCAAACCACTGACTGCCCACCTGCTCGGGGGTGGCAGATACAGAAATGGAATTGATGGCTAAGTTTGGCAGCTGATCTCCAAGAACCCCAGTGATCAGTAGCACTGGGACAAATTGGGATACAATGAGCTCTTGCAACATCAGTTCAATGCTGTATTCTGTGCACTTCTGTCCAATTCTGTGAAAACACTCAGCTTGGAAAGTCATGCAAGGACCCTTCTTATTCTGAAAGTAAAGCCAATACTCAGCATCTTGCAGATCCTTGGCAGGTGCACTCCAACTGATGGATGCTGTGCTTACTGAAAGCTACTCAACAGGCAACTTCTCAGAACGTGACTCCAGGCGGGACTGTCTTATCAGGAATTGCTCTGTTTGGGAGTGTGATCCAGGTGGCATTGAGAGACTGATAAGAGCTATTATAGTCAGAATTGGACCATGAGTATATAAGCAGTGGCTCTTGCCTGCTACTGTACACTTCCCACTTGTCCTGCCTTCTCCAGTGTCTTGGGAGCCAGGAAGAACCATGAAGTGGCTGCTGCTGCTCGGCCTGCTGGCGCTCTCTGAGTGCGTCATCCACAAGTGAGTTTGGGGTTGGACAGTGATAGGAGTATCTCAAGGGGCAACTTCCCAGCCTCCTGTCTGTCCTGAATCTCCTTCTCTTCTTCCCTGGGACCCAACTTCTTGAGTTTTCCTGGTGTCTCTCTCTGCCTTATGAGGAGGCCACACTGAGGCATGGTTTACAGCCCAGGCCCTGAGTGCAGCCAGGGCTTGGTTTTAGCCCCCCCTTTAGCCAGCAATTTCCTCCCTATGTGCACTATAAGGTAAGGGATAGGATCCTCTGCCCCCTTCCTTCTTTCACTTCTGTGGAACCAGGTTCCTCACCTTTCTTGGGTTTCTGTAGCACCCTCTGAGCAGATTCCTTGCCCAGTTGCCCCTCCTCCCCTAACCATGCCTGCACCAATGCTCTGCCCCAGGGTCCCCCTGGTGAGAAAGAAGTCCTTGAGAAAGAACCTGATTGAGAAGGGCTTGCTGCAGGACTACCTGAAGACTCACACCCCCAACCCGGCCACCAAGTACTTCCCCAAAGAGACCTTCGCCTCGGTGTCCACTGAGAGCATGGAGAACTACCTGGATGTGAGTCATGGGCAGGTGGAAGGAGCAGCCCCAAGGACTGAGCCAGACCATGAACAGGGAGCTTGGGTGACAGCAAGAGACTCCACCTGAATTCAGAGGGACAATACTAAATAAAGTCATTGTTGGGCGGGGGAGAAAGACGACCTCACTTGGTCTCAGCATCAGATGAGAAGCAAGACTAGGATGAGGGACACCAAGTGAAGGCGTCACTAGTGAACCAGTGCCTTGAATGACAGAGATGACTCCTGGGAGCACTGAAATAAGAAAAGGGGTTTCCAAGTGGTTGAGGGACTCCAGAGAGCAGGAGGGCTCATGCCCACCTTGGGTACAGGAGCCAATTGCATTTGAAGAAAGAGCAGAGTGCATGAAAAGGGTGGTTCCAATGAACTGTGCAGGGCCATGGGTGGGGCAGCCCACAGAGAGGCCAGGGTTCAAGAAGACAAGTGGTTTAACTTCCACAGATTGATCTCAGTCAGTGGGGAAGTGCAATCAGATTTTAGTCTCAAGACCTCTCTTGTTTATTTGGCATGCTTCACACATAGTGACCACCAGTAGACACCATGTGTCCTCTGTGAGTCAAGGGTAGAAATACCCTTACCAGTGGTCAAGGCTTCAGCCCCAAGAGCCACTAGACCTGCTGCGAATGGGGGCTGTAATGCCTCTGTTCCTTTTGATCCTGGGCAAGCCGTTCACATTTTCTGAGCCCCAAGGTGCCGGTCTAGAGAATCAACCCACTCACGGCCATCATTCACTGCAATTGGAGGCTGCAAGTCATTAATAGCATAGAGCTGCTCGGAGTGCTTAGCACAGGGCCCGGCAGGAACTAAATTGAGCTCAGAAACATGAACTCAATATTCATTTCACAAGTACTTCCCAGCACCTATAAGTGCCAGAGGCTAGCGCACTCTGAGGTCACAACAGTGAACAAGCCAAGGACCTGAGGCTTTTATACAAGAGAGGAAGACAACAAACCAGCACTTGAGATGAAGCCAAGTCATGCAGTTGAATGCACAGTATAATGTATTACGTGATTATTGCTCAGAAACATGGGGTGTGTGTTTATTTGGATGAAGTGGTGGGGACGGCTTCATGGCAGAGCTGACACTGGAGGAGAGTGCCTCAGGATTAAGGAGGAAGCTAAGGGGATGATCCAGAAAAAAATTTTCCTACTAAAGAACTGTCAGTGCAAAAGCCCTAGCATGGGAAGGAGCTTGTTCTGGTCCGTGAAAGGCACAAAGACCAGGGTAACTAGAGCAGAGCTAGCCAGGGGGAATGTGCAGACATTGAGAACAAAAACACAGGCAAGTCCAAGAGATTCCCATTAGTTCTCATGTTTAAGTGACTGTGTGTCTCCCCATCAGCAAGTTAATGAACAAGCCTGTGAGGCCTGACTGGCTGGGTGCCCACAGGGTACGCCTCATCCTCTGGGAAGGTGTGCTCTCCAGGAGGGCAAGACCGACCCGGGCAGGGCACCTGCTGAGAGTACAGCAGATCAGCCTTGGTTCAAACAGGCTTAGCAGAGAACAGTCAGAGGCAATCAGGGAGCAACCGGAGAAGACTTCAAGGAGGGAATGGAGGCCAGGACTGGGCTTTGAAGGAGGGTGCACTGGATGAGGAGGTTAGAATAGAGGAGATGATGGAGAGTTTGACTGAGGAGCTGGCCTCCAGGGAGGATGGATGGGGTGACCAGGTGCTTGAGCTACACTGTCCTGACCCCTGCAGGCTGAGTACTTTGGCACCATCAGCATCGGAACCCCCCCTCAGGACTTCACCGTCATCTTTGACACGGGCTCCTCCAACCTGTGGGTGCCCTCCACCTACTGCTCCAGTCTTGCCTGTGGTGAGTACCTGGGCCTGCCTGGCCTGCCTGGCCTTTGCTGCCCAACACCAGCTGACACTGGGAACCCTGACCACTCAGGGACTTCTCACAGCTCCAACTTCAGCCTGCTGCAGCCATTCAGACATTCACACAAGATGCCTTCTCTGGGAGTTACTAGGATCAGTGTTTGGGACACGTGCTCTGTGGGATGAAAGGACGAATAGATATGCTCAGATGGATTTGACAGTACTGGCTGCTGTACTCAGGGTTTGCTGGAGGAATCTCTGAAGGACATGGAGTAGCTTGGGACTGTCCACCATGACATGGTGTTGACAACAAAGTCAGGAGAGGACCAGGGTTCTAAAGGTCCTGTTGAGGGAAAGGTCACCTTTCTCCTCCAAACCCCAAACGAAGCCAAGAAACCCAATCAAAAAGGCATTAGCAGCCCACTTGCTTGCTTGTCCTTTGGAGGTTAATGATGTGGCTTCTTGCTTTGCAGCCCTCCACAAGCGGTTCAACCCTGAGGACTCCTCCACCTACCAGGGCACCAGCGAGACTCTCTCTATCACCTATGGCACTGGCAGCATGACTGGTATCCTGGGATACGACACTGTGAAAGTGAGCACCTGTGGTTCTGCCCCCTAACACTGCCCAGTCCTAGGGAGAGCTTCCAGGGGCTTTGGGGACCAGGGAGTACCTGCACTCCCTCCTTATCACATGCCCAATCCTAGGGCCAGCTTCCAGGACATGGAGAACCACAGTGAATCCCCCAGAGGAAATTCATTTCAGAAGGATGGGCTAAGAGATCACACAGGCTAACTAAGTGGTACAGGGAGTGCCATGGCAAAGCTGTCGCCCACTGTGAGGGCTGAACCTTATGTGCATAAAGGGAGTGGTACCTGGAGATCTCTGTGAATCTCAGTGCTGAATGTCATGGAGGGAACAGGGATGGTGACAGAAAGGCTAAAATGCCTATTATCTTCTCCTCTTCCACCACCTCTCACTGGTCACTTGAGATCCGCAAAACCCACAGGGTAGACAGTGGTCATGGGCCCTAATTTGCTAGGGTCTGCTTTGCATCTGCTCATCTAATGATGAGCAAATTCTCAGTCACCACTCGTCTTGTCGCAGAATTTCACAGCAATCACAAACTGAGCCTATCTGGACATCAGTTCCCAGGACCCGTCCAGTGGGGAGCCTCAGGCGTTCCAGGGCCAAGTTCCTCTCCCTGCTTTCCATCCTGATGCCCTGAACGCTGAGTCTTCCAAGAAATGAAGCAGGATGGCTATGGGTCCAGCAGAGCTCCATGGACAGCTCTCACGGTGGACATCTTCTCTGTCCCCCTTATACAGGTCGGAAGCATTGAAGACACCAACCAGATCTTTGGCCTGAGCAAGACAGAGCCCGGCCTCACCTTCTTGTTTGCTCCCTTCGATGGCATCCTGGGTCTGGCCTACCCCAGCATTTCCTCCTCTGATGCCACGCCCGTCTTTGACAACATGTGGAATGAGGGCCTGGTGTCCCAGGACCTCTTCTCCGTCTACCTGAGCTCGTAGGTTGGCTATCTGGGGCTTCTCCCACATGGACCAATTTCAATGGCCCAGCAAGGAACTTGTCCAGGGCTGAGTGGGCTGGAGAGGATCTTAGATGAATAAGATCTTTCAAAGTCAACCCCAAAGTCTGGAGAAAGTTGGCTTTATGCAGAAATTTTGTGCCCACATGTGTTCTCGCTCTCGCTCTCTGTCTCTCACTCTTGCTCTTGTTCTCATTCTCTCTTTCTCAAACCGTCTTCATTCATTGTCATTTACCAGCATATATCCTGTCCCTGGACTTACTCAACTCTAGCATCATAGCCAGGTGCTCTCTGGTATTGGTTCCCTCATCATTGGTCTTCAAAAGACGTGAAGTAGAGCCAGTCCACCTAACACAGGGCTCAAGATTCACAGAAAATATATCAAGACTTGATTGCAACTTAGGATTTCAAAAATTATGGAAAATGAAACTCAAAGATGCATTTAGGGAGTGGGTGTTAGTTCCAGTGGTTACGTCACTGCTTTTGGGGACATTATATCGAGCACCTGGTGTGAGCCCAGAGTCCATTGCTTGGGCTTCAGCTTCCTCGTACTGCCCACCTGGGTCTCTGCCTCCAACCTGGAAGACTCAGATTGAGCCCTGGTGCCTTGGTTTCCACCTGAGCGAATGTGTGCAGTTGGGGACACTGGGGACTGAACGAGTGGATGATCCTTGTCAAGTCTCTCCCTAACAGTCTGACATTCAAACCAAAAAAGTTAACTTTGGTACAACTTTGGCCCCACCAGTGCCATTTCCAACATCCAGAGCTACATCAGAGCTTCCAAGAACTTATTGGGCGAGGCAAGTCAAGTCTAAAATATTCTTCTCTAGATCAAGTGGTAGGAATGCCATGCAACAGAACTGCATAGTGTTTTTTATAACACCAATTTTCTTGAATATTATGCAGACCCCTTGCATGAACAGATTCTAAATTCCTTTGCACTGATATAGAGTATTTTATATTATTTTTTCCAGGAGTTTTAATTTTAATTTTATTTATTTACTTGAGAGGTAGTTATGGACCGACAGAGGAAGAGACAGAAAGAAAGATGTTCCATTCCCTGTTTCACTCCCAGGTGGCCACAACAGCCGGAGTTGGGATGATCCAATGCCAGGAGTCAGGAGATTCTTCCAGGTCTCCCACATGGATGCAGTGCAGGGACCCCAAAACTCAGGCCATCCTTTACTGCTTTCCGATGATATAAGCAGAGAGCTGGTTTGGAAGAGGAGCAGTTGGGACATATACTGGCCACCATATGGGATGCTGGCACCTCAAGCAGGGGCTTAGCCTACTACACCACAGAGCTGCCCCTTGAGAACTTTTTGATGTACTCTTGTATATCTTGAACAATGAAATTATAAAGTAATGCAGTAAATTTCTTTTTAATTATCAAAATGTAGGTCAAAGAACGAACAAAGAATAGACCAGGTAGGTTTTGGCTGAGTAGACTTTTACGCAGGACTCAAGGCTGTCAACAACTTTCTCTACCACTCACAGTTTCCTCTTGACATTGTTGGTCACCATTCATGTTTTCCCTCAGGTAGTAACTAATCTGCAACATGCTGACTGCACGCTCACGTGTTTACAGCAAAGCTCGGTGGGTTAAAGTCAGTGGGATTGTGTTTCATAAATGGCCAGTCGTTGACTAATTTCATATTACCTCTATATTTGCATCCTGATCTACTCTGAAATGGTGGACATTTAGAAAATTAATTTTGTGGGAACAAAGCCTCCAATATGAGGGCTCTTTTATTCTTTGTGGGTCTAGGACACTCGGTATTCAAGTTTCTCTTAAATACCACCTGTTTCCATGAGAGCTAAATTATTTCTTCTGGGTCAGTGAATATCCCATTAGACAAAGGCTGCTCCAGCTCAGCAGAATGGACATTTTGGTTCAGAGCATTGTCCAGGCTGACCTATGCTCTGTTTACAGTGTGTGGCAGATCCCTGACCCTGACCATGACCCCTTACAGTATCCCCTCTACTCCCACACAACCATGACAATAAGAAATTTGTCCAGACATTTGAAACATCAGCCCTGGGTGTGTACAGGGTACTGTCCTGTATTCATTTCTGTGGTGGTCCCCATGGGAAGTACAGTGAGTATCTAGGTTCAAACTACACATTTGGGAACCACAATTTCTAGGCTCTACTTTTGGTTGCTGTACCCCTCTGTGTGAACCTGTGCAAGGGTCCTTATGTCTTTGACCCTCAGAGTCTTTGTAAAGTGCAAATAACAATACTGACCACTGTGTGGACTGGGTACAACACGAAAGGAACTCATGTCTGTGACACATTCAGCACAGCTCCTGGCACTGATGAGTACATCATCAAGGGTAGCTCTAGGCTGTACATAAGAGCTATGCAAACCAGGAATGAGTGAATTCCTGTCTGTCTCCCTCTACTTTCCACAGTGATGATGAGAAGGGCAGCCTGGTGATGTTTGGTGGCATCGATTCTTCTTACTACACTGGAAGTCTGAACTGGGTGCCTGTTTCTTATGAGGGCTACTGGCAGATCACCATGGACAGGTGAGACCACACTGCTGATGACATCCGGTCCTGGGCCTGGTCCCATTCTTTTTAGGTGAGGCCCTGTCTGGATTTGCTTGGAATACCCAGCACCGGAGGAAGCTGGAAATTGGCCAAGCCAGAGAGAGCCCAGGAAAGTCACCTCTGGGAGGAGTTGAAAGGGAGGGCTGACCGGATGCCCCGTTCTCCTACAAGGACCACACAGCCATTTTGTTTTGTTCCAGGAGGCAGGCCCACCTCCCAGCACCCATGGGGAGGCTTAGCAAACCCATATGTCCATACATCTCAGCATTTAGGGAACCTGGGAAGCATCAAACAACATCACTCTCTAGGAAGAATGTCAGTGCAGACTAGGATTAGGAACAAATGTCATACCTGTCCTGGCCCTGTTCTAGTCTGACTTCCCAACTGCTTTGTCCTCTGAGCAGTGACAATCCGGGTCACAGGTGTAACTCCTGGGGACTCAGGGGACGCTTCTTTGCATCTCTCCCTCAGCGTCTCCATCAATGGAGAGACCATCGCTTGTGCTGATAGCTGCCAGGCCATCGTGGACACCGGCACCTCTCTGCTGACTGGCCCCACCAGTGCCATTTCCAACATCCAGAGCTACATCGGAGCTTCCAAGAACTTATTGGGCGAGGCAAGTCAAGTCTAAAATGTTCTTCTCTAGATCAAGTGGTAGGAGTGCCATGCAGCAGAAGGAACCCCTGGTAACCCTCCCACCCTCCCACCTTTCAGAATGTCATCAGCTGCTCTGCCATAGACTCCCTGCCTGACATTGTCTTCACCATCAACGGAATCCAGTACCCTCTGCCTGCCAGTGCCTACATCCTGAAGGTAAGGTGGCCCTGGGCCAGCCCCAGGAGTGGCATACCCCCAGGTGGACACACACTGCCATTCTGTATGAGAGAAGGCACACTTCTCTCAGTTGAAGCCAAGAGGCAGAGTAATACCCGCAAAACATGGCCTGCAGTGTATGCACAAGCAATAATACATGAATAATTTTGGTAAAACCTCTTAGGGAAACATGAGGCACAAGAGGACGGCATGAAAAAAGACTATGGTCACCTACAAAACTGTGCATGAGCCCCGAGTCTCAATGTCTAGTCCATTATTTCTGAGAAGTTGCAGCATCCCTCATCCTTCATTTCCTCTTCTAAAACTAGCGATGACAGCTCCATCCACTCTCACAGTGTGGTTAGGGCAATTGCAGTAACTGCATGAGAGTGACCACATTTTAATCCTATGAGCCAAAGTAATTCTCCTTGCCATCCACTCTCCTGTGACATGAAAAGCCAGTCTTCCCAGTGAGCTGCCTCGCCTGAGTGAGAAGGACTCACCAGCAGGCCTCTCCCCAGGCGATTCTGGCCAGGAGGAGAATACTGAGAAGCAGCCGCATCATCAGTGTTCCCAGACAACCTTAGCAGAAGCTGACTTCCCCTAAACTCCTTTGCTAAGGTCAGGGGTTTGTGTCTTCCAAAGGCACCAGATAACACCCAGAATCCCTGTGCACCAGCAGTGCAGTAAGCAGCTGCTGCTACACCCCAGGTCTGCAACAACCACAGCCCAGACACCGAGCCAGGAAGCCCTCCTCTGCCTCGGCCTTGCAGTCAGACCAGGGAGGCCGTGATGTTGAATACCCAGCCCCTGTCACCCTGACCCTCCCTCTTGACTGCTGTGCTGCCCTCTGTTCTGCAGGAAGATGACGACTGCACCAGTGGCTTGGAAGGCATGAACGTCGACACCTACACCGGTGAGCTCTGGATCCTGGGTGACGTCTTCATCCGCCAGTACTTCACCGTCTTCGACCGGGCCAACAATCAGCTGGGCCTGGCTGCCGCAGTCTAAGCCTCCAGCTTTGAAGCCACATCCAGAGATATCTGGCCCCAAGCCCTGCATCCCTTAGATGGAGAGAATTCTCCTGATTGCCCTTCCTGAAACACAGTCACCTTCAATAGTAGTAGACGCTGACCCTGTTCCCACCCATTCCCATAAAGTAGAATAAAAACAGCTTGTGAAAATGTGGGTGTGACTCCTCCTCATTAATATGTTTCCTTCACATCACTGGGGTCACTACACCAGTCAGACATGCAGAAACAAAGATGGCCACTAGACATGGTCAACCACAGTGACATTTCATTCCATTGAAGGACGACAAGAGGGCATTAACTGGTCCTGCTGGGAGTGTCAGAAAAAGACCTGGGAACCAGAAAGCCTGGGCTCATTTTCCCCACATAGAGGAGGGCACGTAGGCCTGTGCATGTGGGAGTCAAATTCTCACAGAGACACCAGACACCATGAGCAAATTCGGGAATCAAGGGGAGGAGCTACAATGGTGATGGTCCCCGTGAGCCAGGAGGAGGCTGTGCTGTCTCTAAGACATGGCCAGGAAAAGCACAGGAGCCAACACTCAAGATCTTCCAGGCTACACTTTGAGATGAGCACTGAGAACAAGTGGAAACTTCTAAGATTCCAAGTGTAAGACCACAAACTGATCCTTTTCTCACCTGTAATTTAGGAAGACAGTTTGTGGTGAGTATTTGGTACAACAGTAAGATGCCTCTTGGGATACAGCATCCCCTAGCAGAGTGCCTGTCCAAAACACAGCTATGATTTCAGTTGCAGCTTCCTCCTAACGCACAGCTTGGGAGGCACCAGGTGGTGATTCTAGTGCGTGAGTCCCAGACACCCACAGGGGAGAAACAGACTGAGGTCCAGGCTTCAGGCTTCCTTCTGGCAGATCCTCAGCTGTTGCAGGCATTTGGGGAGTGAACCCGCAGATGGAATGTATGTCTCTGTGTCTCTGGCTCAGTCTCTCTCTCTCTCTCTCTCTCTCTCTCTCTCTCACCTTCTCTCTCTCTGTAATCCTTCAATAAAACAGGAATGAAGAAAGGGAAAAAAAGTAGGGATAAAAAACATAAAGCAGATGATTCCACTTCCCGGGGTAGGTTTTTGATTTTAGAGTGATGTTCATTAGCATAAGTTCTTTGGGAAACATAAACCAGAGGGATTTAGAGTAACATTTCTTAGAGCGGGCTTTGTAGCAAACTATTTAATGAACAACACAGCTTCAAAATAAGTATGGAACATCCTACATTCTTCAAGTCTCTCAAGGCACAGGTGCCAAACACTAAGAAGCCTTGCTGAGATCTGTTTCATGTTAACTCTCTTTCAGTTGAGTTCACTTCTTCCTCCTGTGCTAGGAAACCTACACAACTGGTCCTATGCCCCTTGGCAACTACACTGGGAAAGTCAATACAGCTCCCTCGCATGCTGTCTATGACCCAGGCTCTCTGCCAGAGAAGCTTATCTGAGGGCTGGTGCTGGCCCCTGGGGTGTGCTAGTGTGAACTCTGCAAACCAGTACCCAGGCCGTCCCAGGGTCAGTCCCACCAACTCTACCCATATGCCAAGTGTCACTGTCAGTCCCATCATCTCTACCATTTGCACAGGTACATAATATTGCGGAAACGTAAAGCTGATCAAATCCCTCCTTTGCTTAAAATTTCAATGAATGCCTTGCAATTGCACTAGGAACTACACAACATATTTTCAGTTGGATTTCTTGTTTCTTCTGTACCTTCCCTGCCACACTTGACCCCCCCTTACCCAAGCCTCCCTCACAGTGGTTACCTCAGCACTCTGCCAAGAATAAACCCTCATGCTTGTCTGAGTTCAGGCTGTAGAGAATTCACACTAGAGCTCATCTCAGGAAGAGCAGTTTATCCCCAGCCATGGTCCTCATGATGGTCTGGCGCCCTCTAGTGGTAGCCAGACTTGGGCAGGGAGCTATGTACACAGAGGTGTGCTACGGGCAGAACAGGTGTTCCATTTCCCTGGGAGGCCTTGACCCTGCCGAAGATCCTCTGAGATGGCTCCTGCTCCTCTTCCCCATGAGCCTTCTTGTGCCAGGGAGGAGTCAGACAGGAAGCCAGCAGGGTCCTTGGGTGGTCCCTGCTACAGGCCTGGCAAGCAGGCAGCCCAGGAGCTCCTGCTGTGCTTTGAATAGTTTGAATACCTCTCGCCACCCACTCACACATGCAGTTTCACCCTCCCAAGTCATAAGTCCCAGATTTGAAAGGGGTAGAGACATACTCAGATTTGGTGTTCAGAGGGGACCCCTTGAGAAGTGATTCAGTTTTGATAAAGTTATCGGGAAAGCACCTGTGATTGATTCCCAGGCCTTTGTAAGATGATGAAGAGACCCCAGATAGAGACACAGACCTGCATTTCACCTCTCAGGGTGCCACACCTGTGCTGCTCCAGGTCTCTGCCAGCAGGAAAGTCCTCGTGAGATCTGAGACCATTCACAGGTCATGAACTTAAGCTGCAAAACTGTGAACCTAATAAACCTCTTTCCTGTATAATGTTACCTCTCCTCGGGGTTTTTTTTAGAGTAATAAAACCCAGATGAGTACTGCAGACCTCAAAGAGTGTGGACAAGTATGTGGAAAAATCCCCCTGCCGGAGAATACTCCATCACTAGGGCTAAGTCAGTGGGAACTACCCCATCTTAGACTGTAGTTCTCCTGAGTTGCCAGAATGCTATCTGATGCTGGTTCAAGTCCCAGCTGCTCTGCTTAAAATTCAATTCCATACTAGTATGCCTGGTAAAGTAGTGGAGGAAGACATGAATACTTGAGATCCTGCTACCCTCATTGGAGATCAAGGTATAGTTTCTGCTCTGACTCAGGGTGGACTAGCCTGGGGCACTGTGGCCACTAGGAGAGTAAACCAGTCTATTGAACATTTTCTCTCTCTCTCTCTCTCCCCCCTATCACTCCGCCATTCAAATAAATAGTAAATATAAAAAAATAAAAGCTTAAGAGTTGATATAGACTTACAAGAAATCATTTGGAAAATAATAAACCACTTTACTTTCCTTTTAAAAACAAGTGTGAGGTGGTATTCTACATGATGTGGTCCAATTTTTGTAAAAAAATTAATATTCACTTATAAAATTAGAAGTGGTTAGTTATGGATAATGGGGTTATGCATCATTTTTTACATACTTTAACTTCTATTTATGTGAAAGACACACAGAGAGAAACAGAGACACTCTGCAAATCCTGCAACAGCTGTGGCTGGGACAGGCTAAAGGCAGGAGCCTGGGAATCCAGTGAGTCTCCCATATGGGGGCAAGAAGCCAAGTTCTTGAGGACTCCATCACCAGGGTCTGAGAACATGGGCCTGCCTGACCTTGGTCTGTGAATCTCCAGAACCATGAGCCAAAATACATCCCTTTCCTTTATTGTTAGCTTGCCTCGAGTATTTTGTTACAATAATGGAAATCTGACTAACATGAATAGAGGTGCTCAGTTTGTGAAAACCCATCAATCTGGGCCCAGCATTGTGGCATAGCATGTAAAGCCACTGCCTGTGATGCTAACATCCCATAGGGAGCCAGTTTGAGATTTGGCTGTTCCACTTCCAATTCAACTCGTTGCTAATGTGCCTGCAAAAGCAGCAGCAGGTGGCTCATGTGCCGGAGCCCCTGCCCCAAAATGGGAGACCTGGAAGAAGCTCTGGGCTCCTGGCTTCTGCATTGCAGAACCTCAGCTGTGGTGGCCATTTGAGGAGTGAATCGGCAGATGGAAGAGCTCTCTCTCTCTCTCTCTCTCTCACTACCCTGCCCTGTGTGTGTGTGTGTGTGTGTGTGTGTGTGTGTCTCCTTCTGTCTCTGTAACTCTTTCAAATAAATACAACTTAAATCTATTAAAGAGAAAGTACCTAAGTCTTATAACATGCATCTTCCTGTGTACATACTATATTTCAAGAAAAGTTTCGAGGCTGGTGTTGAGGGGCAGTGGATGAAGCCAAAAGCTCTCACACTGATAGATCATATCAGAGCAGAGTTTTAAGTTCCTGCTGCTCCACTTCTCATTTAACACTCTACTAATGTGCCAAGGAAACCAGTGGAAGATGAAAAGGTACTTGGGCTCCTGCCAACCACCTGGGAGACCCCAATGGGTCTGGTCTCCTGGCTTCACCATGGGCCAGCTCAGGCCATTATGGCCATGTGGGATGTGAACCAGCAGATCAGTGATTTCTCCTGCCACAACAATCATTCTGATTTTTAGAAGATGTATTTTAAAAATATTTAAAAGTTGCCACGCTGATTTAGATGTATAAAGTCACTTGGAAATTACATGAAAATTTAATTTTTTAAAAAGCTTTTTAAATTAAGAATTTAAAAAGCAGGAGGCAAGTATGTCCTCTACTGTATGGTCCCATATTTACAGGGAAATAAATAAATTTATTTACAACATTAATGTTGGTTTGTACTGGATAACAGGGTTTTGAGTCACTCTAAGACATTTTAGAAATGGTTTTTCAGGATGGTGGAATAGGGAGGGAGCTTACTGCTCTATTCTAAGGGAAGAAGTTTTTTTAACTTTTATTTAATGAATATAAATTTCCAAAGTACAGCTTATGCATTACAATGGCTTTCCCCCCTCATAACTTCCCTCCCACCTGCGACCCTCCCCTTTCCCGCTCCCTCTCCCCTTCCATTCACATCAAGTCCTTGGGCCCTGTACCCCATAGGAGACCAGGAGAAGCACCTGGCTCCTGCTCGGATCAGCGTGGCGGTGTGCCGGCCATAGCACGCCAGCCACGGCGGACATTCGAGGGTGAACCAATGGCAAAGGAAGACCTTTCTCTCTGTCTCTCTCTCTCACTGTCCACTCTGCCTGTCAAAAAAAAAAAAACAAATAAATAAATCTTTAAAAACAGAAAATAAACATTAGTAAACAGTATGAATGGGAATAGGAGAGGGAGGAGAAAGTGGGGTGGGTAGGGCAGGTATGGTGGGAAGAATCTCCATGTTCTTAAAGTTGTAGTTATGAAATATATGAAAGCAGTATTCCTTAAATAAAAGTTTTCTTTGGAAAAAAGGTATTCAAGGAATTCAGATCAAGAGAAACACTATAAAAGGCACCATAGTTGGTTTGAAGATGAAAGGAGAACCATGAAGAGCAATACAGGTACCTTAAGGAGCTAACGGACAGTCTGAAAACCAGGGATGAAACAGAGACCACAGCCATGCTACACGGAACTAATGAGCATGTGGTGATTCCCCCATACACACAGACACACAGCCTCCAGATAAGAGCCTAGGACTGCTGACAACTTGATTTCAGCTTTGAACTGAAGAAGACAAATCAATCAAGCTCCCCTAGATTTTTGATCATTGACAGAATTCTGAGATAAGAAATTTTAATGGATTTTTTAAAAAAGATATTTTTTTAACTTTTATTTAATGAATATAAATTTCCAAAGTACGATTTATGGATTACAATGGCTTCCCCCACATACCGTCCCTCCCACCCACTACCCTCCCCTTTCCCACTCCCTCTCCCCTTCCATTCACATCAAGATTCATTTTCGATTATCTTAATATACAGAAGATCAGCTTAGTATACATTAAGTAAGGATTTCAACAGTTTGCTCCCACACAGAAACATAAAGTGAAAAATAATAGATGATTTTTTTTAAATGATGATGAAATCAGATCAGACCTATTGTCATGTTTAATCCCAGTGAGAGTCAAGTTGGGAGTTGATAATTTCTTATTTTTTTTTACAGAGGATCAGTTTAGTATACATTAAGTAAAGATTTCAACAGTTTTCACCCCCATAGAAACACAAAGTGAAATATATTGTTTGAGTACTCGTTATAGCATTAAATCTCAATGTACAGCACATTAAGGACAGAGATCCTACAAGAGGAGTAAGTGCACAGTGACTCCTGTTGTTGACTTTACAAATTGACACTCCTGTCTATGGCATCAGCAATCTCCCTATGCTCCAGTGATGAGTTTCCAAGGCTATGGAAGCCCTCTGAGTTCTCCGACTCTTATCTTGTTTAGACAAGGTCATAGTCAAAGTGGAGGTTCTCTCCTCCCTTCAGAGAAAGGTACCTCCTTCTTTGAAGACCTGTTCTTTCCACTGGGATCTCACTCACAGAGATCTTTTGCCAGAGTGTCTTGGCTTTCCATGCCTGAAATACTCTCATGGGCTTTTCAGCCAGATCCGAATGCCTTTAGGGCTGATTCTGAGGCCAGAGTGCTATTTAGGACATCTGCCATTCTATGAGTCTGCTGAGTATCTCGCTTCCCATGTTGGATCACTCTCCCCTTTATTTATTCTATCGGTTAGTGTTAGCAGGTACTAGACTTGTTTATGTGCTCCCTTTGACTCTTAGTCCTTTCCTTATGATCAATTGTGAACTGAAATTGATCACTTGGAGTAGTGAGATGGCATTGGTACATGCCACCCTGATGGGATTGAATTGGAATCCCCTGGTATGTTTTTAACTCTACCATTTGGGGCAAGTCAGCTTGAGCATGTCCCAAATTATACATCTCTTCCCTATCTTGTTCCCACTCTTATGTTTAATAGGGATCACATTTCAGTTAGTTTTTAACGCTTAAGAATAACTGTGTATTAATTACAGAATTAAACCAGTCATATTAAGTAGAACAGACTAAAAAACTACTAAGAGGGATAATGTATTAAGTTGTTCCTTAACAGTCAGGGCTATGCTGATCAAGTCACCGTTTCCCATAGTGTCCATTTTACTTCAACATGTTTCCTTTTTGGTGTTCAGTCAGTTGTCACCAATCAGGGAGAACATATGGTATTTGTCCCTTTGGGACTGGCTTATTTCACTCAGCATGATGTGTTCCAGATTCCTCCATTTTGTTGCAAATGACTGGATTTCGTTGTTTCTTACTGCGGTATAGTATTCTAAAGAGTACATATCCCATAATTTCTTTATCCAGTCTACCGTTGATGGGCATTTAGGTTGGTTCCAGGTCTTAGCTATTGTGAATTGAGCTGCAATAAACATTAGGCTGCAGACCGCTTTTTTGTTTGCCAATTTAAATTCCTTTGGGTAAATTCCAAGGAGTGGGATGGCTGGGTCGAACGGTAGGGTTATCTTCAGGTTTCTGAGGGATCTCCAGACTGACTTCCATAATGACTTGACCAGTTTGCATTCCCACCAACAGTGGGTTAGTGTCCCTTTTTCCCCACATCCTCGCCAGCATCTGTTGTTGGTAGATTTCTGAATGTGAGCCATTCTAACCGGGGTGAGGTGGAACCTCATTGTGGTTTTGATTTGCATTTCCCTGATTGCTAATGACCTTGAACATTTTTTCATGTGCCTGTTGGCCATTTGGATTTCCTCTTTTGAAAAATGTCTATTGAGGTCCTTGGCCCATCTCTTAAGTGGGTTGTTGGTTTTGTTTTTGTGGAGTTTCTTGATCTCTTTGTAGATTCTGGTTATTAACCCTTTATCTGTTGCATAGTTTGCAAATATTTTTTCCCATTCTGTCGGTTGTCTCTTCACTCTCCTGACTGTTTCTTTTGCAGTACAGAAACTTCTCAATTTGATGCAATCCCAATAGTTAATTTTGGCTTTCACTGCCTGTGCCTCCTGGGTCTTTTCCAGAAACTCTTTGCCTGTGCCAATATCTTGAAGGGTTTCTCCAATATTCTCTAGTAACTTGATGGTGTCAGGTCGTAGATTTAGGTCTTTAATCCATGTTGAGTGGATTTTTGTGTAAGGTGTAAGGTAGGGGTCTTGCCTCATGATTCTGCACGTGGAAATCCAATTTTCCCAGCACCATTTATTGAATAGACTGTCCTTGCTCCAGGAATTAGTTTTAGATCCTTGATCAAATATAAGTTGGCTGTAGATGTTTGGGTTGATTTCTGGTATTTCAATTCTGTTCCATTGGTCTATCCATCTGTTTCTGTACCAGTACCATGCTGTTTTGATTACAACTGCCCTGTAGTATGTCCTGAAATCTGGTATTGTGATGCCTCTGGCTTTGTTTTTGTTGTACAGGATTGCTTTAGCTATTCGAGGTCTCTTGTGCCTCCATATAAATTTCAGCACCAATTTTTCCAGATCTGAGAAGAAGGTCTTCGGTATCTTGATTGGTATTGCATTGAATTTTTAAATTGCTTTTGGGAGAATGGACATTTTGATGATATTGATTCTTCCAATCCATGAGCATGGAAGGTTTTTCCATTTCTTGGTATCCTCTTTTATTTCTTTCTTTAAGGTTTTGTAATTTCCATCGTAGAGATCTTTAACGTCCTTGGTTAAGTTTATTCCAAGGTATTTGATTGTTTTTGTAGCTATTGTGAATGGGATTGATCTTAGAAGTTCTTCCTCAGCCATGGCATTGTCTGTGTATACAAAGGCTGTTGATTTTTGTGCATTGATTTTATACCCTGCTACTTTGCCAAAATCTTCTATGAGTTCCAATAGTCTCTTAGTAGAGTTCTTTGGGTCCCCTAAATAAAGAATCATGTCATCTGCAAAGAGGGATAGTTTGAGTTCTTCCTTCCCAATTTGTATCCCTTTAATTTCTTTTTCTTGCCTAATAGCTCTGGCTAGAACCTCCAGAACTATATTGAATAGCAGTGGTGAGAGTGGACATCCCTGTCTGGTCCCAGATCTCAGTGGAAATGCTTCCAACTTTTCCCCATTCAATAGGATGTTGGCTGTGGGTTTTTCATAGATTGCTTTGATTGTATTGAGGAATGTTCCTTCCAAACCCAGTTTGCTTAGAGTTTTCATCACGAACGGGTGTTGTATTTTATCAAATGCTTTCTCGGCATCTATTGAGATAATCATATGGTTTTTCTTCTGCAGTCTGTTAATGTGGTGTATCACATTGATTGTCTTGCGCACATTAAACCCTCCCTGCATACCAGGGATAAATCCCACTTGGTCTGGGTGGATGATCTTTCTGATGTGTTGTTGCATTCTATTGGCCAGAATTTTATTGAGGATTTTTGCATCTATGTTCATCAGGGATATTGGTCTGTAATTCTCTTTCAGTGTTGCATCTTTTTCTGGCTTAGGAATTAAGGTGATGCTGGCTTCATAGAAAGAATTTGGGAGGATTCCCTCTTCTTCGATTGTTCTGAATAGTTTGAGAAGAATTGGAGTTAGTTCTTCTTTAAATGTCTGGAGAATTCAGCAGTGAATCCATCTGGTCCTGGGCTTTTCTTTGTTGGGAGGGCCTTTATTACTGTTTCAATTTCTGTCTCAGTTATGGGTCTGTTTAGGTTTTCGATGTCTTCCTGGTTCAATTTAGGTAGGTTGCATGTGTCCAGGAATCTATCCATTTCTGATAGGTTTTCCTGTTTGCTGGCATACAAGTCCTTGTAGTAATTTCTGATGATTATTTTTATTGCTGTGGTGTCTGTTGTTACGTTTCCTTTTTCATCTCTGATTTTATTGATTTGGGTCTTTTCTCTTCTTTTTTTAGTTAGTTGGGCCAATGGGGTGTCAATTTTGTTGATTTTTTCAAAAAACCAACTCCTCGTTTGGCTGATTTTTTGTAATGTTTTTCTTGATTCAATCCTGTTGATTTCTTCTCTGATTTTAATTATTTCTCTTCTCCTACTAGATTTGGGTCTGGTTTGCTGTAGGTTTTCTAGATCCTTGAGGTGATTTGAAAGCTCATCTATTTGGTGCCTTTCCAATTTCTTGATGTAGGCACCTATTGATATAAACTTCCTTCTTAACACTGCTTTTGCTGCGTCCCATAAGTTTTGGTATGTTGTGCTGTTATCCTCATTTACTTCCAGAAAGTTTTTGATTTCTCTTTTGATTTCTTCTATGACCCATTGTTCATTCAGGAGCATGTTGTTCAATCTCCATGTGTTTGCGTATCCTCTAGGGATTCCTGAGTTGCTAATTTCCAACTTAATTCCTTTATGGTCTGAGAAGCTGCATGGTATGATTCTAATTCTTTTGAATTTGCTGAGACTCGCTTTATGGCCTAGTATGTGGTCAATCCTAGAGAAGGTTCCATGTACTGCTGAGAAGAATGTAAAATCTTTAGCTGTAGGATTGAAAGTTCTGTATATATCTGTTAGATCCATTTGGGTTATAGTGTCGTTTAAATCTACTGTATCCTTGTTGATCTTCTGTCCTATTGATCTGTCTATTTCTGAGAGTGGAGTATTGAAGTCCCCCAGTACTATTGTATTGGGGTCTAAGTCTCCCTTTAAGTCCATTAACAAATCTTTTAGATAAACCGGTGCCCTGTAGTTAGGTGCATATACATTGATAATTGTTATATCTTCCTGTTGAATTGATCCCTTAATCATTATGTAGTGTCCCTCTTTGTCTCTCTTAACGGTTTTTGTGGTAAAGTTTATGGTGTCTGATATTAAGATGGCTACACCCGCTCTTTTTTCATTTCTGTTGGCATGGTATATCTTTTTCCAGCCTTTCACTTTCAGTCTGTATGGATCTTTGTTGGAAAGATGTGTTTCTTGTAAGCAGCAAATAGATGGGTTTTGTTCCTTAACCCAATCAGCCAATCGGTGTCTTTTAACTGGACAGTTCAGGCCATTCACGTTCAAAGTGACTAATGATAAGTGGTAACTTTGCCCTGCCATTTGCCAAAGATAAGTTCTAATATATGCTTTGAATTCCCTGTGATCTTTTGCTGTGAGCTTTCCTTCCTTGGTTTCCTTCCTTTACCTTCTTTCATATTGATGACCGTGTTTCTTTGTTTCTGTGTGTAACACATCTTTAAGCATCTTTTGCAGAGATGGACGAGTGGCAACAAATTCTTTCAATTTCTGTTTTTTGTGAAAAGTCTTTATTTCACCTTCATTCACAAATGATAGCTTTGCAGGATATAATATTCTGGGCTGCCAGTTGTTCTCTCTTAGTACCTGGGCTATATCTCGCCATTCCCTCCTAGCTTGTAGAGTTTCTGATGAGAAGTCAGCTGTGAGTCTGATTGGAGATCCTCTGAGAGTAATCTGACGTTTCTCTCTTGCACATTTTAGGATCTTTTCTTTATGTTTCACTGTGGAGAGTTTAATTACAACGTGTCGTGGTGAGGATCTCTTTTGGTCGTGTTTATTAGGGGTTCTGTGAGCTTCCTGTACTAGGATTTCTCTGTCCTTCTCCAAACCTGGGAAATTTTCTGCTAATATCTCACTAAAAAGGCCTTCTAATCCTTTCTCCCTCTCCATGCCTTCAGGAACTCCTAGAAGTGGACTATCTGTTTTTGATGGAGCCTTAGGGCTTGAGATGGGTGTGGCCTGAGAGCTCTGTTTGGTGTGCCAAAGGTGACACTCCCAGGTTAGGTAAACCTCTCTCTCTCTCTCTCTCTCTCTCTTTTGATTCAAAAGGGAAGTTATTCTGCACAGCTGAACGAAGTTGGAGGTAGTTAGCAGGCAAATGATATACCCGCAGGAGCCAGAGATCGGAAGCTCTTTCCCAAGGACCACACATGGAATCTGTTCGGCCCTCAGAGTGGGCTCAAAGTCTCCTTCAGTCTCCCACTGGGTTGCCAAAGTTACGGAATTGTAGCATCTCTGGAGAGTGCTCACGTGAATTCCGTGAGTTCTCTCCCCCACCGTGTCTTTTTTCACAGTCTCAGTTCAGTAGCACCACAAATTTACTAGGTCCTAATCTCCTGTTAATTCGCCCCGCCCAGAGTCAGGTTTTTCTGCTAGGCTCAGGGCCGGTGCAGACCTGAGGTCGCTCTGCTTATGACGTATGTCCAAGATGGCGCCTGCTCTTTGTCTTGCTCGCCCTTGAGAGGTGAGCAGAGAGAGAGAAACCCGTGTCCGTACCAGTCACCTTTTTTTTTTCCTCTCTCTCTCTTCCAGGTAGCCTGGTGAAGTTCCTCCCCCCCCCCCCCGGGGGTCGTTCCCTCTAGTCTCCTCTCTCCGCTTGCCTGCCGGTGTCTCAGGCTATTGAGGTTCGGCTCACCTCGCGTTCCAGCGCTGGTGTGTTGAGTCTGCCGCTGGTGTCCCGAACTGTGGGCTCCCACGCTCTCCACGCAGGTCCGCTCCCCTTCCAGCGCCGATGTGTGGACTCGGAGCCCTGGATGTCCCAAGTCTCCCCGCTGTTGTCTGTGTGGCACGCACTCCCCTTCGAGCACTGGCGCGCAGACCCTGCAGCTTGCGCAGCTTGGTCCCGCGGCTCGGCTTCCACGCGGTGGGCGACCTTGTTCTCCCAGTAGGTCCTCCGATTCACGGCCACTGGATCCAGAAGAGTTTCCTCTGCAATATTTTCCTGGTTCTTTTTTCTGAGGCTACCGTAACTCCCCTTTTATTAAACTAAATTTTCCCGGACTATCGGTGTGCGCCCTCACTATTCCGCCATCTTGGATCCGCCCCAATAAATAAATCTTTTCTAAAAAAGATTTTTTAAATACATTTTTAAGAATTATTTATTGATTATTTGAAAGGCATAGTTTCAGAGAGTCAGAGGCAGAGAGACAGAGAGGTCTTTCATCTGCTGGTTCACTCCCCAAATGGCCATAATGGCTGGAGCTGAGCCGATCCGAATCCAGGAGCCAAGACCTTCTGGCTCTCCCAGGCAGACTCAGGGGCCCAAGGACTTGGGCCATCTTCCACTGCTTTCCCAGACCATAGCAGAGAGTTGTAGCCAAAGTGGAGCAGCCAGAACTCGAACCGATGCCCATATGGAATACCAGCACTGCAGGCAGCAGATTTACCTACTATGCCACAGCGTTGGTGCTAAATATATTTTTAATTATTCAAAAAGAGTCAGTTTGAGAAACACACATACACATGTACACACACACACACACATGGAAAGAGAGAGAGAGAGAGAGAGAGAGAGAGAGAGCGCGATTCTTCTATTGGTTCATGCTTGTGACTGAGTGAGGCTGAAGACAGCAGCCCAGAAATCAGAGACTGGTGGCAGGACCAAAGGGCAAGGTGCATCACCGAATGGCTCTCAGGCTGTGCACTTTCAGGAGACTGGAACTGAGAGTACAAGGACTGGAACCCAAGCACTGCAATACGGGGTCTGGGCATCCCAAGCAGCATCTTAAACATTGCTTCAAACATCTGCTCCCCCAATTTTTACTTACTGATAAAACATATTCTTGGAAAACTGTATTACGAAAAACTATACACATAACTCAAAATTTTTTGACTGACATAAATGTATCTTTACTTCTATTTTTTCCATGAACTAGTTGAAGTCCCTTCATGTTATGTGCACACTTGAACCAAAACCAATGGGCCTGTAAATGGAATCCTAACACCTGCCTGCATCTCTGTAAGAGCAGAAGGTTTGGGGCTGAGAAGTAGAGAACACAGTGCTCCTGTGTGGTTGGAAGACCACGCCCTGGGCTCAGAACAAGGTGGACAGTGCCAGGGACCAGCTGTTGCAAGGCCAGTCACTTAAGTTCCATAGTACCTGTCACAAGACTCCATCTCTGGCTTGCCAGGAATGATTTGTTCAACCTCATTCCTTTGCTTAACCTGAAACATTCATGGAACATTGCTGAGCACATGGGATGTTGGCATTGGTGGCCTGTATTAGAAACTCTATCCTCAGTGCCCCAAAGGCCAGGCACGGCAAAGCACACTGAGTGCCAGGGAGGGCTAATGGCAGGGTAAACTTTCTTGTCTTATCTCTTTGCTGGGCCAGCCTGGTACAGTGAGATTGGGTGGCTTCTTTGCCACCAACACTAGATCAACCCTGGAGGTGAATCAGATAGCCCAGAATCAGGATTCCGCTCTGTCTCCCAAGATTTCAGGTAAAGAGGACCATGAAGACAGCTTCTCTGGGTGCCCCTGGTGTGGTCATCACATGATGCCCACATACATTCTAACCCAGGGGCAGAAACCAGATAGGACATTCTTCTAAGGAAAGAGCTCTTCTGAGACCCAAGGTCCAGTCCTGACAGTTTCACACTTGGTTATGAGAACCTGCTCTGACCACCTATCCCCTCAACTACAAGATGGTGATACAGCAGAAACAGTAATTTACTTATTTTTTTAGAAAGCTTTTATTTAATGAATACAAATTTCATAGGTACAGCTTTAGGAACATAGCAGTTCTTTCCCCCATACCCACCCTCCCAACCCCTCTCCCATCCCACCTCATACTCCTTCTCCCATCCCATTCTTCATTAAGATTCATTTTTACTTATCTTTATATACAGAAGATCAACTCTATACTAAGTAAAGATTTCAGTACGTTTACCACTATAGCCTGACCTTGTACAAGGCATGTCCATATTACTATAGACCTTCTGTTCCTGGCCGCTGTATTATAGATTCCCTGACATCATCCTGGGCATTTAGAGTATTTTAGGGGTCAAGATCATTTCAGGTTCCTCAGTAATAGTCACAGTGGTAGCTTCAGTCAAGACCCACAACAAGGTGCTGGGAGCTGCTCATAAGCTCTTGCCTCTAGCTCCAGTTGAGGCTGCACATGGAAACAACACACAGGGAGGGTGCCCCTCCAGTGCAGCACTTCAGCCACACTCTGAGGGCTCAAGGAAAGTTTCTGGCTCCCAGGTGGTACCTCCAGTGGAATCTCTGGAAGAGCAGATTCCCCTGCCTCCTGATTTAGAACAGAATGTAAGGAACGTTAGAGTCAGAACCAACATCCATCCCATAACATAGCCGAGCAAAGTCAGGTGGCCACTTTGCAGGGAGCCTGTTCTGATTCCAGCAACCTGCACGTTAATGACCGCAGCCTCCAGCAGAACTTCATCACCAGGTTCTGGGCAACAATACCACATAAGGGAAGGGCTTGTTCCCCAGACAGATATCGTATCTGCTCCCATAACAACTTGAGGTAAAGGAAACAACTTCATCCAAAGCTTGTCTGAAGACTGCACATCCCATGTCCTATCACAGGTGCATGTCTGTATGTTCCAATCCCATAGACTTCTCCAACCCCACTGGGCGCCAACAGACCTTGGCTCTTTTGTTCATCTCGTCTTGAAGAAATGACCAACAGCTGCCCCAGACCATGGTACAATAGACTTCCCATTGGATCTTCTGACTTCTTAAAGCTCCCAACTGGAGTTCTTGCAGCAAACTTGTTTGCAATCATCCAATGTCAGATGACCTGTAAGAGTTCCCTTGGGGACTTCTAGCCACCCAGTGTTGTTCTAAAACCACTGATATATGGGGAAACAACATGTATTTATCATAAGCCAGCAGTGCTCCATTTAGATGATGCCAATTATGTTGGCAACATAAAAATATCATAATCATCACCAGTGGAATCTGTGCACTCTTCCTTTTATCAGACCTCATGAGGGTGTTGGCCTTGGCACATCAGTGTCACAGTGCAGCTTCTTCATAGTCAGTTTGAACTCACTGTGAAGTCAGTTGGCCTTGAACTGTTGGCCTTGACATCTGCAATGAACACAGGTGTGTGTTCTGGCTTCATCATGGCTGACTCAGTGTCAGAGAAATGGGATGAGGACACTGGGGTCGATCCTGTCTCTCTGGGGCATGCTCTTCCAAGGACAGTGAGTAGTGTCCAGAGACGCAACTAGGCCATAGGAATATGAGTGACCTGTGCACGCAGGTGTCTCTTACCTGTTATTCTGATCTGCTACAGAGATTAATAACCATAGGATGGTGCAAGATTTGTTTTGTTTTGTTTTTAGGTTTGCACTTTCTTCCACATCCAGTGAACCAGCTCTGCAGGGATTGGTCCCACCATAAAATTCCAATAAGACTTAGCATCCAGAAATTGCTGAGACAGAACTGCTGCCAAACCCAATGTGAGTGTGTAGCAACCCAGAAACCACATGTTCCTCCCCTACCTTCTGACCTCCCAAGCCCTTAGTCTCTTGAGTCAAGGCCAGTCTGGTAGGCCCCTCTACTGACACCAACTGTGTGCAGACAATGCCCACAAAGACCCTCTCAAGGTCTCAAATTGGCTTTTCCTAGAGCTTTCTCTAGACACAGCTCACAGTGAAGCCAGATGTACAGAGACATCCTCCACACCCCAGAAACCAGTTCTGCAGCAGTTGACACAATCTGGGTGACCTCCCATTCAGCTGGATTCAGTCCTGCCCCCATCTACCAGAGGAGTGCACAGGATCCAATGAGTAGGGTCAAGGCACCAGCCCGCCAACTACAGGGCCAGGCTGAGGACTGACAAGCTACAAATTTGTGTTCTCACAGCCCCTTCCTCAGGTTCAGTAATTTGATCATCGGCTCATGGGCCTAAGGGAAACCCATTTTGCTGCACATTTATTTTTATTTTTTTATTTTTTTTAACTTTTATTTAATGAATATAAATTTCCAAAGTACAGCTTATGGATTACAATGGCTCCCCCCACCCATAACGTTCCTCCCACCCGCAACCCTCCCCTTTCCGCTCCCTCTCCCCTTCCATTCACATCAAGATTCATTTTCGATTCTCTTTATATACAGAAGATCAGTTTAGCATACATTAAGTAAAGATTTCAACAGTTTGCTCCCACACAGAAACTGAAAGTGAAAAATACTGTTTGAGTACTAGTTATAGCATTAAATCTCAATGTGCAGCACACTAAGGACAAAGATCCTACATGAGGAGTAAGTGCACAGTGACTCCTGTTGTTGACTTAACAAATTGACACTCTTGTTTATGGCATCAGTAATCACCCTAGGCTCTTGTCATGAGCTTCCAAGGCTATGGAAGCCCCCCGAGTTCACTGACTCTGATCATATTTAGACAAGGCCATGGTCAAAGTGGAAGTTCTCTTCTCCCTTCAGAGAAAGGTACCTCCTTCTTTGATGACCCATTCTTTCCACTGGGATCTCACTCATGGAGATCTTTCATTTAGTTTTTTTTTTTCCCCAGAGTGTCTTGGCTTTCCATGCCTGAAATACTCTCATGGGCATTTCAGCCGGATCCGCATGCCTTAAGGGCTGATTCTGAGGCCAGAGTGCTGTTTAGGACATCTGCCATTCTATGGGTCTGCTGTGTATCTCACTTCCCATGTTGGATCATTCTCTCCCTTTTTTATTCTATTAGTTAGTATTTGCAGACACTATTCTTGTTTATGTGATCCCTTTGGTTCTTAGTCCTATCATTATGATCAATTGTGAACAGAAATTGATCACTGGGACTAGTGAGATGGCATTGGTACATGCCACCTTGATGGGATTGAATTGGAATCCCCTGGTATCTTTCTAACTCTACCGTTTGAGGTAAGTCAGCTTGTTGCTGCACATTTTAAAGGATAAAAATAGGCATCCAGATGAGAAGATGGAGAGGGCAAGGGCTGGAAGGGGCCCAAGGCCCAACCATCTGGATTGGGGAACCCCCTCCCAGCAGAGGGATAACTTTCTGTTTACATTCACATACTCCCAATAACCCATTGTCCAGAACCCTGAAACACTCTATTTGGGGAAGTTTTTGGGTCTTCATTGGCTTGATTATTGGTAGGCTGAGTGGACATCTCAGCATGGATTCTTCAAATTCCCTCCACTAAAGTCACAGGAACCCTCTATAATGAGGTGGAACTTAGCACCTACTATGTTATAATCACATAGCAGAGAATTTCATTATGGCTGGCAAAAGGCAGGGAGATTAGAGTTACTATGACCCACCACGGGAAGAATAAGTCTAGATTCCGTGCCTTGAGGAGTTAGTGATGAACTAGGAACCAGGGAGAAGAAACCAAATGTATCTACAAATAGTCAGGTCCCATAATATCACATCCAAATGAAGTCATCTAGAGAGGGATGAGTCCTGATCCCCAAATAACCAAATGCTCACAAGATCTAGAGTGGTACATACAGCAACCCAAACCATTGCTAAGTGGGCAGCTGCTCTCAAAGAACCCCAACCAGCAAGCAACATCATCAATGCTGTGTTCCGAGCACTGCTGACCAATCTTGCCACAACACTGAGCTTGGGAAGTTGTACATGGACCCTCTCATTTCATAAGGCTCAGCCACCACTTAATGGATGTCGAGCTCTTGCCAGGTGCACTCCAACTGTGCGATGCAGTGTTAGTGGAAAGCTACTCAACTAGCAACTTCTCAGAACGTGACTCTGAGCAGAAAAATCTTATCAGGAACAGTTCTGTTTGAGATTGTGATAACAGGTAGCATTTACAGGCTGATAAGGGCTATTACAGTTGGGACAAGGGCCATATATAAGCAGCAGCTCTTGCCTGCTTCTGCACACCTTCCACTTGTCCTGCCTTCTCCAGTGTCTTGGGAGCCAGGAAGAACCATGAAGTGGCTGCTGCTGCTCGGGCTGCTGGCACTCTCTGAGTGCATCATCCACAAGTGAGCCTGGTGACCAGCAATAGGAAGAATGCCTCAAGGGGCAACTTCCCAGCCCGCTGCTGCCTGCCTGTCTATCATATTTCACCTTCCATTCTTCTCATATGCAGTCTCCCTTTCTTGTCTCTGTTTCTACTCCCATGGGGAGGCAGCCGTGGTTTGGTTTCAGCCCCATCATGGTGATCTGTAACCTCACCTCTGCACTGCACAGAGCTTCTCCCCTCCTCCTAAATTCACTTCTCCTAAACTAGTTTCCTTGTCCTTCTCTGGCTTCTGTAGCATCTCCTGAGCTGGACCCTTGCCCATTAACCTCACCTTCTCTAACCATGCATGCACCAATGCTCTGCCCCAGGGTCCCCCTGGTCAGAAAGAAGTCCTTGAGGAAGAACCTGATTGAGAAGGGCTTGCTGAAGGACTACCTGAAGACTCACACCCCCAACCTGGCCACCAAGTACTTGCCCAAAGCTGCCTTCGACTCAGTGCCCACTGAGACCCTGGAGAACTACCTGGATGTGAGTGCATGGGCAGGTGGAAGGGGCAGCCCCAAGGACTGAGCCCGCAACAGAGAGGGTGTCTGGGGGACATGAATGGCAGTCAGGTTCTGCTCCCTGGATCTCGAAGCCCATGGCAGTCGAGGAAACTCACAATCATAACTGTTGCTGTCATTTGTTCATCATTCATTCATTTGTTCTTTCAATGTTTATTTATCCTGAATGTCCTAATAGGTGTCAGGCCTTGCGCCTGGTCCAGGGGGCAGCAGGGAGCAGTCACAGTGTGATAATAGTGGAGTAGGAAGGAGGGTGTGCCAAGTAAGGTTAGGGGCCTTGAGTGGGACCAGTCACACAGAAGCCAGGGACTGACATAGCTGAGACCCTAATTGCCACAGATTGACCCAACACACTGGAGTGGTACACTCAGACTCTTACTTGGAACCAGTGACATACTCTGGTCTACAATAGACATTGCCTTTCCTATGGTCAAGGGCTTCCCTTCTGAGATACATAAGACCCACTACAAAAGGGGGCTCTAGTCCATACAGACCTGGTGATCTTGAGCAAGTTGTTCATGTTCTCTGAGCCTCAGCATCCTCGTCTACAGAACTGACCCACTCACGGTCACCATCCATGGGTGGTTGCAAATCATTACCACCATAGAGCTTCTGGGTGTGCTTCCCACAGGCCCCAGCTGGTTCTTGGTAGAGCTCAGAAACACCATCCCATTTATTCATCGCACAGATATTTATGAAGACATACTAAATGCCAGAGGCTCAACATTTGCTGTGGAAAGAAAGCCAAAGTTTGAGGGCTTATATTCAAGAAAGGTAGACAAACAAACCAGCATGTGAGGTGAATTATGATCATGATAGGGGTCATAAAGCATAATTATTTAATTAACTAGTGGGAAAAGGAGAAGAAGGGGAGGGACACTTTGGTTACAGTGGTCAGGAAGTGCTTGGCAAAAGTGACACTGGACAAGAGCTCTGAATGATGAAGGAGTCAGCCAAGGGAGGGTCCAGGAACATACATTTTCACAGCACAACAAACAGCCAGAGCAAAGGCCCTGGGGTCGGATAGAGCTTGTCATTGTCCAAGAATAGTATAGAAATATGGAAACTGGGGACGATCTACCAAAGGGAAAGTGTTGGCATTGAGAATAAAACACTGAGTTTCCTTTCTTAAAATCTGCTGTCCACACTGAAGTTTGGGAATGAGAGATTCCCATGGGTTCCCTTGTTTAACTGACTTGCATGTCTCCAGATCAGCAAGTTAATGGACAAGCATCTGAGGCCTAGCTGGTTGGGTGCCATAGGTTACACCCTACCCTCTGAGAAGGTGTGCTCCCCAGGAGGGTGAGACTGACATGGGCAGGGCACTTGCTGAGAGAGGACAGCAGATCTGCCTGGGGAATGAATGTTCTTAGCAGAGAACATCAGAGGCAATCAGGGAGCAGAGAAGATATCAGGGAGGTGTGAGGCAGGCTGGGATTTGAAGGAGTGTGGACTTCATGGGGAAGTGAGAAGAGAGGAAGAGACGATGGAGACTTGGATGAGGAGCTGCTCTGGAGGGAGGCCCAGATGGGGAGTTGCAGGTCTTTGAACTGTGCTGTCCTGGCCCCTGCAGACAGAGTACTTTGGCACCATCGGCATCGGAACCCCCGCTCAGGACTTCACCGTCATCTTTGACACTGGCTCCTCCAACCTGTGGGTGCCCTCTGTCTACTGTTCCAGTGCTGCCTGCAGTGAGTGCCTGCCATGCCCTGTCCTGTTTTCCCATGCTTTCCCTGACCACTCAGAGACTTCTCACAGCACCCGCTTCAAGCCTGAAGGAGTCACTCAGGGATTCAAGGCACAGGTTTCCCCAGGCAGCTTCAAGGAGCTAGCAGTAGGCACAGGTGCTCAGGGCATAAAGTGATGACTCAGAAATGGAGAGTTAGACTCCTGGAGGAGAAAGCATATAGTATTTTTTAAAATATTTTTTATTTTATTTATGTATTTGAGAGGTAGAGTTACAGACAGTGAGAGGGAGAAACAGAGAGAAAGGTCTTCCTTCCATTGGTTCACTTCCCAAATGGCCACTATTGTAGGAGCTGCACCAATACGAAGCCAGGAGCCAGGTGTTTCTTCCTGGTCTCCCATGTAGGTGCAGGGGCCCAAGCACTTGGGCCATCTTCTACTGGAAAGCCTGTAGAATTTTAAAGCAAGGAAGGGATGAAGTGCTGCTTGTTGGCCAGCCATGCCGAGTCCCATGTGACACAGTGGGCTAAAAGCTGGACTGAGACTCTTGAGATGAGTGTGTAACTCAATTAAAAACACAGAGACAAATCACTGCTCTGGTAATGAAGGAGACATTGTCGTTGGAATTCACCACAATGTTTAAAGTTCCAAACTCTTCCTGCTTTCTGGCCGAGTTTAAAGAAGAGTTGTCAGTAGAATCAGGGGTGCCCTAACAAGAGCCTTGGCTGTGAAAGCACTCAGCACCATGGACAGCCACACTGCTGTGCTCAGTGCTTGCCTGGGTGCCTTGGGAGGAACTGTGGTAGGCTGGGATCATCCACCAGAGAGATGGTGCTGACTGCCAAAAACTTGCGATTGGAACCTGGAATTTCTGCCATCCAAAGGCCACCTTAAAGGTCATCCTGTAGCAAAGGTCATCTTTCTCCTCCATAGTCCCACCCAAGCCAAGAAATCCCATCCCAGGAAGATATGCCCATTCCACCACCCTTGTTAGCCCTCTGGAAGTTAATGATGTCACCCTTTACCTTTGCAGGCGTCCATAACCAGTTCAACCCTGAGGACTCCTCCACCTTCCAGGCCACCAGCGAGTCTCTCTCCATCACCTATGGCACTGGCAGCATGACAGGCTTCCTGGGATACGACACTGTGAAAGTGAGCACTTGGGGGCTATGCACCCTCACACAGCCTGTGCCTCGGGCCATTTTCCAAGGACTTGGGGACCACAGTAAATGTCCCAAAGCAAGTTCACTCTAACAGTATGGATCTCAGAGATCACACAAGAAATCTAACAGACAGTGCAGGGAGGAGGTGGCAGAGCTGTCACACACACTCAGGGGTTAACCATATGAGCATAATGGGAGTGGTGCCTGGGAAACTCAGCCACGCTCAGTGCTGAATGGAGGAAGTGGGGAGAGGGGACACAGTCGCTCAATTCTCTTTCAGCATCTCCTCCACAGCCTCCTCCTTCCTCTAGTCACATGAGCTCCACAAATCTCCAGGGCATGGCAGGGGTAAAGTGCTCCAGGTTGCTGGAGTCTGCCTTCCATCTGCCCAACCGAAATCCAAACGCACAGTGACTATCCATCCTGCAGCAATATCTCACAGTGAGTCACACACTGTGGCCACCTGACAGCAGCTGCCAAGGTTCTGCCCAATGGAGAGTCAAGAATTTCAGGGGATTGTCCCTCTTCCTGCTTTCTGTCTTGTTCCCTGGGAGCTAAGTCCTCCAAGAGATGAAGCAGGATCGCTCTGAGTCCAGGGCTGGAGCCCAGAAGTGCTCCATGAACAGGTGCTCATTGTGGACCTCCTCTCTGTGCCCCCTACACAGGTTGGAAACATAGAGGACACCAACCAGATCTTTGGGCTGAGTGAGTCAGAGCCTGGCTCCTTCCTGTACTACGCTCCCTTCGATGGCATCCTGGGTCTTGCCTACCCCAGCATTTCCTCCTCTGATGCCACGCCTGTCTTTGACAACATGTGGGACGAGGGCCTGGTGTCTGAGGACCTCTTCTCCGTCTACTTGAGCTCGTAGGTTTTGGCTAGCCTGGGGCCTTTCCCACATGGACTATTTTCACCTGGTCCAACAAGGGACCTAACTGAGTTTGGGTGGGCTGGGAGGATCTTAGAAGAATGAGATTTGCAAACTCACTGTCAAATAGCATGCATTTTCCAAGAACATTTTACAAGCTCCTTGTATGTACAGATTCCAAAATATTTTGCACCAATATAAATTCCCTTAAATTTTATTTTTCTGAGAAAATTTTGAAATACCCTCATATATCTTGAACAATGACATTTCAAACTAAGGAAAGCAAGTTTCTTTTTATTTAGTTAGTTCTAAAAATGATAGAAGAATAACCCAAGGTGGGTTTTGCTGTGTACACTTTTGCCAAATTGTAGCCGAGGCTGTCTTCAACTTTTCTCTGTCTCTCATAGCCTCCCCATGACACCATTGGCCAACAGTCATATTTTGCTTCAGGCATTAATATTCTTATAGGTGCTGCACTGTGCACTAACATGTTTACTATAAACTGGGTGGGTAAATGTGAGTGAGGTTGAGTCTTAGAAATGGTCAGTATTTTTTGACTTATTTCTTGTTACCATCTATACCTGCTTTCTATCTAACCTGAAACATCAGATTTAGCCAATGGACTCTGCAATATCAAAGGCTCCTTTGTGAGAGTTCTTTTATCCTTTGTGCCCTTGGCCACTCAATCTTCAGGTGCCTCTTAAACATAACATGCTTTCGTGAGTACTTAAGTATCTCTGTGGGTCACTGTATCTCCCCAGCTAACAAAGATTCTAGAAGTCAGCCCTATGGCCTTTTTAGGGCAGGTAGTTGCATGTTGTTGGGCAGTCCCATGGACCTGACCCTGACCTACTCTACCTCAGTAGCACCCCTGCCTCCAACCAACAACAATAAGAAGAAATGTCTCTGGATATTAGCCACACTAGCCCTGGTTGAGAAAGAGTGATCGCCACCATTAAGTCTTCACATACCCAAACTGCCTGAATTCACTTCACTTGTGGACCCCAGGGAAACTTAATGAGTATCAGGGTGCAAACCATACAGGAGGGAAACCAAATTTCTAGGTTCTATGCTTGACTGCAACTACACAACTATGTGAACTCGAGCAAGTTGCCTTACTTCTATGAGACACAGTGTCTTATAGAGTCTAAATAATGATACAGACCACTGTGTGGACCTGGTGTTACATTGAAAGAATCCACATCAGTCACACATTCAGCACAGCTGGCACTGAATAGTATCCCCATCAAGGGTATCTCGTAGGCTGTACACAGCAGATATGCAAACCATGAATGAGTGAATTCCTGTCTTCTCCCCTACCCCTCCTTTTTCCACAGTGATGACGAGAGTGGCAGCGTTGTGATGTTTGGTGGCATTGATTCTTCTTACTACACTGGAAGCCTGAACTGGGTGCCTGTTTCTTATGAGGGCTACTGGCAGATCACTCTGGACAGGTGAGACAGCCCCACTGCATGTTATCCTGGGCTGAGCCCTGATCCCACATCTTTATGGACTTGTTGTTGATCTGATGTCCAGATCTACCTGGAACAGCCAGTACAGGGGAGAGCTGGAAACTGGTCAAGCTACTGAGAGCCCAGAAAAGGCACCTCACTCGAAGTGGAGGAGAGGGCTGTCTGGGAGCCCAGCTCCACAACAACGATGGAACAACCACTTCCTTGTGTTCTAAGAACATGACCACATCACAGCACACCCAGGAAGGGTTAACAAACCTTCCTGTCCATACCTCTCAGTATTTAGTGGACCTAGAAAGCAGCACACAATCTGCCGTTATAGCAAGACTGCATTTGGCTGTCCAGTATTAGGGTGAATGACTGAAAAATTTTCACAGAACAAGCATGCCCTGGCCCTTTAAAGCCTGAATTCCAGTTGTTCTGACCCCTCAAGAGGGTCTACTAGGGACACATGTGTAACCATTGAGAACTCAAGGGTCCTTTCCTTGCATCTCACCCTCAGCATCACCATGGATGGAGAGACCATCGCTTGTGCTGATGGCTGCCAGGCCATTGTGGACACGGGCACCTCTCTGCTGGCTGGCCCCACCAGTGCCATTTCCAACATCCAGAGCTACATTGGAGCTTCTGAGAACTCTGATGGCGAGGCAAGTCCAGCCCCAAATGCTCTCTTCTAGACTCAGGTGGGGGGAGTGTCATGCACAAGGAATGAACCCCTTCTAACCCCCACACTCACACCTTCCAGATGATCGTCAGCTGCTCATCCATGTACTCCCTGCCCAACATTGTCTTCACCATCAATGGAGTCCAGTACCCTGTGCCCGCCAGTGCCTACATCCTGGAGGTAAGGGAGCACTCGGCCAGGAGCCAGATGGGCCACACAAAAGGAGGCTGCACACTGCCCTCTGCAGGAGGGAATTCACACTTCTCTCTGCTGATGCCAAGAGGCAGACTGACCCCTGCTCTGCATGGCCAGTAGACAGAAAGAGCCTATCACATCCATGCAGGAGCGAGAATTGGAGGAAGCCCCTAAAGGAAAAGTGAGGCAAAAGATGATGGTGTGAAAAGGGGATTCTGGCTGGCGCCGCGGCTCACTAGGCTAATCCTCCACCTTGCGGCGCCGGCACACCGGGTTCTAGTCCCGGTCGGGGCGCCGGATTCTGTCCCGGTTGCCCCTTTTCCAGGCCAGCTCTCTGCTGTGGCCAGGGAGTGCAGTGGAGGATGGCCCAAGTGCTTGGGGCCTGCACCCCATGGGAGACCAGGATAAGTACCTGGCTCCTGCCATCGGATCAGCGCGGTGCACCGGCCACAGCAGCCATTGGAGGGTGAACCAACGGCAAAGGAAGACCTTTCTCTCTGTCTCTGTCTCTCACTGTCCATTCTGCCTGTCAAAAAATAAAAAAGGGGAGGATTCTGATATTTAGAGCTGTATCTGACTCCCTAGTCCCAATCTCCTGCCCATCATTTCTGATCAAGGTGCATGTCCTCTCAGCATTCATTTCCTCAGCTAAAACTGGAGGTGTCAGCTCATCCCCCCATGTGTGCACTTAGGGGGTTTGGTAAGACTGAGCACAATTCAGTCCAACGACCTTCAAGAAACTCCTTGCTTCCTACTACATGCACTGAGCTTACTCTGTGAGAAGTATTCACACCTGGTGCCTTCTCTAGGCAAGTGCAGCCTTGCAGCCAAGGCTGAGCAGAGTAACACAGGAAGGAGGAGGAACCCCTGGCTGGCAGCTGTGCCACGGGTGGCAACAGAAATAATGAAAAGTGGCTGCACCCTCAGGGAATCCAAATCTCCTTCCCAGAATCTGACTTCAACTTCTGCCTAAACCCCGGTACTGAGGTCAGGGTTCCTGTGTCTGCCAATGGCAGCATACAATGCCTGGCAATCCGTCCCATCAAGAGTGCAGGGAGCAGTTTCTGCAGGCTGATCCCAGCCCAGCAACAGCCACATCCCTGGAAAATGAGTCACAAATCCCCTCTTGGCATGGCACTTGCAGCCAGAGGCAGGAGCCATTCATGGTTATCTCCCAGTGCTTGTAACCCTCACCCTGTTCCCCATCTCCTGTGCTATTCTCTGCTCTGCAGGAAGATGACGCCTGCATTAGTGGCTTTGAGGGCATGAACCTCGACACCTACACTGGCGAGCTCTGGATCCTGGGTGACGTCTTCATCCGCCAGTACTTCACCGTCTTCGACCGTGCCAACAATCAGCTGGGCCTGGCTGCCGCAGCTTAAGCCTGCAGCTTTGAACCCACGTCCCAGCAGATTTGGCCTAGTCCTGCAACCCCTGTAGGTAGACGGACTTCTCCTGATTGTTCTTCCAGAAACACAGTCACCTTCCAATAGAAGTAGATGGTTGGCCCTGTTCCCACTCACACCCATAATGTAGAATAAAAACAGCTGATGAAAACATGTTTGTGGCTCCTTCTCCTCACTAGTATGTCTCCTCCCGTTGCTGGGGTCAGAACACCAGGCAGACAAGCAGAAATGACCATGTCTCCTTGGACAGCAGCAAACACAGTGACATTTCGTAACTGGGCCAGAAGCAATTGAGTGAGAGGCAGAGTGAGAAAAAGGACATGGAAGGGGTGAACGGGACACAGATGCCATTTGGGAGTATTCAAAAGCTGGAATGATTCTATTCAAAACACCTTTGAAAGGCTGGTTGCAAATTCCGTATATAGGCTAAACTAAAGGGCATGACACAGGAATCCTAGCTCAGAAAAACTGTTCTCTCTATATATATGATTTTCAATAATTAGAAATTAACATTTCAGATTCTATGTCAATACAAAATTGCTTTTCATTAAAGGGAGCTCTTGTTAGAAAGAAGTGTGCAGCAAACCCAGCCTAAGCAGTGTGTTCCAGGGAATGGTGCTAGGCTCTGTAAGCCTCTCTCTCTCCCCCTCTCTTTTACTAAAAATTTACTTATTTATTTTAGAGGCAGAGTAACAGGGACAGGGAGAGACAGAGAGAGGTCTTCCATCTGCAGGTTCAACAGCCAAATAGCTGCACCAGTGGAGCTTGACTAATCGGAAGCCAGGAGCCAAGAGTTTCTTCTGTGTTTCCCACGCAGGTTCAGGGGCCCAAGCACTTGTGCCATCTTCCACTGCCCTCCCAGGCCATCAGAAGGGAGGGAGGCAGACTGGAATTGGAGCAGCTGGGACTTGAAGTGGTGCCCATATGGGATGCCAGCACCACAGGCAGAAGCTTAACTCACTATGCTACAGTGCCGCTCTCTAAGTCCTCTCTTTGGGCCTCAGTCTCCCAACTTGGTGGAAAGCAGAGCACAAAAGAGTACCAGGTCAGGAATAAGAAAGACAGAGGCCTGGGCTTCAGTCCAACCCTGCCCACCACCAGAGCCTGTGTTTGCCCACCTGCAAATAGACAGAGTAGCAGCATCTGTGCCTAGACACTCCTGAGAGTTTTTGAGTGATATAACACACATAAAATGCTTGGTATATGCAGCACCAGTTCATCTCAAAAACTCTGGGGCAATGACAATGACCAACTTGCAGTGGAATGTTCACCTGTTATAACAAAGCCGCAGAGAAAGCATTTGATAAAATACAACACCCTTTCATGATGAAAACTCTAAGCAAACTGGTTATGGAAGGAACATTCCTCAATACAATCAAAGCAATTTATGAAAAACCCACGGCCAACATCCCACTGAATGGGGGAAAAGTTGGAAGCATTTCCACTGAGATCTGGTACCAGACAAGGATGCCCACTCTCACTAATGCTGTTCAATATAGTTCTGGAAGTTCTAGCCCGAGCTATTAGGCAAGAAAAAGAAATTAAAGGGATACAAATTGGGAAGGAAGAACTCAAACTATCCCGCTTTGCACATGACATGATTCTTTATTTAGGGAATTCAAAGAACCCTACTGAGACTATTGGAACTCATAGAAAAGTTTGGCAAAGTAGCAGGATATAAAAGCAATGCACAAAAATCAACAGCCTTTGTATACACAGGCAATGCCACGGTGGAGGAAGAACTTCTAAGATCAATCCCATTCACGATAGCTACAAAAACAATCAAATACCTTGGAATAAACTTAACCAAGGACGTTAAAGATCTCTACGATGAGAATTACAAAACCTTAAAGAAAGAAATAGAAGAGGATACCAAAAAATGGAAAAATCTTCCATGCTCATGGATTGGAAGAATCAATATCATCAAAATGTCCATTCTCCCAAAAGAAATTTATAGATTCAATGCAGTACCAATCAAGATACCGAAGATCTTCTTCTCAGATCTACAAAAAATGATGCTGAAATTTATATGGAGACACAGGAGACCTCGAATAGCTAAAGCAATCTTGTACAACAAAAATGAAGCTGGAGGCATCACAATACCAGATTTCAGGACATACTACAGGGCAGTTGTAATCAAAACAGCATGGTACTGGTACAGAAACAGATGGATAGACCAATGGAACAGAATTGAAACACCAGAAATCAACCCAAACATCTACAGCCAACTCATATTTGATCAAGGGTCCAAAACCAATCCCTGGAGTAAGGACAGTCTATTCAATAAATGGTGCTGGAAAAATTGGATTTCCACGTGCAGAAGCATGAAGCAAGACCCCTACCTTATACCTTACACAAAAACTCACTCAACATGGATTAAAGAATTAAATCTATGACCAGACACCATCAAATTATTAGAGAGCATTTGAAAAACCCTACAAGATATAGGTACTGGCAATGACTTCTTGGAAAACACCCCAGAAGCACAGGCAGTCAAAGCCAAAATTAACATTTGGGATTGCATCAAATTGAGAAGTTTCTGTACTGCAAAAGAAACAGTCAGGAGAGTGAAGAGACAACCGACAGAATGGGAAAAATATTTGCAAACTATGCAACAGATAAAGGGTTGATAACCAGAATCTACAAAGAAATCAAGAAACTCCACAAAAACAAAACCAACAACCCACTTAAGAGATGGGCCAAGGACCTCAATAGACATTTTTCAAAAGAGGAAATCCAAATGGCCAACAGACACATGAAAAAATGTTCAAGATCACTAGCAATCAGGGAAATGCAATTCAAAACCACAATGAGGTTTCACCTCACCCCGGTTAGAATGGCTCACATTCAGAAATCTACCAACAACAGATGTTGGAGAGGATGTGGGGGAAAAGGGACACTAACCCACTGTTGGTGGGAATGCAAACTGGTTAAGCCACTATGGAAGTCAGTCTGGAGATTCCTCAGAAATCTGAATCAAGCCCTATCATACAACCCAGCCACCCCACTCCTTGGAATTTACCTAAAGGAAATGAAATTGGCAAACAAAAAAAGCTGTCTGCACATTAATGTTTATTGCAGCTCAATTCACAATAGCTAAGACCTGGAACCAACCCAAATGCCCATCAACAGTAGACTGGAGAAAGAAATTATAGGACATGTACTCTATAGAATAGTATACAGCAGTAAAAAAACACAATGAAATCGGTCATTTGCAACAAGATGCAGGAATCTGGAAAACATTATGCTGAGTGAATTAAGCCAGTCCCAAAGGACAAATATCACATGTTCTCCCTGATCGGCGACAACTAACTGAGCACCAAAAGGGAAACCTGTTGAAGTGAAATGGACACTATGAGAAACAGTGACTTGATCAGCTCTTGTCCTGACTGTTGATGTACAATGTAATACGTTATTCATTTTAGTATTTTTTTTATTTGTTTTGTTCTAGTACTATTGGTTGAACTCTGTAATTAACATACAATTATTCTTAGGTGTTTAAATTTTAACTGAAAAGTGATCCCTGTTGAATATAAGAGTGGGAATAAGATAGGGAGGAGATGTACAATCTGGGACATGCTCAATCGGACTTGCCCCAAATGGCGGAGTTAGAAACGTGCCAGGGGATTCCAATACAATCCCATCAAGGTGGCATGTACCAATGCCATCTCACTAGTCCAAGTGATCAATTTCAGTTCACAACTGATCACATTGATAGGTCTAAGAGTCAAAGGATCACACAAACAAGACTAGTGTCTGCTAATACTAACTGATAGAATTAAAAAGGGAGAGAACAATGCATCATGGGAAGTGGGATACATAGCAGACTCATAGAAATGGGAAATTTATATTTACTAAATAAAAAAAAATAAAAACAAAAAATCACAAAGCAGTATCTAATCATTTTTAACCTAAAGGATGTCTAGACTCATTGTTGGTTTCCAGCCCAACAGCGCTAACAGAAATCCATCACCCACAGAGCTGCAGAGTTGCCCACAGACAGAATACACCTTTCAGGTATCAATGGAATTTACATGGACAGATTTTCTAAGAATAAATTCCAGCTATCAAAGAAAAAATTCACCATTTTCCTAAAAGTTTACAAAGTGTAAAATCAGCCACACTGAAGGTACTTTATACACATAGCAAATGGGGAGAGTTGAAATTCTAGCACTAGGGCTGGCATCATGGCTCACTTGGTTAATCTTCCGCCTGTGGTGTCAGCATCCCATATGCATACTGGGTTCTAGTCCCAGTTGTTCCTCTTCCAGTACAGCTCTTTGCGGTGGCCAGGGAGGGCAATGGAGGATGGCCCAAGTGCTTGGGCCCCTGAACCCGCATGGGAGACCAGGAGGAAGCACCTGGCTCCTGGCTTCGGATTGGCATATCTCTGGCCGTAGTGGCCATTGGGGGCGAACCAACAGAAGGAAGACCTTTCTCTCTGTCTCTCTCTCACTGTCTAACTCTGTTAAATAAAAAAAGAAATCCTAGCGTGATTGGCACATGGGGAAGTGGTGTCACTCAGGAGTTTCTTCTTCCCTAGGAGCCCATCTAGGATTATGCTATGGGCTAAGGAACTGCTCCTGACATCCCTGTCACTGCCCTATACCCACATGGTCCAGGTGAGTACTGGCTGGTCACCACCTTCCTGCCCTCATCGTTGCAGCCAGCAGAGGCATAGGACAAGGGGATGATGAGAGCCGTGGCCTATCCAGGATCCGTGGACAGGGGCAGCTGGTCTTACTCTGCTCACATTCACCCCAGCACACTGGGCAGCACTGCCTGTGGGGTAGAAAGGGTAGGGGCAGGTGATAAGGCTATCTATGTGTAAACAGGCTTCCGAGTCCAGGTGAGGACATGGAAAATGCACAAAGTCCTTGCTCATGGCAGCTTATGGGCACTCAGGGAGCCCACGGGTGCCTTTCAGAGCAGCCAATGTCAGGGTAGACAGGCATACGGGGTGCAGGCATCAACCAATGAGATCCATCTTCTCACTGGCACATGCATCCCATGAGTGCAGGGTCCTGGCCTTGTCTGTGATGTCCCCTATCAGCAGGTGCCTGTGGAACAAACGCATGAACTGCCCAGGAAAATTAAGCACCAAACACCCAGGAGAAAGAGGGGCCCAGAAAAAGCATTTGGCTGAAAGCCAACAGGGCCAAAATACAGCTGGCCCCTAGAGGCTATATTCATGAGTGCCCTGTGGTTCTCAGTCTCTCTGTGGACCTGGTCCCTTCCAGCATGTAGGCAGCTGAAGCTCCAGACACCTGGAGAGGTGGGGCGTCTGCATTGCCAGTTTCACCACAGCAGGGAACAAGAATCTGTATTCATTTTTCCCATTAAAAATTATAATGTTGCCTAACATGCTTTTTCACTCTGAGTGGCAGTCCAGCTTAGGAGTCAGAGATGCATGATGGGACTTCGATAAGTTCAGTTATACCTCTGCCCATCCATGCCTCCCCTTTCCCTCAACCGGACCTGCAGCTGGCTGGGAGAAGCCATATTCGCTCTTTTTTGTTTGTTTGTTTGTTTTTGTTTTGTTTTGACAGGCAGAGTGGATAGTGAGAGAGAGAGAGACGGAGAGACAGGTCTTCCTTTTTGCTGTTGGTTCACCCTCCAATGGCCGCCACGGCCGGCGCGCTGCGGCCTGTGCACCGCGCAATTGAGCAAAGAAATCAGAATGAAATTCTAGATATGAAGAATTCAATAGAGCAAATAAAAATACAGTGGATAGTCTCAAAAATAGAATAAATGAAACAGAAGAACGAATATCAGAACTACAAGACAAATTTCTGCAAATAATACAGTCAGACCAAACACAAGAAGAAGAAATCAGGAAATTGAAAAACAAGTTGGAGATCTGCAAGATTCTATCAAACGATCCAACATGGGGATCCTAGGAATTCCAGAAGGCATTGAAAGAGAGAAAGGATTAGAAGGCCTTTTTAATGAAATAATAGCAGAGAACCTCCACCCTCTGAAAAGAAAGAGACATTCAAGTTCAAGAAGTACACATCACCATTTATTGAATAGACTGTCCTTGCTCCAGGAATTGGTTTTAGATCCTTGATCAAATCTAAGTTGGCTGTAGATGTTTGGGTTGATTTCTGGTGTTTCAATTCTGTTCCATTGGTCTACCCATCTGTTTCTGTACCAGTACCATGCTGTTTTGATTACAACTGCCCTGTAGTATGTCCTGAAATCTGGTATTGTGATGCCTCCGGCTTTCTTTTTGTTGGACAAGATTGCTTTAGCTATTCGAGGTCTCTTGTGCCTCCATATGAATTTCAGCACCATTTTTTCCAGATCTGAGAAGAAGGTCTTCGGTATCTTGATTGGTATTGCATTGAATCTATAAATTGCTTTTGGAGAATGGACATTTTGATGATATTGATTCTTCCAATCCATGAGCATGGAAGATTTTTCCATTTTTTGGTATCCTCTTCTGTTTCTTTCTTTAAGGTTTTGTAATTCTCATCATAGAGATCTTTAACGTCCTTGGTTAAGTTTATTCCAAGGTATTTGATTGTTTTTGTAGCTATTGTGAATGGGATTGATCTTAGAAGTTCTTCCTCGAGAAGGCGCATGTGACTGGGTAAGACACACAGCCCCAGCTCGAAGGAAACAGCTGCTGGCGGAGTGCTCTGCGCTTGGCAGCTGGACAGTCAGGACGCTGAAGGGAGTGAGCGAGACCGCCTCAGACCAATTCTCCAAACACATCATTTAAGTTCAGCAAACAAGTTCTGCAAACTGCTTCCTCAATGCATTTCCCAATGATGATAACTTCTGTTAAAATTATTTCAGAGCTAGAAATCTGTGTGAAAACAATAGAATTTTCTTGAAGTTCAGCTAAGTACAAAGGCTACAACTCAGCATTAAAGTCACACACGTGCATGATTGTGGAGATGGTCTATCTCGTGCTGAAAATGTCTCTAGGTTTTTGACGACGGCTAAATAATCATGGGGTCAAGGGACTTGGGAAAGCAGCGACATTGGATGAACTGCTGAGCGCTTGCATTGAGATGTTTGATGACAGTGGGGAGCTAAATGATAGTTGCTTGCCCAGAATAGTTCTACTGATGCACCGATGGTATTTATCTTCCACCGAATTGGCAGAAAAGCTTCTCTGCATGTATCGCAATGCTGATGGAGAAAGCTGTGATGACTTTCGATTAAAGATCTGCTACTTCATGAGGTACTGGATTCTCAAGTTCCCGGCAGAGTTCAATTTGGATCTTGGTTTGATTCGTATGACTGAAGAGTTCCGAGAAGTAGCTAGTCAACTGGGATATGAAAAACACATCAGCCTCATCGACATATCCAGCATTCCTTCCTATGACTGGATGAGAAGAGTCACTCAGAGGAAAAAAGTATCCAAGAAGGGAAAAGCCTGTCTGCTGTTTGACCATCTGGAGCCCATTGAATTGGCTGAGCACCTCACTTTTCTGGAGCATAAATCTTTTAGAAGGATCTCATTCACCGATTACCAAAGCTATGTTATCCATGGCTGCCTGGAGAATAACCCAACCTTGGAGAGATCTATTGCTTTATTTAATGGAATCTCGAAGTGGGTCCAGTTGATGGTTCTCAGCAAACCAACCCCACAGCAAAGGGCAGAAGTGATCACAAAGTTCATCAATGTTGCAAAGAAGCTCCTTCAGCTCAAAAATTTTAATACCCTGATGGCGGTGGTAGGAGGCCTCAGCCATAGTTCCATTTCACGTCTCAAAGAGACTCATTCCCATCTTTCTTCAGAAGTTACCAAGAACTGGAATGAAATGACAGAGCTGGTCTCCTCCAATGGCAATTACTGCAATTACCGCAAGTCCTTTGCCGACTGCGATGGCTTCAAAATCCCCATCCTTGGAGTCCACTTGAAAGACTTGATAGCGGTCCATGTCATTTTCCCAGACTGGATGGAGGAGAACAAAGTGAACATTGTAAAAATGCACCAGCTGTCCGTTACCCTGAGTGAACTGGTGTCCCTGCAGAATGCCTCTCACCACTTAGAACCCAACATGGATTTGATCAACCTGCTCACGCTCTCTCTGGACCTCTATCACACAGAAGATGATATTTACAAACTATCACTGGTGCTGGAGCCTAGAAATTCAAAATCACAGCCTACCTCCCCGACTACACCCAACAAGCCTGTGGTACCCCTGGAGTGGGCATCAGGAGTGATGCCAAAGCCGGACCCCACGGTCATCAACAAGCACATAAGGAAATTAGTTGAGTCTGTGTTTAGAAACTATGATCACGACCATGATGGGTACATCTCCCAAGAGGACTTTGAAAGTATAGCAGCCAATTTTCCCTTTTTGGATTCCTTCTGTGTGCTGGACAAAGATCAAGATGGCTTGATCAGTAAAGACGAAATGATGGCTTACTTCCTGAGAGCTAAATCCCAACTACACTGTAAAATGGGACCAGGATTTGTCCATAATTTTCAAGAGATGACCTACCTGAAGCCAACCTTCTGTGAACACTGTGCAGGATTTCTCTGGGGCATAATCAAGCAAGGATACAAATGCAAAGACTGTGGAGCCAATTGTCACAAACAGTGCAAAGACCTCCTGGTTCTGGCCTGCAGGAGACTGGCCCGGGCACCCTCCTTGGGGAATAGTCATGGGTCACTGCCAGGAAGCCCCTCAATACCCCCAGTGCAGGATGATGTATTTGAGTTTCCTGGGGTTGCTGCTGGACATCAGGACCTGGACAGCAGAGCCATCACACTGGTCACAGGCTCTTCCCGCAAGATCTCTGTGAGGTTACAGCGGGCCACCACCAGCCAGGCCACCCAGACTGAACCTGTTTGGTCGGAGGCTGGCTGGGGGGATTCAGGATCCCACACCTTCCCCAAAATGAAATCCAAGTTCCATGACAAAGCCGCAAAGGACAAAGGTTTTGCCAAGTGGGAAAACGAGAAGCCCAGGGTACAGGCTGGAGTGGATGTTGTTGATCGGGGCACCGAGTTTGAACCTGCCCAGGATGAAGGCCGGGATGAGACCAGACAGGATGGTGAGGATGGCTGACGTCTGGCTGAGCAGACCAAGGGAAAAATAATGTTGGCTTTTGGGAGGAGCAACATGAAAGTCTCTGGAAGATACTCCAACTCAGGAAGTTATCTGGAAAGGTGTCTGGACACTCACTGCCTTGTGACACTGTGGTATCTCCATGACTGGACCATGGGACAGAGGACTGACCCCAACTATGAACTATTTATTTCCTCCCCCTGACCCTGGTTAGGTGTCATGAAGACTGGGTTATGTAGTCTGTAGTTTTCTCATGCATCTTTCTCTAGAGCCATTTATATACGGGTGAAATGAAAGCTTTTGTGCATGTACTTGATATTTGTTCTCTAAACTCAGACTTTGCTTTTGTGAGAATATTATTTTAATATTTTTATAAATGTGTGTGAGGGGGGTTGGTGTTTAACAAGGAGTTGCTTTAGAGGTCTTTTTGTGTGCTTTTTGGGTGGGACTAGGACTTCAGCAGACTTCATCATTTCCTGAGGGACAAGGAAGCTCTTCAGATCCTGGATGGTTCTTAATAATGACCACTTACAAGGAGAAGCTGTTTATGTAGTTCCTACCATACAGTTGCTATGGTGTATAACAAATCACTCATGTACATATCACATAAGTCTTACTAATTCTGCATCAGAGGAAGCTATGACAAGCCATGAGAGCTCTTTTAGTATTTAGAACCATGGAGAAAACTAAGTATGCTTGCCCTGTCTGGGTCCACTCATATTCTGTAAGATTCCTGAAATAGGAGCAGCAATTAAGAAATCAACTTAAATTTAGGGGAATCAAAATTTAGCAGAAAAACAAGCCATTGAATAAGCTGTGAGGCAAAATTCAAAGCAATTACCAAATTTTGAAAACCAAAATAATTTTAAGAATTAAAAATAAAAACCCTTTCAGCTGTGAAAGAGAACTCTTGTACTGTTTTGAAGAAACTGCCTTCCATAATTAATGTTAATTCAATGAAAATCATCACAAATAACCTTTGACTAACATTTCATTTAAATTGCATTCTATTACTATTTTAAATACCTTTCTTTGAATTCAAATAATGAGATGTTGATCTATTTATTACATGATTAGAGGAGAGAAAACTTGATTTAAAATGTTTAAAAAATAGAGGTAGGATTATACCTTTTACTGAAGGGAAAGAGCTGATACCAAGTGAATAGCCACAGTTACACTAGTCCATAATTGGAGCTAAGTGTGGATATGTCATGTAAAACTGAATTCACTTCTACTTGGAGCACTGCTTCAGCTAAACCCTTATTATCCCTTTTCTTCTTGGAGGACAACTGAGGGCAGTTCTGCTTTGTTGAGTGTCTTTTGTGGGCAGATCCAAGGCTAAGCTGCACAAAGATAAGCAAGACTTGGCCCTTGGGAACAGAGAACACATGAGCGTGGAAGCAAGATAGTTCCAGTGATTGGATATATGGTTTCAAATTTTCTAGAATGTATTTATTGTTCCTAACAGATATAGAAGTTAGGAATACTAATTAAATGAAGTTCATAATTGAGGGAGTATGATTAAGGTAGATAATAAGAGAACTCAGCATTTGCAAATGCTGCAGTGGGCAAATAGCCATCTCTCACCCAACATTGTCTTCTTTTTACAGGTTGAACAAGACTTGGCTCCCACATTCATGGAGATGTTTAAACCTCAGTCTTATGTTAACAGTTGATGGGTTAAGGATAGAGACTTGATCTAATTCTGGCATCTGAGAGTTGGGCCAGGTGGAGGTCTTTAGCTCATTGTGGGCTTGCCCTCAGAAGGTAGTTCTCATTAGGCAGTTGGACACACAGGCTGAGCATGCATCCTGTGTGTTGCTCTGCTTGCTGGCTGTCCGTGTGGTTGTTCCTCCAGATACACTCAGCCATTGCCAACCTCTAACAGATGCCCGACAACTGGGGTTGCTTGAGCTTTGACTATGAATCTCCAAACTATAAGCTGAAGTAAACCTTCTTCCTTTCTTAGTGGCTGTCTCAGATGTTTACACTAAAGTAACAAAAAGCTAATATACTACTCTTGCTCATAAATGTAAAGAAATACAGGATAACAGAATCCAAAATAGGAAATGAGAACTCAAGTACAGGAAATATTTCTTGTGTTTTAGAAGAGTTGAAAATTCAGGAAGAAACTTGTTAATAAATGTTCGTTTTCTTCTCAAATGAATTATTTTACTTGATATTCAGTTTGGATATTTTTGAGTTTTCATATATAGAAAGAGTATTGTCATGCCAGTCTTCCTGTGACAATACAAAAAATACAGACTTTTTGCTCTCTGAGCACTTCCATGGCAGCTGGCAAGAGCCAAAGGTGGCAAAAAGTGCATCCAGAGGAAGGTGGTTGGTCTGTTTTCTAAGAAACATTGGTCTGATGTGAAAGCACCTGGTATGTTGAACATAAGAAATACTGCTGAAAATAAGAAATATGTACAAGGACTCAAGGATTCAAAATTGCAGCTGATGATTTCAAGTGTCATGTGTTTAAGTGTGCCTTGCTGACCTGCAGAACGATGAAAAAGCATTTAGAAAAATCAGGCTAATTACTGAGGATGTTTGGGGCAAAAATAGCTTCTGTGGCATGGATCTTACTTGTGTAAGACTAAATGTGTTTCATGGTCAAAAAATGGCAGACTGTGACTGAAGCCCATGTTGATGTCAAAACTACTGACAGTTATTTGCTTCATCTGTTCTGTGTTGGTTTTACTAAAAAAATGAAGAAAAAAGCAACAATCAGGTATGGAAGACATCTCACGCTCTGCACCAATAGGTACGCCAACTCCAGAAGGTGATGAAAATCACAACCTCAGGGTTGCCAACAAATGACTTGAAAGAAGTGATCAATAAACTGATCCTAGACAGCACTGGAAAAGACAGAGAAAAGGCTTGCCTATCTCTTTATCCTCTCATGATGTCTTGTTAGAAAAGTAAAAATGCTGAAGCAGCCCAGGTTTGAATTGGGTAGACTCATGGATCTTCATGGTGAAGGTAGTAGTTCTGGAAAAGCCACAGGGGATGTGACAGATGCTTAAGCTGTGTGAGTTGATGGATATGAACCACCAATCCAAGAGTCTGTTTAAAACTTAAGACTTTATTAGTGGCATATAAAAAGCCCTATTCATGGAGGGGGGGGACCTATTTACCTATGTATGTAAACTATACCTGTGTGTCAGTGTATACACCTATATACATTACTTTGTTGAAGAGGAATTTGAGCAATAACGAAGCTGCTTTATAATTCTGATTATCTATACTTGCAACCAATGGTTTCCAATCTATCACTTACCCATAATCAGTAAAATAAACAAAATATGCAAGCCCCCCCCCAAAAAAAAAGAAGTTCTTCCTCAGCCATGGCATTGTCTGTGTATACAAAGGCTGTTGATTTTTGTGCATTGATTTTATACCCTGCTACTTTGCCAAACTCTTCTATGAGTTCCAATAGTCTCTTAGTAGAGTTCTTTGGGTCCCCTAAATAAAGAATCATATCATCTACAAAGAGGGATAGTTTGAGTTCTTCTTTCCCAATTTGTATCCCTTTAATTTCTTTTTCTTGCCTAATAGCTCGGGCTAGAACTTCCAGAACTATATTTAATAGCAGTGGTGAGAGTGGGCATCCCTGTCTGGTACCAGATCTCAGTGGAAATGCTTCCAAATTTTCCCCATTCAATAGGATGTTGGCTGTGGGTTTTTCATAGATTGCTTTGATTGTATTGAGGATTACTGATGCCATAAACAGGAGTGTCAATTTGTAAAGTCAACAACAGGAGTCACTGTGTACTTACTCCTCATGTAGGATCTCTGTCCTTAATATGCTGTACATTGAGGCTTAATGCTATAACGAGTATTCAAATAGTATATTTCACTTTGTGTTTCTATGGGGGTGCAAACTGTTGAAATCTTTACTTAATGTATACTAAACTGATCTTCTGTTAACAAAAAAGAAGAAATTAGCAATTCCCAACTTGACTCTCACTAGGATTAAACATGACAATAGGTCTGATCTGATTTCATCATCATTTTAAAAATCATCTATTATTTTTCACTTTATGTATCTGTGTGGGAGCAAACTGTTGAAATCTTTACTTAGTGTATGCTAAACTGATCTTCTGTATACAAATAGAATTGAAAATGAATCCTCATGTGAATGGAAGGGGAGAAGGAATGGGAAAGGGGAGGGTTGCGGGTGGGAGGGACGTTATGGGGGGGAAGCCATTGTAATCCATAAGCCGTACTTTGGAAATTTATATTCATTAAATAAAAGTTAAAAAAAAAAAAGAAGTACGCAGAACTCCCAACAGACAAGACCAGAAAAGTTCCTCGCCTCGACACATAGTGACAAAGCTCTCCTCGGTAACACATAAAGAAAAGATCCTAAAATGTGTTGGAGAGAAAGCCAAATCACATTCAGAAGAAACCCGATTAAACTGGCCCCAGACTTCTCACCACAAACCCCACAGGCAAGGATAGAATGGTGAGACATACTCTACGTCCTAAGAGAAAAAATTGTCAATCCAGATTACTGTACCCTGCAAAACTCTCATTTATGAATGAAGGAGAAATAAAGATCTTCCATAGCAAACAGAAGTTGAAAGAATTTATAAGTACTCACCCAGCCCTAGGAAACATGCTCAAACACACGATACACACAGAAACACAGAAACACAGAAACAGGAACACCACTGGAAAAGTAGATAATTACCCAGCAAAAGAAAAAGTGAATCCAAAGTACATAAACAGAACTATTTACAGAAATATGGCAGGGCAAAGTCGGTACTTAACAGCAGTAAAACTGGATGTAAATGCTCTCAATTCCCCAGTTAAAAGACACAGATTGGCTGAATGGATTAAGAAAGAAAACCCGCCTATTTCCTGCCTAAAAGAAACACATCTTACCCACGAAGATGCTCTCAGACTGAAAGCGAAAGGATGGAAAAAGATAATCCATGCTAAAAGGAAAAAAAGAGCTGGTGTGGCCAACCTAATATCAGACAAGATAGACTTTAATGCAAAAACCATCAAGAGAGACAAAGAAGGACACTATATAATGATCAAAGGACCAATTCAACAGAAAGATGTGACCATTATAAATGTATATACACCCAATCACAGGGCACCTGGCTATTTAAAAGAAATGTTAAAGGATTTAAAGCAAGATTTAGATCCAAATACAACAGAAATGGGGGACTTAACTACCCCAATCTCAGCAATGGAAAGATCAATGAAACAGAAAATCAATAAGGAACACAGAGTTAATCGACACCATAGACCAACAGACCTGGAAGATATCTACAGAACCTTCCAACCTACAGCCAAATAGTACACATATTTCTCTCTGGTACATGGAACTTGCTCTAGCCTTGACCACATTGCTAGGCCATAAAGCAAGTCTCACCAAATGAAAAAAATCAAAGTTATACCAGGCATCTTCTAGAATCACAATGCAATGAAGCTAGAAATCAACAACTCAAGAAACCACACATCATATGCAAATACATGGAGAATGAACAACATGTTACTGAATGAACAGTGGATCATAGAAGAAATCAAAGGAAAAATCAAAAAATTTCTGGAAACAAACAAAGATGACAATATAACATACCAAAATTTGTGGGATACAGCAAAAGCAGTGTTAAGAAGAAAATTTAATAGCGATTGGCACCTACATCAAGAAACTAGAAAGGCACCAAATAAATGAACTATCTATGCACCTCAAGGATCTAGAAAAAGAAAAAAAACAGAAAACTAAACCCAACACCAGTAGAAGGAAAGAAATAATTAAAATTAGATAGAAATTAACAAAATTGAAACAAAAATACAAAAGATCAGCAAAATAAAGAGCTGGCTTTTTGAAAAAAAATAAACAAAATTGATACATCATTGGGCCAGCTAACCAAAAAAAAAAAAGGAGAGAAAAGACCAAAATCAATAAAATTAGAGATGAAAAAGGAAATGTAAAACAGACACCACAGAAATAAAAGAATTATCAGAAATTACTACAAATAGCTATATGCCAACAAACTGGGAAACCTAGAAGAAATGGACAGATTCCTGGAGACATACAAACTACCTAAATTGAGTTGAAGCCAGAAATCCTAAACAGACCCATCACTGAGACAGAAACCGCGTCAGTAATAAGAGCCCTACCAACAAAGAAAAACCTAGGACTGGATGGCTTTACTGCTGAATTCTACCAAACATTTGAAGAAGAACAAACTAATTCTTCTCAAGATATTCGAAACAATTGAAAGGGAGGGAATCCTCCCAAATTCATTCTATGAAGCCAAAATCACCTTATTTCCTAAATCTGGAAAAGATGCAACAGAGATAGAAAACTATAGACCAATTTCCCTGATGAACATAGATGCAAAAATCCTTAACAAAATTCTGGCCAAATTGAATTCAAGAACACATCGGGAAGATCATTCACCCGATCAAGTGGGATTTATCCCTGGTATGCAGGGATGGTTCAACATTCACAAATCAATCAATGTGATACACGACATTAACAAACTGCAGAAGAAAAACCATATGATTATCTCAATAGATGAAGAGAAGGCATTTGATAAAATACAACACCCTTTGATGATGAAAACTCTAAACAAATTCAGTCTAGAAGGAACACTCCTCAACATAATCAAGGCAATTTATGAAAAACCCATGGCCAGTATCCTATTGAATGGGGAAAAGCTGGAAGCATTCCCTTTGAAATCTGGAACCAGACAAGGATGTCCATTCTCTCCATTGCTCTTCAATAGAGTCCTAATAGCTTTAGTCAGAGCCATCAGGCAAGAAAAAGAAATCAAAGGATTTCAGATTGGTAAAGATGAAGTCAAACTATCCCTATTTGTAGATGATATGATTATATAATTAGGGGAACCGAAAGACTCCACTAGGAGACTACTGGAACCCATAAATGAGTTTGGTAGAATAGCAGGATATAAAATCAACACACGGAAAACAACAGCCTTTGTATATACAGATAATGAAAAGGCTGAGAATGAACCTCTAAGATCAATCCCATTCACAATAGCCTAAAAACTTAAATACCTTGGAATAAATTTAACCAAGGAGGTCAAAGATCTCTAGGATGAGAATGATAAAACTCTAAAGAAAGAAATAGAAGAAGACATAAAAAATGGACAAGACTTTCATGTTCATAGATTGGAAGAATCAATATCAAAATCTCCATTCTTCTGACAATAATTTACAGATTCAATGCAATACCAATTAAAATACCAAAGACATCCTTCTCAGATCTAGAAAAAATGATGCTGAAATTCATTTGGAAACACAAGAGACCTAAGATAGCTAAAGCCAGTCTATTCAACAAGTGGTGCTGGGAAAACTGGATCTCCACATGCAGAAGGATGAAGCAAGACCACTACCTTACACAAAAATCCATTCACATATATTAAAGACCTAAATCTATGGGGCTGGTGCCGTGGCGCACTAGGTTAATCCTCCACCTGCAGCGACGGCATTCCATATGGGCACTGGGTTCTAGTATCGGTTGCTCCTCTTCCAGTCCAGCTTTCTGCTGTGGTCCAGGAAAGCAGTGGAGGATGGCCCAAGTGGTTGGGCCCCTGCACCCACATGGGAGACCAGGAAGAGGCACCTGGCTCCTGGCTTTGGATCAGCGTAGCTCCAGCCATTGCAGCCATTTCGGGGGAGGGACGTGGATCTGCTGATGGAAGACCTTACTCTCTGTCTCTCTCTCTCTGACTGTCTGTAACTCTACTTGTCAAATAAATTAATTTAAAAAATAAAAAAGCCCTAAATCTACAACTGAATATCATCAAATTATTAGAGAACATTGGAGGAATGCTGCAAGACATTGCCTAGGCACAAAAGTTCCTGGAAAAGACTCCAGAGGCACAGGCAATAAAAACCAAGATTAACAAGTGGGATTACATCAAGCTGAGAAGCTTCTGTACAGCAAAAGAAACAGGAAAGTAAAGAGGCAACCAACAGAATGGGAGAAATTAATTGCAAACCATGCAACTGATAAAGGCTTAATAACAAGAATACATAAAGAGATCAAGAAACTCCAGAACAACAAAATAAACAACCCAGTTAAGAAATCAGCAAAGAACTGAAACAGAAATTTCTCAAAAAAGGAATCCAAATGGCCTAAAAACACATGAAAAAATGCACAGGATCACTAGCCATCAGGGAGATACAAATCAAAACCACAATGAGGTTTCACCTTACCCCAGTTAGAATGGCTTTCATACAGAAATCAACAAACAACAAATGCTGGCAGGGAATGGGGGAAAAAGTACCCTAATCCAGTGTAAGTGGGAATGCAAACTGGTAAAGCAACTATGGAAGACAATTTGGAGATAGCACAGAAATCTGAAGATAGTCCTACCATAAAACTCAGCATCCCACTTGTTGGAACTTACCCAAAGGAAATGAAATCAGCAAATAAAAGAGTCTTCTGTACCTCCATGTTTATTGTAGCTCAGTTCACAATAGCCAAGACATAGAATCAACCTAAATGCCCATTAACAGAAGACTGGATAAAGAAATTATGGATATGAACTCTATGGAATACACCACAGCAGTTAAAAAAATGAAATCTGGTCATTTGAAATTAAACGGATGAATCTGAAAAACATCATACTTAGTGAAATAAGCCAATCCCTAAGGGATAAATGACATGTTCTCCCTGCTCTGTGATAACTAACAGAGCACCTAAAAGGTAACCTGTAGCAGTTAACTGACACTACGAGAAGCAATTACTTAACAGTCCTTGTCTTGACTCCCAAGGAACAGTTTATTATTTCATTTTATTTATCTTTTTATTCTTTTTTTCTCTACTTAATATCATTGATTAAACTCATTACTTAACATAGAGTTAATCATAGATGTATTAAGTCAGTTGAAAATAGATTCCAGTTAAAAATAATAGTGGGAGTGAGAGAGAGAGGAGATGAAGAGAGAAGCACACAATCCCACAAACTTACCCCTAATGGTGAAGCTAAAAACTTGTCAGGGGACTCCAAATACCTTTTAGCTGGATGGAACTTATCCCACCTTATGTAATAAAGTGATCATATTAAGTGTGGAATTGATTATATAGATAGGGCTGAAAGTCCAAAGGATCACATAAATAAGACCAAGTGTCTGGTAATGACAATAGATATAATTACAAAGGAGAGAAAGTTTCAACATGGGAAGCAGTCCACACACCAGACTCATAGAATGACAAACACCCTAAACAGCACTCTGACCTCAGAATCAGCCCCTAAGGCATTCGTATCTGACTGAAAATATCATGAGTGCATTTCAGGCATGGAAAGCCAAGACACTGTGACAAAAATGGCTCTGCATGAAATATCTCTGTGCGTGAGACCCCAGTGGAAAGAAGTGGCCATCAAAGAAGGATGTACTTTTCTCTGAAGGGAGGAGAAAACTTCTACTTTGCATATGGCCTTGTCTAAATAACGATGGAGTTTGTGGACTCAAAAGGCTTCCATGGCCTTGGCAGCTCATGTCAAGAGCCTTGGGTGTTGACGTCAAAAAACAAGAGTGTTAATCGTTAAATTAACAACAGGAGTCACTATGCCCTAAATTTCCATGCAGGACCTCTGTCCTTAATGAGTTGCATTATAAGAATAAATGGTAAAACTACTACTCAAATAGTACTTTATACTTTATGTGTCTGTGTGGGTGCAAACAGTTGAAATCTTTACTTAGTATACAGTTCGTCTTCTGTATATAAGTCAATTAAAATGAATATTAATGGAAAATGGAATGGGAGAGGGAGTAGGAGGTGGGATGAGAGTGGGGGTGGGAGAGCAGGAATGGGGGAAAGAAACACTATAACCATAAAAGCTGTATATATGAAATCTATATTCATTAAATAAAAAACTTTTAAAAAACTCTACAAGACCCAAAGCAAAGAAAAAGTGAATTAACTTTTGCCAATTCTATGGATAAAATAATGGCATCTTATTATTATTTTGATTTGCATTTCCCTAACTAATACAGAGAATCAACACCTATATATGTTTTGCTTTTGAATTTCCTTTTCATGTTTTAGCCCATTTTTCAACTCAGTTATCTTTTTCATCTTATCAGTCTGTAAAACTCTTTTGGATTTATGATGGAAATTGACTCTGTCTATTAAACTTACTACAACTGTATATTAAAATAAACATAATATGTCTGTAAAAAATTCAAGGTGTGGTGATGACACAGTAGGGAAAGCCAGAATGCCCACTTTAAGCATTGGTTCAAGTCCCAGACACTCTGTTTAAAATTCAATTCCCTACAAATTTGATTGATAAAGTAGTGGAGGATGACTTGTGCCCCTGCTACCCACATTGGAAACCAAGCTAGAGTTTCTGCTCCTGGCTCAAGCTGCACCAGCCTGGCTCTTCATCTGTGCTTTTCTGTGTGTCCATCAAGTGCCATAAGCAAGGACTTTGTGTATTTCTGTGTCCTACAGCTGGACTCAAAAGCCTATACACCAGTGGACTGCCCCATCAATTATCCCTACCCTTTCCACCCTAATAGGTAGTGCTATTCAGTATGCCAGGGTGAGTGAAGCCAGGGTGAGACCAGCTACCCCATCCAAGGCTCCCTTGCTGGCTATGGCCCTCACAGGCCCCTGTGTCCTGTGCCTCTGTGGCTGCAACTATGAGGGCAGGAAGGTGGTGAACAACCAAGTGCTCACCTGGACCGTGTGTGTATAGGGCAGTGATTGTGTCAGGGGCATCAGGATCAGTTCCTTGAGCCCATGGCACAGTCCGGGTTGGGCTCCTAGGGAGAGGAAACTCCTGGGTTGGTGCCCCTTCCCCATGTGCCCTTGATGCTAGGATTTCAACTCTCTCCATTTGCTATGAGCATAAAGTACCTTCAGTGAGAGTAAACCAGTGGATTGAAGATCATTCTCACTCTCTGCTACTCCTCTCTGTCTCTCTTTCTGCATTCAAACAAATAATAAGTATTTCAAAAATTAAATGCTAAAGGTTGATGCAGACTGATAATAAATTACTTGGAAAATACATAGCCCTGAGCTAAGACCTTGATGGAAAGCTCTGGGTGATGGTGTTGCAAGGCCTATCAGCTCCATAGCACCTGTCACACTTACGTGCTCCATCTCTGGCTTGCCAGGAATGGTTTGTTCAACCTCATTCTTTTGAATAATCTGATATGTTCATGAAACATTGCTGAACACCTGGGCCCTTGGCATGGGAGGCCTGCATTAGACTCTATGCCCAGTGCACCACAAGACTAGGCCTTGGCACACTGAGTGCCATGCAGGGCTAATGGCAGGGTAAACGTTCTTGTCTTATCTCTTTGCTGGGCCAGCCTGGTACAGTGAGATTACACAGCTTCTTTGCTACCAGCACTGGATCAGCCCTGGCTTCTGATCAGATGGCCCAGAGTCAGGATTCCCCTCAGTCTCTTAAGAGTTTAGGTAAAGGGGACATGAGGACAGCTTTTCTTGGCACCCCTGAGTTGGCCATCACAAAATGCACAAGTACACTGTAACCCAGGACAGAAACCAGGTGGACAAGAACCTTCCCAGGACAGAACTCTCTGAAATCCAGGGACCAGTCCTGAAGTATCACTACTTGGTTATGAGAACCTTCACTGAAGAACTAACCACTCAACTGCATCAATGGTGATAGAGCCGTGGTGATTTAAAAGGGAAAAACACAGATATCAAAGTATTCAGAAAAACAGAAAGAGTCAATAAAATTCAAATATTATGTTCAAGAAGGTGTACAGATAAGCCACTGATGATGTCACCTCCCTGTTCTCAGAACGCTCAATGCTCTGGAAATGGCCCCAAGGGGGAAGACTGCAAGGCATCCCGGCGGGCCTTCTAAGACATCTCAGGAGGTTGCCAGCCCTTGGAGATTTCTTAGGAGTAGTTAATTGCTGATGACAAATTAACACATGTTGTAACACCTCACATTTCTGATCTCACAGCATCTGTGCCCAGGAATCCAGAACCAGAAGATGGGTTCACTCTGTCAGGATCTCACTTGGCTGCAACCATCAGTCAGCCAAGGCTGTGGTCTCATCTGCAGTTTAACTGGAGAAGGATCTACCTCCATGCTCACTGGGTGTGGGGAGAATTCAGTCCCTTGTGGATTGTGAGACCAGTTTCTCTGGCTGTTCCAGGAGGACACCCTCAATGTCTTGATGTGTGGACCTCCCCACAGGGCAGCTTGCTTCCTCAGAGCCATCTGAGAGGAAGGCCATAAAAGAAGTTTTGATCCTACAGGACACAACTCCAGGATGATGTCTCATCTGTTTTGCTTTTTTCTATTGTTTAGAAGCAAGCAAGGGTCCTGCCCATGTTCAATGGGAGTGGATTTCACAGATGCATCAATACACATTGAAAGGATAATTCGGGCAGTGGTTGTCAGCTTCTCACTACTACAAGATATTTTAGCCAAGCCTCTTACGAGGTAGAGATTTATTTAGCTCATGTGTTAAATATTCAAAGTCCTGGTGACACTGGGAGGACTGGGTCCTGGTGAGGGGCCCACAGTGGATGGTGAAGTGAGTGCAGGTTCTGTGTTATAACACTGAGTTTGGGAGGGGAATTGTTCCCCAGCTGGACCTCATATCTCTTCCCATCAGGTCTTCAGCTAGAGGAAACCCAACTTCTTCACCTATAGTCAGTCTTAATATTCTACCTTCTATGTCCTAACCAACATACTTGTGTATGTTCCAGTCCCATAGATTTCTCCACCCTCATTGAAAGCCAAGAGACTCTAGCAAATCTGTCCATTGCTGTTTTGATTAATCTGCCTAGTGGCTTTATAAGACCATGTCAGAGCAGATTTCTCAGTGTAATCTTCATGTTCTAAATTCACTCCTGTATCTCCTACAACATGCAGCACCCTTGATTGGATATGGTTAAAGTTAGGTGAACTGAAAAAGACTTCCTTGGGTCCATCCTGCCTTGCAGTGTTGTTAAAACCATGATAATGGGGAAAGAAGATGCATTTAGAGTAATCCACGTGGAATCAGTTCAGATGATGTCAATAGTGTTGGTGACATCAAAACATTACAATCAGGAGACAATGCAAACTGGGCCCTTTTCCTTCCATCAAACCTCATCAGGGGGTTGACTTTGTCACATCAGTGTCACAGAGCAGCTTCTTCATAGTCTGTTTGATTTGGTGCCTGCTGGCCTTGACAATCACAAGGAACAAAGGCATGTGGTTCTCTATCTTCATCATGACCGTCAGGGTCAAGGGGAACTTGATGAGGTCATCATGGCCCAGGTCCAGGTCTAGGTTTTTTCCGCAGGGGGCAGACCTCAAGGATGTTTGGGCAGTCTCCACAGTCACAGAGTCTTGGGCAACACACGGGTGTGTAATGCGTTGCCATCAGCCCTTTCCCCTTTTTTTGAGCTTCCACAGAGGGCAATAACCGTGTGATGGTGCATTTTGCTTTTGGTCCTGTAAGTTTTCACTCCTTTCCTCATCCAGGCAACCAGCTCTCTAGAGGTTGATTCCACCCCTAAATTCCAATGGGATTTTGACCTCCAGCAACTGACTGAAGCAGTACTGCTGCCCACACCAGAGATGATCATGTAGCCATGATCCTTCACCATCTGACACTTTCCCCTTCCAAACCCCGAAGCTCTTGAGTCAGGGCCATTCTACTAGGTCCCACTTCACTGACACTGACACTTCACAGGTTAAATGCTGATGTCTCCCATCAGAGGACTTGGATTCAAGTCCCAGCTCTACTCCTGACTGCAGCTTTCTGTCTAAGGCCGACCATGGGAGGCAGCACTGATAGCTGAATTAGTTGGGTTCCTTCCACCCATATGGGAGACTGGATTGTATTACCAGCTCTCAGTGACGGTTAGGGTCCAGCTTTGGCTCAGCTCTGGCCATTTCAAGCATTTGTGGAGCGAACCAGTGGATAGGAGTTCTCTCTCTCTCTGCTTCTCAAATAAATAAAATTCTAAAGCCACAAAACTGAAGGACTGTCGTCAGGAGACAAGGGCCACACACCCTTACACAGCCACAGACTCGGTTTCTCACACAGCTCACATCTGATGTGTTTCTGACGTGTGCGGACTTTGCCCACTCCCAACAACCAATTCTACAGTAGCTGACATGAGCTGGATGAATTCTCCTTTATATGTGTCCCTGGACAGAGCATAAAATCACACTAGTAAGGCCAAGTCCACAGTACCATCCTACTTCTGAGGCAGATACAAGGCCGACAGGCTACAAATTGGGGTTCCCATGGACTAGTCCTCAGGTTCAGTTAATTGGCTGAGTGTCTTATGGTTTCAGGGAAACAGCCTTTGTGGTTCATTTTAAAGGACAGAAATAGGCAGCCAGATGAGGAGATGTGGAGAGTGAGGGCTGGAAGGGCCCTGAAAACATGGACTCCGTCCTCAGGAGCTGGCATCTCACTCCCAGCATGTGAATAACTTCCTGTTTGTGTTTATTGGTTGCTGATAAACTTGTAGGAGTGCCAGCATCAACTCTTCTGCCTCCCTTCCAGCTGTGGGTGCAGCAGGACCCCTGTGTGGTGAGGACCTACTATAGGACACTTGCATAGCTGAGAATTTCATTATGGCCAACTGAAGGCAGGGAGACTGGAGTTCCTAAGAACCACCTTGGAGAAGAAATTTCTTATTTCTGATCCTTGAGGAAGAGGTGATGAGCCAAGAAACAGGAACAGAAACCAAATAACCTGCACATACGCAGATCCCCTACTGTCATATCTGCCTGAAGCCATCTACACAGGGAAGTGGGTCCTGCTCCTCAAACCACTGACTGCCCACCTGCTCAGGGGTGGCAGATACAGAAATGAAATTGATGGCTAAGTTTGGCAGCTGATCTCCAAGAACCCCAGTGATCAGTAGCACTGGGACAAATTGGGATACAATGAGCTCTTGCAACATCAGTTCAATGCTGTATTCTGTGCACTTCTGACCAATTCTGTGAGAACACTCAGCTTGGAAAGTCATGCAAGGACCCTTCTAAGTCAAAGCCAGTACTCAGCATCTTGCAGGTCCTTGGCAGGTGCACTCCAACTGATGGATGCTGTGTTTGGTGGAAAGCTACTCAACAGGCAACTTCTCAGAACGTGACTCCAGGCGGGACTGTCTTATCAGGAATTGCTCTGTTTGGGAGTGTGATCCAGGTGGCATTGAGAGACTGATAAGAGCTATTATAGTCAGAATTGGACCATGAGTATATAAGCAGTGGCTCTTGCCTGCTACTGTACACTTCCCACTTGTCCTGCCTTCTCCAGTGTCTTGGGAGCCAGGAGGAACCATGAAGTGGATGCTGCTGCTCGGGCTGCTGGCACTCTCTGAGTGCGTCATCCACAAGTGAGTCTGGGGTTGGGCAGTGGTAGGAGTATCTCAAGGGGCAACTTCCCAGCCTCCTGTCTGTCCTGAATCTCCTTCTCTTCTTCCCTGGGACCCAACTTCTTGAGTTTTTCTGGTATCTCTCTCTGCCTTTATGAGGAGGCCACACTGAGGCATGGTTTACAGCCCAGGCCCTGAGTGCAGCCAGGGCTTGGTTTTAGCCCCGCCCCTGGCCAGTAGTCACTTCTCTATGTGCACTATAAGGTAATAGATGGGAGCTTCCCCCCTTCCTTCCTTCCTTTCTGTGGAACCAGGTTCCTCACCTTTCTTGGGTTTCTGTAGCACCCTCTGAGCAGATTCCTTGCCCAGTTGTCCCTCCTCCTGTAACCATGCCTGCACCAATGCTCTGCCCCAGGGTCCCCCTGGTCAGAAAGAAGTCCTTGAGGAAGAACCTGATTGAGAAGGGCTTGCTGCAGGACTACCTGAAGACTCACACCCCCAACCCGGCCACCAAATACTTCCCCAAAGAGACCTTCGCCACGGTGTCCACTGAGAGCATGGAGAACTACCTGGATGTGAGTGCGTGGGCAGGTGGAAGGGGCAGCCCCAAGGACTGAGCCAGAGCATGAACAGGGAGCTTGGGTGACAGCCAGAGACTCCACCTGATCTCAGGGAGACAACAGTAAATAAAGGCATTGTTGGGTGGGGGAGAAAGACAACCTCACTTGGTCTCAGCATCAGATGAGAAGCAAGACTAGGATGTGGGACACCAAGTGAAGGCGTCACTCAGTGAACTAGTGCCTTCAATGGCAGAGTTGACTCCTGGGAGCACTGAAATAAGAAAAGGGGTTTCCAAGTGGTTGAGGGACTCCAGAGAGCAGGAGGGCTCATGCCCACCTTGGGCACAGGAGCCAATTGCATTTGAAGAAAGAGCAGAGTGCATGAAAAGGGTGGTTCCAATGAACTGTGCAGGGCCATGGGTGGGGCAGACCACAGAGAGGCCAGGGTTCAAGAAGACAAGTGGTTTAACTTCCACAGATTGATCTCAGTCAGTGGGGAAGTGCAATCAGATTTTAGTCTCAAGACCTCTCTTGTTTATTTGGCATGCTTCACACATAGTGACCACCAGTAGACACCATGTGTCCTCTGTGAGTCAAGGGTAGAAATACCCTTACCAGTGGTCAAGGCTTCAGCTCCAAGAGCCACTAGACCTGCTGCGAATGGGGGCTGTAATGCCTCTGTTCCTTTTGATCCTGGGCAAGCCGTTCACATTTTCTGAGCCCCAAGGTGCCGGTCTAGAGAACCAACCCACTCACAGCCATCATTCACTGCAATTGGAGGCTGCAAGTCATTAATAGCATAGAGCTGCTTGGAGTGCTTAGCACAGGGCCCGGCAGGAACTGAATTGAGCTCAGAAACATGAACTCAATATTCATTTCACAAGTACTTCCCAGCACCTATAAGTGCCAGAGGCTAGCACACTCTGAGGTCACAACAGTGAACAAGCCAAGGACCTGAGGCTTTCATACAAGAGAGGAAGACAACAAACCAGCACTTGAGATGAAGCCAGGTCATGCAGTTGAATGCACAGTATAATATATTATGTGATTATTTCTCAGAAACATGGGGTGTGTGTTTATTTGGATGAAGTGGTGGGGACGGCTTCATGGCAGAGCTGACATTGGAGGAGAGTGCCTCATGAATAAGGAGGAAGCTAAGGGGATGATCCAGAAAAAAATTTTCCTACTAAAGAACTGTCAGTGCAAAAGCCCTAGCATGGGAAGGAGCTTGTTCTGGTCCGTGAAAGGCACAAAGACCAGGGTAACTAGAGCAGAGCTAGCCAGGGGGAATGTGCAGACATTGAGAACAAAAACATTGACAGGTTCCAGAGGTTCCCATGGGTTCTCATGTTTAAGTGACTGTGTGTCTCCCTATCAGCAAGTTAATGAACAAGCCTGTGAGGCCTGACTGTCTGGGTGCCCACAGGGTACGCCTCATCCTCTGGGAAGGTGTGCTCTCCAGGAGGGCAAGACTGACCCAGGCAGGGCACCTGCTGAGAGTACAGCAGATCAGCCTTGGTTCAAACGGGCTTAGCAGAGAGCAGTCAGAGGCAATCAGGGAGCAACCGGAGAAGACTTCAAGGAGGGAATGGAGGCCAGGACTGGGCTTTGAAGGAGGGTGCACTGGATGAGGAGGTCATAATAGAGGAGATGATGGAGAGTTTGACTGAGGAGCTGGCCCCCAGGGAGGACGGATGGGGTGACCAGGTGCTTGAGCTACACTGTCCTGACCCCTGCAGGCCGAGTACTTTGGCACCATCAGCATCGGAACCCCCCCTCAGGATTTCACCGTCATCTTTGACACGGGCTCCTCCAACCTGTGGGTGCCCTCCACCTACTGCTCCAGTCTTGCCTGTGGTGAGTACCTGGGCCTGCCTGGCCTGCCTGGCCTTTGCTGCCCAACACCAGCTGACACTGGGAACCCTGACCACTCAGGGTCTTCTCACAGCTCCAACTTCAGCCTGCTGCAGCCATTCAGACATTCACACAAGATGCCTTCTCTGGGCAGTTACTAGGATCAGTGTTTGGGACACGTGCTCTGTGGGATGAAAGGACGAATAGATGTGCTCAGATGGATTTGACAGTACTGGCTGCTGTACTCAGGGTTTGCTGGAGGAATCTCTGAAGGACATGGAGTAGCCTGGGACTGTCCACCATGACATGGTGTTGACAACAAAGTCAGGAGAGGACCAGGGTTCTAAAGGTCCTGTTGGGGCCAAGGTCACCTTTCTCCTCCAAACCCCAAACGAAGCCAAGAAGCACAATGTAAAGAAGACATTACCTGCGCACTTACTTGCTTGTCCTTTGGAGGTTAATGATGTGGCTTCTTGCTTTGCAGCCCTCCACAAGCGGTTCAACCCTGAGGACTCCTCCACCTACCAGGGCACCAGCGAGACTCTCTCTATCACCTATGGCACTGGCAGCATGACTGGTATCCTGGGATACGACACTGTGAAAGTGAGCACCTGTGGTTCTGCCCCCTAACACTGCCCAGTCCTAGGGAGAGCTTCCAGGGGCTTTGGGGACCAGGGAGTACCTGCAGTCCCTGCCTTATCACATGCCCAGTCCCAAGGCCAGCTTCAGGACATGGAGAACCACAGTGAATCCCCCAGAGGAAGTTCATTTTAGCAGGATGGGTTAAGAGATCACACAGGCTAACTAAGTGGTACAGGGAGTGCCATGGCAAAGCTGTCGCCCACTGTGAGGGCTGAACCTTATGTGCATAAATGGAGTGGTACCTGGAGATCTCTGCGAATCTCAGTGCTAAATGTCATGGAGGGAACAGGGATGGTGACAGAAAGGCTAAAATGCCTATTATCTCCTCTTCCACTACCTTTCACTGGTCACTTGAGATCCGCAAACCCCACAGGGTAGACAGTGGTCATAGGCCCTAATTTGCTAGGGTCTGCTTTGCATCTGCTCATCTAATGATGAGCAAATTCTCAGTCACCATTCGTCTTGTAGCAGAATCTCACAGCAATCACACACTGAGCCTATCTGGACATCAGTTCCCAGGACCCGTCCAGTGGGGAGCCTCAGGCGTTCCAGGGCCAAGTTCCTCTCCCTGCTTTCCATCCTGATGCCCTGAACACTGAGTCTTCCAAGAAATGAAGCAGGATGGCTATGGGTCCAGCAGAGCTCCATGGACAGCTCTCACGGTGGACATCTTCTCTGTCCCCCTTATTCAGGTCGGAAGCATTGAAGACACCAACCAGATCTTTGGCCTGAGCAAGACAGAGCCCGGCCTCACCTTCTTGTTTGCTCCCTTCGATGGCATCCTGGGTCTGGCCTACCCCAGCATTTCCTCCTCTGATGCCACGCCCGTCTTTGACAACATGTGGAACGAGGGCCTGGTGTCCCAGGACCTCTTCTCCGTCTACCTGAGCTCGTAGGTTGGCTATCTGGGGCTTCTCCCACATGGACCAATTTCAATGGCCCAGCAAGGAACTTGTCCAGGGATGAGTGGGCTGGAGAGGATCTTAGATGAATAAGATCTTTCAAAGTCAACCCCAAAGTCTGGAGAAAGTTGGCTTTATGCAGAAATTTTGTGCCCACATGTGTTCTCGCTCTCGCTCTCTGTCTCTCACTCTTGCTCTTGTTCTCATTCTCTCTTTCTCAAACCGTCTTCATGCATTGTCATTTACCAGCATATAGCCTGTCCCTGGACTTACTCAACTCTAGCATCATAGCCAGGTGCTCTCTGGTATTGGTTCCCTCATCATTGGTCTTCAAAAGATGTGAGGTAGAGCCAGTCCACCTAACACAGGGCTCAAGATTCACAGAAAATATACCAAGACTTGATTGCTGTCGCTCCCCCTCTTCGTGGAGGAACGACACAGGACCCTGCGTTGTTCTTTTGTCTGCTCGGCCCTTCCCGGGTTTGCTGCTGGTTCTTCCCGGGTTGGCTACCGACCCTTCCACCTCCGTGGAAGGGCGGTTCCCCCTGCCACTTTCCCCACTTCCGCGGGGGAGCGGCACACCGCCGGCCGGCTCTCTCGGGGGCTGCTCAGGTGTTCCTTCAGATAGATGTTCCTGGTGCATGTTGTCTCTCTCCTCCTTTATAGTCCTCTTCCACCAATCCCAACTCTGCTACCCACACGCCGAGTACACTGCTCTCCTCCAATCAGGAGCAGGATCAGCTCCTGCAGGTCATAACTCAAGTTGGCGAGAGGCAGCTGCGTAGAAGTTGTTACTCCCTTCTCAGTGCCATATTGTGGGAGAGTAGATGCATAGAATAAGTCTTAATTCCAGTAACAGTCTAGTCCGAGTTGCTCCCCACATTTGCAACTTAGGATTTCAAAAATTATGGAAAATGAAACTCAAAGATGCATTCAGGGAGTGGGTGTTAGTTCCAGTGGTTACGTCACTGCTTTTGGGGACATTATATCGAGTACCTGGTGTGAGTCCAGAGTCCATTGCTTGGGCTTCAGCTTCCTCGTACTGCCCACCTGGGTAGCAGTATGTGGTGACTCAAGGGCTCAGGTCTCTGCCTCCAACCTGGAAGACTCAGATTGAGCCCTGGTGCCTTGGTTTCCACCTGAGCGAATGTGTGCAGTTGGGGACACTGGGGACTGAAGGAGTGGATGATGCTTGTCAAGTCTCTCCCTAACAGTCCGACATTCAAACCAAAAAAGTTAACTTTGGTACAACTTTGGCCCCACCAGTGCCATTTCCAACATCCAGAGCTACATCGGAGCTTCCAAGAACTTATTGGGCGAGGCAAGTCAAGTCTAAAATATTCTTCTCTAGATCAAGTGGTAGGAATGCCATGCAACAGAACTGCATAGTGTTTTTTATAACACCAATTTCCTTGAATATTATGCAGACCCCTTGCATGAACAGATTCTAAATTCCTTTGCACTGATATAGAGTATTTTATATTATTTTTTCCAGGAGTTTTAATTTTAATTTTATTTATTTACTTGAGAGGTAGTTATGGACCGACAGAGGAAGAGACAGAAAGAAAGATGTTCCATTCCCTGTTTCACTCCCAGGTGGCCACAACAGCCGGAGTTGGGATGATCCAATGCCAGGAGTCAGGAGATTCTTCCAGGTCTCCCACATGGATGCAGTGCAGGGACCCCAAAACTCAGGCCATCCTTTACTGCTTTCCGATGATATAAGCAGAGAGCTGGTTTGGAAGAGGAGCAGTTGGGACATATACTGGCCACCATATGGGATGCTGGCACCTCAAGCAGGGGCTTAGCCTACTACACCACAGAGCTGCCCCTTGAGAACTTTTTGATGTACTCTTGTATATCTTGAACAATGAAATTATAAAGTAATGCAGTAAATTTCTTTTTAATTATCAAAATGTAGGTCAAAGAACGAACAAAGAATAGACCAGGTAGGTTTTGGCTGAGTAGACTTTTACGCAGGACTCAAGGCTGTCAACAACTTTCTCTACCACTCACAGTTTCCTCTTGACATTGTTGGTCACCATTCATGTTTTCCCTCAGGTAGTAACTAATCTGCAACATGCTGACTGCACGCTCACGTGTTTACAGCAAAGCTCGGTGGGTTAAAGTCAGTGGGATTGTGTTTCATAAATGGCCAGTCGTTGACTAATTTCATATTACCTCTATATTTGCATCCTGATCTACTCTGAAATGGTGGACATTTAGAAAATTAATTTTGTGGGAACAAAGCCTCCAATATGAGGGCTCTTTTATTCTTTGTGGGTCTAGGACACTCGGTATTCAAGTTTCTCTTAAATATGACCTGTTTCCATGACAGCTAAATTATTTCTTGTGGGTCAGTGAATATCCCATTAGATAAAGGCTGCTCCAGCTCAGCAGAATGGACATTTTGGTTCAAAGCATTGTCCAGGCTGACCTATGCTCTGTTTACAGTGTGTGGCAGATCCCTGACCCTGACCATGACCCCTTACAGTATCCCCTCTACTCCCACACAACCATGACAATAAGAAATTTGTCCAGACATTTGAAACATCAGCCCTGGGTGTGCACAGGGTACTGTCCTGTATTCATTTCTCTGGTGGTCCCCATGGGAAGTATAATGGGTATCTAGGTTCAAACTACACATTTGGGAACCACAATTTCTAGGCTCTACTTTTGGTTGCTGTACCCCTCTGTGTGAACCTGTGCAAGGGTCCTTATGTCTTTGACCCTCAGAGTCTTTGTAAAGTGCAAATAACAATACTGACCACTGTGTGGACTGGGTACAACACGAAAGGAACTCATGTCTGTGACACATTCAGCACAGCTCCTGGCACTGATGAGTACATCATCAAGGGTAGCTCTAGGCTGTACATAAGAGCTATGCAAACCATGAATGAGTGAATTCCTGTCTGTCTCCCTCTACTTTCCACAGTGATGATGAGAAGGGCAGCCTGGTGATGTTTGGAGGCATTGATTCTTCTTACTACACTGGAAGTCTGAACTGGGTGCCTGTTTCTTATGAGGGCTACTGGCAGGTCACCATGGACAGGTGAGACCACACTGCTGGATGACATCCGGTCCTGGGCCTGGTCCCATTCTTTTTAGGTGAGGCCCTGTCTTGGTGTGCTTGGAATACCCAGCACAGAAGGAAGCTGGAAATTGGCCAAGCCAGAGAGAGCCCAGGAAAGTCACCTCTGGGAGGAGACGAGAGGGAGGGCTGACCGGATGCCCCGTTCTCCTACAAGGACCACACAGCCATTTTGTTTTGTTCCAGGAGGCAGGCCCACCTCCCAGCACCCATGGGGAGGCTTAGCAAACCCATATGTCCATACATCTCAGCATTTAGGGAACCTGGGAAGCATCAAACAACATCACTCTCTAGGAAGAATGTCAGTGCAGACTAGGATTAGGAACAAATGACATACCTGTCCTGGCCCTGTTCTAGTCTGACTTCCCAACTGCTTTGTCCTCTGAGGAGTGACAATTCGGGTCACAGGTGTAACTCCTGGGGACTCAGGGGACGCTTCTTTGCATCTCTCCCTCAGCGTCTCCATCAATGGAGAGACCATCGCTTGTGCTGATAGCTGCCAGGCCATCGTAGATACCGGCACCTCTCTGCTGACTGGCCCCACCAGTGCCATTTCCAACATCCAGAGCTACATCGGAGCTTCCAAGAACTTATTGGGCGAGGCAAGTCAAGTCTAAAATGTTCTTCTCTAGATCAAGTGGTAGGAGTGCCATGCTGCAGAAGGAACCCCTGGTAACCCTCCCACCCTCCCACCTTTCAGAATGTCATCAGCTGCTCTGCCATAGACTCCCTGCCTGACATTGTCTTCACCATCAACGGAATCCAGTACCCTCTGCCTGCCAGTGCCTACATCCTGAAGGTAAGGTGGCCCTGGGCCAGCCCCAGGAGTGGCCTACCCCCAGGTGGACACACACTGCCATTCTGTATGAGAGAAGGCACACTTCTCCCAGTTGAAGCCAAGAGGCAGAGTAATACCCGCAAAACATGGCCTGCAGTGTATGCACAAGCAATACATGAATAATTTTGGTAAAACCTCTTAGGGAAACATAAGGCACAAGAGGACGGCATGAAAAAAGACTATGGCCACCTACAAAACTGTGTATGAGCCCCGAGTCTCAAAGTCTAGTCCATTATTTCTGAGAAGTTGCAGCATCCCTCATCCTTCATTTCCTCTTCTAAAACTAGCGATGACAGCTCCATCCACTCTCACAGTGTGGTTAGGGCAATTGCAGTAACTGCATGAGAGTGACCACATTTTAATCCTACGAGCCACAGTAATTCTCCTCTCCATCCACTCTCCTGTGACATGCAAAGCCAGTCTTCCCAGTGAGCTGCCTCGCCTGAGTGAGAAGGACTCACCAGCAGGCCTCTCCCCAGGTTGATTCTGGCCAGGAGGAGAATACTGAGAAGCAGCCGCATCATCAGTGTTCCCAGACAACCTTAGCAGAATCCTACTTCCCCTAAACTCCTTTGCTAAGGTCAGCGATTTGTGTCTTCCAAAGGCACCAGATAACACCCAGAATCCCTGTGCACCAGCAGTGCAGTAAGCAGCTGCTGCTACACCCCAGGTCTGTAACAACCACAGCCCGGACACCAAGCCAGGAAGCCCTCCTCTGCCTCGGCCTTGCAGTCAGACCAGGGAGGCCGTGATGTTGAATACCCAGCCCCTGTCACCCTGACCCTCCCTCTTGACTGCTGTGCTGCCCTCTGTTCTGCAGGAAGATGACGACTGCACCAGTGGCTTGGAAGGCATGAACGTCGACACCTACACCGGCGAGCTCTGGATCCTGGGTGACGTCTTCATCCGCCAGTACTTCACCGTCTTCGACCGGGCCAACAATCAGCTGGGCCTGGCTGCCGCAGTCTAAGCCTCCAGCTTTGAAGCCACATCCAGAGATATCTGGCCCCAGCCCTGCACCCCTTAGATGGACAGGATTCTCCTGATTGCCCTTCCTGAAACACAGTCACCTTCAATAGTAGTAGATGCTGACCCTGTTCCCACCCATTCCCATAAAGTAGAATAAAAACAGCTCGTGAAAATGTGGGTGTGACTCCTCCTCATTAGGACGTCTCCTTCACATCACTGGGGTCACTACACCAGTCAGACATGCAGAAAGAAACATGGCCACTAGACATGGTCAACCACAGTGACATTTCATAGCAGGGAAGGAGGACAAGTGGGCATTAACTGGTCCTGCTGGGAGTGTCAGAAAAAGACCTGGGAACCAGAAAGCCTGGGCTCATTTTCCCCACATAGAGGAGGGCACGTAGGCCTGTGCATGTGGGAGTCAAATTCTCACAGAGACACCAGACAGCATGAGCAAATTCGGGAATCAAGGGGAGGAGCTACAATGGTGATGGTCCCCGTGAGCCAGGAGGAGGCTGTGCTGTCTCTAAGACATGGCCAGGAAAGCACAGGAGCCAACACTCAAGATCTTCCAGGCTACACTTTGAGATGAGCACTGAGAACAAGTGGAAACTTCTAAGATTCCAAGTGTAAGACCACAAACTGATCCTTTTCTCACCTGTAATTTAGGAAGACAGTTTGTGGTGAGTATTTGGTACAACAGTAAGATGCCTCTTGGGATACAGCATCCCCTAGCAGAGTGCCTGTCCAAAACACAGCTATGATTTCAGTTGCAGCTTCCTCTTAACGCACACCTTGGGAGGCACCAGCTGGTTATTCTAGTGCGTGGGTCCCAGACACCCACAGGGGAGAAACAGACTGAGGTCCAGGCTTCAGGCTTCCTTCTGGCAGATCCTCAGCTGTTGCAGGCATTTGGGGAGTGAACCCGCAGATGGAATGTATGTCTCTGTGTCTCTGGCTCAGTCTCTCCCTCTCTCTCTCTCACCTTCTCTCTCTCTGTAATCCTTCAAAAAAAAAACAGGAAGGAAGAAAGGAAAAAAAAAGTAGGAAGCAATAATGTAAAGCAGATGATTCCACTTCCCGGGGTAGGTTTTTGATTTTAGAGTGATGTTCATTAGCATAAGTTCTTTGGGAAACATAAACCAGAGGGATTTAGAGTAACATTTCTTAGAGTGGGCTTTGTAGCAAACTATTTAATGAACAACACAGCTTCAAAATAAGTATGGAACATCCTACATTCTTCAAGTCTCTCAAGGCACAGGTGCCAAACACTAAGAAGCCTTGCCGAGATCTGTTTCATGTTAGCTCTCTTTCAGTTGAGTTCACTTCTTCCTCCTGTGCTAGGAAACCTACACAACTGGTCCTGTGCCCCTTGGCAACTACACTGGGAAAGTCAATACAGCTCCCTCACGTGCTGTCTATGACCCAGGCTCTCTGCCAGAGAAGCTTATCTGAGGGCTGGTGCTGGCCCCTGGGATGTGCTAGTGAGAACTCTGCAAACCAGTACCCAGGCCGTCCCAGGGTCAGTCCCACCAACTCTACCCATATGCCAAGTGTCAGTGTCAGTCCCATCATCTCTACCATTTGCACAGGTACATAATGTTGCGGAAACGTAAAGTTGATCAAATCCCTCCTTTGCTTAAAATTTCAATGAATGCCTTGCAATTGCACTAGGAACAAAACAACATATTTTCAGTTGGATTTCTAGTTTCTTCTGTACCTTCCCTGACACACTTGACCCCTTTACCCAAGCCTCCAACACAGTGGTTACCTCAGCACTCTGCTTGTCTGAGTTCAGGCTGTAGAGAATTCACACTAGAGCTCATCTCAGGAAGAGCAGTTTATCCCCAGCCATGGTCCTCATGATGGTCTGGCGCCCTCTGGTGGTAGCCAGACTTGGGCAGGGAGCCATGTACACAGAGGTGTGCTACGGGCAGAACAGGTGTTCCATTCCCCTGGGAGGCCTTGACCCTGCCGAAGATCCTCTGCAGATGGCTCCTGCTCCTCTTCCCCATGAGCCTTCTTGTGCCAGGGAGGAGTCAGACAGGAAGCCAGCAGGGTCCTTGGGTGGTCCCTGCTACAGGCCTGGCAAGCAGGCAGCCCAGGAGCTACTGCTGTGCTTTGAATAGTTTGAATACCTCTCGCCACCCACTCACACATGCAGTTTCACCCTCCCAAGTCATAAGTCCCAGATTTGAAAGGGGTAGAGACATACTCAGATTTGGTGTTCAGAGGGGACCCCTTGGGAAGTGATTCAGTTTTGATAAAGTTACCAGGAAAGCACCTGTGATTGACTCCCAGGCCTTTGTAAGATGATGAAGAGACCCCAGATAGAGACACAGACCTGCATGTCACCTCTCAGGGTGCCACACCTGTGCTGCTCCAGGTCTCTGCCAGCAGGAAAGTCCTCGTGAGATCTGAGACCATTCATAGGTCATGAACTTAAGCTGCAAAACTGTGAACCTAATAAACCTCTTTCCTGTATAATGTTACCTCTCCTCGGGGTTTTATTAGAGTAATAAAACCCAGATGAGTACTGCAGACCTCAAAGAGTGTGGACAAGTATGTGGAAAAATCCCCCTGCCGGAGAATACTCCATCACTAGGGCTAAGCCAGTGGGAACTACCCCATCTTAGACTGTGGTTCTCCTGAAGCAAGAGCCAAAATAAATCTCTTTTCTGTGTAAAATTTTCTGGCCCCTGATACTTGTCTATAGTCACAGCTATCTGACTCATGGATGTTCTAGCTCTGAAAAATCCATCACATTATTCCTTTATGATATGTGCCTTTCCTGTGCACATATTATGTTTCAAGAAAAGTTCAGGGTGTGGAGATGCGGCACAGTGAGTTAAGCTACTCCCTGAGTTGCCAGAATGCTATCTTTACGCTGGCTCAAGTCCCAGCTGCTCTGCTTAAAATTCAATTCCATACTAGTATGCCTGGTAAAGTAGTGGAGGAAGCATGAATACTTGAGATCCTGCTACCCTCATTGGAGATCAAGGTATAGTTTTTGCTCTGACTCAGGGTGGACTAGCCTGGGGCACTGTGGCCACTAGGAGAGTAAACCAGTGGATTGAACATTCTCTCTCTCTCTCCCTCTCCCTCTCCCTCTCTCTCTCCCCTATCACTCCGCCATTCAAATAAATAATAAATATAAAAAAATAAAAGCTGAAAAGTTGATATAGACTTACAAGAAATCATTTGGCAAGTAATAAACCACTTTACTTTCCTTTTAAAAACAAGTGTGAGATGGTATTCTACATGATGTGGCCCAATTTTTGTAAAAAATGTAATATTCACTTATAAAATTAGAAGTGGTTAGTTATGGATAATGGGTTATGCATCATTTTTTACATACTTTAACTTCTATTTATGTGAAATAAAAAGAATCATCAGAAATTACTACAATGACTTGTATGCCAGCAAACAGGAAAATGTATCAGAAATGGATAGATTCCTGGACACATACAATCTACCAAAATTGAACAAACAAGTGTAAGACTGTGTTCTACATTATGTGGTCCAATTTTTGTAAAAAAATTAATATTCACTTATAATATTAGAAGTTGTTAGTTATGGATAATGGGGTTATGCATCATTTTTTACATACTTTAACTTCTATTTATGTGAAAGACACACAGAGAGAAACAGAGACATTCTGCAAATGCCTGCAACAGCTGTGGCTGGGACAGGCTAAAGGCAGGAGCCTGGGAATCCAGTGAGTCTCCCATATGGGGGCAAGAAGCCAAGTTCTTGAGGACTCCATCACCAGGGTCTGAGAACATGGGCCTGCCTGACCTTGGCCTGTGAATCTCCAGAACCATGAGCCAAAATACACCCCTTCCCTTTATTGTTAGCTTGCCTCGAGTATTTTGTTACAATAATGGAAATATGACTAACATGAATAGAGGTGCTCAGTTTGTGAAAACCCATCAATCTGGGCCCAGCATTGTGGCATAGCATGTAAAGCCACTGCCTGTGATGCTAACATCCCATAGGGAGCCAGTTTGACATTTGGCTGTTCCACTTCCAATTCAACTCGCTGCTAATGTGCCTGCAAAAGCAGCAGCAGGTGGCTCATGTGCCGGAGCCCCTGCCCCAAAATGGGAGACCTGGAAGAAGCTCTGGGCTCCTGGCTTCTGCACTGCAGAACCTCAGCTGTGGTGGCCATTTGAGGAGTGAATCGGCAGATGGAAGAGCTCTCTTGCTCGCTCTCTCTCTCTCACTACCCCGCCCTGTGTGTGTGTGTGTCTGTGTGTGTCTCCTTCTGTCTCTGTAACTCTTTCAAATAAATACAACTTAAATCTATTAAAGAGAAAGTACCTAAGTCTTATAACATGCATCTTCCTGTGTACATACTATATTTCAAGAAAAGTTTCGTGGCTGGTGTTGAGGGGCAGCGGGTGAAGCCAAAAGCTCTCACACTGATAGATTATATCAGAGCAGAGTTTCAAGTCCCTGCTGTTCCACTTCTCATTTAACACTCTACTAATGTGCCAAGGAAACCAGTGGAAGATGAAAAGGTACTTGGGTTCCTGCCAACCACCTGGGAGACCCCAATGGGTCTGGTCTCCTGGCTTCACCATGGGCCAGCTCAGGCCATTATGGCCATGTGGGATGTGAACCAGCAGATCAATGATTTCTCCTGCCACAACGATCATTCTGATTTTTAGAAGATGTATTTTAAAAATATTTAAAAGTTGCCATGCTGATTTAGACTTCACTTGGAAATTACATGAAAATTTAGTTTTGTAAAAAGCAAGTAATAGGGCTGAGCCAAGATGGCGGAATATTGAGGGCGCGCACCGATAGTCCGGGAAAATTTAGTTTAATAAAAGCGGAGTTATGGTAGCCTCAGAAAAAAGGATCAGGAAAAAAAATTGCAGAGGAAACTATTCCGGAGCTAGTGGCGGTGACTCAGAGGACCTACTGGGAGAGCAGGGTCACCCACCACGCGGAAGCCGAACTGGGGGAGCCGCAGAGTCTGAGTGCCAGTGCGGGAAGGGGAGTCTATGTGACACAGACACCAGCGGGGAGAGGAGGGACGCCCAGGGCTCCGAGTCCACACATCGGCGCTGGAAGCGGAGGTGAGCTCAGTAACTGGAGACATTGGCAGGGAAACGGCAGACAGAATTTTAGAGGGAAGCAGGTTTTGAAGCAGGAAAGTTCAACAGACTACAGGAGAGAAGGGAAAAAAATAAAAAAATAAAAAAAAAAAAAGGTGAGGGCATACTGGTACAGACAAGTTCCTCTCTCCGCCAACCTTGCAAAGGCCAGCAAGAGACAAAGAGCTGGGATATACATAATAAAAGGGGAGAGTTAAGGCTACAATTCAGTAGCCTAGGCAACCCAGTGGGAGTTCCCAGGAGAAATGGAGCCTGCAGAGACTCTTTGGGTAGAAGCCAGAGATCTGAAGCTAAATACCATCCATTCTGCTCAGCCTTGCAGTATTACTTACCTCCTGAATAAAAAATAAAATAAAATAAATAAATGAATAAATAAATAAATAGAGATTCACCACGCATAACCTTTGCACACCTGTAACCCTGAAGAACCAAGCAGACCTCTCAGGCCACACCCTTCACAAGCCTCCAAGGCTCCTCCAACAGCAGGCAGTCCACTTAACACAGACATAGTATATTAAAAAAAAAACACCTCACAGTGAGGGAAAAAGAATTAACCATGCCAAGCAATAAACACAGAAATCGAGGGAACAAGATCAACAATGACACTATGACGCTTCCAAATACACAAAACACCCCAAGCCAAGATTATGAAGATGATGAGATAGAATAAATGCAAGATACGGATTTCAAAAAATTTATGATAAGAACATTTAGAAGTTTTCAAAAGCAAATCCTTGAACTACAGAAATCCTTATTGGACAGGATTGAAAACTCTCTCTCGTGAAAATGAAATTTTAAGGAAGAATCAAAATGAAACGCAGAAACTAGTAGAACAGGAAAGTGTGATAGTGAAGAGAAATCAAAATGAAATGAAGAGCTCAATAGATCAAATGACAAACACATTAGAGAGCCTTAAAAACAGAATGGGTGAAGCAGAAGAGAGAATATCGGACTTAGAAGACAGAGAACAGGAAAGGATACAGTCAGACCAAAGAAAAGAAGAGGAAATTAGAAATCTAAAAAATATTGTTGGGAATCTACAGGATACTATTTAAAAAACCAACATTCGGGTTCTAGGAGTTCCTGAAGGCATGGAGAGAGAGAAAGGATTAGAAGGCCTTTTTAGTGAGATACTAGCAGAGAACTTTCCAGGTTTGGAGAAGGACAGAGACATCCTAATACAGGAAGCTCATAGAACCCCCAGTAAACATGACCAAAAGAGATCCTCAGCACGACACGTTGTAATTAAACTCACCACAGTGAAACATAAAGAAAAGATCCTAAAATGTGCAAAGAGAAACATCAGATTACTCTCAGAGGATCTCCAATCAGACTCACAGCAGGCTTCTCATCAGAAACACTACAGGCTAGGAGGGAATGGCGAGACATAGCACAGGTGCTAAGAGAGAAAAATGGCCAGCCCAGAATATTATATCCTGCTAAGCTCTCATTTGTGAATGAAGGTGAAATAAAGACCTTTCATAGCAAACAGAAATTGAAAGAATTTGTGGCCACTCGTCCAGCCCTGCAAAAGATACTTAAAGATGTGCTACACTCAGAAACACAGAAACACGGCCATCAATATGAAAGAAGGGAAAGCAAGAACACCTACCAGTAAAAGAGCATGGGAAGCTCAAAGCATATACTAGAAAATATCTCCGGGAAAATGGCAGGGCAAAGTCACTATGTATCAATAGTCACATTAAACCTGAATGGACTTAACTCTTCAGTTAAAAGACACCGTTTGGCTGACTGGCTCACAGAACACAACCCAACTATTTGTTGCCTACAAGAAACACATCTCTCTAACAAAGATGCATGCAGACTGAAAGTGAAAGGTTGGAAAAAGATATTCCATGCCAACAGAAACCAAAAAAAAGCAGGTGTAGCCATATTAATATCAGACAAAATAAACTTTAATACAAAAACTGTTAAGAGAGACAAAGAGGGGCACTATATAATGATTAAGGGTTCAATTCAACAGGAAGATGTAACTATTATAAATGTATATGCACCTAATTAGAGGGCACTGGTCTATTTAAAAGAGATGTTAAGGGACGTAAAGGGAGACTTAGATTCCAATACAATAGTACTGGGGGACTTCAATACTCCACTCTCAGAAATAGATCATCCAGACAGAAGATCAACAAGGAAACAACAGATTTAATCGACACTATTGCCCAAATGGATCTAACAGATATCTACAGAACTTTCAATCCTACAGCTAAAGACTTTACATTCTTCTCAGCAGTGCATGGAACCTTCTCTAGGATTGATCACATACTAGGCCATAAAGCAAGTCTCAGCAAATTTAAAAGAATTAGAATCATACCATGCAGCTTCTCAGACCACAGTGGAATGAAGCTGGAAATTAGCAACTCAGGAAACCCCAGAAAGTATGCAAACACAGGGAGACTGAACAACATGCTCCTGAATGATAACTGGGTGATAGAAGAAATCAAAAGAGAAATCAGAAACTTTCTGGAAGTAAATGAGGATAACAATACAACATATCAAAACCTATGGGATACAGCAAAAGCAGTATAGAGAGGCAAGTTTATAGCAATAGGTGCCTATATCAAGAAATTGGAAAGACACTAAATAAATGAGCTTTCAGCGCATCTCAAGGACCTAGAAAAACTGCAGCAAACCAGACCCAAATCTAGTAGGAGAAGAGAAATAATTAAAATCAGAGAAGAAATTAACAGGATTGAATCCAAAAAAAATTACAAAAAATCAGCCAAGCGAGAAGCTGGTTTTTTGAAAAAATTAACAAAATTGACACCCCATTGGCCCAACTAACTAAAAAAAGAAGAGAAAAGACTCAAATCAATAAAATCAGAGATGGAAAAGGAAATGTAACAACAGACACCACAGAAATAAAAAGAATCATCAGAAATTACTACAAGGACTTGTATGCCAGCGAACAGGGAAACCTATCAGAAATGGATAGATTCCTGGATACATGCAATCTACCTAAATTGAACCATGAAGACAGAGAAAACCTAAATAGACACATAACTGAAACAGAAATTGAAAAAGTAATAAAGGCCCTCCCAACAAAGAAAAGCCCAGGACCAGATGGATTCACTGCTGAATTCTACCAGACATTTAAAGAAGAACTAATCCCATTTCTTCTCAAACTATTCAGAACAATCGAAAAAGAGGGAATCCTCCCAAATTCTTTCAATGAAGCCAGCATCACCTTAATCCCTAAGCCAGAGAAAGATGCAGCACTGAAACAAAATTATAGACTAATATCCCTGATGAACATAGACGCAAAAATCCTCAATAAAATTCTGGCCAATGGAATGCAACAACACATCAGGAAAATCATCCACCCAGACCAAGTGGGATTTATCCCTGGTCTGCAGGGATGGTTCAACATTCGCAAATCAATCAATGTGATTCACCACATTAACAGACTGCAGAAGAAAAACCATATGATTATCTCAATAGATGCAGAGAAAGCATTCGATAAAATTCAACACCCTTTCATGATGAAAACTCTAAGCAAATTGGGTATAGAAGGAACATTCCTCAATACAATCAAAGCAATTTATGAAAAACCCACGGCCAGCGTCCTATTGAATGGGGAAAAGTTGGAAGCATTTCTGGTACCAGACAGGGATGCCCACTCTCACCACTGCTATTTAACATAGTTCTGGAAGTTTTAGCCAGAGCTGTTAGGCAAGAAAAAGAAATTAAAGGGATACAAATTGGGAAGGAAGAACCCAAACTATCCCTCTTTGTAGATGATATGATTCTTTATTTAGGGAATTCAAAGAACTCTACTGAGACTATTGGAACTCATAGAAAAGTTTGGCAAAGTAGCAGGATATAAAAGCAATGCACAAAAATCAACAGCCTTTGTATACACAAGCAATGCAATGGCTGAGAAAGAACTGCTAAGATCAATCCCATTCACAATAGCTACAAAAACAGTCAAATACCTTGGAATAAACTCAACCAAGGATGTTCAAGATCTCTCCAATGAGAATTACAAAATCTTAAAGAAAGAAATAGAAGAGGATACCAAAAAATGGAAAAATCTTCCATGCTCATGGATTGGAAGAATCAACATCATCAAAATGTCCATTCTCCCAAAAGCAATTTATACATTCAATGCAATCCCAATCAAGATACCAAAGACATTCTTCGCAGATCTAGAAAAAATGATGCTGAAATTCATATGGAGATACAGGAGACCTCGAATAGCTAAAGCAATCTTGTACAACAAAAACAAAGCCGGAGGCATCACAATACCAGACTTCAGGACATACTACAGGGCAGTTGTAATCAAAACAGCATGGTACTGGTACAGAAACAGATGGATAGACCAATGGAACAGAATTGAAACACCAGAAATCAATCCAAACATCTACAGCCAACTTATATTTGATCAAGGATCTAAAACCAATTCCTGGAGCAAGGACAGTCTATTCAATAAATGGTGCTGGGAAAATTGGATTTCCACGTGCAGAAGCATGAAGCAAGACCCCTACCTTACACCTTACACAAAAACTCACTCAACATGGATTAAAGACTAAATCTACGACCTGACACCATTAAGTTATTAGAGAACATTGGAGAAACCCTTCAAGGTATTAGCACAGGCAAAGAATTTCTGGAAAAGACCCGGGAGGCACAGACAGTCAAAGCCAAAATCAACTATTGGGATTGCATCAAATTGAGAAGTTTCTGTACTGCAAAAGAAACAGTCAGGAGAGTGAAGAGACAACCGACAGAATGGGAAAAATAACTTGCAAACTATGCAACAGATAAAGGGTTAATAACCAGAATCTACAAAGAGATCAAGAAACTCCTCAAAAACAAAACAAACAACCCACTTAAGAGATGGGCCAAGGACCTCAATAGACATTTTTCAAAAGAGGAAATCCAAATGGCCAACAGGCACATGAAAAAATGTTCAAGGTCACTAGCAATCAGGGAAATGCAAATCAAAACCACAATGAGGTTTCACCTCACCCCGGTTAGAATGGCTCACATACAGAAATCTACCAACAACAGATGCTGGCGAGGATGTGGGGAAAAAGGGACACTAACCCACTGTTGGTGGGAATGCAAACTGGTCAAGCCACTGTGGAAGTCAGTCTGGAGATTCCTCAGAAACCTGAATATAACCCTACTGTTCGACCCAGCCATCCCACTCCTTGGAATTTACCCAAAGGAATTTAAATTGGCAAACAAAAGAGTGGTCTGCAGCCTAATGTTTATTGCAGCACAATTCACAATAGCCAAGACCTGGAACCAACCTAAATGCCCATCAATGGTAGACTGGATAAAGAAATTATGGGATATGTACTCTTTAGAATACTATACCGCAGTAAGAAACAACGAAATCCAGTCATTTGCAACAAAATGGAGGAATCTGGAACACATCATGCTGAATGAAATAAGCCAGTCCCAAAGGGACAAATACCATATGTTTTCCCTGATCGGCGACAACTGACTGAACACCAAAAAGGAAACCTCCTGAAGTGAAATGGACACTATGAGAAACAGTGACTTGATCAGCATAGCCCTGACTGTTAATGAAGAACTTAATTCATTATCCCTCTTAGTAGTTTTTTTGTCTGTTCTACTTAATATGACTGGTTTAATTCTATAACTAATACACAGTTATTCCTAAGTGTTGAAATTTAACTGAAATGTGATCCCTGTTAAACATAAGAGTGGGAATAAGAGAGGGAAGAGATGTACAATTTGGGACATGCTCAAGCTGACTTGCCCCAAATGGTAGAGTTAGAAACATACCAGGGGACTCCAATTTAATCCCATCAAGGTGGCATGTACCAATGCCATCTCACTATTCCAAGTGATCAATTTCAGTTCACAATTGATCATAATGAAAGGACTAAGAGTCAAAGGGAGCACATAAACAAGTCTAGTACCTGCTAACACTAACCGATAGAATAAATAAAGGGGAGAGTGATCCAACATGGGAAGTGAGATACTCAGCAGACTCATAGAATGGCAGAGGTCCTAAATAGCACTCTGGCCTCAGAATCAACCCTAAAGGCATTCAGATCTGGCTGAAAAGCCCATGAGAGTATTTCAGGCATGGAAAGCCAAGACACTCTGGCAAAAGATCTCTGTGAGTGAGATCTCAGTGGAAAGAACAGGTCTTCAAAGAAGGAGGTACCTTTCTCTGCAGGGAGGAGAGAACCTCCACTTTGACTATGACCTTGTCTAAACAAGATAAGAATCGGAGAACTCAGAGGGCTTCCATAGCCTTGGAAACTCATGACTGGAGCATAGGGAGATTACAGATGCCATAGACAGGAGTGTCAATTGGTAAAGTCAACAACAGGAGTCACTATGCACTTACTCCTCATGTAGGATCTCTGTCCTTAATGTGCTGTGCATTGAGATTTAATGCTATAACGAGTACTCAAACAATATATTTCTTTTTTTTTAATCTTTTATTTAATGAATATAAATTTCCAAAGTACGACTCATGTGTTACAATGGCTTCCCCCCGCATACCGTCCCTCCCACCCACAACCCTCCCATTTCCCACTCCCTCTCCCCTTCCATTCACATCAAGATTCGTTTTCGATTATCTTAATATACAGAAGATCAGCTTAGTATACCTTAAGTAAGTATTTCAACAGTTTGCTCCCACACAGAAACATAAAGTGAAAAATAATAGATGATTTTTTTTAAATGATGATGAAATCAGATCAGACCTATTGTCATGTTTAATCCCAGTGAGAGTCAAGTTGGGAATTGATAATTTCTTTTTTTTTTTTACAGAAGATCAGTTTTGTGTACATTAAGTAAAGATTTCAATCGTTTGCACCCCCATAGAAACACAAAGTGAAATATACTGTTTGAGTACTCGTTATAGCATTAAGCCTCAGTGTACAGCACGTTAAGGACAGATATCCTACATGAGGAGTAAGTGCACAGTGAATCCTGTTGTTGACTTTACAAATTGACACTCCTGTTTATGGCATCAGCAATCTCCCCATGCACCAGTTATGAGTTTCCAAGGCTATGGAAGCCCCTTGAGTTCTCCGACTCTTATCTTGTTTAGACACGGTCATAGTCAAAGTGGAGGTTCTCTCCTCCCTTCAGAGAAAGGCACCTCCCTCTTTGAAGACCTGTTCTTTCCACTGGGATCTCACTCACAGAGATCTTTTTGCCAGAGTGTCTTGGCTTTCCATGCCTGAAATACTCTCATGGGCTTTTCAGCCAGATCCGAGTGCCTTTAGGGCTGATTCTGAGGCCAGAGTGCTATTTAGGACATCCGCCATTCTATGAGTCTGCTGAGTGTCTCACTTCCCATGTTGGATCACTCTCCCCTTTATTTATTCTATCGGTTGGTGTTAGCAGATACTAGACTTGTTTATGTGCTCCCTTTGACTCTTAGTCCTTTCATTATGATCAATTGTGAACTGAAATTGATCACTTGGAATAGTGAGATGGCATTGGTACATGCCACCTTGATGGGATTGAATTGGAATCCCCTGGTATGTTTCCAACTCTACCAATTGGGGCAAGTCAGCCTGAGCATGCCCCAAATTATACATCTCTTCCCTCTCTTATTCCCACTCTTATGTTTAACAGGGATCACATTTCAGTTAATTTTTAACATTTAAGAATAACTGTGTGATAATTACAGAATTAAACCAGTCATATTAAGTAGAACAGACAAAAAAAATACTATGAGGGATAATGTATTAAGTTGTCCATTAGCAGTCAGGGCTATGCTGATCAAGTCACCATTTCTCATAGTGTCCATTTCACTTCAGGAGGTTTCCTTTTTGGTGTTCAGTCAGTTGTCACCAATCAGGGAGAACATATGGTACTTGTCCCTTTGGGACTGGCTTACTTCACTCAGCATGATGTGTTCCAGATTCCTCCATTTTGTTGCAAATGACTGGATTTCGTTGTTTCTTACTGCGGTATAGTACTCTAAAGAATACATATCCCATAATTTCTTTATCCAGTCTACCATTGATGGGCATTTAGGTTGGTTCCAGGTCTTGGCTATTGTGAATTGTGCTGCAATAAACATTAGGGTGCAGACCGCTTTTTTGTTTATCAATTTAAACTCCTCTGGGTAAATTCCAAGGAGTGGGATGGCTGGGTCGAACGGTAGGGTTATATGCAGGTTTCTGAGGAATCTCCAGACTGATTTCCATAGTGGCTTGACCAGTTTGCATTCCCACCAACAGTGGGTTAGTGTCCCTTTTTCCCCACATCCTCGCCAGCATCTGTTGTTGGTAGATTTCTGTATGTGAGCCATTCTAATCGGGGTGAGGTGAAACCTCATTGTGGTTTTGATTTGCATTTCCCTGATTGCTAGTGACCTTGAACATTTTTTCATGTGCCTGTTGGCCATTTGGATTTCCTCTTTTGAAAAATGTCTATTGAAGTACTTGGCCCATCTCTTAAGTGGGTTGTTGGTTTTGTTTTTGTGGAGTTTCTTGATCTCTTTGTAGATTCTGGTTATTAACCCTTTATCTGTTGCATAGTTTGCAAGTTATTTTTCCCATTCTGTCGGTTGTCTCTTCACTCTCCTGACTGTTTCTTTTGCAGTACAGAAACTTCTCAATTTGATGCAATCCCAATAGTTGATTTTGGCTTTGACTGTCTGTGCCTCCCGGGTCTTTTCCAGAAATTCTTTGCCTGTGCCAATATCTTGAAGGGTTTCTCCAATGTTCTCTAATAACTTAATGGTGTCAGGACGTAGATTTAGGTCTTTAATCCACGTTGAGTGGATTTTTGTGTAAGGTGTAAGGTAGGGGTCTTGCTTCATGATTCTGCACGTGGAAATCCAGTTTTCCCAGCACCATTTATTGAATAGACTGTCCTTGCTCCAGGAATTAGTTTTAGATCCTTGATCAAATATAAGTTGGCTGTAGATGTTTGGATTGATTTCTGGTGTTTCAATTCTGTTCCATTGGTCTATCCATCTGTTTCTGTACCAGTACCATGCTGTTTTGATTACAACTGCCCTGTAGTATGTCCTGAAGTCTGGTATTGTGATGCCTCCGGCTTTGTTTTTGTTGTACAAGATTGCTTTAGCTATTCGAGGTCTCCTGTATCTCCATATGAATTTCAGCATCATTTTTTCTAGATCTGCGAAGAATGTCTTTGGTATCTTGATTGGGATTGCATTGAATGTATAAATTGCTTTTGGGAGAATGGACATTTTGATGATATTGATTCTTCCAATCCATGAGCATGGAAGATTTTTCCATTTTTTGGTATCCTCTTCTATTTCTTTCTTTAAGGCTTTGTAATTTTCATCGTAGAGATCTTTAACGTCCTTGGTTAAGTTTATTCCAAGGTATTTGATTGTTTTTGTAGCTATTGTGAATGGGATTGATCTTAGCAGTTCTTTCTCAGTCATGGCATTGCTTGTGTATACAAAGGCTGTTGATTTTTGTGCATTGATTTTATATCCTGCCACTTTGCCAAACTTTTCTATGAGTTCCAATAGTCTCTTAGTAGAGTTCTTTGGATCCTCTAAGTACAGAATCATATCGTCTGCAAAGAGGGATAGTTTGACTTCTTCCTTCTTGATTTGTATTCCTTTGATTTCTTTTTCTTGTCTGATGGCTCTGGCTAAAACTTCCAGAACTATGTTAAATAGCAGTGGTGAGAGTGGGCATCCCTGCCTGGTGCCAGATTTCAGTGGAAATGCTTCCAACTTTTCCCCATTCAATAGGATGCTGGCTGTGGGTTTTTTATAAATTGCTTTGATTATATTGAGGAATGTTCCTTCTATACCCAATTTGCTTAGAGTTTTCATCATGAAAGGGTGTTGAATTTTATCAAATGCTTTCTCTGCATCTATTGAGATAATCATATGGTTTTTCTTCTGCAGTCTGTTCATGTGGTGAATCACATTGATTGATTTGCGAATGTTGAACCATCCCTGCATACCAGGGATGAATCCCACTGGGTCTGGGTGGATGATTTTCCTGATGTGTTGTTGTATTCTATTGGCCAGAATTTTATTGAGGATTTTTGCGTCTATGTTCATCAGGGATATTGGTCTGTAATTTTCTTTCAGTGCTGCATCTTTCTCTGGCTTAGGGATTAAGGTGATGCTGGCTTCATTGAAAGAATTTGGGAGGATTCCCTCTTTTTCGATTGTTCTGAATAGTTTGAGAAGAAATGGGATTAGTTCTTCTTTAAATGTCTGGTAGAATTCAGCAGTGAATCCATCTGGTCCTGGGCTTTTCTTTGTTGGGAGGGCCTTTATTACTGTTTCAATTTCTGTTTCAGTTATGGGTCTATTTAGGTTTTCGATGTCTTCATGGTTCAATTTTGGTAGATTGCATGTGTCCAGGAATCTATCCATTTCTGATAGGTTTCCCTGTTCGCTGGCATACAAGTCCTTGTAGTAATTTCTGATGATTCTTTTTATTTCTGTGGTGTCTGTTGTTACGTTTCCTTTTTCATCTCTGATTTTATTGATTTGGGTCTTTTCTCTTCTTTTTTTAGTTGGGCCAATGGGGTGTCAATTTTGTTAATTTTTTCAAAAAACCAGCTTCTCGCTTGGCTGATTTTTTGTAATTTTTTTTGGATTCAATCCTGTTAATTTCTTCTCTGGTTTTAATTATTTCTCTTCTCCTACTAGATTTGGGTTTGGTTTGCTGCAGTTTTTCTAGGTCCTTGAGGTGCGCTGAAAGCTCATTTATTTGGTACCTTTCCAATTTCTTGGTATAGGCACCTATTGCTATAAATTTGCTTCTCAATACTGCTTTTGCTGTATCCCATAAGTTTTGATATGTTGTGTTGTTGTCTTCATTTACTTCCAGAAAGTTTCTGATTTCTCTTTTGATTTCTTGAATGACCCAGTGTTCATTCAGGAGCATGTTGTTCAGTCTCCCTGTGTTTGCATACTTTCTGGGGTTTCCTGAGTTGCTAATTTCCAGCTTCATCCCGCTGTGGTCTGAGAAGCTGCATGGTATGATTCTAATTCTTTTAAATTTGCTGAGACTTGCTTTATGGCCTAGTATGTGATCAATCCTAGAGAAGGTTCCATGCGCTGCTGAGAAGAATGTGAAGTCTGTAGATGTAGGGTTGAAAGTTCTGTAGATATCTGTTAGATCCATTTGGGCAATAGTGTGGATTAAATCTGTTGTTTCCTTGTTGATCTTCTGTCCGGATGATCTGTCTATTTCTGAGAGTGGAGTATTGAAGTCCCCCAGTACTATTGTATTGGAATCTAAATCTCCCTTTAAGTCCCTTAACATCTCTTTTAAATAGACCAGTGCCCTGTAATTAGGTGCATATACATTTATAATAGTTACATCTTCCTGTTGAATTGAACCCTTAATCATTATATAGTGTCCCTCTTTGTCTCTCTTAACAGTTTTTGTATTAAAGTTTATTTTGTCTGATATTAATATGGCTACACCTGCTTTTTTTTTGGTTTCTGTTGGCATGGAATATCTTTTTCCAACCTTTCACTTTCAGTCTGCATGCCTCTTTGTTAGAGAGATGTGTTTCTTGTAGGCAACAAATAGTTGGGTTGTGTTCTGTGAGCCAGTCAGCCAAACGGTGTCTTTTAACTGAAGAGTTAAGTCCATTAATGTTCAATGTGACTATTGATACGTAGTGACTTTGCCCTGCCATTTTCCCGGAAATATTTTCTAGTATATGCTTTGAGCTTCCCATGCTCTTTTACTGGTAGGTGTTCTTCCTTTCCCTTCTTTCATATTGATGGCCGTGTTTCTGTGTTTCTGAGTGTAGCACATCTTTAAGTATCTTTTGCAGGGCCGGACGAGTGGCCACAAAGTCTTTCAATTTCTGTTTGCTATGAAAGGTCTTTATTTCACCTTCATTCACAAATGAGAGCTTGGCAGGATATAATATTCTGGGCTGGCAATTTTTTCTCTCTTAGCACCTGGGCTATGTCTCGCCATTCCCTCCTAGCTTGTAGGGTTTCTGATGAGAAGCCTGCTGTGAGTCTGATTGGAGATCCTCTGAGAGTAATCTGACGTTTCTCTCTTGCACATTTTAGGATCTTTTCTTTATGTTTCACTGTGGTAAGTTTAATTACCACGTGTCGTGGTGAGGATCTCTTTTGGTCATGTTTATTGGGGGTTCTATGAGCTTCCTGTACTAGGATATCTCTGTCCTTCTCCAAACCTGGAAAGTTCTCTGCTAGTATCTCACTTAAAAGGCCTTCCAATCCTTTCTCTCTCTCCATGCCTTCAGGAACTCCTAGAACTCGAATGTTGTTTTTTTTAATAGTATCCTGTAGATTCCCAACAATATTTTTTAGGTTTCTAATTTCCTCTTCTTTTCTTTGGTTTGACTGTATGTTTTCCTGTGCTCTATCTTCTAAGTCCGATATTCTCTCTTCTGCTTCACCCATTCTGTTTTTAAGGCTTTCTAATGTGTTTGTCATTTGATCTATTGAGCTCTTCATTTCATTTTGATTTCTCTTCACTATCACACTTTCCTGTTCTACTAGTTTCTGAGTTTCATTTTGACTCTTCCTTAAAATTTCGTTTTCACGAGAGAGATTTTCAATCTTGTCCATTAAGGATTTCTGTAGTTCAAGGATTTGCTTTTGAAAACTTCTAAATGTTCTTATCATAAATTTTTTGAAATCCGTATCTTGCATTTCTTCTATCTCATCATCTTCATACTCTTGGCTTGGGGTGTTTTGCTTATTTGGAGGCATCATAGTGTCATCGTTGATCTTGCTCCCTCTGTTTCTGTGTTTGTTACTCGGCATAGTTAATTCTTCTTGCGTCACTGTGCGTTTTTTTTTTCTTTTTTTTTTTTAATACTGTGTCCGTGTTAAGTGGACTGCCTGCTCAAACAATATATTTCACTTTGTGTTTCTATGGGGGTGCAAACTGTTGAAATCTTTACTTAATGCATACTAAACTGATCCTCTGTTAAAAAAAAAAAAAGAAACTATCGACTCCCATCTTGACTCTCACTGGGATTAAACATGACAATAGGTCTGATCTGATTTTATCATCATTTTAAAAAAATCATCTATCATTTTTCACTTTATGTTTCTGTGTGGGAGCAAACTGTTGAAATCCTTACTTAATGTATACTAAGCTGATCTTCTGTATATTAAGATAATCGAAAACGAATCTTGATGTGAATGGAAGGGGAGAGGGGGTGGGAAAGGGGAGGGTAGTGGGTGGGAGGGACGGTATGGGGGGGAAGCCATTGTAATCCATAAGCCGTACTTTGGAAATTTATATTCATTAAATAAAAGTTAAAAAAAAAAAGAAACATACCAGGGGACTCCAATTTAATCCCATCAAGGTGGCATGTACCAATGCCATCTCACTATTCCAAGTGATCAATTTCAGTTCACAATTGATAATAATGAAAGGACTAAGAGTCAAAGGGAGCACATAAACAAGTCTAGTACCTGCTAACACTAACCGATAGAATAAATAAAGGGGAGAGTGATCCAACATGGGAAGTGAGATACTCAGCAGACTCATAGAATGGCGGATGTCCTAAACAGCACTCTGGCCTCAGAATCAGCCCTAAAGGCATTCGGATCTGGCTGAAAAGCCCATGAGAGTATTTCAGGCATGGAAAGCCAAGACACTCTGGAAAAAAAAAAAAAAAAAAAAAAAAAAAAACAAACCTAAATGAAAGATCTCTGTGAGTGAGAGCCCAGTGGAAAAACAGGTCTTCAAAGAAGGAGGTACCTTTCTCTGAAGGGAGGAGAGAACCTCCACTTTGACTATGACCTTGTCTAAACAAGATAAGAATCGGAGAACTCAGAGGGCTTCCATAGCCTTGGAAACTCATCACTGTAGCATAGGGAGATTGCTGATGCCATAAACAGGAGTGTCAATTTGTAAAGTCAACAACAGGAGTCACTGTGCACTTACTCCTCATGTAGGATCTCTGTCCTTAATGTGCTGTACACTGAGGCTTAATGCTATAACGAGTACTCAAACATTATATTTCACTTTGTGTTTCTATGGGGGTGCAAACTCTTTACTTAATGTATACTAAACTGATCTTTTGTAAAAAGAAGAAGAAGAAGAAGAAGAAGGAGAAGGAGAAGGAGAAGGAGAAGGAGAAGGAGAAGGAGAAGGAGAAGGAGAAGGAGAAGGAGAAGGAGAAGAAGAAGAAGAAGAAGAAGAAGAAGAAGAAGAAGAAGAAGAAGAAGAAGAAGAAGAAATTATCAATTCCCAACTTGACTCTCACTGGGATTAAACATGACAATAGGTCTGATCTGATTTCATCATCATTTAAAAAATCATCTATTATTTTTCACTTTATGTTTCTGTGTGGGAGCAAACTGTTGAAATCTTTACTTAATGTATGCTAAACTGATCTTCTGTATATAAAGAGAATCGAAAATGAATCTTGATGTGATTGGAGGGGAGAGGGATTGGGAAAGGGGAGGGTTGCAGGTGGGAGGCACATTGTTGGGGGGAAGCCATTGTAATCCATAAGCCGTACTTTGGAAATTTATATTCATTAAATAAAAGTTTAAAAAAGCAAGTAATAGATAATAAACACTAAAAATTTAAAAAGCAGGAGGCAAGTATGTCCTCTACTGTATGGTCCCATATTTACAGGGAAATAAATCAATTTATTTACAACATTAGTGTTGGTTTGTACTGGATAACAGGGTTTGAGTCACTCTAAGACATTTTAGAAATGGTTTTCCAAGATGGTGGAATAGGGAGGGAGCTTACTGCTCTATTCTAAGGGAAGAAATTTTTTTAACTTTTATTTAATGAATATAAATTTCCAAAGTACAGCTTATGCATTACAATGGCTTTTCCCCCCATAACTTCCCTCCCACCCATGACCCTCCCCTTTCCCGCTCCCTCTCCCCTTCCACTCACATCAAGTCCTTGGGCCCTGCACCCCATAGGAGACCAGGAGAAGCACCTGGCTCCTGCTTTCGGATCAGCGTGGCAGTGTGATGGCCGTAGCACGCTGGCCACAGCGGCCATTGGGGGGTGAACCAACGGCAAAGGAAGACCTTTCTCTCTCTCTCTCTCTCTCTCTCTCTCACTGTCCACTCTGTCAAAAAAAAAACAAATAAATAAATCTTTAAAAAAGAAAATAAACCTTAGTAAACAGTATGAATGGGAATAGGAGAGGGAGGAGAAAGTGGGGTGGGTAGGGCAGGTATGGTGGGAAGAATCTCCATGTTCCTAAAGTTGTAGTTATGAAATATATGAAAGCAGTATTCCTTAAATAAAAGTTTTCTTTGGAAAAAAGGTATTCAAGGAATTCAGATCAAGAGAAACACTATAAAAGGCACCATAGGTGGCTTGAAGATGAAAGGAGAACCATGAAGAGCAATACAGGTACCTTAAGGAGCTAACAGACAGTCTGAAAACCAGGGATGAAACAGAGACCACAGCCATGCTACACGGAACTAATGAGCATGTGGTGATTCCCCCATACACACAGACACACAGCCTCCAGATAAGAGCCTAGGACTGCTGACAACTTGATTTCAGCTTTGAACTGAAGAAGACAAATCAATCAAGCTCCCCTAGATTTTTGATCATTGACAGAATTCTGAGATAAGAAATTTTAATGGATTTTTTAAAAAATTTAAATACATTTTAAGAATTATTTATTGATTATTTGAAAGGCATAGTTTCAGAGAGTCAGAGGCAGAGAGACAGAGAGAGAGGTCTTTCATCTGCTGGTTCACTCCCCAAATGGCCATAATGGCTGGAGCTGAGCCGATCCGAATCCAGGAGCCAAGACCTTCTTCTGGGTCTCCCAGGCAGACTCAGGGGCCCAAGGACTTGGGCCATCTTCCACTGCTTTCCCAGACCATAGCAGAGAGTTGTAGCCAAAGTGGAGCAGCCAGAAATCGAACCGATGCCCATATGGAATACCAGCACTGCAGGCGGCAGATTTTACCCACTATGCCACAGCGTTGGTGCTAAATATATTTTTAATTATTCAAAAAGAGTCAGTTTGAGAAACACACACACACATGTACACACACACACACACATGGAAAGAGAGAGAGAGAGAGAGAGAGAGAGAGAGCGAGAGAGAGCGCGATTCTTCTATTGGTTCATGCTTGTGATTGAGCGAGGCTGAAGACAGCAGCCCAGAAATCAGAGACTGGTGGCAGGACCAAAGGGCTTGATGCATCACCGAATGGCTCTCAGGCTGTGCACTTTCAGGAGACTGGAACTGAGAGTACAAGGATTGGAACCCAAGCACTGCAATACGGGGTCTGGGCATCCCAAGCAGCATCTTAAACATTGCTTCAAACATCTGCTCCCCCAATTTTTATTTACTGATAAAACATATTCTTGGAAAACTGTGTTACGAAAAACTATACACATAACTCAAAATTTTTTGACTCACATAAATGTATCTTTACTTCTATTTTTTCCATGAACTAGTTGAAGTCCCTTCATGTTATGTGCACACTCAAACCAAAACCAATGGGCCTGTAAATGGAATCCTAACACCTGCCTGCATCTCTGTAAGAGCAGAAGGTTTGGGGCTGAGAAGTAGAGAACACAGTGCTCCTGTGTGGTTGGAAGACCATGCCCTGGGCTCAGAACAAGGTGGACAGTGCCAGGGACCAGCTGTTGCAAGGCCAGTCACTTAAGTGCCATAGTACCTGTCACAAGACTCCATCTCTGGCTTGCCAGGAATGATTTGTTCAACCTCATTCCTTTGCTTAACCTGAAACATTCATGGAACATTGCTGAGCACATGGGATGTTGGCATTGGTGGCCTGTATTAGAAACTCTATCCTCAGTGCCCCAAAGGCCAGGCACGGCACAAGCACACTGAGTGCCAGGCAGGGATAATGGCAGAGTAAACTTTCTTGTCTTATCTCTTTGCTGGGCCAGCCTGGTACAGTGAGATTGGGTGGCTTCTTTGCCACCAACACTAGATCAACCCTGGAGGTGAATCAGATAGCCCAGAATCAGGATTCCGCTCTGTCTCCCAAGATTTCAGGTAAAGAGGACCATGAAGACAGCTTCTCTGGGTGCCCCTGGTGTGGTCATCACATAATGACCAAATACATTCTAACCCAGGGGCAGAAACCAGATAGGACATTCTTCTAAGGAAAGAGCTCTTCTGAGACCCAAGGTCCAGTCCTGACAGTTTCACACTTGGTTATGAGAACCTGCTCTGACCACCTATCCCCTCAACTACAAGATGGTGATACAGCAGAAACAGTAATTTACTTATTTTTTTAGAAAGCTTTTATTTAATGAATACAAATTTCATAGGTACAGCTTTAGGAACATAGCAGTTCTTTCCCCCATACCCACCCTCCCAACCCCTCTCCCATCCCACCTCATACTCCTTCTCCCATCCCATTCTTCATTAAGATTCATTTTTACTTATCTTTATATACAAAGACCAACTCTATACTAAGTAAAGATTTCGGTACGTTTACCACTATTGCCTGACCTTGTACAAGGCATGTCCATATTACTATAGACCTTCTGTTCCTGGCCGCAGTATTATAGATTCCCTGACATCATCCTGGGCATTTAGAGTATTTTAGGGGTCAAGATCATTTCAGGTTCCTCAGTAATAGTCACAGTGGTAGCTTCAGTCAAGACCCACAACAAGGTGCTGGGAGCTGCTCATAAGCTCTTGCCTCTAGCTCCAGTTGAGGCTGCACATGGAAACAACACACAGGGAGGGTGTTCCTCCAGTGCAGCACTTCAGCCACACTCTGTGGGCTCAAGGAAAGTTTCTGGCTCCCAGGTGGTACCTCCAGTGGAATCTCTGGAAGAGCAGATTCCCCTGCCTCCTGATTTAGAACAGAATGTAAGGAATGTTAGAGTCAGTACCAACATCCATCCCATAACATAGCCGAGCAAAGTCAGGTGGCCACTTTGCAGGGAGCCTGTTCTGATTCCAGCAACCTGCACATTACTGACCGCAGCCTCCAGCAGAACTTCATCACCAGGTTCTGGGCAACAATACCACATAAGGGAAGGGCTTGTTCCCCAGACAGATATCGTATCTGCTCCCATAACAACTCGAGGTAAAGGAAACAACTTCATCCAAAGCTTGTCTGAAGACTGCACATCCCATGTCCTATCACAGGTGCATGTCTGTATGTTCCAATCCCATAGACTTCTCCAACCCCACTGGGAGCCAACAGACCTTGGCTCTTTTGTTCATCACGTCTTGAAGAAATGACCAACAGCTGCCCCAGACCATGGTACAATAGATTTCCCATTGGATCTTCTGACTTCTTAAAGCTCCCAACTGGAGTTCTTGCAGCAAACTTGTTTGCAATTATCCAATGTCAGATGACCTGTAAGAGTTCCCTTGGGGACTTCTAGCCACCCAGTGTTGTTCTAAAACCACTGATAAATGGGGAAACAACATGTATTTATCATAAGCCAGCAGTGCTCCATTTAGATGATGCCAATTATGTTGGCAACATAAAAATATCATAATCATTGCCAGTGGAATCTGTGCACTCTTCCTTTAATCAGACCTCATGAGGGTGTTGACCTTGGCACATCAGTGTCACAGTGCAGTTTCTTCATAGTCAGTTTGAACTGACTATGAAGTCAGTTGGCCTTGAACTGTTGGCCTTGACATCTGCAATGAACACAGGTGTGTGTTCTGGCTTTATCATGGCTGACTCAGTGTCAGGGAAATGTGATGAAGACACTGGGGTCGATCCTGTCTCTCTGGGGCATGCTCTTCCAAGGACAGTGAGTGGTGTCCAGAGACCCAACTAGGCCATAGGAATATGAGTGACCTGTGCAAGCAGGAGTCTCTTACCTGTTATTCTGATCTGCTACAGAGATTAATAACCATAGGATGGTGCAAGATTTGTTTTGTTTTGTTTTTAGGTTTGCACTTTCTTCCACATCCAGTGAACCAGCTCTGCAGGGATTGGTTCCACCATAAAATTCCAATAAGACTTAGCATCCAGAAATTGCTGAGACAGAACTGCTGCCAAACCCAATGTGAGTGTGTAGCAACCCAGAAACCACATGTTCCTCCCCCTACCTTCTGACCTCCCAAGCCCTTAGTCTCTTGAGTCAAGGCCAGTCTGGTAGACCCCTCTACTGACACCAACTGTGTGCAGACAATGCCTACAAAGACCCTCGCAAGGTCTCAAATTGGGTTTTCGTAAAGCTTTCTCTTGACACAGCTCCCAGTGAAGCCAGATGTACAGAGACATCCTCCACACCCCAGAAACCAGTGCTGCAGCAGTTGACACAATCTGGGTGACCTCCCATTCAGCTGGATTCAGTTCTGCCCCCATCTACCAGAGGAGTGTACAGGATCCAATGAGTAGGGTCAAGGCACCAGCCCGCCAACTACATGGCAAGGCTGAGGATTGACAAGCTACAAATTTGTGTTCTCACAGCCCCTTCCTCAGGTTCAGTAATTTGATCATCGGCTCATGGGCCTAAGGGAAACCCATTTTGCTGCACATTTATTTTTATTTTTTTATTTTTTTTAACTTTTATTTAATGAATATAAATTTCCAAAGTACAGCTTATGGATTACAATGGCTCCCCCCCCCATAACGTTCCTTCCACCCGCAACCCTCCCCTTTCCGCTCCCTCTCCCCTTCCATTCACATCAAGATTCATTTTTGATTCTCTTTATATACAGAAGATCAGTTTAGCATACATTAAGTAAAGATTTCAACAGTTTGCTCCCACACAGAAACATAAAGTGAAAAATACTGTTTGAGTACTAGTTAGAGCATTAAATCTCAATGTACAGCACACTAAGGACAAAGATCCTACATGAGGAGTAAGTGCACAGTGACTCCTGTTGTTGACTTAACAAGTTGACACTCTTGTTTATGGCAGCAGTAATCACTCTAGGCTCTTGTCATGAGCTGCCAAGGCTATGGAAGCCCCCCGAGTTCACTGACTCTGATCATATTTAGACAAGGCCATGGTCAAAGTGGAAGTTCTCTCCTCCCTTCAGAGAAAGGTACCTCCTTCTTTGATGACCCGTTCTTTCCACTGGGATCTCACTCGCAGAGATCTTTCATTTAGGTTTTTTTTTTCCCCAGAGTGTCTTGGCTTTCCATGCCTGAAATACTCTCATGGGCATTTTAGCCAGATCCGCATGCCTTAAGGGCTGATTCTGAGGCCAGAGTGCTGTTTAGGACATCTGCCATTCTATGGGTCTGCTGTGTATCTCACTTCTCATGTTGGATCATTCTCTCCCTTTTTAATTCTATCAGCTAGTATTTGCAGACACTAGTCTTGTTTATGTGATCCCTTTGGTTCTTAGTCCTATCATTATGATCAATTGTGAACAGAAATTGATCACTGGGACTAGTGAGATGGCATTGGTACATGCCACCTTGATGGGATTGAATTGGAATCCCCTGGTATATTTCTAACTCTACCGTTTGAGGTAAGTCAGCTTGTTGCTGCACATTTTAAAGGATAAAAATAGGCATCCAGATGAGAAGATGGAGAGGGCAAGGGCTGGAAGGGGCCCAAGGCCCAACCATCTGGATTGGGGAACCCCCTCCCAGCAGAGGGATAACTTTCTGTTTACATTTACATACTCCCAATAACCCATTTTCCAGAACCCTGAAACACTCTATTTGGGGAAGTTTTTGGGTCTTCATTGGCTTGATTATTGGTAGGCTGAGTGGACATCTCAGCATGGATTCTTCAAACTCCCTCCACCCAACTCACAGGAACCCTCTATAATGAGGTGGGTCTTAGCACCTACTATGTTACAATCACATAGCAGAGAATTTCATTATGGCTGGCAAAAGGCAGGGAAATTAGAGTTACTATGACCCACCAGGGGAAGAATAAGTCTAGATTCTGTGCCTTGAGGAGTTAGTGATGAACTAGGAACCAGGGAGAAGAAACCAAATGTATCTACAAATAGTCAGGTCCCATAATATCACATCCAAATGAAGTCATCTAGAGAGGGATGAGTCCTGATCCCCAAATAACCAAATGCTCACAAGATCTGGAGTGGTAGATACAGCAACCCAACCATTGCTAAGTGGGCAGCTGCTCTCAAAGAACCCCAGCCAGCAAGCAACATCATCAATGCTGTGTTCAGAGCACTGCTGACCAATCTTGCCACAACACTGAGCTTGGGAAGTTGTACATGGACCCTCTCATTTCATAAGGCTCAGCCACCACTTAATGGATGTCTAGCTCTTGCCAGGTGCACTCCAACTGTGTGATGCAGTGTTAGTGGAAAGCTACTCAACTAGCAACTTCTTAGAACGTGACTCTGAGCAGAAGAATCTTATCAGGAAGAGTTCTGTTTGAGATTGTGATAACAGGTAGCATTTACAGGCTGATAAGGGCTATTACAGTCGGGACAAGGGCCATATATAAGCAGCAGCTCCTGCCTGCTTCTGCACACCTTCCACTTGTCCTGCCTTCTCCAGTGTCTTGGGAGCCAGGAAGAACCATGAAGTGGCTGCTGCTGCTCAGCCTGCTGGCACTCTCTGAGTGCATCATCCACAAGTGAGCCTGGTGACCAGCAATGGGAAGATGCCTCAAGGGGCAACTTCCCAGCCCGCTGCTGCCTCCCTGTCTATCATATTTCACCTTCCATTCATCTCATATGCAGTCTCCCTTTTTGTCTCTGTTTCTACTCCCATGGGGAGGCAGCCGTGGTTTGGTTTCAGCCCCATCATGGTGATCCGTAACCTCGTCTCTGCACTTCACGGAGCTTCTCCCCTCCTCCTAACTTCACTTCTCCTAAACCAGTTTCCTTGTCCTTCTCTGGCCTCTGTAGCATCTCCTGAGCAGGATCCCTACCCAGTTGCCCCTCCTCCCGTAACCATGTGTATTCCAATGCTCTGCCCCAGGGTCCCCCTGGTCAGAAAGAAGTCCTTGAGGAAGAACCTGATTGAGAAGGGCTTGCTGAAGGACTACCTGAAGACTCACACCCCCAACCTGGCCACCAAGTACTTGCCCAAAGCTGCCTTCGACTCAGTGCCCACTGAGACCCTGGAGAACTACCTGGATGTGAGTGCATGGGCAGGGGGAAGGGGCAGCCCCAAGGACGGAGCCAGCAACAGAGAGGGTGTCTGGGGGACACGAATGACAGCCAGGTTCTGCTCCCTGGATCTCAGCAGCCAATGGCAGTCGAGGAAATTCACAATCATAATTGTTGCTGTCATTTGTTCATCATTCATTCATTTGTTCTTTCAATGTTTATTTATCCTGAATGTCCTGATAGGTGTCAGGCCTTCCGCCTGGTCCAGGGGGCAGCAGGGAGCAGTCACAGTTCCATAGGGGGAGAAAGATGGACTCACTGAGCATCAACACCTAGTGACAATCACGGTTAGGAAGAGGTCCACCAAAGGAGGAGTTACTTGTTGAGTGAGAGGTTCCTGGAGGACAGTATGGCTTCCTGGGGGGTAGTGAAGGAATAGCAGTGTCTCCAAGAGAAGGAGAAAATTCTTGCGAGCAGGAGGGCTTGTGCTCAGCCTGTTCCCATATTGAGCCTTGACATTTGAGGAAAGAAGAAAAGAGTGTGAGAAAAGTGGAGAAGGAAGGAGGGTGGTAGCAAGTGAGTCAAGGGCCATGAGTTGGACCAGTCACACAGAGGCCAGCGACTGACATAGCCTGGTCCCTAATTGCCACAGATTGATCTGAATCACTGGAGTGGTACACTCAGACTCTTAACGTGGGACCAATGGCACACCTTGGTCTTCAATAGACATGGTGTGTCCTCTGTGTGAGTAGAACATGACCAAGAGTACAAAGTGGCCTTGCCTGTGGTCAAGAGCTTTGCTTATGAGATACACAAGACCGTTTAAATAAGGGGGCTCTACTGCATACAGACCTGGTGATCTTGGTCAAGTCATTCACATTTTCTGAGCCTCAGTGTCCTGGTCTACAATACTCTTACAGTCACCATCCACGGGTGGCTGCAAGTCATTACCACCATAGAGCTTCTGGGTGTGCTTCCCACAGGCCCCAGCTGGTTCTTGGCAGAGCTCAGAAACACCACCCCATTTATTCATTTCACAAATATTTATGAAGACATACTAAATGCCAGAGGCTCGACATTTGCTATAGACACAACAGAGAGCAAGGCAAAGTTTGAGGGCTTATATTCAAGAAAGGAAGACAAACAAACCAGCATGTGAGATGAATTATGATCATGAGAGGGGACATAAAGCATAATTATTTAATTAATAATTGTGGGAAGAGGAAAAGAAGAGGAGGGGCACTTTGGTTAAAATGGTCAGGAAAGGCTTCTTGGCAAAAGTGACTGGACAAGAGCTCTGAATGATGAAGGAGTCAGCCAAGGGATGGTCCAGGAACATACATTTTCAAAGCACAACAAACAGCCAGAGCAAAGGCCCTGGGGTGGGATGGAGCTCGTCATTGTCCAAGAATAGTATAGAAATATGGAAACTGGGGATGGTCTACCAAAGGGAAAGTGTTGGCATTGAGAATAAAACACTGAGTTTCCTTTCTTAAAATCTGCTGTCCACACTGAAGTTTGGGAATGAGAGATTCCCATGGGTTCCCTTGTTTAACTGACTTGCATGTCTCCAGATCAGCAAGTTAATGGACAAGCATCTGAGGCCTAGCTGGTTGGGTGCCATAGGTTACACCCTACCCTCTGAGAAGGTGTGCTCCCCAGGAGGGTGAGACTGACATGGGCAGGGCACTTGCTGAGAGAGGACAGCAGATCTGCCTGGGGAATGAATGTTCTTAGCAGAGAACATCAGAGGCAATCAGGGAGCAGAGAAGATATCAAGGAGGTGTGAGGCGGGCTGGGATGTGAAGGAGTGTGCACTTCATGGGGAAGTGAGAAGAGAGGAAGAGACGATGGAGACTTGGATGAGTAGGTGCTCTGGAGGCAGGCCCAGATGGGGAGTTGCAGGTCTTTGAACTGTGCTGTCCTGGCCCCTGCAGACAGAGTACTTTGGCACCATCGGCATCGGAACCCCCGCTCAGGACTTCACCGTCATCTTTGACACTGGCTCCTCCAACCTGTGGGTGCCCTCTGTCTACTGTTCCAGTGCTGCCTGCAGTGAGTGCCTGCCATGCCCAACCCTGTTTTCCCATGCTTTCCCTGACCACTCAGAGACTTCTCACAGCACCCGCTTCAAGCCTGAAGGAGTCACTCAGGGATTCAAGGCACAGGTTTCCCCAGGCAGCTTCAAGGAGCTAGCAGTAGGCACAGGTGCTCAGGGCATAAAGTGATGACTCGAAAATGCAGAGTTAGACTCCTGGAGGAGAAAGCATATAGTATTTTTTAAAACATTTTTTATTTTATTTATGTATTTGAGAGGTAGAGTTACAGACAGTGAGAGGGAGAAACAGAGAGAAAGGTCTTCCTTCCATTGGTTCACTTCCCAAATGGCCACTATTGTAGGAGCTGCACCAATACGAAGCCAGGAGCCAGGTGTTTCTTCCTGGTCTCCCATGTAGGTGCAGGGGCCCAAGCACTTGTGCCATCTTCTACTGGAAAGCCTGTAGAATTTTAAAGCAAGGAAGGGATGAAGTGCTGCTTGTTGGCCAGCCATGCCGAGTCCCATGTGACACAGTGGGCTAGAAGCTGAACTGAGACTCTTGAGATGAGTGTGTAACTCAATTAAAAACACAGAGACAAATCACTGCTCTGGTAATGAAGGAGACATTGTCGTTGGAATTCACCACAATGTTTAAAGTTCCAAACTCTTCCTGCTTTCTGGCCGAGTTTTAAGAAGAGTTGTCAGTAGAATCAGGGGTGCCCTAACAAGAGCCTTGGCTGTGAACGCACTCAGCACCATGGACAGCCACACTGCTGTGCTCAGGGCTTGCCTGGGTGCCTTGGGAGGAACTGTGGTAGGCTGGCATCATCCACCAGAGAGATGGTGCTGACTGCCAAAAACTTGCGATTGGAACCTGGAATTTCTGCCATCCAAAGGCCACCTTAAAGGTCATCCTGTAGCAAAGGTCATCTTTCTCCTCCATAGTCCCACCCAAGCCAAGAAATCCCATCCCAGGAAGACATGCCCATTCCACCACCCTTGTTTGCCCTCTGGAAGTTAATGATGTCACCCTTTACCTTTGCAGGCGTCCATAACCAGTTCAACCCTGAGGACTCCTCCACCTTCCAGGCCACCAGCGAGTCTCTCTCCATCACCTATGGCACTGGCAGCATGACAGGCTTCCTGGGATATGACACTGTGAAAGTGAGCACTTGGGGGCTATGCACCCTCACACAGCCTGTGCCTCGGGCCATTTTCCAAGGACTTGGGGACCACAGTAAATGTCCCAAAGCAAGTTCACTCTAACAGTATGGATCTCAGAGATCACACAAGAAATCTAACAGGCAGTGCAGGGAGTATGTGGCAGAGCTGTCACACACACTCAGGGGTTAACCATATGAGCATAATGGGAGTGCTGCCTGGGAAACTCAGCCACGCTCAGTGCTGAATGGAGGAAGTGGGGAGAGGGGACACAGTCGCTCAATTCTCTTTCAGCATCTCCTCCACAGCCTCCTCCTTCCTCTAGTCACATGAGCTCCACAAATCTCCAGGGCATGGCAGGGGTAAAGTGCTCCAGGTTGCTGGAGTCTGCCTTCCATCTGCCCAACCGAAATCCAAACGCACAGTGACTATCCATCCTGCAGCAATATCTCACAGTGAGTCACACACTGTGGCCACCTGACAGCAGCTGCCAAGGTTCTGCCCAATGGAGAGTCAAGCATTTCAGGGGATAGTCCCTCTTCCTGCTTTCTGTCTTGTTCCCTGGGAGCTAAGTCCTCCAGGAGATGAAGCAGGATCCCTCTGAGTCCAGGGCTGGAGCCCAGAAGTGCTCCATGAACAGGTGCTCATTGTGGACCTCCTCTCTGTGCCCCCTACACAGGTTGGAAACATCGAGGACACCAACCAGATCTTTGGGCTGAGTGAGTCAGAGCCTGGCTCCTTCCTGTACTACGCTCCCTTCGATGGCATCCTGGGTCTGGCCTACCCCAGCATTTCCTCCTCTGATGCCACGCCCGTCTTTGACAACATGTGGAACGAGGGCCTGGTGTCTGAGGACCTCTTCTCCGTCTACTTGAGCTCGTAGGTTTTGGCTAGCCTGGGGCCTTTCCCACACGGACCATTTTCACTTCCCTTCCTCCCTCCCTCTCTCTTTCTCTTTTTCTCTCTCTCCTTCCCTCTCTCTCCCTCTCTGACAAACAAACAGTCTTCATTCATTGTTATTACCAGCATAAGTTTTTGTCATTTGATTTCTTCAGTTTCAATAATCATTAGCCATTTGCTTGCCAGGGCCAGTTGCTTCAATCTTGGCCCTCAAAAGACACTACTTAAAGTGAACCCTCTTAAAAGAGTGTCAAGATTCACAGAAAAAAATGAAAAGACATGATTAGAGCATATGAAGGGACATAAAAAAGTTCCTGGAAAGTGAAAATAAAAAATACATTTAGGGAGTGGGTGCCTGGTTCAGTGTTTAAGTCACTCTGTGTGGTGCCCGCATCTCTTATCAAGTGACTGGTTTGAGTCCTGGCTCCTCTTTTTAGATGCGGCTTCATCATACTGCCCACCCAAGGAAGGAGCAAGCAAAAACTGAAGTACTTAAGTCACTGTCATCCACATAGAAGACCCAGATTGAGTTCTGTGATGCTGGATTCATTCTGGGTCAGCCCTGGCTGGTGCTGACATTTGCATAATCAATCAGTAGATGGAAGATGCCTGAATGTCTCTCTCAACCTCTCTTTCAAATTAAAAATACATAAAATATTAGTTTACTTTAGTGCAAAAATTTTGAAACACATCATGGTTTTTTATAGCATGCATTTTTCCAGGAACATTTTGCAAATTTCTTGTATGCACAGACTCCAATATATATTTTGCCCCAATATGAATTATTTTAATTCTATTTTTCTAGGAAAAATGAAGTATCCTCATAGCAGATATGCAAACCATGAATTAATGAATTCCTGTCTTCTCCCCTACCCCTCCTTTTTCCACAGTGATGACGAGAGTGGCAGCGTTGTGATGTTTGGTGGCATTGATTCTTCTTACTACACTGGAAGCCTGAACTGGGTGCCTGTTTCTTATGAGGGCTACTGGCAGATCACTCTGGACAGGTGAGAGTGCCCTGCTGCATAGCATCCTGGCCTGATCCCATATCCCACTTCTTTATGGACTTGTTGTCGATCTGATGTCCAGATCTACCTGGAACAGCCAGTACAGGGGAGAACTGGAAACTGGTCAACCCACGGAGAGCCCAGAAAAGGCACCTCACTTGAAGGGGAGGAAAGGGCGGTCTGGGAGCCCAGCTCCACAAAAAGGATGGGACAGCTACTTCCCTGTGGTCAGGAGGCATGCCCTCACCCAGCACATTTGGGAGGATACAGAAACCTACCTGTCCATACCTCTCAGCATTTAAGGGGCCAAGAATGCATTACACAAACTGCCTCTGTAGCAAGAATATCACTAGCAGTCTAGGATTGGGGCAAAATGGCTAGGAAACTGTCCCAGCCAAGCATGCCCTGACCCATTGAAGCCTGAATTCCAGTGATTCTGACCCCTCAAGAGGGTCCAACTAGGGTCACCACTGTAACCTCTTGGGATTCAGGGTACCCTCCCTTGCCTGTCCTACTTAGCATCACCATGGATGGAGAGACCATCGCTTGTGCTGATAGCTGCCAGGCCATTGTGGACACGGGCACCTCTCTGCTGGCTGGCCCCACCAGCGCCATTTCCAACATCCAGAGCTACATTGGAGCTTCTGAGAACTCTGATGGCGAGGCAAGTCCAGCCCCAAATGCTCTCTGCTAGACACTTGTGGGGGGAGTGCCATGCACAAAGAATGAACCCCTTCCAACCCCCACACTCACACCTTCCAGATGATCGTCAGCTGCTCATCCATGTACTCCCTGCCCAACATTGTCTTCACCATCAATGGAGTCCAGTACCCTGTGCCCGCCAGTGCCTACATCCTGGAGGTAAGGGAGCACTCGGCCAGGCGCCAGACGGCCACACAAAAGGAGGCTGCACACTGCCCTCTGCAGGAGGGATTTCACACTTCTCTCTGCTGATGCTAAGAGGCAGACTGACCCCTGCTCTGCATGGCCAGTAGACAAAAAGAGCCTATCACATCCATGCAGGAGTGAGAATTGGAGGAAGCCCCTAAAGGAATAGTGAGGCAAAAGATGATGGTGGGAAAAGGGGATTCTGATATTTAGACCTGTATCTGACTCCCTGGTCTCAATCTGCTGCCCATCATTTCTGATCAAGGTGCATGTCCTCTCAGCATTCATTTCCTCAGCTAAAACCGGAGGTGTCAGCTCATCCCCCTATGTGATGTGTGCACTTAGGGGGTTTGGTAAGACTGAGCACAATTCAGTCCAACAACCTTCAAGAAACTCCTGGCTTCCTACTACATGGGCTGAGCTTACTCTGTGAGAAGTATTCATACCTGGTGCCTTCTCTAGGCAAGTGCAGCCTTGCAGCCAAGGCTGAGCAGAGTAACACAGGGAGGAGGAGGAACCCCTGGCTGTCAGCTGTGCCACGGGTGGCAACAGAAATAATGAGAAGTGGCTACGCCCTCAGGGAATCCAAATCTCCTTCCCAGAATCTGACTTCAACTTCTGCCTAAACCCCGGTGCTGAGGTCAGGGTTCCTGTGTCTGCCAATGGCAGCATACAATGCCTGGCAATCCATCCCATCAAGAGTGCAGGGATCGGTTTCTGCAGGCTGATCCCAGCCCAGCAACAGCCACATCCCTGGAAAATGAGGCACAAATCCCCTCTTGGCATGGCACTTGCAGCCAGAGGCAGGAGCCATTCATGGTTATCTCCCAGTGCTTGTAACCCTCACCCTGTTCCCCATCTCCTGTGCTATTCTCTGCTCTGCAGGAAGATGACGCCTGCATTAGTGGCTTCGAGGGCATGAACCTCGACACCTACACTGGCGAGCTCTGGATCCTGGGTGACGTCTTCATCCGCCAGTACTTCACCGTCTTCGACCGTGCCAACAATCAGCTGGGCCTGGCTGCCGCAGCTTAAGCCTGCAGCTTTGAAACCACGTCCCAGCAGATTTGGCCTAGTCCTGCAACCCCTGTAGGTAGACGGACTTCTCCTGATTGTTCTTCCAGAAACACAGTCACCTTCCAATAGAAGTAGATGGTTGGCCCTGTTCCCACTCACACCCATAATGTAGAATAAAACAGCTGATGAAAACATGTTTGTGGCTCCTTCTCCTCACTAGTATGTCTCCTCCCGTTGCTGGGGTCAGAACACCAGGCAGACAAGCAGAAATGACCATGTCTCCTTGGACAGCAGCAAACACAGTGACATTTCGTAACTGGGCCAGAAGCAATTGAGTGAGAGGCAGAGTGAGAAAAAGGACATGGAAGGGGTGAACGGGACACAGATGCCATTTGGGAGTATTCAAAAGCTGGAATGATTCTATTCAAAACACCTTTGAAAGGCTGGTTGCAAATTCCGTATATAGGCTAAACTAAAGGGCATGACACAGGAATCCTAGCTCAGAAAAACTGTTCTCTCTATATATATGATTTTCAATAATTAGAAATTAACATTTCAGATTCTATGTCAATACAAAATTGCTTTTCATTAAAGGGAGCTCTTGTTAGAAAGAAGTGTGCAGCAAACCCAGCCTAAGCAGTGTGTTCCAGGGAATGGTGCTAGGCTCTGTAAGCCTCTCTCTCTCCCCCTCTCTTTTACTAAAAATTTACTTATTTATTTTAGAGGCAGAGTAACAGGGACAGGGAGAGACAGAGAGAGGTCTTCCATCTGCAGGTTCAACAGCCAAATAGCTGCACCAGTGGAGCTTGACTAATCGGAAGCCAGGAGCCAAGAGTTTCTTCTGTGTTTCCCACGCAGGTTCAGGGGCCCAAGCACTTGTGCCATCTTCCACTGCCCTCCCAGGCCATCAGAAGGGAGGGAGGCAGACTGGAATTGGAGCAGCTGGGACTTGAAGTGGTGCCCATATGGGATGCCAGCACCACAGGCAGAAGCTTAACTCACTATGCTACAGTGCCGCTCTCTAAGTCCTCTCTTTGGGCCTCAGTCTCCCAACTTGGTGGAAAGCAGAGCACAAAAGAGTACCAGGTCAGGAATAAGAAAGACAGAGGCCTGGGCTTCAGTCCAACCCTGCCCACCACCAGAGCCTGTGTTTGCCCACCTGCAAATAGACAGAGTAGCAGCATCTGTGCTAGACACTCCTGAGAGTTTTTGAGTGATATAACACACATAAAATGCTTGGTATATGCAGCACCAGTTCATCTCAAAAACTCTGGGGCAATGACAATGACCAACTTGCAGTGGAATGTTCACCTGTTATAACAAAGCCGCAGAGAAAGCATTTGATAAAATACAACACCCTTTCATGATGAAAACTCTAAGCAAATTGGTTATGGAAGGAACATTCCTCAATACAATCAAAGCAATTTATGAAAAACCCACGGCCAACATCCCACTGAATGGGGGAAAAGTTGGAAGCATTTCCACTGAGATCTGGTACCAGACAAGGATGCCCACTCTCACTAATGCTGTTCAATATAGTTCTGGAAGTTTTAGCCCGAGCTATTAGGCAAGAAAAAGAAATTAAAGGGATACAAATTGGGAAGGAAGAAGTCAAACTATCCCTCTTTGTAGATGATATGATTCTTTATTTAGGGAATTCAAAGAACTCTACTGAGACTATTGGAACTCATAGAAAAGTTTGGCAAAGTAGCAGGATATAAAAGCAATGCACAAAAATCAACAGCCTTTGTATACACAGGCAATGCCACGGTGGAGGAAGAACTTCTAAGATCAATCCCATTCACAATAGCTACAAAACAATAAAATACCTTGGAATAAACTTAACCAAGGACGTTAAAGATCTCTACGATGAGAATTACAAAACCTTAAAGAAAGAAATAGAAGAGGATACCAAAAAATGGAAAAATCTTCCATGCTCATGGATTGGAAGAATCAATATCATCCAAATGTCCATTCTCCCAAAAGCAATTTATAGATTCAATGCAATACCAATCAAGATACCGAAGATCTTCTTCTCAGATCTACAAAAAATGATGCTGAAATTTATATGGAGACACAGGAGACCTCGAATAGCTAAAGCAATCTTGTACAACAAAAATGAAGCTGGAGGCATCACAATACCAGATTTCAGGACATACTACAGGGCAGTTGTAATCAAAACAGCATGGTACTGGTACAGAAACAGATGGATAGACCAATGGAACAGAATTGAAACACCAGAAATCAACCCAAACATCTACAGCCAACTCATATTTGATCAAGGGTCCAAAACCAATCCCTGGAGTAAGGACAGTCTATTCAATAAATGGTGCTGGGAAAATTGGATTTCCACGTGCAGAAGCATGAAGCAAGACCCCTACCTTTCACCTTGCACAAAAATCCACTCAACATGGATTAAAGAATTAAATCTATGACCAGACACCATCAAATTATTAGAGAGCATTTGAAAAACCCTACAAGATATAGGTACTGGCAATGACTTCTTGGAAAACACCCCAGAAGCACAGGCAGTCAAAGCCAAAATTAACATTTGGGATTGCATCAAATTGAGAAGTTTCTGTACTGCAAAAGAAACAATCAGGAGAGTGAAGAGACAACCGACAGAATGGGAAAAATATTTGCAAACTATGCAACAGATAAAGGGTTGATAACCAGAATCTACAAAGAAATCAAGAAACTCCACAAAAACAAAACCAACAACCCACTTAAGAGATGGGCCAAGGACCTCAATAGACATTTTTCAAAAGAGGAAATCCAAATGGCCAACAGACACATGAAAAAATGTTCAAGATCACTAGCAATCAGGGAAATGCAATTCAAAACCACAATGAGGTTTCACCTCACCCCGGTTAGAATGGCTCACATTCAGAAATCTACCAACAACAGATGTTGGAGAGGATGTGGGGGAAAAGGGACACTAACCCACTGTTGGTGGGAATGCAAACTGGTGAAGCCACTATGGAAGTCAGTCTGGAGATTCCTCAGAAATCTGAATCAAGCCCTATCATACAACCCAGCCACCCCACTCCTTGGAATTTACCTAAAGGAAATGAAATTGGCAAACAAAAAAAGCTGTCTGCACATTAATGTTTATTGCAGCTCAATTCACAATAGCTAAGACCTGGAACCAACCCAAATGCCCATCAACAGTAGACTGGAGAAAGAAATTATAGGACATGTACTCTATAGAATAGTATACAGCAGTAAAAAAACACAATGAAATCGGTCATTTGCAACAAGATGCAGGAATCTGGAAAACATTATGCTGAGTGAATTAAGCCAGTCCCAAAGGACAAATATCACATGTTCTCCCTGATCGGCGACAACTAACTGAGCACCAAAAGGGAAACCTGTTGAAGTGAAATGGACACTATGAGAAACAGTGACTTGATCAGCTCTTGTCCTGACTGTTGATGTACAATGTAATACGTTATTCATTTTAGTATTTTTTTTATTTGTTTTGTTCTAGTACTATTGGTTGAACTCTGTAATTAACATACAATTATTCTTAGGTGTTTAAATTTTAACTGAAAAGTGATCCCTGTTGAATATAAGAGTGGGAATAAGATAGGGAGGAGATGTACAATCTGGGACATGCTCAATCGGACTTGCCCCAAATGGCGGAGTTAGAAACGTGCCAGGGGATTCCAATACAATCCCATCAAGGTGGCATGTACCAATGCCATCTCACTAGTCCAAGTGATCAATTTCAGTTCACAACTGATCACATTGATAGGTCTAAGAGTCAAAGGATCACACAAACAAGACTAGTGTCTGCTAATACTAACTGATAGAATTAAAAAGGGAGAGAACAATGCATCATGGGAAGTGGGATACATAGCAGACTCATAGAAATGGGAAATTTATATTTACTAAATAAAAAAAAATAAAAACAAAAAATCACAAAGCAGTATCTAATCATTTTTAACCTAAAGGATGTCTAGACTCATTGTTGGTTTCCAGCCCAACAGCGCTAACAGAAATCCATCACCCACAGAGCTGCAGAGTTGCCCACAGACAGAATATACCTTTCAGATATCAATGGAATTTACATGGACAGATTTTCTAAGAATAAATTCCAGCTATCAAAGAAAAAATTCACCATTTTCCTAAAAGTTTACAAAGTGTAAAATCAGCCACACTGAAGGTACTTTATACACATGGCAAATGGGGAGAGTTGAAATTCTAGCACTAGGGCCGGCATCATGGCTCACTTGGTTAATCTTCCGCCTGTGGTGTCAGCATCCCATATGCATACTGGGTTCTAGTCCCAGTTGTTCCTCTTCCAGTACAGCTCTTTGCGGTGGCCAGGGAGGGCAATGGAGGATGGCCCAAGTGCTTGGGCCCCTGAACCCGCATGGGAGACCAGGAGGAAGCACCTGGCTCCTGGCTTCGGATTGGCATATCTCTGGCCGTAGTGGCCATTGGGGGCGAACCAACAGAAGGAAGACCTTTCTCTCTGTCTCTCTATCACTGTCTAACTCTGTTAAATAAAAAAGAAATCCTAGCGTGATTGGCACATGGGGAAGCGGTGTCACTCAGGATCCCTAGAAGCCCATCTGGAATTATGCTATGGGCTAAGGAACTGTTCCTGACATCCTTGTCACTGCCCTATACCCACATGGTCCAGGTGAGTACTGGCTGGTCACCACCTTCCTGCCCTCATCGTTGCAGCCAGCAGAGGCATAGGACAAGGGGATGATGAGAGCCGTGGCCTATCCAGGATCCATGGACAGGGGCAGCTGGTCTTACTCTGCTCACATTCACCCCAGCACACTGGGCAGCACTGCCTGTGGGGTAGAAAGGGTAGGGGCAGGTGATAAGGCTATCTATGTGTGAACAGGCTTCCGAGTCCAGGTGAGGACATGGAAAATGCACAAAGTCCTTGCTCATGGCAGCTTATGGGCACTCAGGGAGCCAACGGTTGCCTGTCAGAGCAGCCAATGTCAGGGGAGACAGGCATACGGGGTGCAGGCGTCAACCAATGAGATCCATCTTCTCACTGGCACATGCATCCCATGAGTGCAGGGTCCTGGCCTTGTCTGTGATGTCCCCTATCAGCAGGTGCCTGTGGAACAAACGCATGAACTGCCCAGGAAAATTAAGCACCAAACACCCAGGAGAAAGAGGGGCCCAGAAAAAGCATTTGGCTGAAAGCCAACAGGGCCAAAATACAGCTGGCCCCTAAATACAGCTGGCCCCTAGAGGCTATATTCATGAGTGCCCTGTGGTTCTCAGTCTCTCTGTGGACCTGGTCCCTTCCAGCATGTAGGCAGCTGAAGCTCCAGACACCTGGAGAGGTGGGGCGTCTGCATTGCCAGTTTCACCACAGCAGGGAACAAGAATCTGTATTCATTTTTCCCATTAAAAATTATAATGTTGCCTAACATGCTTTTTCACTCTGAGTGGCAGTCCAGCTTAGGAGTCAGAGATGCATGATGGGACTTCGATAAGTTCAGTTATACCTCTGCCCATCCATGCCTCCCCTTTCCCTCAACCGGACCTGCAGCTGGCTGGGAGAAGCCATATTGTCTCTTTTTTGTTTGTTTGTTTGTTTGTTTGTTTTTGTTTTGTTTTGACAGGCAGAGTGGATAGTGAGAGAGAGAGAGACGGAGAGAAAGGTCTTCCTTTTTGCTGTTGGTTCACTCTCCAATGGCCACCATGGCCAGCGCGCTGCGGCCTGTGCACCGCGCAATTGAGCAAAGAAATCAGAATGAAATTCTAGATATGAAGAATTCAATAGAGCAAATAAAAATACAGTGGATAGTCTCAAAAATAGAATAAATGAAACAGAAGAACGAATATCAGAACTACAAGACAAATTTCTGCAAATAATACAGTCAGACCAAACACAAGAAGTAGAAATCAGGAAATCGAAAAACAAGTTGGAGATCTGCAAGATTCTATCAAATGATCCAACATGGGCATCCTAGGAATTCCAGAAGGCATTGAAAGAGAGAAAGGATTAGAAGGCCTTTTTAATGAAATAATAGCAGAGAACTTCCACCCTCTGAAAAGAAAGAGACATTCAAGTTCAAGAAGTACACAGCACCATTTATTGAATAGACTGTCCTTGCTCCAGGAATTGGTTTTAGATCCTTGATCAAATCTAAGTTGGCTGTAGATGTTTGGGTTGATTTACGGTGTTTCAATTCTGTGCCATTGGTCTATCCATCTGTTTCTGTACCAGTACCATGCTGTTTTGATAACAACTGCCCTGTAGTATGTCCTGAAATCTGGTATTGTGATGCCTCCGGCTTTGTTGTTGTTGTACAAGATTGCTTTAGCTATTCGAGGTCTCTTGTGCCTCCATATGAATTTCAGCACCATTTTTTCCAGATCTGAGAAGAAGGTCTTCGGTATTTTGATTGGTATTGCATTGAATCTATAAATTGCTTTTGGAGAATGGACATTTGGATGATATTGATTCTTCCAATCCGTGAGCATGGCAGATTTTTCCATTTCTTGGTATCCTCTTCTATTTCTTTCTTTAAGGTTTTGTAATTTTCATCGTAGAGATCTTTAACATCCTTGGTTAAGTTTATTCCAAGGTTTGGGGATTGATCTTAGCAGTTCTTCCTCAGCCATGGCATTTTCTGTGTATACAAAGGCTGTTGATTTTTGTGCATTGATTTTATACCCTGCTACTTTGCCAAACTCTTCTATGAGTTCCAATAGTCTCTTAGTAGAGTTCTTTGGGTCCCCTAAATAAAGAATCATATCATCTACAAAGAGGGATAGTTTGAGTTCTTCTTTCCCAATTTGTATCCCTTTAATTTCTTTTTCTTGCCTAATAGCTCGGGCTAGAACTTCCAGAACTATATTGAATAGCAGTGGTGAGAGTGGGCATCCCTGTCTGGTACCAGATCTCAGTGGAAATGCTTCCAACTTTTCCCCATTCAATAGGATGTTGGCTGTGGGTTTTTCATAGATTGCTTTGATTGTATTGAGGATTACTGATGCCATAAACAGGAGTGTCAATTTGTAAAGTCAACAACAGGAGTCACTGTGTACTTACTCCTCATGTAGGATCTCTGTCCTTAATGTGCTGTACATTGAGGCTTAATGCTATAATGTGTATTCAAATAGTATATTTCACTTTGTGTTTCTATGGGGGTGCAAACTGTTGAAATCTTTACTTAATGTATACTAAACTGATCTTCTGTTAAAAAAAAAAAGAAGAAATTAGCAATTCCCAACTTGACTCTCACTAGGATTAAACATGACAATAGGTCTGATCTGATTTCATCATCATTTTAAAAATCATCTATTATTTTTCACTTTATGTTTCTGTGTGGGAGCAAACTGTTGAAATCCTTACTTAATGTATACTAAGCTGATCTTCTGTATATTAAGATAATCGAAAATGAATCTTGATGTGAATGGAAGGGGAGTGGGAGTGGGAAAGGGGAGGGTTGTGGGTGGGAGGGACGGTATGGGGGGGAAGCCATAGTAATCCATTATTCGTACTTTGGAAACGTATATTCATTAAATAAAAGTTAAAAAAAAAAATAAAAAAAAAAAAAGAAAACGAAGTAAACAGAATAAATGATGTTAAGGAACCTAGTAATCCTAAAAGATCTTTATGCCATTGAATGCTGATTGAGAATAATTTTGATCTAATATGTCACTTTATACATCTAAAAAAACAGTTAATGTTTTTAATCAAGCAAAGCATTTTACTATAAAAGCAAATAGACAATATAAACAGTCTGTGGAATGAGAGGCTGGGGGCATGATGTGGATAATATAAAGTAGCAAGACAGAGTTAGAACATTTAGCAAACAGTACACTTTGGAATAACTTGAAAGGAAACTACAGTTTTAGGTAGAATGAAAGAGCTCTGGTTGCAGGTTAATTTTAGGGGGAAAAACATTAACCTAGATAAGTTCCTGCTATAATATATCTGGGTTAAAAATGTCAGAGTATAAGGGCCATTAAGAACAGTCTAGAAGCCATCAAATTATCATCAGGAGAATTCAGAAGAAACTGGGGAAGATTTTCCTGCCCTTCTAAGTAGTCAGGTTTTGTTCAGATGGACTTATACCAATATTTTTGGAAGTCGGTTGAATAAAAATTTTAAAAATAGAAAAAAAAAAGAAGTACGCAGAACTCCCAACAGATAAGACCAGAAAAGTTCCTCGCCTCGACACATAGTGACAAAGCTCTCCTCGGTAACACATAAAGAAAAGATCCTAAAATGTGTTGGAGAGAAAGCCAAATCACATTCAGAAGAAACCCAATTAAACTCACCCCAGACTTCTCACCACAAACCCCACAGGCAAGGAGAGAATGGTGAGACATACTCTACGTCCTAAGAGAAAAAATTGTCAATCCAGATTACTGTACCCTGCAAAACTCTCATTTATGAATGAAGGAGAAATAAAGATCTTCCATAGCAAACAGAAGTTGAAAGAATTTATAAGTACTCACCCAGCCCTAGGAAACATGCTCAAACACACGATACACACAGAAACACAGAAACAGGAACACCACTGGAAAAGTAGATAATTACCCAGCAAAAGAAAAAGTGACTCCAAAGTACATAAACAGAACTATTTACAGAAATATGGCAGGGCAAAGTCGGTACTTAACAGCAGTAAAACTGGATGTAAATGCTCTCAATTCCCCAGTTAAAAGACACAGATTGGCTGAATGGATTAAGAAAGAAAACCCGCCTATTTCCTGCCTAAATGAAACACATCTTACCCACGAAGATGCTCTCAGACTGAAAGCGAAAGGATGGAAAAAGATAATCCATGCTAAAAGGAAAAAAAGAGCTGGTGTGGCCAACCTAATATCAGACAGATAGACTTTAATGCAAAAACCATCAAGAGAGACAAAGAAGGACACTATATAATGATCAAAGGACCAATTCAACAGAAAGATGTGACCATTATAAATGTATATACACCCAATCACAGGGCACCTGGCTATTTAAAAGAAATGTTAAAGGATTTAAAGCAAGATTTAGATCCAAATACAACAGAAATGGGGGACTTAACTACCCCAATCTCAGCAATGGAAAGATCAATGAAACAGAAAATCAATAAGGAACACAGAGTTAATCGACACCATAGACCAACAGACCTGGAAGATATCTACAGAACCTTCCAACCTACAGCCAAATAGTACACATATTTCTATCTGGTACATGGAACTTGCTCTAGCCTTGACCACATTGCTAGGCCATAAAGCAAGTCTCACCAAATGAAAAAAATCAAAGTCATACCAGGCATCTTCTAGAATCACAATGCAATGAAGCTAGAAATCAACAACTCAAGAAACCACACATCATATTCAAATACATGGAGAATGAACAACATGTTACTGAATGAACAGTGGATCATAGAAGAAATCAAAGGAAAAATCAAAAAATTTCTGGAAACAAACAAAGATGACAATATAACATACCAAAATTTGTGGGATACAGCAAAAGCAGTGTTAAGAAGAAAATTTAATAGCGATTGGCACCTACATCAAGAAACTAGAAAGGCACCAAATAAATGAACTATCTATGCACCTCAAGGATCTAGAAAAAGAAAAAAAAAACAGAAAACTAAACCCAACACCAGTAGAAGGAAAGAAATAATTAAAATTAGATAAGAAATTAACAAAATTGAAACAAAAAATACAAAAGATCAGCAAAATAAAGAGTTGGCTTTTTGAAAAAAAATAAACAAAATTGATACATCATTGGGCCAGCTAACCAAAAAAAAAGGAGAGAAAAGACCAAAATCAATAAAATTAGAGATGAAAAAGGAAATGTAAAACAGACACCACAGAAATAAAAGAATTATCAGAAATTACTACAAATAGCTATATGCCAACAAACTGGGAAACCTAGAAGAAATGGACAGATTCCTGGAGACATACAAACTACCTAAATTGAGCCATGAAGCCAGAAATCCTAAACAGACCCATCACTGAGACAGAAACCGCGTCAGTAATAAGGGCCCTACCAACAAAGAAAAACCTAGGACTGGATGGCTTTACTGCTGAATTCTACCAAACATTTGAAGAAGAACAAACTAATTCTTCTCAAGCTATTCAAAACAATTGAAAGGGAGGGAATCCTCCCAAATTCTTCTATGAAGCCAGCATCACCTTATTTCCTAAATCTGGAAAAGATGCAACAGAGATAGAAAACTATAGACCAATTTCCCTGATGAACATAGATGCAAAAATCCTTAACAAAATTCTGGCCAAATTGAATTCAAGAACACATCAGGAAGATCATTCTCCCAATCAAGTGGGATTTATCCCTAGTATGCAGGGATGGTTCAACATTCACAAATCAATCAATGTGATACACGACATTAACAAACTGCAGAAGAAAAACCATATGATTATCTCAATAGATGAAGAGAAGGCATTTGATAAAATACAACACCCTTTGATGATGAAAACTCTAAACAAATTCAGTCTAGAAGGAACACTCCTCAACATAATCAAGGCAATTTATGAAAAACCCATGGCCAGTATCCTATTGAATGGGGAAAAGCTGGAAGCATTCCCTTTGAAATCTGGAACCAGACAAGGATGTCCATTCTCTCCATTGCTCTTCAATAGAGTCCTAATAGCTTTAGTCAGAGCCATCAGGCAAGAAAAAGAAATCAAAGGATTTCAGATTGGTAAAGATGAAGTCAAACTATCCCTATTTGTAGATGATATGATTATATAATTAGGGGAACCGAAAGACTCCACTAGGAGACTACTGGAACCCATAAAAGAGTTTGGTAGAATAGCAGGATATAAAATCAACACACAGAAAACAACAGCCTTTGTATATACAGATAATGAAAAGGCTGAGAATGAACCTCTAAGATCAATCCCATTCACAATAGCCTAAAAAAATAAATACCTTGGAATAAATTTAACCAAGGAGGTCAAAGATCTCTAGGATAAGAATGATAAAACTCTAAAGAAAGAAATAGAAGAAGACATAAAAAACGGACAAGACTTTCATGTTCATAGATTGGAAGAATCAATATCAAAATCTCCATTCTTCTGACAATAATTTACAGATTCAATGCAATACCAATTAAAATACCAAAGACATCCTTCTCAGATCTAGAAAAAATGATGCTGAAATTCATTTGGAAACACAAGAGACCTAAGATAGCTAAAGCCATCTTGTACAACAAAAACAAAGCCAGGGGCATCACAATACCAGATTTCAAGACATACTACAAGGAATTATAATGAAAACAGCCTGGTACTGGTACAAAAAAAGATGGATAGACCAATGGAGTAGACAGAAATGCCAGAAATCAATCCAACCATCTACAAGCAACTTATATCCGAGTAAGCAGCTAAAACCATTCCCTGGAGCAAGGACAGTCTATTCAACAAGTGGTGCTGGGAAAACTGGATCTCCACATGCAGAAGGATGAAGCAAGACCACTACCTTACACAAAAATCCATTCACATATATTAAAGACCTAAATCTATGGGGCTGGTGCTGTGGCGCACTAGGTTAATCCTCCACCTGCAGCGACGGCATTCCATATGGGCACTGGGTTCTAGTATCGGTTGCTCCTCTTCCAGTCCAGTTTTCTGCTGTGGTCCAGGAAAGCAGTGGAGGATGGCCCAAGTGGTTGGGCCCCTGCACCCACATGGGAGACCAGGAAGAGGCACCTGGCTCCTGGCTTTGGATCAGCGTAGCTCCAGCCATTGCAGCCATTTGGGGGGAGGGACGTGGATCTGCTGATGGAAGACCTTACTCTCTGTCTTTCTCTCTGACTGTCTGTAACTCTACTTGTCAAATAAATTAATTAAAAAAATAAAAAAGACCTAAATCTACAACTGAATACCATCAAATTATTAGAGAACATTGGAGGAACTCTGCAAGACATTGCCTAGGCACAAAAGTTCCTGGAAAAGACTCCAGAGGCACAGGCAATAAAAACCAAGATTAACAAGTGGGATTACATCAAGCTGTACAGCAAAAGAAACAGGAAAGTAAAGAGGCAACCAACAGAATGGGAGAAATTAATTGCAAACCATGCAACTGATAAAGCCTTAATAACAAGAATATATAAAGAGATCAAGAAACTCCAGAACAACAAAATAAACAACCCAGTTAAGAAATCAGCAAAGAACTTAAACAGAAATTTCTCAAAAAAGGAAATCCAAATGGCCTAAAAACACATGAAAAAAATGCACAGGATCACTAGCCATCAGGGAGATACAAATCCAAACCACAATGAGGTTTCACCTTACCCCAGTTAGAATGGCTTTCATACAGAAATCAACAAACAACAAATGCTGGCAGGGAATGGGGGAAAAAGTACCTAATCCAGTGTAAGTGGGAATGCAAACTGGTAAAGCACCTATGGAAGACAATTTGGAGATAGCACAGAAATCTGACGATAGTCCTACCATATAGCTCAGCATCCCACTTCTTGGAACTTACCCAAAGGAAATGAAATCAGCAAAAAAAAGAGTCTTCTGCACCTCCATGTTTATTGTAGCTCAGTTCACAATAGCCAAGACATAGAATCAACCTAAATGCCCATTAACAGAAGACAGGATAAAGAAATTATGGATATGAACTCTATGGAATACACCACAGCAGTTAAAAAATGAAATCTGGTCATTTGAAATTAAATGGATGAATCTGAAATACATCATACTTAGTGAAATAAGCCAGTCCCTAAGGGACAAATGCCATATGTTCTCCCTGCTCTGTGATAACTAACAGAGCACCTAAAAGGTAACCTGTAGCAGTTAACTGACACTACGAGAAGCAATTACTTGAACAGTCCTTGTCTTGACTCCCAAGGAACAGTTTATTATTTCATTTTATTTATCTTTTTATTCTTTTTTTCTCTACTTAATATCATTGATTAAACTCATTCCTTAACATAGAGTTAATCATAGATGTATTAAGTCCATTGAAAATAGATTCCAGTTAAAAATAATAGTGGGAGTGAGAGAGAGAGGAGCTGAACAGAGAAGCACACAATCCCACAAACTTACCCCTAATGGTGAAGCTAAAAACTTGTCAGGGGACTCCAAATCCCTTTTAGCTGGATGGCACTTATCCCACCTTATGTAATAAAGTGATCATATTAAGTGTGGAATTGATTATATAGATAGGGCCAAAAGTCCAAAGGATCACATAAATAAGACCAAGTGTCTGGTAATAACAATAGATATAATCACAAAGGAGAGAAAGTTTCAACATGGGAAGCAGTCCACACACCAGACTCATAGAATGACAAACACCCTAAACAGCACTCTGACCTCAGAATCAGCCCCTAAGGCATTCGTATCTGACTGAAAATATCATGAGTGCATTTCAGGCATGGAAAGCCAAGACACTGTGACAAAAATGGCTCTGCATGAAATATCTCTGTGAGTGAGACCCCAGTGGAAAGAAGCGGCCATCAAAGAAGGATGTACTTTTCTCTGAAGGGAGGAGAAAACTTCTACTTTGCATATGGCCTTGTGTAAATAACGATGGAGTTTGTGGACTCAAAAGGCTTCCATGGCCTTGGCAGCTCATGTCAAGAGCCTTGGGTGTTGACGTCAAAAAACAAGAGTGTTAATTGTTAAATAAACAACAGGAGTCACTCTGCACTAAATTTCCATGCAGGACCTCTGTCCTTAATGAGTTGCATTATAAGAATAAATGGTAAAACTACTACTCAAATAGTACTTTATACTTTATGTGTCTGTGTGGGTGCAAACAGTTGAAATCTTTACTTAGTATACAGTTCGTCTTCTGTATATAAGTCAATTGAAATGAATATTAATGGAAAATGGAATGGGAGAGGGAGTAGGAGGTGGGATGAGAGTGGGGGTGGGAGAGCAGGAATGGGGGGAAGAAATACTATAACCATAAAAGCTGGACATATGAAATCTATATTCATTAAATAAAAAACATTAAAAAAACTCTACAAGAACCAAAGGAATGAAAAAGTGAATCAAGTTTTGCCAATTCTACGGATAAAATAATGGCATCTTATTATTATTTTGATTTGCATTTCCCTAACTAATACAGAGAATCAACACCTATATATGTTTTGCTTTTGAATTTCCTTTTCATGTTTTAGCCCATTTTCAACTCAGTTATCTTTCTCATCTTATCAGTCTGTAAAACTCTTTTGGATTTTTGATGGAAATTGACTCTGTCTATTAAACTTAATACAACTGCATATTAAAATAAACATAATATGTCTGTAAAAAATTCAAGGTGTGGTGATGTCACAGTAGGGTAAGCCAGAATGCCCACTTTAAGCATCGGTTCAAGTCCCAGACACTCTGTTTAAAATTCAATTCCCTACAAATTTGATTGATAAAGTAGTGGAGGATGACTTGTGCCCCTGCTACCCACATTGGAAACCAAGGTAGAGTTTCTGCTCCTGGCTCAAGCTGCACTAGCCTGGCTCTTCATCTGTGCTTTTCTGTGTGTCCATCAAGTGCCATAAGCAAGGACTTTGTGTATTTCTGTGTCCTACAGCTGGACTCAAAAGCCTATACACCAGTGGACTGCCCCATCAATTGTCCCTACCCTTTCCACCCTAATAGGTAGTGCTATTCAGTATGCCAGGGTGAGTGAAGCCAGGGTGAGACCAGCTACCCCATCCAAGGCTCCCTTGCTGGCTATGGCCCTCACAGGCCCCTGTGTCCTGTGCCTCTGTAGCTGCAACTATGAGGGCAGGAAGGTGGTGAACAACCAAGTGCTCACCTGGACCGTGTGTGTATAGGGCAGTGACTGTGTCAGGGGCATCAGGATCAGTTTCTTGAGCCCATGGCACAGTCCAGGTTGGGCTCCTAGGGAAGAGGAAACTCCTGGGTTGGTGCCCCTTCCCCATGTGCCCTCAATGCTAGGATTTCAACTCTCTCCATTTGCTATGAGCATAAAGTACCTTCAGTGAGAGTAAACCAGTGGATTGAAGATCACTCTCACTCTCTGCTACTCCTCTCTGTCTCTCTTTCTGCATTCAAACAAATAATAAGTATTTCAAAAATTAAATGCTAAAGGTTGATGCAGACTGATAATAAATTACTTGGAAAATACATAGCCCTGAGCTAAGACCTTGATGGAAAGCTCTGGGTGATGGTGTCGCAAGGCCTATCAGCTCCATAGCACCTGTCACACTTACGTGCTCCATCTCTGGCTTGCCAGGAATGGTTTGTTCAACCTCATTCTTTTGAATAATCTGATATGTTCATGAAACATTGCTGAACACCTGGGCCCTTGGCATGGGAGGCCTGCATTAGACTCTATGCCCAGTGCACCACAAGGCTAGGCCTTGGCACACTGAGTGCCATGCAGGGCTAATGGCAGGGTAAACGTTCTTGTCTTATCTCTTTGCTGGGCCAGCCTGGTACAGTGAGATTACACAGCTTCTTTGCTACCAGCACTGGATCAGCCCTGGCTTCTGATCAGATGGCCCAGAGTCAGGATTCCCCTCAGTCTCTCAAGAGTTTAGGTAAAGGGGACATGAGGACAGCTTTTCTTGGCACCCCTGAGTTGGCCATCACAAAATGCACCAGTACACTGTAACCCAGGACAGAAACCAGGTGGACAAGAACCTTCCCAGGACAGAACTCTCTGAAATTCAGGGACCAGTCCTGAAGTATCACTACTCGGTTATGAGAACCTTCACTGAAGAACTAACCACTCAACTGCATCAATGGTGATAGAGCCGTGGTGATTTAAAAGGGAAAAACACAGATATCAAAGTATTCAGAAAAACAGAAAGGGTCAATGAAATTCAAATATTATGTTCAAAAAGGTGTACAGATAAGCCACTGATGATGTCACCTCCCTGTTCTCAGAACGCTCACATGCTCTGGAAATGGCCCCAAGGGGGAAGACTGCAAGGCATCCCGGCGGGCCTTCTAAGACATCTCAGGAGGTTGCCAGCCCTTGGAGATTTCTTAGGAGTAGTTAATTGCTGATGACAAATTAACACATGTTGTAACACCTCACATTTCTGATCTCACAGCATCTGTGCCCAGGAATCCAGGCCCAGAAGATGGGTTCACTCTGTCAGGATCTCACTTGGCTGCAACCATCAGTCAGCCAAGGCTGTGGTCTCATCTGCAGTTTAACTGGAGAAGGATCTACCTCCATGCTCACTGGGTGTGGGGAGAATTCAGTCCCTTGTGGATTGTGAGACCAGTTTCTCTGGCTGTTCCAGGAGGACACCCTCAATGTCTTGATGTGTGGACCTCCCCACAGGGCAGCTTGCTTCCTCAGAGCCATCTGAGAGGAAGGCCATAAAAGAAGTTTTGATCCTACAGGACACAACTCCAGGATGATGTCTCATCTGTTTTGCTTTTTTCTATTGTTTAGAAGCAAGCAAGGGTCCTGCCCATGTTCAATGGGAGTGGATTCCACAGATGCATCAATACACATTGAAAGGATAATTCAGGCAGTGGCAGTCAGCTTCTCACTACTACAAGATATTTTAGCCAAGCCTCTTACGAGGTAGAGATTTATTTAGCTCATGTGTTAAATATTCAAAGTCCTGGTGACACTGGGAGGACTGGGTCCTGGTGAGGGGCCCACAGTGGATGGTGAAGTGAGTGCAGAAGGATAAAAAGGTGACCCAGATTCCAGAGAGAGTGGCCGGGTTGAAACTCAGGCTTACAGTAGCTCTATCCTGAGGGATGATTCCACAGGCATAACCCAGTGACCAAGGACCTCCTACCACGCCTCAGTCCTAATGGTTCCACCTCCTCCCAATAGCACCACCTTGGGGACCAGCATAGAACACATGGGTGTTAGGGGGTATTCAGCACCCAAGGGTTATCCAAATCATTTCATGGCCATCCTAGAGAAAGTCTGCCCTGCTCCTGGAATTGGTCCCTAAGCATGCCAGCCTCCCCTGGAAGTCAAAATCTCTCATTGGGAAGACTTGTCTTTCTGATCCAAGAGTGTCCCTCAGTGTGGTCCTCAGCTCCTGAAGGTATGAAGGCAAGAAGGTCCCTCCCTCTCCCCACATCACCCTTTCCTGAGCTCTTTTGTATGCAGTTTAGAACCATGGGGCTCCCTACACAGACACAGAGTCCATCTTGGAGGCAAATGGACTCCCTGCACATATCTCTGCCTTGCACTACTACTATAGCCAGACCCTGTACAAACCATGTCCACATTATTATGGACCCTTGTTTGCCTAACAGCCACATGAGAGAGTTTCTCTGACATCATCTTAGACATTTTGGATATTTTAGGGGTCAAGATCATTTCAGGACTTCCAGTCACAGTGGTATGCTCAGTCAGGGATTCACAACAAGTAGTAAATGCCTTCAGTGGGTAATTCTCCAGTCCCAGTAGATGTTGCTGGGAGGGAGACCCAGGCTATTGTCCCAGGCTCAGGCTAGGATGCACATGGGGCCACCCGACAGAGAAGATGCCCTGTACCCCAATGCTGCTGCCTCTACTCCACACTCGGTGGACTCAAGCAAAGTTCATGACTCCCAGGTAGCACGTTCAAATGAAATCACTAGAAGAGAAGATTCTTGTGCCTACTGTTTTCAACATGAGGTGGAAGAACATTCCCCAGTCAGATCTGACATTCATCCTAGAACACAACAAGGGGAAAGACGTGCAACTGCTTCACAGGCAGCATGCCCTAGTGGACTCATAGAATTTTACCTTGTGCCATCAACACTCACTTTCCAGTCTGCAGCCTCCAGTAGGACTTCATCACCAGGTTCTGTGTTATAACACTGAGTTTGGGAGGGGAATTGTTCCCCAGCTGGACCTCATATCTCTTCCCATCAGGTCTTCAGCTAAAGGAAACCCAACTTCTTCACCTATAGTCAGTCTGAATATTCTACCTTCTATGTCCTAACCAACATACTTGTGTATGTTCCAGTCCCATAGATTTCTCCACCCTCATTGAAAGCCAAGAGACTCTAGCAAATCTGTCCATTGCTGTTTTGATTAATCTGCCTAGTGGCTTTACAAGACCATGTCAGAGCAGATTTCTCAGTGTAATCTTCATGTTCTAAATTCATTCCTGTATCTCCTACAACATGCGGCACCCTTGATTGGATATGTTTAAAGTTAGGTGAACTGAAAAAGACTTCCTTGGGTCCATCCTGCCTTGCAGTGTTGTTAAAACCATGATAATGGGGAAAGAACATGCATATAGAGTAATCCAATGGAATCAGTTCAGATGATGTCAATAGTGTTGGTGACATCAAAACATTACAATCAGGAGACAATGCAAACTGGGCCCTTTTCCTTCCATCAAACCTCATCAGGGGGTGGACCTTGTCACATCAGTGTCACAGAGCAGCTTCTTCATAGTCTGTTTGATTTGGTGCCTGCTGGCCTTGACAATCACAAGGAACAAAGGCAGGTGGTTCTCTATCTTCATCATGACTGTCAGGGTCAAGGGGAACTTGATGAGGGCATCATGGCCCAGGTCCAGGTCTAGGTTTTTTCCCCATGGTGCAGACTTTCAGGGATGTTTTGGCAGTCTCCACAGTCACAGAGTCTTGGGCAACACACGGGTGTGTAATGCATTGCCATCAGCCCTTTCCCCTTTTTTTTGAGCTTCCACAGAGGGCAATAACCGTGTGATGGTGCATTTTGCTTTTGGTCCTGTAAGTTTTCACTCCTTTCCTCATCCAGGCAACCAGCTCTCTAGAGGTTGGTTCCACCCCTAAATTCCAATGGGATTTTGACCTCCAACAACTGACTGAAGCAGTACTGCTGCCCACACCAGAGATGATCATGTAGCCACGATCCTTCACCTTCTGACTCTTTCCCCTCCCAAACCCCGAAGCTCTTGAGTCAGGGCCATTCTACTAGGTCCCACTTCACTGACACTGACACTTCACAGGTTAAATGCTGATGTCTCCCATCAGAGGACTTGGATTCAAGTCCCAGCTCTACTCCTGACTTCAGCTTTCTGTCTAAGGCCGACCATGGGAGGCAGCACTGATAGCTGAATTAGTTGGGTTCCTTCCACCCATATGGGAGACTGGATTGTATTACCAGCTCTCAGTGACGGTTAGGGTCCAGCTTTGCCTCAGCTCTGGCCATTTCAAGCATTTGTGGAGCGAACCAGTGGATAGGAGTTCTCTCTCTCTCTCTCTCTCTCTCTCTGCTTCTCAAATAAATAAAATTCTAAAGTCACAAAACTAAAGGACTGTCGTCAGGAGACAAGGGCCACACACCCTTACACAGCCACAGACTCGGTTTCTCACACAGCTCACATCTGATGTGTTTCTGACGTGTGCGGACTTTGCCCACTCCCAACAACCAATTCTACAGTAGCTGACATGAGCTGGGTGAATTCTCCTCTATTTGGGTCCCTGGACAGAGCATAAAATCACACTAGTAAGGCCAAGTCCACAGTACTATCCTACTTCTGAGGCAGATACAAGGCCGACAGGCTACAAATTGGGGTTCCCATGGACTAGTCCTCAGGTTCAGTTAATTGGCTGAGTGTCTTATGGTTTCAGGGAAACAGCCTTTGTGGTTCATTTTAAAGGACAGAAATAGGCAGCCAGATGAGGAGACGTGGAGAGTGAGGGCTGGAAGGGCCCTGAAAACATGGACTCCATCCTCAGGAGCTGGCATCTCACTCCCAGCATGTGAATAACTTCCTGTTTGTGTTTATTGGTTGCTGATAAACTTGTAGGAGTGCCAGCATCAACTCTTCTGCCTCCCTTCCAGCTGTGGGTGCAGCAGGACCCCTGTGTGGTGAGGACCTACTATAGGACACTTGCATAGCTGAGAATTTCATTATGGCCAACTGAAGGCAGGGAGACTGGAGTTCCTAAGAACCACCTTGGAGAAGAAACTTCTTATTTCTGTTCCTTGAGGAAGAAGTGATGAGCCAAGAAACAGGAACAGAAACCAAATAACCTGCACATACGCAGATCCCCTACTGTCATATCTGCCTCAAGCCATCTACACAGGGAAGTGGGTCCTGCTCCTCAAACCACTGACTGCCCACCTGCTCGGGGGTGGCAGATACAGAAATGGAATTGATGGCTAAGTTTGGCAGCTGATCTCCAAGAACCCCAGTGATCAGTAGCACTGGGACAAATTGGGATACAATGAGCTCTTGCAACATCAGTTCAATGCTGTATTCTGTGCACTTCTGACCAATTCTGTGAAAACACTCAGCTTGGAAAGTCATGCAAGGACCCTTCTTATTCTGAAAGTCAAAGCCAATACTCAGCATCTTGCAGGTCCTTGGCAGGTGCACTCCAACTGATGGATGCTGTGTTTGGTGGAAAGCTACTCAACAGGCAACTTCTCAGAACGTGACTCCAGGCGGGACTGTCTTATCAGGAATTGCTCTGTTTGGGAGTGTGATCCAGGTGGCATTGAGAGACTGATAAGAGCTATTATAGTGGGAATTGGACCATGAGTATATAAGCAGTGGCTCTTGCCTGCTACTGTACACTTCCCACTTGTCCTGCCTTCTCCAGTGTCTTGGGAGCCAGGAGGAACCATGAAGTGGCTGCTGCTGCTCGGCCTGCTGGCACTCTCTGAGTGCGTCATCCACAAGTGAGTCTGGGGTTGGGCAGTGATAGGAGTATCTCAAGGGGCAACTTCCCAGCCTCCTGTCTGTCCTGAATCTCCTTCTCTTCTTCCCTGGGACCCAACTTCTTGAGTTTTCCTGGTGTCTCTCTCTGCCTTATGAGGAGGCCACACTGAGGCATGGTTTACAGCCCAGGTCCTGAGTGCAGCCAGGGCTTGGTTTTAGCCCCCCCTTTAGCCAGCAATTTCCTCCCTATGTGCACTATAAGGTAAGGGATAGGATCCTCTGCCCCCTTCCTTCCTTCCCTTCTGTGGAACCAGGTTCCTCACCTTTCTTGGGTTTCTGTAGCACCCTCTGAGCAGATTCCTTGCCCAGTTGCCCCTCCTCCCCTAACCATGCCTGCACCAATGCTCTGCCCCAGGGTCCCCCTGGTCAGAAAGAAGTCCTTGAGAAAGAACCTGATTGAGAAGGGCTTGCTGCAGGACTACCTGAAGACTCACACCCCCAACCCGGCCACCAAATACTTCCCCAAAGAGACCTTCGCCACGGTGTCCACTGAGAGCATGGAGAACTACCTGGATGTGAGTCATGGCCAGGTGGAAGGAGCAGCCCCAATGACTGAGCCAGACCATGAACAGGGAGCTTGGGTGACAGCAAGAGACTCCACCTGATCTCAGGGAGACAACAGTAAATAAAGGCATTGTTGGGTGGGGGAGAAAGACGACCTCACTTGGTCTCAGCATCAGATGAGAAGCCAGACGAGGATGAGGGACACCAAGTGAAGGCGTCACTAGTGAACCAGTGCCTTGAATGACAGAGATGACTCCTGGGAGCACTGAAATAAGAAAAGGGGTTTCCAAGTGGTTGAGGGACTCCAGAGAGCAGGAGGGCTCATGCCCACCTTGGGTACAGGAGCCAATTGCATTTGAAGAAAGAGCAGAGTGCATGAAAAGGGTGGTTCCAATGAACTGTGCAGGGCCTTGGGTGGGGCAGCCCACAGAGAGGCCAGGGTTCAAGAAGACAAGTGGTTTAACTTCCACAGATTGATCTCAGTCAGTGGGGAAGTGCAATCAGATTTTAGTCTCAAGACCTCTCTTGTTTATTTGGCATGCTTCACACATAGTGACCACCAGTAGACACCATGTGTCCTCTGTGAGTCAAGGGTAGAAATACCCTTACCAGTGGTCAAGGCTTCAGCCCCAAGAGCCACTAGACCTGCTGCGAATGGGGGCTGTAATGCCTCTGTTCCTTTTGATCCTGGGCAAGCCGTTCACATTTTCTGAGCCCCAAGGTGCTGCTCTAGAGAACCAACCCACTCACAGCCATCATTCACTGCAATTGGAGGCTGCAAGTCATTAATAGCATAGAGCTGCTCGGAGTGCTTAGCACAGGGCCCAGCAGGAACTAAATTGAGCTCAGAAACATGAACTCAATATTCATTTCACAAGTACTTCCCAGCACCTATAAGTGCCAGAGGCTAGCGCACTCTGAGGTCACAACAGTGAACAAGCCAAGGACCTGAGGCTTTCATACAAGAGAGGAAGACAACAAACCAGCACTTGAGATGAAGCCAAGTCATGCAGTTGAATGCACAGTATAATGTATTACGTGATTATTGCTCAGAAACATGGGGTGTGTGTTTATTTGGATGAAGTGGTGGGGACGGCTTCATGGCAGAGCTGACACTGGAGGAGAGTGCCTCGTGATTAAGGAGGAAGCTAAGGGGATGATCCAGAAAAAATTTTCCTACTAAAGAACTGTCAGTGCAAAAGCCCTAGCATGGGAAGGAGCTTGTTCTGGTCCGTGAAAGGCACAAAGACCAGGGTAACTAGAGCAGAGCTAGCCAGGGGGAATGTGCAGACATTGAGAACAAAAACACGGGCAAGTCCAAGAGATTCCCATTAGTTCTCATGTTTAAGTGACTGTGTGTCTCCCCATCAGCAAGTTAATGAACAAGCCTGTGGGGCCTGACTGGCTGGGTGCCCACAGGGTACGCCTCATCCTCTGGGAAGGTGTGCTCTCCAGGAGGGCAAGACTGACCCGGGCAGGGCACCTGCTGAGAGTACAGCAGATCAGCCTTAGTTCAAACGGGCTTAGCAGAGAACAGTCAGAGGCAATCAGGGAGCAACCGGAGAAGACTTCAAGGAGGGAATGGAGGCCAGGACTGGGCTTTGAAGGAGGGTGCACTGGATGAGGAGGTCAGAATAGAGGAGATGATGGAGAGTTTGACTGAGGAGCTGGCCTCCAGGGAGAACGGATGGGGTGACCAGGTGCTTGAGCTACACTGTCCTGACCCCTGCAGGCTGAGTACTTTGGCACCATCAGCATCGGAACCCCCCCTCAGGACTTCACCGTCATCTTTGACACGGGCTCCTCCAACCTGTGGGTGCCCTCCACCTACTGCTCCAGTCTTGCCTGTGGTGAGTACCTGGGCCTGCCTGGCCTGCCTTGCCTTTGCTGCCCAACACCAGCTGACACTGGGAACCCTGACCACTCAGGGACTTCTCACAGCTCCAACTTCAGCCTGCTGCAGCCATTCAGACATTCACACAAGATGCCTTCTCTGGGAGTTACTAGGATCAGTGTTTGGGACACGTGGTCTGTGGGATGAAAGGATGAATAGATGTGCTCAGATGGATTTCATAGTACTGGCTGCTGTACTCAGGGTTTGCTGGAGGAATCTCTGAAGGACATGGAGTAGCCTGGGACTGTCCACCATGACATGGTGTTGACAACAAAGTCAGGAGAGGACCAGGGTTCTAAAGGTCCTGTTGGGGCAAAGGTCACCTTTCTCCTCCAAACCCCAAACGAAGCCAAGAAACCCCATCAAAAAGGCATTAGCGGCCCACTTGCTTGTTTGTCCTTTGGAGGTTAATGATGTGGCTTCTTGCTTTGCAGCCCTCCACAAGCGGTTCAACCCTGAGGACTCCTCCACCTACCAGGGCACCAGCGAGACTCTCTCTATCACCTATGGCACTGGCAGCATGACTGGTATCCTGGGATATGACACTGTGAAAGTGAGCACCTGTGGTTCTGCCCCCTAACACTGCCAGTACTAGGGAGAGCTTCCAGGGGCTTTGGGGACCAGGGAGTACCTGCAGTCCCTCCTTATCACATGCCCAGTCCTAGGGCCAGCTTCAGGACATGGAGAACCACAGTGAATCCCCCAGAGGAAGTTCATTTTAGCAGGATGGGTTAAGAGATCACACAGGCTAACTAAGTGGTACAGGGAGTGCCATGGCAAAGATGTCGCCCACTGTGAGGGCTGAACCTTATGTGAATAAAGGGAGTGGTACCTGGAGATCTCTGCGAATCTCAGCGCTGAATGTCATGGAGGGAACAGGGATGGTGACAGAAAGGCTAAAATGCCTATTATCTTCTCCTCTTCCACCACCTCTCACTGGTCACATGAGCTCTACAAAGCCCACAGGGTAGACAGTGGTCACGGGCCCTAATATGCTAGGGTCTGCTTTGCATCTGCTCATCTAATGATGAGCAAATTCTCAGTCACCATTCGTCTTGTAGCAGAATCTCACAGCAATCACACACTGAGCCTATCTGGACATCAGTTCCCAGGACCCGTCCAGTGGGGAGCCTCAGGCGTTCCAGGGCCAAGTTCCTCTCCCTGCTTTCCATCCTGATGCCCTGAACACTGAGTCTTCCAAGAAATGAAGCAGGATGGCTATGGGTCCAGCAGAGCTCCATGGACAGCTCTCATGGTGGACATCTTCTCTATCCCCCTTATACAGGTCGGAAGCATTGAAGACACCAACCAGATCTTTGGCCTGAGCAAGACAGAGCCCAGCCTCACCTTCTTGTTTGCTCCCTTCGATGGCATCCTGGGTCTGGCCTACCCCAGCATTTCCTCCTCTGATGCCACGCCCGTCTTTGACAACATGTGGAATGAGGGCCTGGTGTCCCAGGACCTCTTCTCCGTCTACCTGAGCTCGTAGGTTGGCTATCTGGGGCTTCTCCCACATGGACCAATTTCAATGGCCCAGCAAGGAACTTGTCCAGGGCTGAGTGGGCTGGAGAGGATCTTAGATGAATAAGATCTTTCAAAGTCAACCCCAAAGTCTGGAGAAAGTTGGCTTTATGCAGAAATTTTGTGCCCACATGTGTTCTCGCTCTCGCTCTCTGTCTCTCACTCTTGCTCTTGTTCTCATTCTCTCTTTCTCAAACTGTCTTCATTCATTGTCATTTACCAGCATATATCCTGTCCCTGGACTTACTCAACTCTAGCATCATAGTCAGGTGCTCTCTGGTATTGGTTCCCTCAGCATTGGTCTTCAAAAGACGTGAAGTAGAGCCAGTCCACCTAACACAGGGCTCAAGATTCACAGAAAATATACCAAGACTTGATTGCAACTTAGGATTTCAAAATTATGGAAAATTAAACTCAAAGATGCATTTAGGGAGTGGGTGTTAGTTCCAGTGGTTACGTCACTGCTTTTGGGGACATTATATCGAGTACCTGGTGTGAGTCCAGAGTCCATTGCTTGGGCTTCAGTTTCCTCGTACTGCCCACCTGGGTAGCAGTATGTGGTGACTCAAGGGCTCAGGTCTCTGCCTCCAACCCGGAAGACTCAGATTGAGCTCTGGTGCCTTGGTTTCCACCTGAGCGAATGTGTGCAGTTGGGGACACTGGGGACTGAACGAGTGGATGATCCTTGTCAAGTCTCTCCCTAACAGTCCGACATTCAAACCAAAAAAGTTAACTTTGGCACAACTTTGGCCCCACCAGTGCCATTTCCAACATCCAGAGCTACATCGGAGCTTCCAAGAACTTATTGGGCGAGGCAAGTCAAGTCTAAAATATTCTTCTCTAGATCAAGTGGGAGGAATGCCATGCAACAGAACTGCATAGTGTTTTTTATAACACCAATTTTCTTGAATATTATGCAGACCCCTTGCATGAACAGATTCTAAATTCCTTTGCACTGATATAGAGTATTTAATATTATTTTTTTCCAGGAGTTTTAATTTTAATTTTATTTATTTACTTGAGAGGTAGTTATGGACCGATAGAGGAAGAGACAGAAAGAAAGATGTTCCATTCCCTGTTTCACTCCCAGGTGGCCACAACAGCCGGAGTTGGGATGATCCAATGCCAGGAGTCAGGAGATTCTTCCAGGTCTCCCACATGGATGCAGTGCAGGGACCCCAAAACTCAGGCCATCCTTTACTGCTTTCCGATGATATAAGCAGAGAGCTGGTTTGGAAGAGGAGCAGTTGGGACATATACTGGCCACCATATGGGATGCTGGCACCTCAAGCAGGGGCTTAGCCTACTACACCACAGAGCTGCCCCTTGAGAACTTTTGATGTACTCTTGTATATCTTGAACAATGAAATTATAAAGTAATGCAGTAAATTTCTTTTTAATTATCAAAATGTAGGTCAAAGAACGAACAAAGGATAGACCAGGTAGGTTTTGGCTGAGTAGACTTTTACGCAGGACTCAAGGCTGTCAACAACTTTCTCTACCACTCACAGTTTCCTCTTGACATTGTTGGTCACCATTCATGTTTTCCCTCAGGCAGTAACTAATCTGATACATGCTGACTGCACGCTCACGTGTTTACAGCAAAGCTCGGTGGGTTAAAGTCAGTGGGATTGTGTTTCATAAATGGCCAGTCGTTGACTAATTTCATATTACCTCTATATTTGCATCCTGATCTACTCTGAAATGGTGGACATTTAGAAAATTAATTTTGTGGGAACAAAGCCTCCAATATGAGGGCTCTTTTATTCTTTGTGGGTCTAGGACACTCGGTATTCAAGTTTCTCTTAAATACCACCTGTTTCCATGAGAGCTAAATTATTTCTTGTGGGTCAGTGAATATTCCATTAGACAAAGGCTGCTCCAGCTCAGCAGAATGGACATTTTGGTTCAAAGCATTGTCCAGGTGACCTATGCTCTGTTTACAGTGTGTGGCAGATCCCTGACCCTGACCATGACCCCTTACAGTATCCCCTCTACTCCCACACAACCATGACAATAAGAAATTTGTCCAGACATTTGAAACATCAGCCCTGGGTGTGCACAGGGTACTGTCCTGTATTCATTTCTGTGGTGGTCCCCATGGGAAGTATAATGGGTATCTAGGTTCAAACTACACATTTGGGAACCACAATTTCTAGGCTCTACTTTTGGTTGCTGTACCCCTCTGTGTGAACCTGTGCAAGGGTCCTTATGTTTTTGACCCTCAGAGTCTTTGTAGAGTGCAAATAACAATACTGACCACGGTGTGGACTTGGTACAACACGAAAGGAACTCATGTCTGTGACACATTCAGCACAGCTCCTGGCACTGATGAGTACATCATCAAGGGTAGCTCTAGGCTGTACATAAGAGCTATGCAAACCAGGAATGAGTGAATTCCTGTCTGTCTCCCTCTACTTTCCACAGTGATGATGAGAAGGGCAGCCTGGTGATGTTTGGTGGCATTGATTCTTCTTACTACACTGGAAGTCTGAACTGGGTGCCTGTTTCTTATGAGGGCTACTGGCAGATCACCATGGACAGGTGAGACCACACTGCTGATGACATCCGGTCCTGGGCCTGGTCCCATTCTTTTTAGGTGAGGCCCTGTCTGGATGTGCTTGGAATACCCAGCACAGGAGGAAGCTGGAAATTGGCCAAGCCAGAGAGAGCCCAGGAAAGTCACCTCTGGGAGGAGTTGAAAGGGAGGGCTGACCGGATGCCCCGTTCTCCTACAAGGACCACACAGCCATTTTGTTTTGTTCCAGGAGGCAGGCCCACCTCCCAGCACCCATGGGGAGGCTTAGCAAACCCATATGTCCATACATCTCAGCATTTAGGGAACCTGGGAAGCATCAAACAACATCACTCTCTAGTAAGAATGTCAGTGCAGACTAGGATTAGGAACAAATGACATACCTGTCCTGGCCCTGTTCTAGTCTGACTTCCCAACTGCTTTGCCCTCTGAGGAGTGACAATCCGGGTCACAGGTGTAACTCCTGGGGACTCAGGGGACGCTTCTTTGCATCTCTCCCTCAGCGTCTCCATCAATGGAGAGACCATCGCTTGTGCTGATAGCTGCCAGGCCATCGTGGACACCGGCACCTCTCTGCTGACTGGCCCCACCAGTGCCATTTCCAACATCCAGAGCTACATCGGAGCTTCCAAGAACTTATTGGGCGAGGCAAGTCAAGTCTAAAATGTTCTTCTCTAGATCAAGTGGTAGGAGTGCCATGCAGCAGAAGGAACCCCTGGTAACCCTCCCACCCTCCCACCTTTCAGAATGTCATCAGCTGCTCTGCCATAGACTCCCTGCCTGACATTGTCTTCACCATCAACGGAATCCAGTACCCTCTGCCTGCCAGTGCCTACATCCTGAAGGTAAGGTGGCCCTGGGCCAGCCCCAGGAGTGGCCTACCCCCAGGTGGACACACACTGCCATTCTGTATGAGAGAAGGCACACTTCTCCCAGTTGAAGCCAAGAGGCAGAGTAATACCTGAAAACATGGCCTGCATGTATGCACAAGCAATATATGAATAATTTTGGTAAAACCTCTTAGGGAAACATAAGGCACAAGTGGACGGCATGAAAAAAGACTATGGACACCTACAAAACTGTGCATGAGCCCCGAGTCTCAATGTCTAGTCCATTATTTCTGAGAAGTTGCAGCATCCCTCATCCTTCATTTCCTCTTCTAAAACTAGCGATGACAGCTCCATCCACTCTCACAGTGTGGTTAGGGCAATTGCAGTAACTGCATGACAGTGACCTCATTTTAATCCTACGAGACACAGTAATTCTCCTTGCCATCCACTCTCCTGTGACATGCAAAGCCCGTCTTCCCAGTGAGCTGCCTCGCCTGAGTGAGAAGGACTCACCAGCAGGCCTCTCCCCAGGCGATTCTGGCCAGGAGGAGAATACTGAGAAGCAGCCGCATCATCAGTGTTCCCAGACAACCTTAGCAGAATCCTACTTCCCCTAAACTCCTTTGCTAAGGTCAGCGATTTGTGTCTTCCAAAGGCACCAGATAACACCCAGAATCCCTGTGCACCAGCAGTGCAGTAAGCAGCTGCTGCTGCTACACCCCAGGTCTGCAACAACCACAGCCCGGACACCGAGCCAGGAAGCCCTCCTGTGCCTCGGCCTTGCAGTCAGACCAGGGAGGCCGTGATGTTGAATACCCAGCCCCTGTCACCCTGACCCTCCCTCTTGACTGCTGTGCTGCCCTCTGTTCTGCAGGAAGATGACGACTGCACCAGTGGCTTGGAAGGCATGAACGTCGACACCTACACTGGCGAGCTCTGGATCCTGGGTGACGTCTTCATCCGCCAGTACTTCACCGTCTTCGACCGGGCCAACAATCAGCTGGGCCTGGCTGCCGCAGTCTAAGCCTCCAGCTTTGAAGCCACATCCAGAGATATCTGGCCCCAGCCCTGCACCCCTTAGATGGACAGAATTCTCCTGATTGCCCTTCCTGAAACACAGTCACCTTCAATAGTAGTAGATGCTGACCCTGTTCCCACCCACTCCCATAAAGTAGAATAAAAACAGCTCGTGAAAATGTGGGTGTGACTCCTCCTCATTAGGACGTCTCCTTCACATCACTGGAGTCACTACACCAGTCAGACATGCAGAAACAAACATGGCCACTAGACATGGTCAACCACAGTGACATTTCATAGCAGGGAAGGAGGACAAGTGGGCATTAACTGGTCCTGCTGGGAGTGTCAGAAAAAGACCTGGGAACCAGAAAACCTGGGTTCATTTTCCCCACATAGAGGAGGGCACGTAGGCCTGTGCATGTGGGAGTCAAATTCTCACAGAGACACCAGACAGCATGAGCAAATTCGGGAATCAAGGGGAGGAGCTACAATGGTGATGGTCCCCGTGAGCCAGGAGGAGGCTGTGCTGTCTCTAAGACATGGCCAGGAAAGCACAGGAGCCAACACTCAAGATCTTCCAGGCTACACTTTGAGATGAGCACTGAGAACAAGTGGAAACTTCTAAGATTCCAAGTGTAAGACCACAAACTGATCCTTTTCTCGCCTGTAATTTAGGAAGACAGTTTGTGGTGAGTATTTGGTACAACAGTAAGATGCCTCTTGGGATACAGCATCCCCTAGCAGAGTGCCTGTCCAAAACACAGCTATGATTTCAGTTGCAGCTTCCTCCTAACGCACACCTTGGGAGGCACCAGGTGGTGATTCTAGTGCGTGGGTCCCAGACACCCACAGGGGAGAAACAGACTGAGGTCCAGGCTTCAGGCTTCCTTCTGGCAGATCCTCAGCTATTGCAGGCATTTGGGGAGTGAACCCGCAGATGGAATGTATGTCTCCGTGTCTCTGGCTCAGTTTCTCTCTCTTTCACCTTCTCTCTCTCTGTAATCCTTCAATAAAACAGGAATGAAGAAAGGGAAAAAAAGTAGGGATAAAAAACGTAAAGCAGATGATTCCACTTCCCGGGGTAGGTTTTTGATTTTAGAGTGATGTTCATTAGCATAAGTTCTTTGGGAAACATAAACCAGAGGGATTTAGAGTAACATTTCTTAGAGCGGGCTTTGTAGCAAACTATTTAATGAACAACACAGCTTCAAAATAAGTATGGAACATCCTACATTCTTCAAGTCCCTCAAGGCACAGGTGCCAAACACTAAGAAGCCTTGCCGAGATCTGTTTCATGTTAGCTCTCTTTCAGTTGAGTTCACTTCTTCCTCCTGTGCTAGGAAACCTACACAACTGGTCCTGTGCCCCTTGGCAACTACACTGGAAAAGTCAATACAGCTCCCTCACGTGCTATGACCCAGGCTCTCTGCCAGAGAAGCTTATCTGAGGGCTGGTGCTGGCCCCTGGGATGTGCTAGTGTGAACTCTGCAAACCAGTACCCAGGCCGTCCCAGGGTCCGTCCCACCAACTCTACCCATATGCCAAGTGTCAGTGTCAGTCCCATCATCTCTACCATTTGCACAGGTACATAATATTGCAGAAACGTAAAGCTGATGAAATCCCTCCTTTGCTTAAAATTTCAATGAATGCCTTGCAATTGCACTAGGAACAACACAACATATTTTCAGTTGGATTTCTTGTTTCTTCTGTACCTTCCCTGACACACTTGACCCCCCCCTTACCCAAGCCTCCCTCACAGTGGTTACCTCAGCACTCTGCTTGTCTGAGTTCAGGCTGTAGAGAATTCACACTAGAGCTCATCTCAGGAAGAGCAGTTTATGCCCAGCCATGGTCCTCATGATGGTCTGGCACCCTCTGGTGGTAGCCAGACTTGGGCAGGGAGCCATGTACACAGAGGTGTGCTATGGGCAGAACAGGTGTTCCATTCCCCTGGGAGGCCTTGACCCTGCCGAAGATCCTCTGCAGATGGCTCCTGCTCCTCTTCTCCATGAGCCTTCTTGTGCCAGGGAGGAGTCAGACAGGATGCCAGCAGGGTCCTTGGGTGGTCCCTGCTACAGGCCTGGCAAGCAGGCAGCCCAGGAGCTACTGCTGTGCTTTGAATACAGTTTGAATACCTCTCGCCACCCACTCACACATGCAGTTTCACCCTCCCAAGTCACAAGTACCAAATTTGAAAGGGGTAGAGACATACTCAGATTTGGTGTTCAGAGGGGACCCCTTGGGAAGTGATTCAGTTTTGATAAAGTTATTGGGAAAGCACCTGTGATTGACTCCCCAGGCCTTTTAAGATGATGAAGAGACCCCAGATAGAGACACAGACCTGCATGTCACCTCTCAGGGTGCCACACCTGTGCTGCGCCAGGTCTCTGCCAGCAGGAAAGTCCTCGCGAGATCCGAGACCATTCATAGGTCATGAACTTAAGCTGCAAAACTGTGAACCTAATAAACCTCTTTCCTGTATAATGTTACCTCTCCTCGGGGTGTTTTTTAGAGTAATAAAACCCAGATGAGTACTGCAGACCTCAAAGAGTGTGGACAAGTATGTGGAAAAATCCCCCTGCCAGAGAATACGCCATCACTAGGGCTAAGCCAGTGGGAACTACCCCATCTTAGACTGTGGTTTTCCTGAGTTGCCAGAATGCTATCTTTACGCTGGTTCAAGTCCCAGCTGTTCTGCTTAAAATTCAATTCCATACTAGTATGCCTGGCAAAGTAGTGGAGGAAGCATGAATACTTGAGATCCTGCTACCCTCATTGGAGATCAAGGTATAGTTTCTGCTCTGACTCAGGGTGGACTAGCCTGGGGCATTGTGGCCACTAGGTGAGTAAACCAGTGGATTGAACATTCTCTCTCTCTCTCTCTCTCTCTCTCTCTCTCCCCTATCACTCCGCCATTCAAATGAATAATAAATACAAAAAAATAAAAGTTTAAAAGTTGATATAGACTTACAAGAAATCATTTGGAAAATAATAAACCACTTTACTTTCCTTTTAAAAACAAGTGTGAGATGGTATTCTACATGATGTGGCCCAATTATTGTAAAAAAATTTAATATCACTTATAAAATCAGAAGTGGTTAGTTATGGATAATGGGGTTATGCATCATTTTTTACATACTTTAACTTCTATTTATGTGAAATAAAAAGAATCATCAAAAATTACTACAATGACTTGTACGCCAGCAAACAGGAAAATCTATCAGAAATGGATAGATTCCTGGACACATACAATCTACCAAAATTGAACAAACAAGTGTGAGACTGTGTTCTACATGATGTGGCCCAATTTTTGTAAAAAAATTAATATTCACTTATAAAATTAGAAGTGGTTAGTTATGGATAATGGGGTTATGCATCATTTTTTATATACTTTAACTTCTATTTATGTGAAAGACACACAGAGAGAAACAGAGACATTCTGCAAATGCCTGCAACAGCTGTGGCTGGGACAGGCTAAAGGCAGGAGCCTGGGAATCCAGTGAGTCTCCCATATGGGGGCAAGAAGCCAAGTTCTTGAGGACTCCATCACCAGGGTCTGAGAACATGGGCCTGCCTAACCTTGGCCTATGAATCTCCAAAACCATGAGCCAAAATACATCCCTTTCCTTTATTGTTAGCTTGCCTCGAGTATTTTGTTACAATAATGGAAACCTGACTAACATGAATAGAGGTGCTCAGTTTGTGAAAACCCATCAATCTGGGCCCAGCATTGTGGCATAGCATGTAAAGCCACTGCCTGTGATGCTAGCATCCCATAGGGAGCCAGTTTGAGATCTGGCTGTTCCACTTCCAATTCAACTCACTGCTAATGTGCCTGCAAAGGCAGCAGCAGGTGGTTCATGTGCCAGAGCCCCTGCCCCAAAATGGGAGACCTGGAAGAAGCTCTGGGCTCCTGGCTTCTGCATTGCAGAACCTCAGCTGTGGTGGCCATCTGAGGAGTGAATCGGCAGATGGAAGAGCTCTCTCGCTCTCGCTCTCTCTCGCTCTCTCTCACTACCCCGCCCTGTGTGTGTGTGTGTGTGTGTGTGTCTCCTTCTCTCTCTGTAACTCTTTCAAATAAATACAACTTAAATCTATTAAAGAGAAAGTACCTAAGTCTTATAACATTCATCTTCCTGTGTACATACTATATTTCAAGAAAAGTTTCGAGGCTGGTGTTGAGGGGCAGTGGGTGAAGCCAAAAGCTCTCACACTGATAGATCATATCAGAGCAGAGTTTCAAGTCCCTGCTGCTCCACTTCTCATTTAACACTCTACTAATGTGCCAAGGAAACCAGTGGAAGATGAAAAGGTACTTGGGCTCCTGCCAACCACCTGGGAGACCCCAATGGGTCTGGTCTCCTGGCTTCACCATGGGCCAGCTCAGGCCATTATGGCCATGTGGGATGTGAACCAGCAGATCAATGATTTCTCCTGACACAACGATCATTCTGATTTTTAGAAAATGTATTTTAAAAATATTTAAAAGTTGCCATGCTGATTTAGACTTATAAAGTCACTTGGAAATTACATGAAAATTTAATTTTTTAAAAAGCTTTTTAAATTAAAAATTTAAAAAGCAGGAGGCAAGTATGTCCCCTACTGTATAGTCCCATATTTACAGGGAAATAAATAAATTTATTTACAACATTTGTACTGGATAACAGGGTTTGGAGTCACTCTAAGACATTTTAGAAATGGTTTTCCAAGATGGTGGAATAGGGAGGGTTCTTACTGCTCTATTCTAAGGGAAGATAATTTTTTTAACTTCTATTTAATGAATATAAATTTCCAAAGTACAGCTTATGCATTACAATGGCTTTTCTCCCCCATAACTGCCCTCCCACCAGCGACCCTCCCCTTTCCCGCTCCCTCTCCCCTTCCATTCACATCAAGTCCTTGGGCCCTGCACCCCATAGGAGACCATGAGAAGCACCTGGCTCCTGCTTTCGGATCAGCATGGCCGTGTGTCGGCCGTAGCACGCCGGCCACGGCGGCCATTGGAGGGTGAACCAACGGCAAAGGAAGACCTTTCTCTCTCTCTCTCTCTCTCTCACTGTCCACTCTGCCTGTCAAAAAAAAAACAAACAAACAAATAAATAAATCTTTAAAAAAAGATTAGTAAACAGTATGAATGGGAATAGGAGAGGGAGGAGAAAGTGGGGTGGGTAGGGCAGGTATGGTGGGAAGAATCTCCATGTTCTTAAAGTTGTAGTTATGAAATATATGAAAGCAGTATTCCTTAAATAAAAGTTTTCTTTGGAAAAAAGGTATTCAAGGAATTCAGATCAAGAGAAACACTATAAAAGGCACCATAGTTGGCTTGAAGATGAAAGGAGGACAATGAAGAGCAATACAGGTACCTTAAGGAGCTAACAGACAGTCTGAAAACCAGGAATGAAACAGAGACCACAGCCATGCTACACGGAACTAATGAGCATGTGGTGATTCCCCCATACACACAGACACACAGCCTCCAGATAAGAGCCTAGGACTGCTGACAACTTGATTTCAGCTTTGAACTGAAGAAGACAAATCAATCAAGCTCCCCTAGATTTTTGATCATTGACAGAATTCTGAGATAAGAAATTTTAATGGATTTTTTAAAAAGATATTTAAATACATTTTTAAGATTTATTTATTGATTATTTGAAAGGCATAGTTTCAGAGAGTCAGAGGCAGAGAGACAGAGAGAGAGGTCTTTCATCTGCTGGTTCACTCCCCAAATGGCCATAATGGCTGGAGCTGAGCTGATCCGAATCCAGGAGCCAAGACCTTCTTCTGGGTCTCCCAGGCAGACTCAGGGGCCCAAGGACTTGGGCCATCTTCCACTGCTTTCCCAGACCATAGCAGAGAGTTGTAGCCAAAGTGGAGCAGCCAGAACTCGAACCGATGCCCACATGGAATACCAGCACTGCAGGCGGCAGATTTACCTACATTGCCACAGCGTTGGTGCTAAATATATTTTAAATTATTCAAAAAGAGTCAGTTTGAGAAACACACACACACACATGGAAAGAGAGAGAGAGAGAGAGAGAGAGAGAGAGATTCTTCTTCTATTGGTTCATGCTTGTGATTGAGCGAGGCTGAAGACAGCAGCCCAGAAATCAGAGACTGGTGGCAAGACCAAAGGGCTTGATGCATCACCGAATGGCTCTCAGGCTGTGCACTTTCAGGAGACTGGAACTGAGAGTACAAGGACTGGAACCCAAGCATGCAATACGGGGTCTGGGCATCCCAAGCAGCATCTTAAACATTGCTTCACATTTCCACTGAAATCTGGCACCAGGCAGGGATGCCCACTCTCACCACTGCTATTTAACATAGTTCTGGAAGTTTTAGCCAGAGCCATCAGACAAGAAAAAGAAATCAAAGGAATAGAAATCAAGAAGGAAGAAGTCAAACTATCCCTCTTTGCAGACGATATGATTCTGTACTTAGAGGACCCAAAGAACTCTACTAAGAGACTATTGGAACTCATAGAGGAGTTTGGCAAAGTGGCAGGATATAAAATCAATGCACAAAAATCAACAGCCTTTGTATACACAAGCAATGCCATGACTGAGAAAGAACTGCTAAGATCAATCCCATTCACAATAGCTACAAAAACAATCAAATACCTTGGAATAAACTTAACCAAGGACGTTAAAGATCTCTACGATGAAAATTACAAAACCTTAAAGAAAGAAATAGAAGAGGATACCAAAAAATGGAAAAATCTTCCATGCTCATGGATTGGAAGAATCAACATCATCAAAATGTCCATTCTCCCAAAAGCAATTTATACATTCAATGCAATCCCAATCAAGATACCAAAGACATTCTTCGCAGATCTAGAAAAAATGATGCTGAAATTCATATGGAGATACAGGAGACCTCGAATAGCTAAAGCAATCTTGTACAACAAAAACAAAGCCGGAGGCATCACAATACCAGATTTCAGGACATACTACAGGGCAGTTGTAATCAAAACAGCATGGTACTGGTACAGAAACAGATGGATAGACCAATGGAACAGAATTGAAACACCAGAAATCAATCCAAACACCTACAGCCAACTTATATTTGATCAAGGATCTAAAACCAATTCCTGGAGCAAGGACAGTCTATTCAATAAATGGTGCTGGGAAAACTGGATTTCCACGTGCAGAAGCATGAAGCAAGACCCCTACCTTACACCTTACACAAAAATCCACTCAACGTGGATTAAAGACCTAAATCTACGTCCTGACACCATTAAGTTATTAGAGAACAATGGAGAAACCCTTCAAGATATTGGCACAGGCAAAGAATCTCTGGAAAAGACCCGGGAGGCACAGGCAGTCAAAGCCAAAATCAACTATTGGGATTGCATCAAATTGAGAAGTTTCTGTACTGCAAAAGAAACAGTCAGGAGAGTGAAGAGACAACCGACAGAATGGGAAAAAATATTTGCAAACTATGCAACAGATAAAGGGTTAATAACCAGAATCTACAAAGAGATCAAGAAACTCCACAAAAACAAAACCAACAACCCACTTAAGAGATGGGCCAAGTACTTCAATAGACATTTTTCAAAAGAGGAAATCCAAATGGCCAACAGGCACATGAAAAAATGTTCAAGGTCACTAGCAATCAGGGAAATGCAAATCAAAACCACTATGAGGTTTCACCTCACCCCGGTTAGAATGGCTCACATACAGAAATCTACCAACAACAGATGCTGGCGAGGATGTGGGGAAAAAGGGACACTAACCCACTGTTGGTGGGAATGCAAACTGGTCAAGCCACTATGGAAATCAGTCTGGAGATTCCTCAGAAACCTGAATATAACCCTACCATTCGACCCAGCCATCCCACTCCTTGGAATTTACCCAAAGGAGTTTAAATTGATAAACAAAAAAGCGGTCTGCACCCTAATGTTTATTGCAGCACAATTCACAATAGCCAAGACCTGGAACCAACAGCAAACTGTTGAAATCCTTACTTAAGGTATACTAAGCTGATCTTCTGTATATTAAGATAATCGAAAACGAATCTTGATGTGAATGGAAGGGGAGAGGGAGTGGGAAAGGGGAGGGTTGTGGGTGGGAGGGACGGTATTGGGGGGGAAGCCATTGTAACCCATGAGTCGTACTTTGGAAATTTATATTCATTAAATAAAAGATAAAAAAAAACATTGCTTCAAACATCTGCTCCCCCAATTTTTATTTACTGATAAAACATATTCTTGGAAAACTGTATTACGAAAAACTATACACATAACTCAAAATTTTTTGACTCACATAAATGTATCTTTGCTTCTATTTTTTCCATGAACTAGTTGAAGTCCCTTCATGTTATGTGCACACTTGAACCAAAACCAATGGGCCTGTAAATGGAATCCTAACACCTGCCTGCATCTCTGTAAGAGCAGAAGGTTTGGGGCTGAGAAGTAGAGCACACAGTGCTCCTGTGTGGTTGGAAGACCATGCCCTGGGCTCAGAACAAGCTGGACAGTGCCAGGGACCAGCTGTTGCAAGGCCAGTCACTTAAGTTCCATAGTACCTGCCACAAGACTCCATCTCTGGCTTGCCAGGAATGATTTGTTCAACCTCATTCCTTTGCTTAACCTGAAACATTCATGGAACATTGCTGAGCACATGGGATGTTGGCATTGGTGGCCTGTATTAGAAACTCTATCCTCAGTGCCCCAAAGGCCAGGCACGGCACTGGCACACTGAGTGCCAGGCAGGGCTAATGGCAGGGTAAACTTTCTTGTCTTATCTCTTTGCTGGGCCAGCCTGGTACAGTGAGATTGGGTGGCTTCTTTGCCACCAACACTAGATCAACCCTGGAGGTGAATCAGATAGCCCAGAATCAGGATTCCTCTCTGTCTCCCAAGATTTCAGGTAAAGAGAACCATGAAGACAGCTTCTCTGGGTGCCCCTGGTGTGGTCATCACATAATGACCAAATACATTCTGACCCAGGGGCAGAAACCAGATAGGACATTCTTCTAAGGAAAGAGCTCTTCTGAGACCCAAGGTCCAGTCCTGACAGTTTCACACTTGGTTATGAGAACCTGCTCTGACCACCTATCCCCTCAACTACAAGATGGTGATACAGCAGAAACAGTAATTTACTTATTTTTTTAGAAAGCTTTTATTTAATGAATACAAATTTCATAGGTACAGCTTTAGGAACACAGCAGTTCTTTCCCCCATACCCACCCTCCCAACCCCTCTCCCATCCCACCTCATACTCCTTCTCCCATCCCATTCTTCATTAAGATTCATTTTTACTTATCTTTATATACAAAGACCAACTCTATACTAAGTAAAGATTTCGGTACGTTTACCACTATAGCCTGACCTTGTACAAGGCATGTCCATATTACTATAGACCTTCTGTTCCTGGCCGCTGTATTATAGATTCCCTAACATGATCCTGGGCATTTAGAGTATTTTAGGGGTCAAGATCATTTCAGGTTCCTCAGTAATAGTCACAGTGGTAGCTCCAGTCAAGACCCACAACAAGGTGCTGGGAGCTGCTCATAAGCTGTTGCCTCTAGCTCCAGTTGAGGCTGCACATGGAAACAACACACAGGGAGGGTGTTCCTCCAGTGCAGCACTTCAGCCACACTCTGTGGGCTCAAGGAAAGTTTCTGGCTCCCAGGTGGTACCTCCAGTGGAATCTCTGGAAGAGCAGATTCCCCTGCCTCCTGATTTAGAACAGAATGTAAGGAACGCTAGAGTCAGTACCAACATCCATCCCATAACATAGCCGAGCAAAGTCAGGTGGCCACTTTGCAGGGAGCCTGTTCTGATTCCAGCAACCTGCACATTACTGACTGCAGCCTCCAGCAGAACTTCATCACCAGGTTCTGGGCAACAATACCACATAAGGGAAGGGCTTGTTCCCCAGACAGATATCGTATCTGCTCTCATAACAACTTGAGGTAAAGGAAACAACTTCATCCAAAGCTTGTCTGAAGACTGCACATCCCATGTCCTATCACAGGTGCATGTCTGTATGTTCCAATCCCATAGACTTCTCCAACCCCACTGGGAGCCAACAGACCTTGGCTCTTTTGTTCATCACGTCTTGAAGAAATGACCAACAGCTGCCCCAGACCATGGTACAATAGATTTCCCATTGGATCTTCTGACTTCCTAAAGCTCCCAACTGTAGTTCTTGCAGCAAACTTGTTTGCAATTATCCAATGTCAGATGACCTGTAAGAGTTTCCTTGGGGACTTCTAGCCACCCAGTGTTGTTCTAAAACCACTGATAAATGGGGAAACAACATGTATTTATCATAAGCCAGCAGTGCTCCATTTAGATGATGCCAATTATGTTGGCAACATAAAAATATCATAATCATTGCCAGTGGAATCTGTGCACTCTTCCTTTAATCAGACCTCATGAGGGTGTTGACCTTGGCACATCAGTGTCACAGTGCAGCTTCTTCATAGTCAGTTTGAACTGACTATGAAGTCAGTTGGCCTTGAACTGTTGGCCTTGACATCTGCAGTGAACACAGGTGTGTGTTCTGGCTTCATCATGGCTGACTCTGTGTCAGGGAAATGTGATGAAGACACTGGGGTCGATCCTGTCTCTCTGGGCATGCTCTTCCAAGGACAGTGAGTGGTGTCCAGAGACCCAACTAGGCCATAGGAATATGAGTGACCTGTGCAAGCAGGAGTCTCTTACCTGTTATTCTGATCTGCTACAGAGATTAATAACCATAGGATGGTGCAAGATTTGTTTTGTTTTGTTTTTAGGTTTGCACTTTCTTCCACATCCAGTGAACCAGCTCTGCAGGGATTGGTTCCACCATAAAATTCCAATAAGACTCAGCATCCAGAAATTGCAGAGACAGAACTGCTGCCAAACCCAATGTGAGTGTGTAGCAACCCAGAAACCACATGTTCCTCCCCTACCTTCTGACCTCCCAAGCCCTTAGTCTCTTGAGTCAAGGCCAGTCTGGTAGACCCCTCTACTGACACCAACTGTGTGCAGACAATGCCTACAAAGACCCTCGCAAGGTCTCAAATTGGGTTTTCCTAGAGCTTTCTCTAGACACAGCTCACAGTCAAGCCAGATGTACAGAGACATCCTCCACACCCCAGAAACCAGTTCTGAAGCAGTTGACACAATCTGGGTGACCTCCCATTCAGCAGGATTCAGTTCTGCCCCCATCTACCAGAGGAGTGCACAGGATCCAATGAGTAGGGTCAAGTCACCAGCCCGCCCAACTTCAGGGCCAGGCTGAGGACTGACAAGCTACAAATTTGTGTTCTCACAGCCCCTTCCTCAGGTTCAGTAATTTGATCATTGGCTCATGGGCCTAAGGGAAACCCATTTTGCTGCACATTTTTTTTAATTTTTTTAAAATTTTTTTAACTTTTATTTAATGAATATAAATTTCCAAAGTACAGCTTATGGATTACAATGGCTCCCCCCCCCTATAACGGCCCTCCTACCCACAACCCTCCCCTTTCCCACTCCCTCTCCCCTTCCATTCACATCAAGATTCATTTTTGATTCTCTTTATATACAGAAGATCAGTTTAGCATACATTAAGTAAAGATTTCAACAGTTTGCTCCCACACAGAAACATAAAGTGAAAAATACTGTTTGAGTACTAGTTAGAGCATTAAATCTCAATGTACAGCACACTAAGGACAAAGATCCTACATCAGGAGTAAGTGCACAGTGACTCCTGTTGTTGACTTAACAAATTGACACTCTTCTTTATGGCATCAGTAATCACCCTAGGCACTTGTCATGAGCTGCCAAGGCTATGGAAGCCCCCTGAGTTCACTGACTCTGATCATATTTGGACAAGGCCATGGTCAAAGTGGAAGTTCTCTCCTCCCTTCAGAGAAAGGTACCTCCTTCTTTGATGACCCATTCTTTCCACTGGGATCTCACTAACGGAGATCTTTCATTTAGGTTTTTTTTTTTCCCCCAGAGTGTCTTGGCTTTCCATGCCTGAAATACTCTCATGGGCTTTTCAGCCGGATCCGCATGCCTTAAGGGCTGATTCTGAGGCCAGAGTGCTGTTTAGGACATCTGCCATTCTATGGGTCTGCTGTGTATCTCACTTCCCATGTTGGATCATTCTCTCCCTTTTTGATTCTATCAGCTAGTATTTGCAGACACTAGTCTTGTTTATGTGATCCCTTTGGTTCTTAGTCCTATCATTATGATCAATTGTGAACAGAAATTGATCACTGGGACTAGTGAGATGGCATTGGTACATGCCACCTTGATCGGATTGAATTGGAATCCCCTGGTATATTTCTAACTCTACCGTTTGAGGTAAGTCAGCTTGATGCTGCACATTTTAAAGGATAAAAATAGGCATCCAGATGAGAAGATGGAGAGGGCAAGGGCTGGAAGGGGCACAAAGCCCAACCATCTGGATTGGGGAACCCCCTCCCAGCAGAGGGATAACTTTCTGTTTACATTCACATACTCCCAATAACCCATTGTCCAGAACCCTGAAACACTCTATTTGGGGAAGTGTTTGGGTCTTCATTGGCTTGATTATTGGTAGGCTGAGTGGACATCTCAGCATGGATTCTTCAAACTCCCTCCACCCAACTCACAGGAACCCTCTATAATGAGGTGGGTCTTAGCACCTACTATGTTACAATCACATAGCAGAGAATTTCATTATGGCTGGCAAAAGGCAGGGAAATTAGAGTTACTATGACCCACCAGGGGAAGAATAAGTCTAGATTCTGTGCCTTGAGGAGTTAGTGATGAACTAGGAACCAGGGAGAAGAAACCAAATGTATCTACAAATAGTCAGGTCCCATAATATCACATCCAAATGAAGTCATCTAGAGAGGGATGAGTCCTGATCCCCAAATAACCAAATGCTCACAAGATCTGGAGTGGTACATACAGCAACCCAAACCATTGCTAAGTGGGCAGCTGCTCTCAAAGAACCCCAGCCAGCAAGCAACAACATCAATGCTGTGTTCCGAGCACTGCTGACCAATCTTGCCACAACACTGAGCTTGGGAAGTTGTACATGGACCCTCTAATTTCATAAGGCTCAGCCACCACTTAATGGATGTCTAGCTCTTGCCAGGTGCACTCCAACTGTGCGATGCAGTGTTAGTGGAAAGCTACTCAACTAGCAACTTCTTAGAACGTGACTCTGAGCAGAAGAATCTTATCAGGAAGAGTTCTGTTTGAGATTGTGATAACAGGTAGCATTTACAGGCTGATAAGGGCTATTACAGTCGAGACAAGGGCCATATATAAGCAGCAGCTCCTGCCTGCTTCTGCACACCTTCCACTTGTCCTGCCTTCTCCAGTGTCTTGGGAGCCAGGAAGAACCATGAAGTGGCTGCTGCTGCTCGGGCTGCTGGCACTCTCTGAGTGCATCATCCACAAGTGAGCCTGGTGACCAGCAATGGGAAGAATGCCTCAAGGGGCAACTTCCCAGCCCGCTGCTGCCTCCCTATCTATCATATTTCACTCTCCCTTCTTCCCATCTGCAGTCTCCCTTCTTTGTATCTGTCTCTACTCCCATGGGGAGGCAGCCGTGGTTGGTTTCAACCATATCTTGGTGATCTGTAACCTTGCCTCTGCACTGTACGGAGCTTCTCCCCTCCTCCTATCTTCACTTCTCCTAAACTAGTTTCCTTGTGCTTCTCTGGCTTCTGTAGCATCTTCTGAGCTGGACCCTTGCCCATTAACTTCACCTTCTCTAACCATGCATGCACCAATGCTCTGCCCCAGGGTCCCCCTGGTCAGAAAGAAGTCCTTGAGGAAGAACCTGATTGAGAAGGGCTTGCTGAAGGACTACCTGAAGACTCACACCCCCAACCTGGCCACCAAGTACCTGCCCAAAGCTTCCTTCGACTCAGTGCCCACTGAGACCCTGGAGAACTACCTGGATGTGAGTCATGGGCAGGTGGAAGGGGCAGCCCCAAGGACTGAGCCAGGAACAGAGAGGGTGTCTGGGGGACACGAATGACAGCCAGGTTCTGCTCCCTGGATCTCGCAGCCCATGGCAGTCGAGGAAACTCAGAATCATAACTGTTGCTGTCATTTGTTCATCATTCATTTGTTCTTTCAATGTTTATTTATCCTGAATGTCCTGATAGGTGTCAGGCCTTGCGCCTGGTCCAGGGGGCAGCAGGGAGCAAAGTCACAGTTCCATAGGGGGAGAAATATGAACTCACTTAGCATCAACACCTAGTGACAATCACGGTTAGGAAGAGGTCCACCAAAGGAGGTGTTACTTGTTGAGTGAGAGGTTCCTGGAGGACAGTAAGTCCTCCTGGGAGCTGCCAAAGAATAACAGGTATCTCCAAGAGGAGGGAGGAAATTCTAGAACAGGAGGGCTTGTACTCAGTCTGTTCCCATAGTGAGCTATGTGCATTTGAGGAAGGAATAAAAGAGTGTGTGATAATAGTGAAGGAAGGAGGGTGTGCCAAGTAAGGTTAGGGGCCTTGAGTGGGACTGGTCACACAGAAGCCAGGGACTGACACAGCTGAGACCCTAATTGCCACAGATTGACCAAAAACACTGGAGTGGTACACTCAGACTCTTACTTGGAACCAGTGACATACTCTGGTCTACAATAGACATTGCCTTTCCTGTGGTCAAGGGCTTCACTTCTGAGATACATAAGACCCACTACAAAAGGGGGCTCTAGTCCATATGGACCTGGTAATCTTGAGCAAGTTGTTCATGTTCTCTGAGCCTCAGCATCCTCGTCTACAGAACTGACCCACTCACGGTCACCATCCATGGGTGGTTGCAAATCATTACCACCATAGAGCTTCTGGGTGTGCTTCACACAGGCCCCAGCTGGTTCTTGGTAGAGCTCAGAAACACCATCCCATTTATTCATCGCACAGAGATTTATGAAGACATACTAAATGCCAGAGGCTCAACATTTGCTGTGGAAAGAAAGCCAAAGTTTGAGGGCTTATATTCAAGAAAGGTAGACAAACAAACCAGCATGTGAGATGAATTATGATCATGATAGGGGTCATAAAGCATGATTATTGAATTAACTAGTGGGAAAAGGAGAAGAAGGGGAGGGACACTTTGGTTAAAGTGGTCAGGAAAGGCTTCTTGGCAAAAGTGACACTGGACAAGAGCTCTGAATGATGAAGGAGTCAGCCAAGGGATGGTCCAGGAACATACATTTTCACAGCACAACAAACAGCCAGAGCAAAGTCCCTGGGGTCGGATAGAGCTTGTCATTGTCCAAGAATAGTATAGAAATATGGAAACTGGGGACGATCTACCAAAGGGAAAGTGTTGGCATTGAGAATAAAACACTGAGTTTCCTTTCTTAAAATCTGCTGTCCACACTGAAGTTTGGGAATGAGAGATTCCCATGGGTTCCATTGTTTAACTGACTTGCATGTCTCCAGATCAGCAAGTTAATGGACAAGCATCTGAGGCCTAGCTGGTTGGGTGCCATAGGTTACACCCCACCCTCTGAGAAGGTGTGCTCCCCAGGAGGGTGAGACTGACATGGGCAGGGCACTTGCTGAGAGAGGACAGCAGATCTGCCTGGGGAATGAATGTTCTTAGCAGAGAACATCAGAGGCAATCAGGGAGCAGAGAAGATATCAGGGAGGTGTGAGGCGGGCTGGGATTTGAAGGAGTGTGGACTTCATGGGGAAGTGAGAAGAGAGGAAGAGACGATGGAGACTTGGATGAGGAGCTGCTCTGGAGGGAGGCCCAGATGGGGAGTTGCAGGTCTTTGAACTGTGCTCTCCCGTCCCCTGCAGACAGAGTACTTTGGCACCATCGGCATCGGAACCCCCGCTCAGGACTTCACCGTCATCTTTGACACTGGCTCCTCCAACCTGTGGGTGCCCTCTGTCTACTGTTCCAGTGCTGCCTGCAGTGAGTGCCTGCCATGCCCTGTCCTGTTTTCCCATGCTTTCCCTGACCACTCAGAGACTTCTCACAGCACCCGCTTCAAGCCTGAAGGAGTCACTCAGGGATTCAAGGCACAGGTTTCCCCAGGCAGCTTCAAGGAGCTAGCAGTAGGCACAGGTGCTCAGGGCATAAAGTGATGACTCGAAAATGCAGAGTTAGACTCCTGGAGGAGAAAGCATATAGTATTTTTTAAAACATTTTTTATTTTATTTATGTATTTGAGAGGTAGAGTTACAGACAGTGAGAGGGAGAAACAGAGAGAAAGGTCTTCCTTCCATTGGTTCACTTCCCAGATGGCCACTATTGTAGGAGCTGCACCAATACGAAGCCAGGAGCCAGGTGTTTCTTCCTGGTCTCCCATGTAGGTGCAGGGGCCCAAGCACTTGGGCCATCTTCTACTGGAAAGCCTGTAGAATTTTAAAGCAAGGAAGGGATGAAGTGCTGCTTGTTGGCCAGCCATGCCGAATCCCATGTGACACAGTGGGCTAAAAGCTGAACTGAGACTCTTGAGATGAGTGTGTAACTCAATTAAAAACACAGAGACAAATCACTGCTCTGGTAATGAAGGAGACATTGTCGTTGGAATTCACCACAATGTTTAAAGTTCCAAACTCTTCCTGCTTTCTGGCCGAGTTTAAAGAAGAGTTGTCAGTAGAATCAGGGGTGCCCTAACAAGAGCCTTGGCTGTGAAAGCACTCAGCACCATGGACAGCCACACTGCTGTGCTCAGTGCTTGCCTGGGTGCCTTGGGAGGAATTGTCGTAGGCTGGGATCATCCACCAGAGAGATGGTGCTGACTGCCAAAAACTTGCGATTGGAACCTGGAATTTCTGCCATCCAAAGGCCACCTTAAAGGTCATCCTGTAGCAAAGGTCATCTTTCTCCTCCATAGTCCCACCCAAGCCAAGAAATCCCATCCCAGGAAGATATGCCCATTCCACCACCCTTGTTAGCCCTCTGGAAGTTAATGATGTCACCCTTTACCTTTGCAGGCGTCCATAACCAGTTCAACCCTGAGGACTCCTCCACCTTCCAGGCCACTAGCGAGTCTCTCTCCATCACCTATGGCACTGGCAGCATGACAGGCTTCCTGGGATACGACACTGTGAAAGTGAGCACTTGGGGGCTATGCACCCTCACACAGCCTGTGCCTCGGGCCATTTTCCAAGGACTTGGGGACCACAGTAAATGTCCCAAAGCAAGTTCACTCTAACAGTATGGATCTCAGAGATCACACAAGAAATCTAACAGGCAGTGCAGGGAGTATGTGGCAGAGCTGTCACACACACTCAGGGGTTAACCATATGAGCATAATGGGAGTGCTGCCTGGGAAACTCAGCCACGCTCAGTGCTGAATGGAGGAAGTGGGGAGAGGGGACACAGTCGCTCAATTCTCTTTCAGCATCTCCTCCACAGCCTCCTCCTTCCTCTAGTCACATGAGCTCCACAAATCTCCAGGGCATGGCAGGGGTAAAGTGCTCCAGGTTGCTGGAGTCTGCCTTCCATCTGCCCAACCGAAATCCAAACGCACAGTGACTATCCATCCTGCAGCAATATCTCACAGTGAGTCACACACTGTGGCCACCTGACAGCAGCTGCCAAGGTTCTGCCCAATGGAGAGTCAAGCATTTCAGGGGATAGTCCCTCTTCCTGCTTTCTGTCTTGTTCCCTGGGAGCTAAGTCCTCCAAGAGATGAAGCAGGATCGCTCTGAGTCCAGGGCTGGAGCCCAGAAGTGCTCCATGAACAGGTGCTCATTGTGGACCTCCTCTCTGTGCCCCCTACACAGGTTGGAAACATCGAGGACACCAACCAGATCTTTGGGCTGAGTGAGTCAGAGCCTGGCTCCTTCCTGTACTACGCTCCCTTCGATGGCATCCTGGGTCTGGCCTACCCCAGCATTTCCTCCTCTGATGCCACGCCTGTCTTTGACAACATGTGGAACGAGGGCCTGGTGTCTGAGGACCTCTTCTCCGTCTACTTGAGCTCGTAGGTTTTGGCTAGCCTGGGGCCTTTCCCACATGGACTATTTTCACCTGGTCCAACAAGGGACCTAACTGAGTTTGGGTGGGCTGGGAGGATCTTAGAAGAATGAGATTTGCAAACTCACTGTCAAATAGCATGCATTTTCCAAGAACATTTTACAAGCTCCTTGTATGTACAGATTCCAAAATATTTTGCACCAATATAAATTCCCTTAAATTTTATTTTTCTGAGAAAATTTTGAAATACCCTCATATATCTTGAACAATGACATTTCAAACTAAGGAAAGCAAGTTTCTTTTTATTTAGTTAGTTCTAAAAATGATAGAAGAATAACCCAAGGTGGGTTTTGCTGTGTACACTTTTGCCAAATTGTAGCCGAGGCTGTCTTCAACTTTTCTCTGTCTCTCATAGCCTCCCCATGACACCATTGGCCAACAGTCATATTTTGCTTCAGGCATTAATATTCTTATAGGTGCTGCACTGTGCACTAACATGTTTACTATAAACTGGGTGGGTAAATGTGAGTGAGGTTGAGTCTTAGAAATGGTCAGTATTTTTTGACTAATTTCTTGTTACCATCTATACCTGCTTTCTATCTAACCTGAAACATCAGATTTAGCCAATGGACTCTGCAATATCAAAGGCTCCTTTGTGAGAGTTCTTTTATCCTTTGTGCCCTTGGCCACTCAATCTTCAGGTGCCTCTTAAACATAACATGCTTTCGTGAGTACTTAAGTATCTCTGTGGGTCACTGTATCTCCCCAGCTAACAAAGATTCTAGAAGTCAGCCCTATGGCCTTTTTAGGGCAGGTAGTTGCATGTTGTTGGGCAGTCCCATGGACCTGACCCTGACCTACTCTACCTCAGTAGCACCCCTGCCTCCAACCAACAACAATAAGAAGAAATGTCTCTGGATATTAGCCACACTAGCCCTGGTTGAGAAAGAGTGATCGCCACCATTAAGTCTTCACATACCCAAACTGCCTGAATTCACTTCACTTGTGGACCCCAGGGAAACTTAATGAGTATCAGGGTGCAAACCATACAGGAGGGAACCCAAATTTCTAGGTTCTATGCTTGACTGCAACTACACAACTATGTGAACTCGAGCAAGTTGCCTTACTTCTATGAGACACAGTGTCTTATAGAGTCTAAATAATGATACAGACCACTGTGTGGACCTGGTGTTACATTGAAAGAATCCACATCAGTCACACATTCAGCACAGCTGGCACTGAATAGTATCCCCATCAAGGGTATCTCGTAGGCTGTACACAGCAGATATGCAAACCATGAATGAGTGAATTCCTGTCTTCTCCCCTACCCCTCCTTTTTCCACAGTGATGACGAGAGTGGCAGCGTTGTGATGTTTGGTGGCATTGATTCTTCTTACTACACTGGAAGCCTGAACTGGGTGCCTGTTTCTTATGAAGGCTACTGGCAGATCACTCTGGACAGGTGAGACAGCCCCACTGCATGTTATCCTGGGCTGAGCCCTGATCCCACATCTTTATGGACTTGTTGTTGATCTGATGTCCAGATCTACCTGGAACAGCCAGTACAGGGGAGAGCTGGAAACTGGTCAAGCTACTGAGAGCCCAGAAAAGGCACCTCACTCGAAGTGGAGGAGAGGGCTGTCTGGGAGCCCAGCTCCACAACAACGATGGAACAACCACTTCCTTGTGTTCTAAGAACATGACCACATCACAGCACACCCAGGAAGGGTTAACAAACCTTCCTGTCCATACCTCTCAGTATTTAGTGGACCTAGAAAGCAGCACACAATCTGCCGTTATAGCAAGACTGCATTTGGCTGTCCAGTATTAGGGTGAATGACTGAAAAATTTTCACAGAACAAGCATGCCCTGGCCCTTTAAAGCCTGAATTCCAGTTGTTCTGACCCCTCAAGAGGGTCTACTAGGGACACATGTGTAACCATTGAGAACTCAAGGGTCCTTTCCTTGCATCTCACCCTCAGCATCACCATGGATGGAGAGACCATCGCTTGTGCTGATGGCTGCCAGGCCATTGTGGACACGGGCACCTCTCTGCTGGCTGGCCCCACCAGTGCCATTTCCAACATCCAGAGCTACATTGGAGCTTCTGAGAACTCTGATGGCGAGGCAAGTCCAGCCCCAAATGCTCTCTTCTAGACTCAGGTGGGGGGAGTGTCATGCACAAGGAATGAACCCCTTCTAACCCCCACACTCACACCTTCCAGATGATCGTCAGCTGCTCATCCATGTACTCCCTGCCCAACATTGTCTTCACCATCAATGGAGTCCAGTACCCTGTGCCCGCCAGTGCCTACATCCTGGAGGTAAGGGAGCACTCGGCCAGGCGCCAGACGGGCCACACAAAAGGAGGCTGCACACTGCCCTCTGCAGGAGGGAATTCACACTTCTCTCTGCTGATGCCAAGAGGCAGACTGACCCCTGCTCTGCATGGCCAGTAGACAAAAAGAGCCTATCACATCCATGCAGGAGCGAGAATTGGAGGAAGCCCCTAAAGGAAAAGTGAGGCAAAAGATGATGGTGTGAAAAGGGGATTCTGGCTGGCGCCGCGGCTCACTAGGCTAATCCTCCACCTTGCGGCGCCGGCACACCGGGTTCTAGTCCCGGTCGGGGCGCCGGATTCTGTCCCGGTTGCCCCTTTTCCAGGCCAGCTCTCTGCTGTGGCCAGGGAGTGCAGTGGAGGATGGCCCAAGTGCTTGGGGCCTGCACCCCATGGGAGACCAGGATAAGTACCTGGCTCCTGCCATCGGATCAGCGCGGTGCACCGGCCACAGCGGCCATTGGAGGGTGAACCAACGGCAAAGGAAGACCTTTCTCTCTGTCTCTGTCTCTCACTGTCCATTCTGCCTGTCAAAAAATAAAAAAGGGGAGGATTCTGATATTTAGAGCTGTATCTGACTCCCTAGTCCCAATCTCCTGCCCATCATTTCTGATCAAGGTGCATGTCCTCTCAGCATTCATTTCCTCAGCTAAAACTGGAGGTGTCAGCTCATCCCCCCATGTGTGCACTTAGGGGGTTTGGTAAGACTGAGCACAATTCAGTCCAACGACCTTCAAGAAACTCCTTGCTTCCTACTACATGCACTGAGCTTACTCTGCGAGAAGTATTCACACCTGGTGCCTTCTCTAGGCAAGTGCAGCCTTGCAGCCAAGGCTGAGCAGAGTAACACAGGAAGGAGGAGGAACCCCTGGCTGGCAGCTGTGCCACGGGTGGCAACAGAAATAATGAAAAGTGGCTGCACCCTCAGGGAATCCAAATCTCCTTCCCAGAATCTGACTTCAACTTCTGCCTAAACCCCGGTACTGAGGTCAGGGTTCCTGTGTCTGCCAATGGCAGCATACAATGCCTGGCAATCCGTCCCATCAAGAGTGCAGGGATCGGTTTCTGCAGGCTGATCCCAGCCCAGCAACAGCCACATCCCTGGAAAATGAGCCACAAATCCCCTCTTGGCATGGCACTTGCAGCCAGAGGCAGGAGCCATTCATGGTTATCTCCCAGTGCTTATAACCCTCACCCTGTTCCCCATCTCCTGTGCTATTCTCTGCTCTGCAGGAAGATGACGCCTGCATTAGTGGCTTTGAGGGCATGAACCTCGACACCTACACTGGCGAGCTCTGGATCCTGGGTGACGTCTTCATCCGCCAGTACTTCACCGTCTTCGACCGAGCCAACAATCAGCTGGGCCTGGCTGCCGCAGCTTAAGCCTGCAGCTTTGAAACCACGTCCCGACAGATTTGGCCTAGTCCTGCAACCCCTGTAGGTGGACGGACTTCTCCTGATTGTTCTTCCAGAAACACAGTCAGCTTCCAATAGAAGTAGATGGTTGGCCCTGTTCCCACTCACACCCATAATGTAGAATAAAAACAGCTGATGAAAACATGTTTGTGGCTCCTTCTCCTCACTAGTATGTCTCCTCCCGTTGCTGGGGTCAGAACACCAGGCAGACAAGCAGAAATGACCATGTCTCCTTGGACAGCAGCACACACAGTAACATTTCGTAACTGGGCCAGAAGCAACTGACTGAGAGGCAGAGTGAGAAAAAGGACATGGAAGGGGTGAACGGGACACAGATGCCATTGGGAGTATTCAAAAGCTGGAATGATTCTATTCAAAACACCTTTGAAAGGCTGGTTGCAAATTCCGTAAATAGGCTAAACTAAAGGGCATGACATAGAAATCCTAGCTCAGAAAAACTGTTCTCTCTATATATATTATTTTTCATTAATTAGAAGTAAACAGGTATGATTCTATGTCAATAAAAACTTACTTTTCATTAAAGGAAGCTCTTATTAGGAAGTGGCATGTAGCAAACACAGCCTAAGCAGTGTGGGTTGGGAAAAGGAGCTAGGCTCTCTAAGTCCTCTCTCTCTCTGTCTCACTCTCTCAGATGTATTCATTTGTTTTAGAGGCAGATTTACAGAGAGCAGTTGAGACAGAAGGAGGCCTCACTCCCCAAATGGCTGCAATGGCTGAAGCTGGGCCTATCCAAGGCCATGAGTTAGGAGCTTCCTCTGGGTTGACCACGCAGGTACAGAGACCCAAGCACTTGTTTCATCTTCCACTACCCTCCCAGGCCATCAGCAGTCAGTGGGATGGGAAGTGGAGCAGCCAGGACTTGAACTTGTACCCATATGCGATGCCAGCACTGAAGGGGAGGCTTAACCCACTATGTCACAGTGCTGCTCTTTGAGTCCTCTCCTTGCACCTGTTTCCCAATTTGGAGGCAGGAGAACAGACCACAAAAGAGCACTAGAAACTGAACTTACCAGAGCCTCTATTAGCCCACCTGCAAAACAGAGAGAGCAGCAGCATCTGTGGCCAGACACTGCTGTGAGCTTTTAGTGAGATAACACGGGCAAAATGCTCCAGACACACCAGAACATTGGCTACCAAATCGACTTGAGGGCTCTGGGAGTGTGATGGTGACCAGCTTGCCGAGGAGTGTACTCCCATTATAATGAAGTAAAATCGTTAAAGGACCCACTTCTTAACCTAATGGATTCTGGCTTGGTGGTGGTCTCCAGCCCTGGAGCTCAAGCAGGAGTTCATCACCCAAAGAGCGGCAGAGTTGAGCATAAACAGAACAAACCTTTCAAAGATCAAAGGAATTTAATTGGCAAATTTTCTAAGAGGAATTTCCAGGTATCTATCAACAACAACAAAAAAATTCCCCATTTTCCTAAAAATTTACAAAGTGTAAAATCAGCCTCACTGAAGGTACTTTATGCTCATAGCAAATGGAAAGAGTTGAAATCCTAGCATCGAGGGCACATGGGGAAGGGGCACCAACCCAGGAGTTTCCTCTCCCTAGGAGCCCAACCCGGACTGTGCCATGGGCTCAAGAAACTGATCCTGATGCCCCTGACACAGTCACTGCCCTATACACACACGGTCCAGGTGAGCACTTGGTTGTTCACCACCTTCCTGCCCTCTTAGTTGCAGCCACAGAGGCACAGGACACAGGGGCCTGTGAAGGCCATGGCCAGCTAGGGAGCCTTGGATAGGGTAGCTGGTCTCATTCTGGCTTCACTCACCCTGGCATACTGAATAGTACTACCCATTAGGGTGAAAGGGTAGGGACAATTGATGGGGCAGTCCACTGGTGTATAGGCTTTTGAGTCCAGCTGTGGGACACAGAAATACACAAAGTCCTTGCTTATGGCAGTTGATGGACACAGAGGAAAGCACAGATGAAGAGCCAATGGGTGCCTGTAAGAGCAGCCAGGTCAGGGGAGATGGGCCCACAGGGTGCAGGTGTCAATCAGTGAGATCCATCTTCCCACTGGCACATGCACCCCATGAGTGCAGGGTCCTGGCCCTGTCTGTGATGTCCCCTATCAGCAGGTGCCTGTGGAACAAACGCATGAACTGCCCGGGGAAAGTGAGCACCAAACACCCAGGAGAAAGAGGGGCCCAGGAGTTAAGTTCCCCAAAGCATTTGTCTGTGAATAAATGAGCCAACATACAGCAGGCCCCTTGGAGGCCACATGCATGAGAGCCCCGTGTTTCTCAGTCTCTCTGTGGACCCGGCCCCTTTCCACATATATAGACAGCTGGAGAGATGCAGCATCACCATTTCCCATTTCATCACAGCGGGGAACAAGGATCTGTTTTCATTTTTCCAATTAAAATTATGCTGGTGCCAAACACACTTTTTGATGCCGAGAGGCAGTCTGGTATAGGGGTTAGAAATGTGTTATGGGACTTCCAAAAGTTCATGGAAGGGAGAGCCTGTTTTAGTTCTTAGTGTTTGGCTTCCAATTTACCTTCATGTTTGTGTACCTGGGAAAGCAGCAGATGATGGCCCAGGTGCTTGAGCCTTGTCATCCATTTGGGAGACCTAGGTAGCAATAAGCTCCAACTTATTTTTTGCATTCTTTCCATGAAATTTAATTTCATCCTCATGTCAGTAAATTATTGATTATATTGTTGTAAACAAAATATGTACATAATTTCTTCTGTGTATGGTAATTATTTAAAGTACTAAATAGGACATAATTGTACTCAAGTGTTAAATTTTAATACATGATCATCAAAATGTAAAATAAAGCATATAGAAGTTTAAAAGTCAAAATTATTTTTCATGTTTTAAAAAAAGTAGTTTTCTTCAAAAATATGCAGCCATTTAGATTGAAATTACAGCCAAAGTTGTAATTATAAGGCCCAAGCCATGCTCCCCTCTTTTGGAAAATGAACAGTTCAGCTGATTAAAACATTTATCCTAGGTAAACATCCTACTAGTCCAAGTGATCAAATTCAGTTCACAACTGATCATACTGATAGGTCTAAGAGTCAAAGGGATCACATAAACAAGACTAGTGTCTGCAAATACTAACCGATAGAATTAAAAAGGAGAGAACGATCCAACATGGAAAGTGGGATACACAGCAGACTCACAGAATGGCAGATGTCCTAAACAGCACTCTGGCCTCATAATCAGCTCTTAAGGCATGCACATCCAGCTAAAAAGCCCATGAGAGTATTTCAGGCATGGAAAGCCAAGACACTGTGGGGAAAAAATGACCTAAATGAAAGATCTCTGTGAGTGAGGTCCCAGTGGAAAGAATGGGCCATCAAAGAAGGAGGTACCTTTCTCTGAAGGGAGGAGAGAACTTCCACTTTGACTATGACCTTGTATAAATAAGATTGGAGCTGGCGAACTCAAAAGGCTTCCATAGCCTTGGCAACTCATGAAAAGAGCCTAGGGAGATTACTGATGCCATAAACAAGAGTGTCAATTGTTAAGTCAATAACAGGTGTCACTGTGCCCTTACTCCTCATGTAGGATCTCTGTCTTTAATGTGTTGTTCAATGTGAATTAATGCTATAACTAGTGCTGAAACAGTATTTTACACTTTATGTTCTGTGTGGGTGCAAACTGATGAAATCTTTACTTAATATATACTAAATTGATCTTCTGTATATAAAGATAATTGAAAATGAATCTTAATGTGAATGGAATGGGAGAGGGAGCTTGAGAGGGGAGGGTTGCCGGTGGGAGGGAAGCTATGGAGGGGAAAACCACTGTAATCCATAAGCTGTACTTTGGAAATTTATATTTGTTAAATAAAAGTTTTTAAAAAACTATGCACATATTTTGAAACATTTTTAGTGAAATAGATGTCTATTTATTCTATTTATTCTATTTTTCCATGAACTTGTTGAATTCCCCTCATGTTATGTGCACACTTGAACCAAAACAAAAGGGCCTGTAAATGGAATCCTAACACCTGCCTGCATCTCTGCCAGAGCAGAGGGTTTGGGGCTGAGAAGCAGAGAACACAGTGTTCCTGTGTGGTTGGACGACGGTGCCCTGAGCTAAGACCTTGATGGAAAGCTCTGGGTGATGGTGTCGCAAGCCTATCAGCTCCATAGCACCTGTCACACTTACGTGCTCCATCTCTGGCTTGCCAGAAATGGTTTGTTCAACCTCATTCTTTTGAATAATCTGATATGTTCATGGAACATTGTTGAACACCTGGGCCCTTGGCATGGGAGGCCTGCATTAGACTCTATGCCCAGTGCACCACAAGACCAGGCACTGGCACACTGAGTGCCAGGTAGGGCTAATGGCAGGGTAAACGTTCTTGTCTTATCTCTTTGCTGGGCCAGCCTGGTACAGTGAGATTACACAGCTTCTTTGCTACCAGCACTGGATCAGCCCTGGCTTCTGATCAGATGGCCCAGAGTCAGGATTCCCCTCAGTCTCTCAAGAGTTTAGGTAAAGGGGACATGAGGACAGCTTTTCTTGGCACCCCTGAGCTGGCCATCACAGAATGCGCAAAGTCCCAGTCACACTGGGAGGACTGGGTCCTGGTGAGGGGCCCACAGTGGATGGTGAAGTGAGTGCAGAAGGATAAAAAGGTGACCCAGATTCCAGAGAGAGTGGCCGGGTTGAAACTCAGGCTTACAGTAGCTCTATCCTGAGGGATGATTTCCACGGGCATAACCCAATGACCAAGGACCTCCTACCATGCCTCAGTCCTAATGGTTCCACCTCCTCCCAATAGCACCACCTTGGGGACCAGCATAGAACACATGGGAGTTAGGGGGTATTCAGCACCCAAGGGTTATCCAAATCATTTCATGACCATCCTAGAGAAAGTCTGCCCTGCTCCTGGAATTGGTCCCTAAGCATGCCAGCCTCCCCCGGAAGTCAACATCTCTCAATGGGAAGAACTGATTGCCTTTCCAACCCAGGAGCATCCTTCAGTGTGACCCACAGCCCCTCCAGGTGGCAAGGTGAGAGGGTCCCTCCCTCTCCCCACACCATGCTCCTTAGCTCTTTTGCATGCAGTTTAGAACCCAGTGGCTTAACACAGAGACCCAGAGCCAGTCTTGGAGTCAAATTTACTTCCTGATCATTTCTCTTCCTTGCATTCCTAATTTGCCAAACCCTGTACAAACCCTGTTCACATTACTACAGACCCTTCTGTGCCAACCTCCACATGAGAGAGCATCTCTGACATCATTTTAGACATTCAGGTTATTTCCAGGGTCAAGATTATTTCAGTACCTCCAGTCACGGTGGTATTTTGACTCAAAGATTCACAACAAAGTAGTAAATGCCATTCAGAGGTGAATTCTCAAGTCCAAAATCCCAGTAGACATCGCTGGGAGGGGGCACACAGGCTGTTGCCCCAGGCTCGGTTTAGGCTGCACGTGGAGCCAACCCTAGAGAAGATGTTCCCTACCCCATTCCTTACTCCACACTCTGTGGATTCAAGCAAAGTTCCTGACTCCCAGATAGCACGTCCAGTTGAAATCACTGGAAGACAAGATTCGTGTGCCTACTGTTTTCAGTATCAGGTGGAAGAATATTCCCCAGTCAGATCTGATGTCCAGCCTATAATACAAGGGAAAGCTGTGCAACTGCTTCACAGGCAGCATTCCCTAATGTACTCACAAAATTTTATCTTATGCCATCAACCACCACTTTCCAGCCTGCAGCCTCTTGCAGGACTTCATCACCAGGTTCTGGATTACAACACTGAGAAAGGGAAGAACTTCTTGCCCAGAAAGACATCATATCTGTTTCCATCGGGTCTTCAGCTAAAGGAAACCCAACTTCTTCACCTAAATCCTATCTAAATACTCCACCTTCCACATCCTACCCAACACACTAGTGAATGTTCCAGTCCCATGGACTTCTCCAACCTCACTGAAAACCAAGAGACTCTAGTATTTCTGTCCATTGTTGCTTTGATTAATCTGCCTTGTGGCTGCACCAGACTATGTCAGAGCAGATTTCTCACTGTAATCTTCATCTTCTGAATTCGTATAACTCCTCCAAGTGATTGGAGTTGTCTAAAGTTAGGTGACCTGAAGAGTTCCCTTGGGTGCATCCCGCCTTCCGGTGTTGTTAAAACCATGATTATAGAGAAAGGATATGGATTTAGAGTAAGCAACCTGAAATCAGTTTAAATGATGCCAATAGTGTTGGTGACATCAAAGCATTACAATCAGAGGACGATGGAAACAGGGCCCTCTTTCCTCCATCGGGACTCATTGCAGGGTTGACCATGCCACATCAATGTCACAAAGCTTCTTCACAGCCTGTTTGATTTGGTGCTTGTTGGCCTTGACATCCACAATGAACAATGTCATGTGGTTCTCTATCTTCATCGTGGCTGACTCAGGATCGCAGGGACTTGAGGAGGGTATCCATGGTCCAGGTCCAGGTTGTTCCTCCAGGAGGCAGTCTTTCAGGGATATCTGGGAAGTCTCCAGAGGCACAGTGTCTTGGGCAACACACATGGTTAACTGGTACACAGTAGCCCTTTGTGCTTCTACAGAGAGCAACAACCGGGGTATGTGAGTTTTGCACCTCCTTCCACATTCAGGGAACCAGCTCTCTAGGGCTTGTATCCAACCTTATATTCCAATGGGATTCTGACCTCCAGCAATTGACTTAGACAGAACTGCTGCTGACACCAGAGCTGACCACGCAGTCATTGAAATCACAAGTTCTCATCTACATTCAGACTCTTTCCCTTCCCACACCCCGAGACTCTGGATTCAGGGCCATTCTCCTTAAACCCACTTCACTGACATCAAGCCTGTGTAGACAATGGCCACACAAACCCTCACTCAGTCACAGACTCAGTTTCTCACACGGCCCTCTCCCAACACAGCTCACAGCCGACGTCACATATGCGGGCACTTTCCCCACTCCCAACAACCAATTCTGCAGCAACTGACATGAGCTGGGTGAAATCTTGTTTCATTTATTGGTTCTGGGCCTATTTCCCTGGAGAGAGCATAAAAGCTCATTAGAAAGGCCAAGTCAACAGCATTGCCCCACTTTTGAGGCAGGAATAATACCCACAAGCTACAAATTGGGGTTCCTATGGACTAGTCTTAAATTTGCTTAATTTGCTGAGTGTCTTATGGGACTAAGGAACAGACTTTGCAGCACATTTTAAAGGACAGAAATGGCCATCCAGATGAGGAGATGTGGATGGTAAGGACTGGATGGGCCCTGAAAACATGCATTTGATCCTGAGAAGTTGGGTGCCCCTCCCAGTACATGAATAACTTTCTGCTTGACTTTATTTGACGTCCTCCTGACACGCTGTCTGGAAGTCCTGTGATCCCTGTGTTGGGGGAGGTGTGTGGGGACTTCATTTCATGGGCACGATTGCTAATAACTGGGGTGGGAATGCCACCATGGACTCTTCAGCCTTCCTTTCAGATGTGCCTGTGGCAGGACCCCTCGTTGTGCAGTGAGGACCTACTATGGGATAATCACAGAGGAGAGACTTTCATTATGGCCAGCTGAAGGCAGGGAGATTGGAGTTCCTATGACCCAGCTTGGAGAAGAGAATTCTAGTTTCCGTGCCTTGAAGAGGAAGTGATGAGCCAGGAAACAGGGACAAAAACCAAATTTACCTGCACACACACAGATCCCCTACTGTCATACCTGTTTGAAGACATCTGCACAAGGAAGTGGATCCTGCTCCCCAAACCACTGACTGCCCACAAGCTCTGAGGTGGCAGATACAGAAACAGCACCCATGGCTAAGTTGGGCAGTTGCTCCTTAAGGGCCCCAACCATCTATGGAACTGGAACAAATCAGGGTGCACTGAGCTCCTGCAACATAATTTCAGTGCTGTGTTCTGTGCACTTCTGAACAATTCTGTCAAAACACTGAGCTTGGAGAGCTGAACGTGAATACATCTCATTCTAAAAGTCATAGCCAATACTCAACACCTGGTGGGCCCTGGGCAGTGCACTCCAATGGAAGGATGCGGTGTTAGTGGAAAGCTACTCCACGGGCCAATTCTCAGGACGTGACTCCAGGCGGGATTGTCTTATCAGGAACTGTTCTGCTTGGAGTGTGTCCCAGGTGGCACTAAGACACTGATAAGAGCTATTATAGTCAGAATTGGACCATGAGCATATAAGCAGTGGTTCCTGTCTGTTGCTGCACACCTTCCACTCGTCCTGCCTTCCCCACTGACTTGGGAGCCAGGAGGAACCATGAAGTGGCTGCTGCTGCTCGGCCTGCTGGCACTCTCTGAGTGCGTCATCCACAAGTGAGTTTGGGGTTGGGCAGTGGTAGGAGTATCTCAAGGGGCAACTTCCCAGCCTCCTGTCTGTCCTGAATCTCCTTCTCTTCTTCCCTGGGACCCAACTTCTTGAGTTTTCTGGTATCTCTCTCTGCCTTTATGAGGAGGACACACTGAGGCATGGTTTACAGCCCAGGCCCTGAGTGCAGCCAGGGCTTGGTTTTAGCCCCGCCCCTGGCCAGTAGTCACTTCTCTATGCGCACTATAAGGTAATAGATGGGAGCTTCCCCCCTTCCTTCTTTCACTTCTGTGGAACCAGGTTCCTCACCTTTCTTGGGTTTCTGTAGCACCCTCTGAGCAGATTCCTTGCCCAGTTGTCCTTCCTCCTGTAACCATGCCTGCACCAATGCTCTGCCCCAGGGTCCCCCTGGTCAGAAAGAAGTCCTTGAGGAAGAACCTGATTGAGAAGGGCTTGCTGCAGGACTACCTGAAGACTCACAGCCCCAACCCGGCCACCAAGTACTTCCCCAAAGAGACCTTCGCCACGGTGTCCACTGAGAGCCTGGAGAACTACCTGGACGTGAGTGCATGGGCAGGTGGAAGGGGCAGCCCCAAGGACTGAGCCAGAGCATGAACAGGGAGCTTGGGTGACAGCCAGAGACTCCACCTGATCTCAGGGAGACAACAGTAAATAAAGGCATTGTTGGGCAGGGGAGAAAGACGACCTCACTTGGTCTCAGCATCTGGTGAGAGGCAAGACTAGGATGTGGGACACCAAATGATAGTGTCACTCAGTGAACCAGTGCCTTGAATGACAGAGATGACTCCTGGGAGCACTGAAATAAGAAAAGGGGTTTCCAAGTGGTTGAGGGACTCCAGAGAGCAGGAGGGCTCATGTAAACCTGTGGGCACAGGGAGCCAAGTACCTTTGGGGAAAGAACAGAGTTCATGAAAAGGGTGGAGAAGAAAGGAGGGTTCAAGTGAGTATGAGGGGCCATGGGTGGGGCAGACCACAGAGAGGCCAGGGCATGAGCTTTAATTGCCACAGATTGATTTCAATCAGTGGGGAAGTGCAATCAGATTTTAGTCTCAAGACCTCTTTTTATTTGGGATGCTTGGCACATACTGACCACCAGTAGACACCATGTGTCCTCTGTGTGAACAGCACACAGCCAAGGGCAAAAACACCATTACCAGTGGTCAAGGCTTCACCTGCAGGATCCACCAGACCTCTGCTAATGGGGGCTCTAATGCCTCCTGACCTGGTGATCTTGGCCAAGTCATTTACATTTCCTGAGCCTCAGGGTCCTGTCCTAGAGAGCTGACCCACTCACAGCCATTATCCACTGCAGCTGGGGCTACAAGTCATTAACACCATAGAGATGCTGGGAGTGCTCAGCACAGCCTGCAGGCCTTTGGTAGAACTCAGAGGTATCGGCCCATTTATTCATTTCACATATATTTACTAAGCACCTGCTAGAGGCTGACACATTCTGAGATCACAACAGTGAGTGAGCCAAGGGCCTGAGGCTTTTATACAAGAGAACAACCAGACTGACAGATGAAGTGAAGTAATGAGACGGTCCACAGAGTAAAATGTATTATGTAATTAATTGCGCCAAAGCGATAAAGCAACACAGAGGAGCGGGCAGAACTGGTTGAAGTGGTAGGGCAGACTTTCTGGCAGAGCTGGCATTTGATGAGAGTGCCAAGTGATTCATAAGGAGGAAGCCAAGGGGAGACCCCGAAAAAACACTTTCCAGCTAAAGAATGGCCACTGCAAAAGCCCTAGCATAGGAAGGAGCTTGTTCTGGTCTGTGAAAGGCACAAAGACCAGGGTAACTAGAGCAGAGCTAGCCAGGGGGAATGTGGTGATATTGAGAATAAAATCACTGACAGGTCCATTTTTTTGAAATCTGCGGTCCACAGTGACGTTTGGGAATAAGAGATTTCCATTGGTTCTCATGCTTAAGTGACTTGTGTGTCTCCTTATCAGCAACTATTGTACAAGCATGTGAGGCCTGACTGGCTGGGTGCCCACAGGGTATGCCTCATCCTCTGGGAAGATCTACTCTGTAGAAGGTTCAGAATGTCACAGGCAGGGCACTGGCTAAGAGGGTGTAAATGTGCTTAGCAGAGAACAGTCAGAGGCAATCAGGGAACAACCGGAGAAGACTTCAAGGAAGGAATGGAGGCCAGGACTGGGCTTTGAAGGAGGGTGCACTGGATGAGGAGGTTAGAATAGAGGAGATGATGGAGAGTTTGACTGAGGAGCTGGCCCCCAGGGAAGATGGATGGGGTGACGAGGTGCTTGAGCTACACTGTCCTGACCCCTGCAGGCTGAGTACTTTGGCACCATCAGCATCGGAACCCCCCCTCAGGACTTCACCGTCATCTTTGACACGGGCTCCTCCAACCTGTGGGTGCCCTCCACCTACTGCTCCAGTCTTGCCTGTGGTGAGTACCTGGGCCTGCCTGGCCTGCCTGGCCTTTGCTGCCCAACACCAGCTGACACTGGGAACCCTGACCACTCAGGGACTTCTCACAGCTCCAACTTCAGCCTGCTGCAGCCATTCAGACATTCACACAAGATGCCTTCTCTGGGCAGTTACTAGGATCAGTGTTTGGGACACGTGCTCTGTGGGATGAAAGGATGAATAGATGTGCTCAGATGGATTTGACAGTACTGGCTGCTGTACTCAGGGTTTGCTGGAGGAATCTCTGAAGGACATGGAGTAGCCTGGGACTGTCCACCATGACATGGTGTTGACAACAAAGTCAGGAGAGGACCAGGGTTCTAAAGGTCCTGTTGGGGCAAAGGTCACCTTTCTCCTCCAAACCCCAAATGGAGCCAAGAAACCCCATCAAAAAGGCATTAACAGCCCACTTGCTTGCTTGTCCTTTGGAGGTTAATGATGTGGCTTCTTGCTTTGCAGCCCTCCACAAGCGGTTCAACCCTGAGGACTCCTCCACCTACCAGGGCACCAGTGAGACTCTCTCTATCACCTATGGCACCGGCAGCATGACTGGCATCCTGGGATACGACACTGTGAAAGTGAGCACCTGTGGTCCCTGCCCCCTCACTCTGCCAGTCCTAGGGCCAGCTTCCAGGGACATGGGGAACCACAGTGAATCCCCCAGAGCAATCCTTTCAGCAAGATGGGTTAAGAGATCATACGAGCAAACTAACTAGCTGTCACACACCCTTGGGCTGAACCTTATGTAGATAAGGGGAGTGATATCCGGAGCATTCGGCCAATCGCAATGCTGCATATCATGGAGGAATCAGGGATTGGTGACAGAATGGCTAAAATGGCTAGTATCTTCTCTTCTGCCACCGCTCCATAGTCACATGAGCTCCACAAACCCCACAGGGCATGGCAGTGTCACACCATAGCTATCTGGACATCAGCTTCAGGACCTGTCCACTGGGGACCCTCAAGCATTCAGATAGTCCCTCTCTTGGCCTCCCAGCCTGATGCCTGGAATGCTGACTCCTTCAGGAAATGAATCAGGATTGCTCTGCTTCCAGGACAAGAGATCGGCAGTGTTCTGTTGACAAGTGTTCATGGTGGACATCATCTCTGTCCTCCCTACACAGGTTGGAAGTATCGAAGACACCAACCAGATCTTTGGCCTGAGCAAGACAGAGCCCGGCCTCACCTTCTTGTTTGCTCCCTTCGATGGCATCCTGGGTCTGGCCTACCCCAGCATTTCTGCCTCTGATGCCACACCCGTCTTTGACAACATGTGGAACGAGGGCCTGGTGTCCCAGGACCTCTTCTCCGTCTACCTGAGCTCGTAGGTTGGCTATTTGGGGCCTCTCCCACATGGACCATTTTCACCTGGTCCAGGAAAGAACTTATCCAGGGCTGGGTGGGCTGGGGAGGATCTTAGAAGAATGAAATTTTCAAAGTCGGTGTCAATGTCTGGAGAAAAGAGTCTTTGGGCAGTAATTTTGCCAACTCTCTCTCCCTCACACACACACACATTCTCTCTCTCTCTCTCTCTCTCTCTCTCTCTCTCTCTCTCACACACACACACACACACACACACACACACCATCTTCATGCACCGTTATTTACCAGCATATGTCCTTGTCCCTGGACTTGACTTAACTCCAGTGTCCCTAGCCAGTTGCTCTCTGGAATTGGTTCCCTCATAATTGGCCTTTAAAACATGCCAAGTAGAGGGAAACTGCCTAAAGCAGGGCTCAAAAATCACAGCAAAATATCACAAGACTTGATTGTGACTTAGGAGGGGACTTCAACGATTATGGACAAAGAAATTCAAAGATACATTTAGGGAGTGGTGAAGTCTCTGCTCAGGTACCCACATTCCATGTGGAATATTTGGTCTGAGTCCAGACGCCACTGCTTGTTCTTCAGCTTCCTCATGCTGAGCACCCTGGTACAGTATGTGGTGACTAGGACTCGGGTCTCTTTTCCCAACCTGGAAGACTCAGACTGAGTCCTGGTGCCTGGTTCCAACCTGAGCAAATGGGTACAGTTGAGGACATCTGGGGACTGAACAAGTGGATGATACTTTTCAGTCTCTCCTTATCAGTCTGCCTTTCAATTAAAAAAAAAAGTTTACAATAGAACAAATATGCTTAAATCCAGGCATAGTTTTTTGTTAATTTAACACTAATTTTCCTTGAAAATTTTGCAAACCCATTGACTGCACAGATTCCAAAATTTTTAGCACTGATATAAAATTCCTTTAATGCTATTTTTCTAGGAGCTTTTTGATGTACCCTCATATATCTTGAACACTGAAATTATAAAGTAATGCGACAAGCTTCTTTTTTATTATCCAAATGTAGGGTCAAAGAATGAACAAAGAATAGACCAGGTAGGCTTTGCCTGAGTAGACTTTTATGCAGGACTCAAGGCTGTCAACAACTTTCTCTACCACTCACTGTCTTCTCTTGACACTGCTGGTCACCACTCATGTTTTCCCTCAGGTAGTAACTAATCTGCTACATGCTGACTGCACGCTCACGTGTTTACAGCAAAGCTCGGTGGGTTAAAGTCAGTGGGATTGTGTTTCATAAATGGCCAGTCGTTGACTAATTTCTTATTGCCCTCTATATTTGCAACCTTACCTACCAGAAATGGTGGAGATTTAGAAAATGGATTTTCCAATAACAAAGCTTCCAGTACAAGGGCTCTTACATTCTTTATTGCTCTAAAACACTCAGTATTCAGTTTCTCTTAAATATCACCTGCTTCCATAAAGGCCAAATTATCTCTGTGGGCCAGTGCATCTCCCCACTAGACAAAGGCTGCTCCAGCTCAGCAGAATGGACATTTTGGTTCAGAGCATTGTCCAGGTGACCTATGCTCTGTTTACAGTGTGTGGCAGATCCCTGACCCTGACTATGACCCCTTACAGTATCCCTTCTACTCCCACACAACCATGACAATAAGAAATTTGTCCAGACATTCGAAACACCAGCCCTGGGCGAGAACCAGGGTATATAACATGGAGTCCTTAGGAATCAACCCTATCCTGTATTCACTTCTGTTGTGTTCCCCATGGCCTCTAATGGGTATCCAGGTACAAACTACACATTTGGGAACCACAATTTCTAGGCCTTGCTTTTGGTTGCCGTACCCCTCTGTGTGAACCTGAGCAAGGTTCCTTATGTTTTTGACCCTCAGAGTCTTTGTAAAGTGCAAATAATAATACTGACCACTGTGTAGACTTGGTATAACACGAAAGGAACTCATGTCTGTGACATATTCAGCACAGCTCCTGGCACTAATGACTATCTCTTAAAGGGTAGCTCTAGGCTGTACATAAGAGCTATGCAAACCATGAATGAGTGAATTCCTGTCTGTCTCCCTCTACTTTCCACAGTGATGATGAGAAGGGCAGCCTGGTGATGTTTGGAGGCATTGATTCTTCTTACTACACTGGAAGTCTGAACTGGGTGCCTGTTTCCTATGAGGGCTACTGGCAGATCACCATGGACAGGTGAGACCACACTGCTGGATGACATCCCGTCCTGGGCCTGGTCCCATTCTTTACATGACCATAGGAGAGTCCCTGTCCCCATCTGCCTGGAAGAGCCAGCACAGGAGGAAGCTGGAAATTGGCCAAGCCAGAGAGAGCCCAGGAAAGTCCCCTTATAGGAAGGGGAGGCAAAAAGGACTGACTTGGAACCAAGTTCCTCTACAAGGATCAGATAGCCAATTCCTTGTGTCCAGTAGGCAGGCTTACCTCCTGCACTCACAGTGAGGCTTAGCAAACCCATATATCCACACATCTCAGCATTTAGGGAACCTGGAAGCATCAGACAACATCACTCTCTAAGAAGAATGTCAATGCAGACTAGGATTAGGAACAAATGACATACCTGTCCTGGCCCTGTTGTAGTCTGACTTCCCAACTGCTTTGTCCTCTGAGGAGTGACAATCCGGGTCACAGGTGTAACTCCTGGGGACTCAGGGGACGCTTCTTTGCTTCTCTCCCTCAGCGTCTCCATCAATGGAGAGACCATCGCTTGTGCTGATAGCTGCCAGGCCATCGTGGACACGGGCACCTCTCTGCTGGCTGGCCCCACCAGTGCCATTTCCAACATCCAGAGCTACATCGGAGCCTCCAAGAACTTATTGGGCGAGGCAAGTCAAGTCTAAAATGTTCTTCTCTAGATCAAGTGGTAGGAGTGCCATGCTGCAGAAGGAACCCCTGGTAACCCTCCCACCCTCCCACCTTTCAGAATGTCATCAGCTGCTCAGCCATCAGCTCCCTGCCTGACATTGTCTTCACCATCAACGGAATCCAGTACCCTCTGCCTGCCAGTGCCTACATCTTGAAGGTAAGGTGGCCCTGGGCCAGCCCCAGGAGTGGCCCACACATAGCTGGTCACACTACCCCTCTGCACAAGAGAGAACTTTTCCCAGCTGAAGCTAAGAGAAAGACTAATACCTGCTCTTCATGGTCTGTAAGACTGCAGGGGAGTGACCACATCGTTACTCCAATGAGCCACAGAATTTCTCCATGCCATCCACTTACTGTCAGGTGCAAAGCCAGTTTTCCCAGTGAGCTGACTTCCCTCAGTGAGGACTCACATGTGGCCCTCTCCGGCGTGATTCTAACATGCAGCCCAGGCTGCAGCCCTATAACCCAGGGAGAGGAAAGGACTCACAGCTGCCAGATAACCACTGGCATGGAGGAGAATACTGCGGAACAGCAACAGCATCAGGGTTTCCTAATGTCCTTAGAGAGAAGCTGACTTCCCCTAAACTCCTTTGCTAAGGTCAGGGGTTTGTGTCTTCCAAAGGCACCAGATAACACCCAGAATCCCTGTGCACCAGCAGTGCAGTAAGCAGCTGCTGCTGCTACACCCCAGGTCTGCAACAACCACAGCATGGGACACGGAGCCAGGAAGCCCTCCTCTGCCTCGGCCTTGCAGTCAGACCAGGGAGGCCGTGATGTTGAATACCCAGCCCCTGTCACCCTGACCCTCCCTCTTGACTGCTGTGCTACCCTCTGTTCTGCAGGAAGATGACGACTGCATCAGTGGCTTGGAAGGCATGAACCTCGACACCTCTACCGGTGAGCTCTGGATCCTGGGTGACGTCTTCATCCGCCAGTACTTCACTGTCTTCGACCGGGCCAACAATCAGCTGGGCCTGGCTGCCGCAGTCTAAGCCTCCAGCTTTGAAGCCACATCCAGAGATATCTGGCCCCAGCCCTGCACCCCTTAGATGGACAGGATTCTCCTGATTGCCCTTCCTGAAACACAGTCACCTTCAATAGTAGTAGATGCTGACCCTGTTCCCACCCACTCCCATAAAGTAGAATAAAAACAGCTCGTGAAAATGTGGGTGTGACTCCTCCTCATTAGGACGTCTCCTTCACATCACTGGAGTCACTACACCAGTCAGACATGCAGAAACAAACATGTCCACTAGACATGGTCAACCACAGTGACATTTCATACCAGGGAAGGAGGACAAGTGGGCATTAACTGGTCCTGCTGGGAGTGTCAGAAAAAGACCTGGGAACCAGAAAGCCTGGGCTCATTTTCTCCACATAGAGGAGGGCACGTAGGCCTGTGCATGTGTGAGTCAGCTGCTATTTCTAAAAATAATAAAACAAGAAGGAAGAAAGGAAAAAAGGAAAGAATGAAGAAAAAAAGGAAAGCAAGTGATTGTCCACCTATGACTTAATGATAGTGCTTCCTCCTCTGCGAGGAAACCCATGTGCTAGTCCTGTACTCCTTGGCAAGTGCACTGGAAAAAAATTGTAAAGTTTCTTCCCCTGCTGTCAGGCCCCAGGTTCTCTGCAGGAGTTCACCTGAGGGCTGGTGCTAGCTTCTGGGATGTGTTAGTGTGAACCCTACAAACCAGTACTGAGGCCATCCCCGTGTCAACTCACCACCCCTACCAATTTGCCACAGTGTCAGAGTCAGTCCCATCCACTCTACCCATTTTCACAGGTGCGTGTCTTTTTAGAAATACAAAGTCGATCCCATCCTTCTTTTGCTTAAAATTCAAGTGAGAGCCTCAGATTGTATTAGGAACAGAACAACACACTTTGGAATGGATTTCGTGGTTCATCTGCATCTTCCTTGCCACACTTGATCCTGTTGCCCAAGTTCCCACGACACTGGTGGTCTCAGCATTCTGCGAGAAGCTTAAGCTTTTCCCACCTCCACACCTCTCCATATGCGGCCATCACCCCTGCCTCCCGGCATCTGCACTAGCAGGTATTCAAATCAAACCCAGGTGCTCCGCGTGGGACACGGGCATCTTAGCTGCTAGGACAAACCTTCACCCTGACACTCAGTTCTTGAAACAGCTCTGATAACTTGGCTGTGGGGCAGCTCCCAGGATAAGGGAAATCAACACCTTGCAGCAGGCTTCTGACATCATCCCTTGATCTCACACTGTGTCCAGAACCCTAAAGTAGAACCCAAGGTCAGGCAAATGTGTTCAGTCTCCATGCAAGAATAAACCCTCAGGCTTTTTTGAGCTCAGGCTGCAGAGAATTCACACCAGAGCTCATCCCAGGAAGAGCAGTTTACACTCAGCTGTGGTCCTCATGGTGGTCTGAAGCCCTCTCGTGGCAGCCTGTCCTGGACATGTAGCCATGCACACGGAGGTGTCTCATTGGCAGAAAGGTCTTTTATGTCCTCAGGAGGCCATGGCCAGACACATGGTCCTCTGCAGATGGCTCCTGCACCTCCTCCTTAGGAGGCTTCCTGTGCCTGGAAGCAGGCAGACAGGAAGCAGGCAGGGTCATTGGGTGGGACCTGCTACAGGTCTGGTGAGCAAGCAGCCCAGGAGCTAGCGCTGTGGTTTGAATACAGTTTCACCTCTCACACATGCAGCTTCATCCTCCAAGTCATTTGTCCCAGATAGGAAAGGGGTGGATGCCTACTCAGATTTGGGGTTTAGAGGAGACCCCTTGGCAAGTAATTCAGCTTTGATAAGGTCATTCAGGGAGCACTCATGTTTGAATCCCAGGACCTTTGTAAGATGAGAAACAGACCTGTCCATCACCTGTCTCAGGGTGCCACATCTGTGCCGCCCCAGGTCTCTGCCAGCAGGAAAGTCTTCATGAGAACTAAGACCATTCAAAGGTCATGACCTTGAGCTACTAAACTGTGAACCTAACAAACATCTTTCCTGTATAACATTACCTTTCCTCAGGGATTCCCTTAGAGTAATAAAATCCAGATGAGAACTGCAGGCCTCAGAGTGCGGATAATTACGGGGACAACTTCCACTGCATCTCACACCTTGGGGAAGATCCTGAAGTTGGGTGATGCTGTCCCCACTAGGTCCCAGCAGGACCGACTGCCCAGCAATGAGTGGCTAGTTAACATGCCTCGATTGGCCTTCTCCCCATGACTCTCACTCAAACATTTATCTCCAGCTCTGATTTGGCAGAACCCAAACACAGTCGATGTAATTATGGTGCCCACCATGACTGTGGCAAACAATTGTTTGCCTGAATTCCCACATAAGAACCTGCTTAGGTAGTTGGTCCCTAAATATACACCAAAAAACCAGATTAAGTTCCGGGCCTAAGCCAGACCCCAGCTATTATGCCATTTATAAAGTGACCCCGTGAACAAGAAATATCTTTCTGTTCTCTTTTACCCTCTCTGGCTGTCTGTCTCTTTGCTTTTCAAATAAATAAAATTAAGACAAAAAATACATCTTAGAGAGCATATTTGGCATTCCAGTTAAGACACCACCTGATACACCCATATCCAATATCACAGTACCTGGGTTCAAGTCCTGGCTCTGCTCCTGACCCCAGCTTCTTGCTAAGCTGCACACTGGGAGGCAGCAGGTGATGGCTCAAGTACTTGAGGCTCTGCCACCCAAGTGGGGGACCAGGAGTGAGTTCACAACTGCTAGCTTCAGCCTGGCCCCGGCTGTTGCAGGCAACTGGGAGTGAATCCGAAGTTGGAAATATCATTCTCTCCAGCTGTCTCTGTTTTTTAAACAAAAAACAAACACATAATTTTGAAAAATATCCTTGGATTAAAACTATTTTGCATCAAAATCAATTTAATTCTTAAATCCATTTTTCAAGTATGGAAGGCTAGATAAATCTAAGTGCTATGCAGGTAATTGTTATAGAGTATTATTTAAGGAATAATGACCAGAAAAATAAAAGCCTACACATATACAGTATGGGTCTGACTTTCCCTTCAAATATTTTCCTTTGCAGTTGGTAGGGTATGCGGATGTGGAATTCAAGGACATGGAGTGACACCTGTCCTCACGGCACGGGGACACAGCCCTGTGTCCTGCCCCAGCTCAGGCCACTGCTGCCTCTGAGCTCCACAGGGGTTTGGCTGGGGCTTTGGGCCTGCCCTGTGGCAGGACCCTTGTTCACTCTTTGCATCCTCCTCACCCACAGCTGTTTGTGTTGAGGACAGGCCTATGTGCCCAGGGATCCATCCACCCTAGATGCTCCTTCCCAGGTACTCAACCTGCGCAGCCTTCTTCAGTGTCCTCCCCACTCACTTTAGAGGGCTGGCAAAGTCAGAAGCCCCCAGGGCCTTACAGGAGACCCGCCCAGCCCAGCCCTGGCGTGGTGCAGCCTTCTCTGCCAGCAATGGGTTAACTGGGGAGCTCCTTCTCTACCTATGGTTTGGAGTTGGGATTCCCCCTCTCCACAGGTGAGTAGGCAATGACCAGAGTGTCCTCGGGAAACTGAGACCACCTCTAATCAGGAAACCTTGGGAGATGATGGGTGGCACAGTCCCAGGGGAGCCCCAGGCCCCTTCTGCGCCTCCTCCTCTGCAGGCCACCCTTGCGCAGGGCACAGGTGTCAGGGGTCCAAGGAGGATCCTGGAGCACACATCTGCATAATTCCACAGCGCTGGGCAAACGCCCTCAAGGAGCAGCTTCTGGTCAGCCATGGGGGTGTTTGTCCTTGCTAGGAAGCCACATATCGAACTCAGAAGCTGACCTGCTTGGTCTCTGAGCTGCAAGCCTAGAGCCATCTGTCCAGAGATCCCCAGGCACAGACCAAGCTTACAAGGAAGCCTTTTTGTCCCCTGGGGTCTCCACTGGGGGCTGCTTGGGTCCCTGGGCAGGCTGCAGCCACAGGGGCTTCTGGGAGCCAGATGGGTGGGGGCCACAGTGGTTGCTGGGAGTGTGGAGGTGGAAGGAGAGTGACTGAGAGGCCAGAGGTGTGCATGGAGGCCTCCACTGGGCTGGAGTGGGGCAGGCAAAGTGCTGAGACTTTAGGCAAGAGAGTGGTGGGCACACAAGGCCACATGGACACTGTTTGGGTCCCAGAGGATGAGAAGGGGTCCTCTGGAGTGACAAGAATTGGCCAAGGAGCCCAATGGAACGTCAGGAGGTGGCATGGAGACTCCTGGAGGCATCTAAGGCCTTGGTGAGAGCTGAGGAGACTGAGAGACTCTGGACTGTCCTGGGGACATGTCCTCAGTTCCCCGAGTGGGTGAAGTAGGCACTGGGTTTCCTGAGGGGCTGGTGGATGGAGTCCGTGTGTCAGACAAGTTCATGTCCAGAGCAGCTGCAGGGGAGGGATAGCGGGCCTGGCAGGCAATGCCAGTGGGGGCCCTGGGCAGGAGCTGCAGTTGACAGGACTCATGGTTTCTTCCCAGGGGCTCCTAGCAGCATTGCCCAACTCCACATCTCCATGAGGATCAGGGCCCAGCTATTCCTCTACAGCAAACAAGAACACTAGAAAGTGATCAATTTCAGTTCACAACTGATCATACTGATAGGTCTAAGAGTCAAAGGGATCACATAAACAAGACTAGTGTCTGCAAATACTAACTGATAGAATTAAAAAGGAGAGAACGATCCAACATGGGAAGCGGGATACACATCAGACTCATAGAATGGCAGATTTCCTAAACAGCACTCTGGCCTCAGAATCAGCCCTTAAGGCATTCAGATCCAGCTAAAAAGCCCATTGAGAGAATTTTAGGCATGGAAAGCCAAGACATTGTGGGGAAAAAATGACCTAAATGAAAGATCTCTATGAGTGAGAGCCCAAGTGGAAAGAACAGGTCATCAAAGAAGGAGGTACCTTTCTCTGAAGGGAGGAGAGAACTTCCATTCTGACTATGACCTTGTCTAAATATAATCAGAGTCAGTGAACTCAGGAGGCTTCCATAGCCTTGGCAACTCATGACAAGAGCTTAGGGTGATTACTGATGCCATAAACAAGAGTGTCAAATTGTTAAGTCAACAACAGGAGTTACTGTGCCCTTACTCCTCATGTAGGATCTCTGTCCTTAATGTGTTGCACAGTGTGAATTAATGCTATAACTAGTACTCAAAAGAGTGTTTCTGTGTGGGTGCAAACTGTTGAAATCTTTACTTTGTATATACTACATTGATCTTCTGTATATAAAGATAATTGAAAATGAATGTGAATGGGATGGGAGAGGGAGTGGGGGATGGGAGGGTTGTGGGTGGGAGGGAAGCTATGGGGGGTGGGGAACCACTGTAATCCATAAGCTGTACTTTGGAAATTTATATTTATTAAATAAAAGTTAAAAAAAAAAAAAAAAAACACTAGAGTCAGGGACAGAAGGACTGCACAATGGTGCCCCCTGGTGGCCCACGTGGATCTGGACAAGTTGCTGGGATCCCATCCAAAAGGAACCAGGAATGGAGAACACCGCTTGGCCAAGTGGCTCTTCCAGGGACTCACGAGGTGACCTTGGGCAGGGCATGTAGGTCCTCTGACTATGGAAACTCTAATTTCCATTGATTTTTCTATTAACCTAACACTGCTCTAAAAAGTACACTCTAGTAAAAAAAAAAAGTGTTATATTCTCAGTCAGGAGCATGGAACACACACAGGGCTCAGTGCACAGAAGACAAGGAGAGGAAGATGCTATGTAGGAAGCATTAAGAGAGGGAGGCAGCGAAGGGAAGAGAGGACACTGAAGGGTGACGAGGAAAGAGAAATTGTCGGGCTCATTCAAAACCCAGAGTGACTGTAGGTAAAAACCATTGAGAGGCTGATTGCAAATTCTGTCCTAGGCTAAACACCACAGAATCATACACTAAAACCTGCAAATTGTATGGCTTAGGAGTTCCATCTCAGGAAAAATGCTATTTTTTTAAATTAGAAGTAAACAGTTAAAATTCTACTTCAATACAAAGTTAGTTTTTCTTAAATGGATATCTAGTTAGGAACAGGCATGCGATAAACACCCTAAGTGTGTACCAGGAAAAGGAGCTGGACTCCGTAAGTTCCCTCTTTGCGCCTCTGTTTCCCTACTTGGAGGCAGGAGAGGATAGCACATAAGGGCACAGGGTGAGAAATAAGAAAGGGAGAGACCCAGGCTTCAATCAGTTTAACACTCCACACTAGAAAGTTAACCATTCCAAGTCTCTGTCTGCCCACCTGCAAGACAGAGCAGTCGCAGTCACAGCCGTGGGCAAACGGGGCTGTGAGCGTGTAAGTGAGACAGCACAGGTGAAATGCTTGGGACACCTGGCACATTGGCTACCAGATCATTTTGAGAATTCTGGGGCAATGACAGTGGCCAGCTTGCAGAGGAGTGAGCATCAGTTAAAATGAAGCAAAATCTACAAAGTGCACATACCGCTCATCCTCCCACTCTGCAAGCAGCTTAAGCTTTTCCCACCTACACCCACTTCCCTATGCTGCCGTCAGCACTGCCTCCTGGGGACTGCATTAGCAGGAAGCTGGACTCTGGAGCCGCATATCAAACCCAGGGGCTCTGCTGCAGAATGCAGGCACCTTACCTGCTAGGACAAACCCTACACCGATGATCAGTTTTCTTGAAATGGTTCTGATCACTTGGGCCTTGGGGCAGGTCCCAGGGCCAGGGGAATCAACACCATGGCGCAGGCTTCCAACACCATACCCTCGTCTCATACTATGTCCAGAACCCTAAAAGTGGAATCCAAAGTCAAGGAAATGTGTTGTGTCTCCATCCAGGAGCAATACCCTCATGCTGTTGGAGACCAGGCTGTAAGAAACCACACCTGGCCGGCGCCACGGCTCACTAGGCTAATCCTCCGCCTTGCGGCCCGGCACACCGGGTTCTAGTCCCGGTCGGGGCGCCAGATTCTGTCCCAGTTGCCCCTCTTCCAGGCCAGCTCTCTGCTGTGGCCAGGGAGTGCAGTGGAGGATGGCCCAAGTCCTCGGGCCCTGCACCCCATGGGAGACCAGGATAAGTACCTGGCTCCTGCCATCGGATCAGCGCGGTGCGCCAGCTTCAGCAGCCATTGGAGGGTGAACCAACAGTAAAGGAAGACCTTTCTCTCTGTCTCTCTCTCTCACTGTCCACTCTGTCTGTCAAAAAAAAAAAAAATCACACCTGAGCTCAACAGGAAGAGCAGTTTATACTCAGCTGGGGACCAAATGACGGTCTGGAGCCCTCTGGTGGCAGCCAGGGCAGGTCAGGCAGCAGTCTACTCCAGGGGCATCCCATGGGCAGAGCATGTCTTACATATCACCTGGAGGCTTAGCTCAGCCCAAGATCCTGGCAGATGGTTCCTGCACCTCCTCCCCTGGAGTCTTCCAGTGCCTGGGAACAGGCAGGCTCCTTCAGTGGGGCTAGCTGCAGTCTTAGAGAGCTGGCAGAACCAGGAGCCAGTGTTGTGCTATGAACCCAGTGTCACCCCTTACCAAGATCTCCAGCAGTTTCCTCCACAAAGCAATATGTCCATGGGTGAACATGTCCTGTGACCATGGTGTCCAGAGGTGTCCTCTGGGAAGTGAGTAGGTTAAGATAAGATCATTGGGGGCCGGCGCCGCAGCTCAATAGGCTAATCCTCCACCTACAGCGCCGGCACCCTGGGTTCTAGTCCCGATCGGGGCACCGGATTCTGTCCCGGTTGCCCCTCTTCCAGGCCAGCTCTCTGCTGTGGCCCAGGAGTGCAGTGGAGGATGGCCCAAGTCCTTGGGCCCTGCACCCGCATGGGAAACCGGGAGAAGCACCTGGCTCCTGGATTCAGATCAGTGCGGTGCACCAGCCACAGCGCACCGGCCACGGTGGCCATTGGAAGGTGAACCAACGGTAAAGGAAGACCTTTCTCTCTGTCTCTCTCTCTCTCTCTCTCTCTCTCTCACTGTCCACTCTGCCTCTCAAAAAAAATAAATAAATAAAAGATAAGATCATTGGGTGAGCACCCATGCTTGACTTCTAGGGGCTTTGTAAGAAGATGGACAGAAACCAGAGACAGACCAGCATATGACCTGTCTCTGTGCATGTCAGGCCACGTCCTGCCCCAGGTCTCTGCCAGCAAGAAGGGCCACTCCAGAACTGAAACCATTCAAATCTATGGCCTTGATCCTAAATATTGTGAGATCAATCACCGTCCTTCCTGTATAAAGTTACCATTCCTCAGTGATTCTCTTATAGTAATATAAACCAGAAGAGTACTACAGGCCTCAGAGAGTGAGGAACAAGAGTGGGGACAACTGCCCCTGCATCTCACACCCTTGGGGACGGTCCTGAGGTTGTGTAATGCAGCCCTTAGATGGTCACAGCATGAATGAGTGCCCATAGTAGTGACTGTATTGTTAACACACCTTGATTAGCTTTCTTCCTGTGACTCTTACCCAAGAAATTATCTCCAGTTCTACATATGGGGAAACAAAACATAGATTGGTTGGTCATGGCACCCACCATGACTGTGCCCATCAATTGCCCCCTGAACTCTAGCAGAAGCACTTGCTCACGTAGTTTGGTCCCTGCCAATCACTGAGAGACTCAGACTGATCTCCTGGCCTCAGCCTGGTTCCAATCCTTGTGTGCATTTAGCAAGTGAACTTTTAGATAAGAACATCTCTCTCTCTCTCTCTTTCTCTCTCTCTCTCTTTCTCTCTCTCTCTCTTTCTCTCTTTCTCTTTCTCTCTGCCTTCAAATAAATACAATTAAGACAAAAAACATGTTGGGGCAGGCATTTGGCATCACATTTAAGAAACCACTTGGGACACCCACATCCCATATCAGAGTACCAGGGTTCAAGTCCTGGTTCTGCTCCTGATTCCAGTTTCTTGCTAAGCTGCACACTGGGAGGCAGAAGGTGATAGTTCAAGTCTTTTGGGGCAGAACCATCCATATGCAAGACCTGGATTGAGTTCACACGTCCTGGCCTCAGCCAGGTCCCAACTATTGTGAGCATTTGGGATGAATCAGAAGGTGGGAGATAACTCTCTCTCCTGGTTTTTTAAAAGGTTTATTTATTTATTTCTAGGTCAGAGCTACGGAGATAGAGACACACACAAATCTTTCATCAGCTGGTTTGCTCCTCAAATGGTTTTAATGGCCAATAATGAGCCAATACAAAGCCAGGAGATTCATCCAGGTCTCCCGCCTGCTTGCAGGCGCCCAAACTCCTGGGTCGTCTTCTACTTCTTTGCCCAGAACACCATCAGGGAGCTAAACTGAATATGGGGCAGCTGGGCACTGATCCAGCACCCATATGGGATGTCAGCATAACTGGTGACAGCTTTACCAACTCCACTACAATGCCAACCCTCACCCTGCCTTTTTTTTCAATTTTTATTTAATAAATATCAATTTCCAAAGTAAAACTTTTGGATTATAGTGGCTTTTCACCCATAAGCTCCCTCCCACCCACAACTATCCCATCTCCCACTCCCTCTTCCATCCTATTCATATAAGATTCATTTTCAATTATCTTTATATAAAGATCCACTTAATATATACCAAGTAAAGATTTCAACAGTTTGCACCCACACAGATACACAAAGTATAAAGCACTGTTTGAGTTTACCATTAATTCTCATAGTACAACACATTAAGGACAGAGATCCTACATGGGGAGTAGGTGCACAGTGACTCCTGTTGTTGATTTAACAATTGACACTCTTATTTATGATGTCAGTAATCACCCGAGGCTCTTGTCATGAGCTGCCAAGGCTTGAAAACTATGCATAGTTTTAATTTTTGTCGCATTTAAATAAACTTATCTTTTAATTCCATTTTTGAAGAATTTTGGAAGGACCCAGAAACAATGTAAATGCTATGCGGGCAGCTGTTATAGCATACTGTTCAGGGAATAACATCCAGAAAAATCAGTTACACATTCAGTACTGGTCTGACATTTCTTTCAAATATCTTCCATCTGCCAACTCTAGGACAAGGAGGGACAACTGTCTACCTAGCAGGGACTCCAGAGAAACAAGAACAGATGCACAATAGTGCCCACTGGTGGCCCACATGGCTCAGAACAAGATGCTGGAAACAGACACCAAGAGCTGTAATCTGAGGGGCCATAGCACACTGAGAAAGCACCTGCCCTTGCCTCCACGGAGAGAAGACCCTAAAGGAACCACGAAAGGGGGAACACAGCTTAGTAAAGTGACTTGTCCAAGGACTCAGGCGTGACCTTGTGCAGGGCACATAGCTCCCCTGAATGTATGGGAACTCTCTAATTTCCACTTGATTTTTCTATGAACATTAACACTGCTCTAAAAATAAATTATAGGATAAATACATGTTATAGTCTCAGTCAGCACAGTGCAGACTGCACAAAGAAGGAAAGGAAGATGTTATGTAGATGCAGCACAAGAAGAGAGAACACTGAAGGGCTCAGCTGTAGACAGATGCTTTCAGATATATTCAAAAGCTAGAATGATTCTATTTAAGAAACCACTGAGGGGCCGGCACTGTGGTGCAGTGGGTTAATGTCCTGGCCTGGAGTGCCAGCATCCCATATGGGCGCTGGTTTGAGACCTGGCTGCTCCACTTCCCATCCAGCTCTCTGCTATGGCCTGGGATAGCAGAAGAAGATGGCCCAAGTCCTTGGGCCCCTGTACCCACATGGGAAACCCGGAAGAAGCTCCTGGCTCCTGGCTTTGGATCAGCACAGCTCCGGCTGTTGCAGCCAAATGGGGAGTGAACCATCGGATGCAAGATCTCTCTCTCTCTCTCTCTCTCTCTCTCTCTCTTTCTCTCTTTCTCTCTTTCTCTCTGCCTCTCCTCTCTGTGTATCTCTGACTCTCAGATAAATAAATCAATCTTTAAAAAAAACAAAAAGAAACCACTGAGAGGGAGAAAATGGCAGAGGAAATTCCATGCAAATTAGAGGGACACAGTGAACCTAGGTGGAGGCTGTGGACATGCCCAACTCAGAACCCTAGCAGCCGAGAGCCTCTGCACCAGCTTTGGAGTGAGGTGAGACCAGACTGCAGCAGTCCAAGCCACTGGTGATAAAGCTTCAGGAAAATCCTGGAGGGAATCCAGCATGGAGCCCTGTGGCAGACAATGTACCTGCCACACGAGAGGAGGAAAAAGGGGTGAAGTACATTTCTCTCCCCAGTCATCCTGCAGTGATGCCCTATAACAAGCCGATAGAGAGTGGATACCATTTTGGACATACATAACAGCTGTGCCAGCTCATATGCACACCCAGCAACCAGCCAAGCAGACTCCTGAGTCTGGTAGGGAGAGCTGACAGGGGGCTGGGTGCTCACGACTGTGGGAGGTTCATGTGCAGGGACTGTGACAACACTGAGGCTGCGTGGGAAGGCTCAGGGTGTGGCTGGGACTTTGGGCAGTCACTGTGGGAGGCTCTATGCGCTCAGGGCTCTCAGGTTCCCTGGTGAGGGACGTTGCTGGGGAATCTGCTTACAACAAGGGCTGCACAAATCCTTTGTGTGGTCCTTGTGGAAGTGCAGAATATTATACCCACTCAGGCTAGAACCCAGGCACTGGTCTCCTTTGCGCAGAGGAAATGAGGTGAGTCTAAGTTAGCCAATGGAGCAGAACAAAATTCCTCTCTGATAAAAAAAAAGAGGAGATTTACCACAACCATACTGAACCTGGGTGTCACATTAATTCTCCCTTCAGAAGGGAGCACCAAACAGAGCTCCCTGGACACACCTACCATATACCTCTAGGTATTTGCTGAAAGCAGTCACTCCACTAATTCACACAGACATAGTCCAAAGATAAAAGCCACCAGAGCATAAAAGCAAAGACACCAATGAGTATCTCTACAAATGCCAAATAATACATGCACCAATTCAAGAAACAAGAATAAGGAACACAACAGATGCCTCCAAAAGAATACAACATCTGAATAATAGAATGTGAAGATAAAGAAATTGAAGAAACGCCAGAAATGGAATTCAAAAAATTGATTGTAGGATTACTTAGAAGTAATCAGAAGCAACTACAAAATAATGAAATCCACAAATGACATGAAAGAAAAAATTATCTCACAACATTGAGATCTTAAAGAGAAAGCAAAATGAAATCTCAGAAATCAAGAATTCAATGGAACAAATAAAAACTACAATGGAAACCCTTAACAGACTAGATGAAGCAGAAGAAAGAATATCTGACTTAGAAGCGAAATCGCAGGAAATTATACAGGCAGACAAAAAATAAGAAGAAGAAATTAGAAAACTAAAAAACACTATTGGGAATCTACAGGATACTATCAAATGACCCAACATATGGGTCCTAAGAGTTCCTGAAGACATGGAAAGAGGGAAAGGGTCAGAAGGCCTTTTTAGTGAAATAATAACAGAAAATTTTCCTAATTTAGGGAAAGAGAGGGGCAGCTAAGTACAGGAAGCACATAGAACTCCTAATATACATGACTAGAAAAGACTTCACCATGACACATAATCAAACTCATCACAGTAAAACATAAAGAAAAGAATCTAAAATGTGCAAGAGAGAAATGCCAGATAACTTTCAGAGGATCTCCAATTAGACTAACAGCAGAATTCTCGTAAGAAATGCTACATGCTAGGAGAGAATGGTGAGGTATATTTCAAGTCTTAAGAGGAAAAAAACTATCAACTCAGAATACTGTACCCTGCAAAACTTCCATTTATAAATGAAGGTGAAATAAAGACCTTCCATAACAAACAGAAATTGAAAGAAATTGTCTCCCATCCAAGTACTAACTAGGCCCAACCCTGCTTAGCTTCCGAGATCAGACGAGATCGGGCATGTTCAGGGTGGTATGGCCATAGACAAGTTCTTTATCCAGTAGACAGACAGGGATGCCCACTCTCACCATTGCTATTCAGTGTAGTCCTAGAAGTTTTAGCCAGAGCCGTTAGGCAAGAAAAGAAATCAAAGGGATCAAATTGGAAAGGAGGAAGTCAAAGTATCCCTATTTGCAGATGACATGATCCTATACATAGGGGATTCTAAAGACTCCACTAAGAGAGGAATGGAACTCATGGAAGAGTTTGGAAAAATAGTAAGATATAAAATCAATGTACAAAAATCAACAGCCTTTGTATATAAAGACAATACCACAGCTGGGAAAGACCTTCTAAAATCAATAGCATTCATAATAGCTACAAAAACAATCAAATACCTTGGAAAAAATTAACCAAGGATGTCTAAGACCTCTATGATGAGAATTACAAAACATTAAAGAAAGAAATAAAAGACAATAAATACAAAAAATGGAAAAATCTTCCATGTTCATGGATTGGAAGAATCAAAATCATCAAAATGTCCATTCTTCTGAAAGCAATTCACAGATTCAATGTGATACCAATCAAAATACTAAAGATATTTTTTCTCATATCTAGAAAAAATGATGCTGAAATTCATATGGAAATACAAGAGACCTCAAATTCCAAAGCAATGTTATACAACAAAAACAAAGCAGGAGGCATCACAATACCAGATTTTAAGACATATTCCAATGCAGCTGTAATCAAAACAGCCTGGTACTGTTATGAAGAGATGGATAGACTAATGGAACAGAATAGAAATGCTAGAAATCAATCCTAGCATCTACAACCACAGGGCATGCACAGCGGGAATAATCACCATGTTCTTAAAGTTGTAATTATGAAGTGTATGAAGTTTGTAACTATAAAGCTGTATAGTTCTGCATACATTGACTTACTTCAAAGGGTACAGTTTAAAAACTTACCATGGGGCCCCAAGTCCCCTTAAGCTGGTAGTAAAAGTGATTATTTGGATATGTTTGAGGGTCTGGTAATAATAAGAGATAGAATTAAAAAGGAGTGAATGCTCCAACATGGGAAGCAGTCCACACGGCAGAGTCATAGAATGACATTTGCTTTACATAGTACTGTGAACTCAGAATCAGCCCTTAAGGCATTCTGGTCTGTTTGACAAGCCCACAAAAGCATTTCAGGCATGGAAAGCAAAGAAACTCTGACAAAAAATGTACTACATGAAGGTCCTTGGTGGGTGAGACTCCAGTGGAAAGAAGTGGTCATCAAAGAAGGAGATATTTTTCTCTGAAGAGAGGAGAGAACTTCCACTTTGCTTATAGCTTTGTCTAAATATTGATGGAATTTGTGGTTTCAAAAGGCTTTCATAATAGCCTTGGCAGCTCATGTCAAGAGCCTTGAGTGATCACTGACGTCATACGTAAAGAGTGTTAATTGCTAAATTAACAACAGGAGTCACTATGCACTAAATTCCCATGCAGGACCTCTGTCCTCAAAGAGTTGTATTATAATTATGTCGAAGTGCCTGTAAAATATGTATCATTCTTGAGTGCTTCTTTAAAGTTGTTTGTTAAAAAAAAAGGCAGTGAAATTAACTTCAAGATACAATGACTCTGAACAGCCCTTGTTTCAACTGTAGAGGAACAGTTGTTTTTGCTTTGGTTTGGTTTTTGCATTTTTCAAGCAAATTGCTGAACTCTTTACTTAGTCTAGAGTTAGCTTCTGTGTATAAAGTTAATCAAAAATGGATCAATGTTGCATGATTGTTCAGGAGTTTCTCTATAGACAAGCCCCTCCACCTGCAAAAAATGAGTGGCTTTTCTCCTGTTCTTGGCTGGGATCAGCTTTAAACCATTTCCTTCAAACTGTCCTCACTAGGGTCCAGAGACCCCCCTCATTTCCTCTCCTCTATGAAATCCTCTTATTACCTGGTTAATGCCTCTCTTAGAATCATTGGTTGCTATTCTCACGCTGTCTTTTATACTACCGTGTCTGTTTAAGTGTTTACAGGAGTTGATAATGGAATGATCCAAGGCCTTCAGTAACCAGGTGGTCAAGAAATGCTGCTACAGGGATATACTCAGCTCCCCACCCAGGAGACAGCGGCTTTAGACATCTCCCCATGCCAGCGAAGAGTACCTCATCGCCCCACATCAGCAGGAATTAGCTCTAAAGACAGATCATCATCCCTCTACCCCTCCTGGACTTTTGGGACTAATGTAATCCCATACAACTCCTGCTTTATAAAACACAAAAGGGGGAATGTTAGGAAAATGGTGCAGTCTTATCTATGGAGCAACCTACACCCTGACACCATCCTAGGCCCTAGCCCCTGCCGCCATTGCTGGAAGCCAGGTGGCCACATGGCCCAACCACTGGTGCCAAGCTCCACCCCCATCCTAATGGGATTCGCTGCTCCTACTTCCCTGTCTGCCCCACCCCAGCAAAGTTTTAAAAGGACCTGTTCCTGAGCACATGTCTCTCTCCTCTCTCCCTCCCTCCACCTCTCTCTCTCTGTCTCCTGACCTCTGTCTCTGTCTCTCTCTTACGCTCTCCTTCTCCCTCTTTCTCTTTCTTTGCCCCTTCCCTCCAGTCTGCTGGGTTTCCTCCAATAAACCCTTTCCCTTAAAAAAAAAATGGATTTCAGTGGAGAATGAGACTGGGGATGGGAGAGGGAGGACGAGAGGTAGAAGAGTGGGTGGGAGGGTGAGTATGGTCAGAAGAATCACTTGTACTTGTGAAATGCATGAAGTTTATATTCTTTAACTAAAAGGTTTCTTTGGGGGGGAATGAAAACTAAACTAAAATAAATTATATGGCAAAAAAAAGAAACTATTGAAAGGCTGATTGCAAATTCTGTAAATAGATTAAACCCCACAGAATCATACACCCTGGCATGTAAATAGTATGGCAAAGGAATTCTCTCTCTCTCTCTCTCTCTCTGTCTATATATATATATATATATATACACACACACAATGTATAGATACATATATATGTGGATATATATAGATAAACATATTTATATATAAAAAATCAAAAGTACACAGTTCAGACTCCACTTCAATAGAAGTTTTTCCTTAACAGCAGCTCCTGTTAGGAGGAGGAATGCGTAAACACAGCCTAAGCCGTGTGTGCCAGGAGATGGAGCTGGGCTCTCTAAGTCCTCTCTTTGGGCCTCAGTTTCCCTACCTAGAGGCAGGAAAGCACAGTACAAAAGAGCATGGGGTCAAGAATAAGATAGAGAGAGACCCGGGCTTCACCCCAACACTGCAACCAAAAACCTAATTTAGCGGAGACTCTATTGGCCCACCTGCAAAATACACAGCAGCAGATCTGGGCAAACAACTGCTCCAAGGGCTTGTGTGAGATAGCACAGCTAAAACGCTTGGGGTCGCTGGCACATCAGCTACCAGATCATTTTGAGAGCTCCAGGGAAATGACAGCGACCAGCTTGCAGAGGAGTGTGCAACAGTTAAACGAAGTAAATCTATAAAATCCTCATCGTTCTTAACCTAATGGATTTCTGGGCTCAGTGGGGATCCCAGCTCCAACAGCAGGAGTCCATCACCCACAGAGCTGCAGAGTTGCCCACAGATAGAATGCAGCTTGCAGAGGTCAAAGGAGCTCAACGGGGGGGGGGGGGGGGGGGGGGGGCAAATTTTGTAAGAGGAAACAGCAGCTGTGAATCAATGAAAAAAATCCACCGTTTTCCTAAAACTTTACAAACTTTAGATCAGCAACATTGAACATACTTCATGTAAACAGTATTTTGGAAAATCTGAAATCCTAAGCATTCAGTGTGATGGGCACATGAGGAAGGAGTACCAACTGGGAGTTTGCTCTTCACTAGGAGCCCATCTGGAACTGTGACATGGGCTCAAGGAACTGCTCCTGATGCCCCCAACACAGTCACGGCCCTGTACCCACACAGTCCAGGTGAGCACCTGGCCATTCACCACCTTGCAGTTGTGGTCTGCAAAGGCACAGGACAATGGGCTCATGAGAGCCATGGCCTACAGAGGAAGCTGTTCTCACTCACCCTGGCACACTGGGCAACACTGCCTGTCAGGGTGGAAAGCGTAGGGTCAGGTGATGGAGCAGTCCATGGGTGAACAGACCACTGAGCCCAACTGCAGGACACAGAAGATGCACAAGGCCTTACTCAGGGCAGCTTATGTACACACAGGACAGCACAGTTCATGGAGTCCCTGGGTGCCTGTCAGAGCAGCCAGTGTAAGGGGAGACAGTCATGCAGAATGGTGAGATCCAAATTCCCACAGGCACATGGGTCCCATGAGGGCTGGGGCCTGGCCTGTTCTGTGAGGCCCTTGTCAGCAGGTGCCTGTGGAAAAAATGCATGAACTGCTTGGGAAAAGTGAGCACCAAATTCCCAAGACAGAGAAGGGCTCAGAAGCAAAGCTCCCCAGATCATTTGGCCAAGGACAAACAGGGCTATCACAAAGCCGGTCTCCCAGAGGACACATGCACGTGTGCCCCAAGTTTCTCAGTCTCTGTGTGGACCTGGTCACTTCCCACCCTTACACTTGGAAAGGTGTGGCGTGTGCATTGCCAGTTTCAAAACAACAGTGAATAAGGATCTGTTTTCATTTTCCAACTATAAATGACACCACTGCCTAACAACCTATTCCATTTTGATCAGCAGTCTGGTTTAGGGGTCAGAAAGGCCTGCTGGGACATTTAGAAGGACAGATAATGGAGGGCCAGTTGGAGTCCCGAGTGCTCTGCTTCTGATTAAACTTCCTGCTAATGCACATGAGAAAGCAGAAGATCTTGACACAAGTGCTTGAGCCCAGTCACCCACGGGGGAGATCTGGACAGCATTCAGCTCCTCCTTTGTCCCAGCTCCAAACCACCAGCACCTGCAATCCACCCGCATTTCTGTGGCTCTCTTTCTGTCTCCATCTCTCTACCTATCTCTGCCTCTCCCTCTCTATCTCCCTCTCGTACTCTCCCTGTGTGTGTGAGACTCTCGTGTAAATAAATAATAAAAAACAACAGGATTTCTCCTTACACCTACTGGAATGGATAAAATTACAATAACTGATACACCACATATTGAGGAGGCCATGGAGCAAGTGGAATTCCCATACAGGGCAGGTGGCAAAATTAAGTGATACATACAATCACTGTGGTAAGTTGCATGGCACTTTCGACTAAAGCTACACAAATGCCTCCACTGTGACTCAGCGGCTCCACTCTTGGGTAGATTCCAGATAGAAGCCTATGCATATGTGCCCTCAAAGACATGTGCTAGAATGTTCATAGCCAGTGTTCACATGAATCCCATATGGATACTCCCCAGCTCCCCTCCACTGAAGAAGAGAACAGAAAAGTATATATTACCATAGTGGAAAAACACACCACGAGAAAAATAACCAACTTACAATCACACACCAGAGATGAATCTCACAAACGTGATTCTGAGCAAAGAATTGAGACGCAAGAGGGTGCATGGTACAGTGCCACTACATTTATCTAAAGTGCAAAAACAGGCAAAGTGAATCCATGCTGTGTGAAGCTAGGGCAGGGATATCCTTGGACCAGAATATTGCTGGTGACTTGCAAGAGCCTGAGGGAGCTGCGGGACCACTTGTAATGCTGTGTCCCCACCTGGACTGTGGTTGCTGCTGCCGTGATGCGAACATGGTTGGCCCTCTGAGCACAAGCAGGATTTTTCGTCCCAAGCTCATAAATTAATGACATTAAATGGGTTGAAACTTCATCCAGCTCCAGTGTTTATGGTGGGGCCTAGGGTACTGGGACTTCATAAGAGGAGGAGAAAGATGCAGACATGCACACTTCCTGCCATCGCTTGTAATTCCCTGGGCTGCCTCAGATCTCTGCCAGCAAGTCCTCCAACACCACTGGCAGTACTGGGGGAAGTGCCCAGTCTCAGAATGTGATTCTCCAGGGCATGAGCCAATATAAATCTCTTTTCCGTATAAAATTTGCCTGCCCATGATATTTTTCTATAGGAATAGAAATCTGTCTCGTGGATGTGCTTACTTTTTGAAAATCCATGAAGCTATTCCTTCATGATCTGTACCTTTCTCTGTGTGCATATTATGTTTCAAGAAATGGTTAAGGTGTAGCAATGTGGCACAGGAGGTTAAGGTGCTGCCTGAGATGTCAGAATGCCATATTTCAGTATCGGCTCAAGTCTCAGCTGCTCTGCTTAACATTCAAATCCCTAATAATGTACCTGATCAAGTAGGGGAAGATGGCTGAAATACTTGAGCCCCTGCTCTCTGCATGAGAGACCCAGGAAGAATTTCTGCTTCTGGCTTTGTTCTAACCAGCCTGGGTCATTGTGGCCCCATGGAGAATAAGCCAGTGGACTCAAGGTCACTCTTTCTGCCCCTTTCTTGCTCTCTAACACTCTGCCATCCAAACACAATGATCAACAATTCTTAAAATGAGTAAAAGCTTAAAGGTTGATGTAGACTTATAATAAATCACACGGCAAATACATACTTTTTTTAAAAAAGTACAATATACTGAGGGGCGGAGCCAAGATGGCGGAATAGTGAGGGCGCGCACCGATAGTCCGGGAAAATTTAGTTTAATAAAAGGGGAGTTACGGTAGCCTCAGAAAAAAGAACCAGGAAAATATTGCAGAGGAAACTCTTCTGGATCCAGTGGTCGTGAATCGGAGGACCTACTGGGAGAACAAGGTTGCCCACCACGTGAAAGCCGAGCCGCGGGACCGAGCCGCAGAAGCCGAGCCACGGGACTGAGCTGCGCAAGCTGCAGGGTCTGCGCGCAAGTGCTCGAAGGGGAGTGCGTGCCACACAGACAACAGTGGGGACACTTGGGACGTCCAGGGCTCCAAGTCCACACATCGGCACTGGAAGGGGAGCGGACCTGCGTGGAGAGCGTGGGAGCCCACAGTTCGGGACACCAGCGGCAGACTCAACACACCAGCGCTGGAACGCGAGGTGAGCCGAACCTCAATAACCCGAGACACCGGCAGGCAAGCGCAGAGAGGAGACTAGAGTGAACGACCCCCGGGGGGGCGGGGGGACTTCACCAAGCTAACTGGAAGAGAGAGAGGAAAAAAAAAAAGGTGACTGGTACGGACACGGGTTTCTCTCTCTCCGCTCACCTCTCAAGGGCGAGCAAGACAAGAGCAGGCGCCATCTGGGACATACGTCATAAGCAGAGCGACCTCAGGTCTGCACCGGCCCTGAGCCTAGCAGAAAAACCTGACTCTGGGCGGGGCGAATTAACAGGAGATTAGGACCTAGTAAATTTGTGGTGCTACTGAACTGAGACTGTGAAAAAAGAGACGGTGGGGGAGAGAACTCACGGAATTCACGTGAGCACTCTCCAGAGACGCTACAATTCCGTAACTTTGGCAACCCAGTGGGAGACTGAAGGAGAATTTGAGCCCACTCTGAGGGCCGAACAGATTCCCTGTGTGGTCCTTGGGAAAGAGCTTCTGATCTCTGGCTCCTGCGGGTATATCATTTGCTTGCTAACTACCTCCAACTTCGTTCAGCTGTGCAGAATAACTTCCCTTTTGAATCAAAAAGAGAGAGAGAGAGAGAGAGAGAGAGAGAGAGAGAGAGAGAGAGGTTTACCACGCCTAACCTGGGAGTGTCACCTTTGGCACACCAAACAGAGCTCTCAGGCCACACCCATCTCAAGCCCTAAGGCTCCATCAAAAACAGTCCACTTAATCTAGAGTCATAGTATAACAAGAAAAAGCACCACAGTGAAGAAACCAAATATCTCCAATATGACAAATAACAAACGCAAAAACCAAGGTAATAAAAACAAGGAAGTCACCATGAAGCCCTCAAATGAAAAAGACACCCCAATTCAAGATTATGAGGATGATGACATAGAAGAAATGCAAGCAGCAGATCTCAAAAAATTGATAAGAACATTAAGAAGTTCTCAAAAACAAATTCTTGAACTACAGAAATCCTTAATGGACGAGATAGAAAATCTCTCTCGTGAAAATGAAATATTAAGGAGGAATCAAAATGAAACGAAACAACTAGTACAACAGGAAACTGGGATAGTGACTGAAGTGAAGAATTCAATAGATCAAATGAAAAACACAATAGAGAGCCTTACAAACAGAATGGGAGAAGCAGAAGAGAGAATATCGGACTTAGAAGACAGAGAACAAGAAAGGATACAGTCAAACCAAAGAAAAGAAGAGGAAATTAGAAATCTAAAACATATTGTCGGGAATCTTCATGATACTATTAAAAAACCCAACATTCGGGTTCTAGGAGTTCCTGAAGGCATGGAGAGGGAGAAAGGATTAGAAGGCCTTTTTAGTGAGATATTAGCAGAAAATTTCCCAGGTTTGGAGAAGGACAGAGAAATCCTAGTACAGGAAGCTCACAGAACCCCTAATAAACACGACCAAAAGAGATCCTCACCACGACACGTTGTAATTAAACTCACCACAGTGAAACATAAAGAAAAGATCCTAAAATGTGCAAGAGAGAAACGTCAGATTACTCTCAGAGGATCTCCAATCAGACTCACAGCTGACTTCTCATCAGAAACTCTACAAGCTAGGAGGGAATAGCGAGATATAGCCCAGGTACTAAGAGAGAAAAACTGCCAGCCCAGAATATTATATCCTGCAAAGCTATCATTTGTGAACGAAGGTGAAATAAAGACTTTTCATTGCAAACAGAAATTGAAAGAATTTGTCGCCACTTGTCCAGTCCTGCAAAAGATGCTTAAAGATGTGTTACACACAGAAACAAAGAAACACGGTCATCAATATGAAAGAAGGTAAAGGAAGGAAACCAAGGAAGGAAAGCTCACAGCAAAAGATCACAGGGAATTCAAAGCATATATTAGAACTTATCTTTGGCAAATGGCAGGGCAAAGTTACCACTTATCATTAGTCACATTGAACGTGAATGGCCTGAACTGTCCAGTTAAAAGACACCAATTGGCTGATTGGGTTAAGGAACAAAACCCATCTATTTGCTGCTTACAAGAAACACATCTTTCCAACAAAGATCCATACAGACTGAAAGTGAAAGGCTGGAAAAAGATATACCATGCCAACAGAAATGAAAAAAGAGCGGGCGTAGCCATCTTAATATCGGACAACATAAACTTTACCACAAAAACCGTTAAGAGAGACAAAGAGGGACACTACATAATGATTAAGGGATCAATTCAACAGGAAGATTTAACAATTATCAATGTATATGCACCTAACTACAGGACACCGGTTTATCTAAAAGATTTGTTAACGGACTTAAAGGGAGACTTAGACCCCAATACAATAGTACTGGGGGACTTCAGTACTCCACTCTCAGAAATAGACAGATCAATAGGACAGAAGATCAACAAGGATACAGTAGATTTAAACGACACTATAGCCCAAATGGATCTAACAGATATGTACAGAACTTTCAATCCTACAGCTAAAGATTTTACATTCTTCTCAGCAGTACATGGAACCTTCTCTAGGATTGACCACATACTAGGCCATAAAGCAAGTCTCAGCAAATTCAAAAGAATTAGAATCATACCATGCAGCTTCTCAGACCATAAAGGAATGAAGTTGGAAATTAGCAACTCAGGAATCCCTAGAGCATACGCAAACACATGGAGATTGAACAACATGCTCCTGAATGAACAATGGGTCATAGAAGAAATCAAAAGAGAAATCAAAAACTTTCTGGAAGTAAATGAGGATAACAGCACAACATACCAAAACTTATGGGATGCAGCAAAAGCAGTGTTAAGAGGAAAGTTTATATCAATAGGTGCCTACATCAAGAAATTGGAAAGGCACCAAATAAATGAGCTTTCAAATCACCTCAAGGATCTAGAAAACCTACAGCAAACCAGACCCAAATCTAGTAGGCGAAGAGAAATAATTAAAATCAGAGAAGAAATCAACAGGATTGAATCAAGAAAAACATTACAAAAAATCAGCCAAACGAGGAGCTGGTTTTTTGAAAAAATAAACAAAATTGACACCCCATTGGCCCAACTAACTAAAAAAAGAAGAGAAAAGACCCAAATCAATAAAATCAGAGATGAAAAAGGAAACGTAACAACAGACACCACAGAAATAAAAAGAATCATCAGAAATTACTACAAGGACTTGTATACCAGCAAACAGGGAAACCTATCAGAAATGGATAGATTCCTGGACACATGCAACCTACCTAAATTGAACCAGGAAGACATCGAAAACCTAAACAGACCCATAACTGAGACAGAAATTGAAACCGTAATAAAGGCCCTCCCAACAAAGAAAAGCCCAGGACCAGATGGATTCACTGCTGAATTCTACCAGACATTTAAAGAAGAACTAACTCCAATTCTTCTCAAACTATTCAGAACAATCGAAGAAGAGGGAATCCTCCCAAATTCTTTCTATGAAGCCAGCATCACCTTAATTCCTAAGCCGGAAAAAGATGCAGCACTGAAAGAGAATTACAGACCAATATCCCTGATGAACATAGATGCAAAAATCCTCAATAAAATTCTCGCCAATAGAATGGAACAACACATCAGAAAGATCATCCACCCACACCAAGTGGGATTTATCCCTGGTATGCAGGGATGGTTTAATGTGCGCAAAACAATCAATGTGATACACCACATTAACAGACTGCAGAAGAAAAACCATATGATTATCTCAATAGACGCAGAGAAAGCATTTGATAAAATACAACACCCGTTCATGATGAAAACTCTAAGCAAACTGGGTTTGGAAGGAACATTCCTCAATACAATCAAAGCAATCTATGAAAAACCCACAGCCAACATCCTATTGAATGGGGAAAAGTTGGAAGCATTTCCACTGAGATCTGGGACCAGACAGGGATGTCCACTCTCACCACTGCTATTCAATATAGTTCTGGAGGTTCTAGCCAGAGCTATTAGGCAAGAAAAAGAAATTAAAGGGATACAAATTGGGAAGGAAGAACTCAAACTATCCCTCTTTGCAGATGACATGATTCTTTATTTAGGGGACCCAAAGAACTCTATTAAGAGACTATTGAAACTCATAGAAGATTTTGGCAATGTAGCAGGGTATAAAATCAATGCACAAAAATCAACAGCCTTTGTATACACAGACAATGCCATGGCTGAGGAAGAACTTCTAAGATCAATCCCATTCACAATAGCTACAAAAACAATCAAATACCTTGGAATAAACTTAACCAAGGACATTAAAGATCTCTACGATGAAAATTACAAAACCTTAAAGAAAGAAATAGAAGAGGATACCAAGAAATGGAAAAATCTTCCATGCTCATGGATTGGAAGAATCAATACCATCAAAATGTCCATTCTCCCAAAAGCAATTTATAAATTCAATGCAATACCAATCAAGATACCGAAGACCTTCTTCTCAGATCTGGAAAAATTGGTGCTGAAATTTATATGGAGGCACAAGAGACCTCGAATAGCTAAAGCAATCTTGTACAACAAAAACAAAGCCGGAGGCATCACAATACCAGATTTCAGGATGTACTACAGGGCAGTTGTAATCAAAACAGCATGGTACTGATACAGAAACAGATGGATAGACCAATGGAACAGAATTGAAACACCAGAAATCAACCCAAACATCTACAGCCAACTTATATTTGATCAAGGATCTAAAACTAATTCCTGGAGCAAGGACAGTCTAGTCAATAAATGGTGCTGGGAAAATTGAATTTCCACGTGCAGAAGCATGAAGCAAGACCCCTACCTTACACCTTACACAAAAATCCACTCAACATGGATTAAAGACCGAAATCTACGACCTGACACCATCAAGTTACTAGAGAACATTGGAGAAACCCTTCAAGATATTGGCACAGGCAAAGAGTTTCTGGAAAAGACCCGGGAGGCACAGGCAGTTAAAGCCAAAATTAACTATTGGGATTGCATCAAATTGAGAAGTTTCTGTACTGCAAAAGAAACAGGAGAGTGAAGAGGCAACCGACAGAATGGGAAAAAATATTTGCAAACTATGCAACAGATAAAGGGTTAATAACCAGAATCTACAAAGAGATCAAGAAACTCCACAAAAACAAAACCAACAACCCACTCAAGAGATGGGCCAAGGACCTCAATAGACATTTTTCAAAAGAGGAAATCCAAATGGCCAACAGGCACATGAAAAAATGTTCAAGGTCATTAGCAATCAGGGAAATGCAAATCAAAACCACAATGAGGTTCCACCTCACCCCGGTTAGAATGGCTCACATTCAGAAATCTACCAACAACAGATGCTGGCGAGGATGTGGGGAAAAAGGGACACTAACCCACTGTTGGTGGGAATGCAAACTGGTCAAGCCACTATGGAAGTCAGTCTGGAGATCCCTCAGAAACCTGAAGATAACCCTACCGTTCGACCCAGCCATCCCACTCCTTGGAATTTACCCAAAGGAGTTTAAATTGGCAAACAAAAAAGCGGTCTGCACCCTAATGTTTATTGCAGCTCAATTCACAATAGCTAAGACCTGGAACCAACCTAAATGCCCATCAACGGTAGACTGGATAAAGAAATTATGGGATATGTACTCTTTAGAATACTATACCGCAGTAAGAAACAACGAAATCCAGTCATTTGCAACAAAATGGAGGAATCTGGAACACATCATGCTGAGTGAAATAAGCCAGTCCCAAAGGGACAAATACCATATGTTCTCCCTGATCGGTGACAACTGACTGAACACCAAAAAGGAAACCTGTTGAAGTGGAATGGACACTATGGGAAACGGTGACTTGATCAGCATAGCCCTGACTGTTAATGAACAACTTAATACATTATCCCTCTTAGTAGTTTTTTGTCTGTTCTACTTAATATGACTGGTTTAATTCTGTAATTAATACACAGTTATTCTTAAGTGTTGAAATTTAACTGAAATGTGATCCCTGTTAAACATAAGAGTAGGAATAAGAGAGGGAAGAGATATATAATTTGGGACATGCTCAAGCTGACTTGCCCCAAATGGTAGAGTTAGAAACATACCAGGGGATTCCAATTCAATCCCATCAAGGTGGCATGTGCCAATGCCATCTCACTATTCCAAGTGATCAATTTCAGTTCACAATTGATCATAATGAAAGGACTAAGAGTCAAAGGGAGCACATAAACAAGTCTAGTACCTGCTAACACTAACCGATAGAATAAATAAAGGGGAGAGTGATCCAACATGGGAAGTGAGATACTCAGCAGACTCATAGAATGGCAGCGGTCCTAAATAGCACTCTGGCCTCAGAATCAGCCCTAAAGGCATTCGGATCTGGCTGAAAAGCCCATGAGAGTATTTCAGGCATGGAAAGCCAAGACACTCTGGCAAAAGATCTCTGTGAGTGAGATCTCAGTGGAAAGAACAGGTCTTCAAAGAAGGAGGTACCTTTCTCTGAAGGGAGGAGAGAACCTCCACTTTGACTATGACCTTGTCTAAACAAGATAAGAATCGGAGAACTCAGAGGGTTTCCATAGCCTTGGGAACTCATGACTGGAGCATAGGGAGATTACTGATGCCATAGACAGGAGTGTCAATTGGTAAAGTCAACAACAGGAGTCACTGTGCACTTACTCCTCATGTAGGATCTCTGTCCTTAATGTGCTGTGCATTGAGATTTAATGCTATAACGAGTACTCAAACAATATATTTCACTTTGTGTTTCTATGGGGGTGCAAACTGTTGAAATCTTTACTTAATGCATACTAAACTGATCCTCTGTAAAAAAAAAAAATTATCAACTCCCAACTTGACTCTCACTGGGATTAAACATGACAATATGTCTGATCTGACTTCATCATCATTTCAAAAAAATCATCTATTATTCCTCACTTTATGTTTCTGTGTGGTAACAAACTGTTGAAATCCTTACTTAATGTATACTAAGCTGATCTTCTGTATATTAAAATAATCCAAAATGAATCTTGATGTGAATGGAAGGGGAGAGGGAGTGGGAAAGGGGAGGGCTGTGGGTGGGAGGGACGGTATGGGGGGGGAAGCCATTGTAATCCATAAATCGTACTTTGGAAATTTATATTCATTAAATAAAAGTTAAAAAAAACAATATACTATATTCTATATGGTGTGGTTCCATATTTGTAAGTAAAAAACATATTCATTTATATTAGTGGTGGTCACTTATAGATCATGGGGATAACAGTCATTCTTTACGTACTGTAATTTCCTTAATTTCTATGTATATGAAAGACATACAAAAGAAACAGAGACATTCTCCAAATGTGTGCAACAGCTAAGGCTGGGCCTGGTTAAAGCTAGGGGCATGGACACTCAGTCTCCCTATGGGTTGCAGGAACCCACATTCTCGCAAACTTCATCACCACGGACTGAGAATATGGGGCCTACCTGACCTTAGCCTGTGAATCTCCTGAACCAGGAGCCAAAATACATCTCCTCCTGTATAACGCTAGCCTGAATCACTTATTATGTTACAGTAATCAAAATATGACTAATATTCACAGATGTTCTTTGTGAATACCCGTCAAGCTTTACAACATGCACCCTTCTGAGTGCATGTTCTGCTTCAAGAAGAGCTTATTGGCTGGTGTTGTGGCATAGTGAATTAAGACAGTCTGTCACACTGGAGTCTCATATTGGAGCACATTTTCTAGTCCCTGCTGCTCCACTTCTGATTTATCTCCCTACTAATGTGTGTGGGAAATCAGTGAAATATGACACAAGTACTTGGGCCCCTGCCACCCACTTGGGAGAACCAGATGGTGCTCTGGTCTCCAGGCTTCAGTCTGGACCACCTCAGCTCATTGGTGCCATGTGGATAGTGAACCAATAGATCTGTGATCTCTCTATCTCTACCTCTCCCTCTCTGTATCACTCTGCTTTTTAAAAAAAAATTAAATCTTTTAAAAATAATTAAAAGCTTCAATGATTATGCAGACTTAGAAGAAATCACTTGGAGAATATAGGGACATTTAATTATTCTTTTTAAAGATATTGGCAAATAATAAAAAAAAAAGCAGGTTGCCAGACAGTGTGTGCTATGGTGTATGGTCCATCTATACAAGTTGATAAATACATTCATTTATGATAGTAATGGTGATTAGTACTGGATAATTGGGTTACGTGTCATTTAAAATATTGAATTTTTTTAACTATTTGAAAGACACGGTGGGGGGGGGCAAAGAGGAAGAGAGGTCTTTCTTCCATTGGTCCACTCTCCAGATGCACACAAGAACTGTGACTGAGCCACGCTGAAGCCAGTAGCCCAGAAGTCAATTTGAGTCTCCCATACAAGCGGCAAGAACCCAAGGGCTTGACACACCACCAGTTGCCTCTTAGTGTGTGCACACACAGGAAGCCAGCACTGGGGGCAGATCTGGGCCTGGAACCCTGGCACTGCAATATGAGACACAAGCTGTCGCTCCCCTTCTTCGTGGAGGAACAACACCAAACCCTGCTCTGTTCTTTTGTCTGCTCAGCCCTCCCTGGGTTTGCTGCTGGTTCTTCCCGGGTTGGCTACCGACCCTTCCACCTCCATGGAAGGGCGGTTCCCCTGCCACTTTCCCCACTTCCGCTGGGGAGCGGCACACCACCGGCCGGCTCTCTTGGGGGCTGCTCAGATGTTCCTCAGGTGTTCCCCTTAGATGTTCCTGGTGCATGTTGTCTCTCTCCTCCTTTATAGTCCTCTTCCACCAATCCCAACTCTGCTACCCACACGCCGAGTACGCTGCTCTCCTCCAATCAGGAGCAGGATCAGCTCCTGCAGGTCATCACTCAAGTTGGCGAGAGGCAGCTGCGTAGAAGTTGTTACTCCCTTCTCAGCGCCATATTGTGGGAGAGCAGATGCATAGAATAAGTCTTAATTCCAGTAACAGTCTAGTCCAAGTTGCTCCCCACACAAGCATCCCAAGCAGCATCTTCACCACTGCTTCAAATGTCTGATGCCCCAATTTTTATTTACCTATAAAAATACATTAGTCATGTGTGGGAGTACTTCAACATATTCACTGAAAATGTGTTTTATGAAAAACTATGCACAGATTTCTAAACTTTTTACACCAAAATAAATATATTTTTATTTCTAGTTTTCTGTGATCTGGTGGAAGTTCCCTCATGCTACTGTGAAGTGGAGAACACAGTGCTCCTGTGGAGTTGGAGACCATGTTCTGGAAAGTGCGGGGGGGACCAGGTGTTCAGGGCCGATCAGCCCAGTCCCATAACACCTGTCATGCTTAAGCACTCCATCTCCCCCTTGCCCGGAATGTTTTGTTCAACCTCTTTCCATTGCTTAATCTGATATGCTGATGGAACATTCTGAACACCTGGGCCCTTGGCAGGGGGGTGGCCTGCATTAGAAACTCTATCACCAGTGACCCTCAAGGCCGGACATTCCCATACAGAGTGCCAGCAGGACTAATGGCAAGGTAAACACTGTTGTCCAATTTTTCTCCTGGGCTAGCCTGGCACAGTGAGATTATGTGGCTTCTTTAGTGCCAGCAGAGTATCAGCCCTGGCTGCTGATCAGAGAGCCCCAGAGTCAGGATTCCCTTCTATCTCACAAGAGTTCTAGTACAGGAGGTCATGGAGATGGCTTCTCTGAGAGCCTGTAGGGTGGCCCTCACAGAATGCAAACTTACACTCTAATCCACAGACAGAAACCAGATGGATAAGAGTCCTCCAGGTCTTGGGAACTCCTGAGACCCAGGGTCTAGACCTGCCAGTGCCATTGCTTGGTTATGAGAACCTGCACTGATCACTTAACCCCTCGACTACATCGATGGTGAGACAGCAGAAACAGTGACTTAAAAGGGGAAAAGCAGATTTCAGAGTATTCAGAAAATCAGAAAGAGCCAATGAAATTCAAGTATTATGTTCACGGAGAGTTGCAGATAATCCAACCACTGACACCAACCTCCGCAATCTCAGATCACTCACATGCTGTGAAAGTGGCCCCAAGTGGGGAAGAGTATAAGGCAGGGATGGTAGACTTCCCAGGAGATTAATTTGCTGAAGATAACACACGTTTAACTCATGACACCTCACATTTACGATCTCTCAGTTTCTGTGGTCAGGAACCCAGGTCCAGCTGAGATGGGTTTGCTCTGTCAGGATCTCACAGGGCTGCTGACCATGGGCCAGTCAAGGCTGTGGTCTTACCTGTGGCTTGACTTGAGAAGGATCTGCTTCCACACTCACTGGGTGTGGGAAGGGCTTAGTTCTTTGTGGATTGTCAGACAGGGGCCCTCAGTTTCTCTGGCTGTTAGCTGAGGCCACTTTCAATGTTTTCCTTTGTGGGTCTCTCCCTAGGGCAGCTTGCTTCATCCGAGCCACCATTGTGAGAATCAGCACAGAGTGCTGACCAACAAGATAGAAGTTCCAATCTTACACGATGCAACCTCTATATGATGTCTCATCTGTTTTGCTGTATCTTATGGGATAGAAGTAAGCCATGAGTTCTGCCCAGGTTCAACAGGATTGGACTTCACAGATGCATCAATACACATTGGGAGGATAACGGGCTGCGGCAGTCAGCTTCTCACTACTACAACAAAATATTTTGGTGAAGCTACTTATGAGGCAAAGATATTTATTTAGCTCATGTATTAAACATTCGATGTGTAAATGGCCTGGTGCAAGATTTGGTTCTGGTGAGGGGCCCATGGTGAATGGTGAAGTTAATGCAGGCTGATAAAAAGACAAGCCGGATTCCAGAGAGAGTGGCTGGCTCGAAACGCAAACTCATAGTGACCCTCTCCTGAGGAATGACTTCCATGGACATGAGCCCAGTGGCCCAGAAACTTCACACTAGGCAATACCTCCTACGGGCTCCATCTCTTCTCAACAGCATCACCGCAGGAACCAGTCAAGAACACCTGGGCCTTATGGGGTATCAACATCCAAATCATATCAGGGCCAACCTAGAGAGTCTTCCTGCTCCTGGAATTGTGTCCCTGTGCTTTCTTCTCAATGGGAAGACTTGCTGTCTTTCCTAACCCAACAGCTTCCTTCAGTGTGACCCAGAGCCCCTCCAGGCAGAAGACAAGAGGATTTTCTCCATCTCCCCCACCACCTTTTCTCAAGCTGTTTGCATCTACTTTAGAATTCAGCAGCTCCTCATAGTCATAGAGTCAGTCTTGGGGGCAAAGTTCTTATTGATTTCTCTTCCTTGCATTACCAAGATACTCAGACTTTGTACAAATCATTTACACATTACCAGCAACCCTTCCATGCCTAACCTCCATTTGAGACTTTCCCTGACATCATCTTAGACATTTAGGGTATTTCAGGGGTCAAGATCATTTCAGGTCCTCCAGTCACAGGAGTATTTTCAGTCAAGGATTAACAACAAAGTAGTTAATGCCATTCATGGGGAATTCTCAGTCCAAACTCCCATAGATATTTCTGGGAGGGGGCACACAGGCTGTTGCCCGCAGCTCCAGTCTAGGTTGCACATGAGGCCAAGACACAGAGAAGGCATCCCATCGCCCCAATGCTGCAACCTGTACTCCACACTCTGCGGATTCAAACAAACATCCTGGCTCTCAAGTAACACATCCCGTTGAAATCACTGGAAGAGAAGATTCTCTGCCTTCTGCTTTACAACACGTGGTGGAGGAACATTCTCCACTCAGATCTTATGTCCATTCTGTAACACAACAAGGGTAAAGCCAGGCAATGGCTTCACAGGCATCCTGCCCAAATGTACCCAGAACATTTTCTTATGCCATCAACTGTCACTTTCCAATCTGCAGCCTCTAGTAGGACTTCATCATCAGATTCTGGTTTACAACACAGAGTAAGGGAAGGATTTGTTCCCCAGCTAGACATCACATCTGCTCCCTTCAACCTGTAGGTAAAGGAACTACAACTTCATGCAAAGCCTGTCCACCTTCCATGATGTAACCCCTCCTTTGTTTATGTTGCAGCCCCCATGGACTTCTCCACCCTGAGAGTCAAGAAACCCTGACACTTTCTCTATTGTTGTCTAGAGGAATCTGCCTAACAGCTGTACCAATGTCAGGGCATATTTCTCATTGTAATCTTCATCTTCTGGCTTCTTAAACTTCACACGACTAGGGTAGGTGCAGTAAACTTGTGTGGGGTTGTCTAATGTTAGGTGACCTGCAAGAGTACCCTTGGGCCATCCAGCCTTCTAGTGCTGTTAATACCATGATTATGAGGAAGGAATATGCATTGACAACCACAATAAACACTGCTGTGTAGTTCCCTATCTTCTTCATGGCTTATAAGGGTCGGGGGAAGTTGATGAGGGCATCATGATCCATGTCCAAGTTCTTTCTTCATGGGATAGTCTTCCAAGGATATTTAGGTAGCCTCCAGGGTTAGTGTCTTGGACTACATATAGGTGGGTAAATGTCTAGCCAGCAGTCCTCTCCTCTTTATTTGAGCTTCTATAGAGAGCTATAACCAAGGATGGTGAGTTTTGCTTTTGTTCCTGTAAGTATGCACCTCTTCCCCTCTAGTGAACCAACTCCCTACAAGTTGGATCCACCCCTGAAATCAAATGGGACTTGGATCTCCAGCAACTGACTGAGGCAGAACTGCTGCCCACACCAGAGATGGCTGTGTGGCCACAAGATCTCCTTCACTTTCTGACTCTTTCCCCTCTCAAGCTCTGATCTCTAGAGTCAGGACCACTCTACTGGATCCCACTGCCCCCCAGGATAACTTCCTATTTGTCATCAAAAGAACTCCTCTTGCCCCATTTTCAGGAAGCCCTGTGATCCCTGTGTTTAAGGTCGGTGTGTGGGTTCTTCAATTCATGAGCATGACTGCTGATACACTTGGGGGGTCCCCAGCATGGACTCAGCAGCCTCCTTCCCATGGCTTTGGCAGGACCGCTCTGGGGTTAGGAGGATCTTAGGATTTACTATGGAACACTCACATAGCAGAGAATTTTGTTATGACCAGCTAAAGGCAGGGAGATCAGAGTTCCTATCATCTACCTCGGAGAAGAGATTTCTAGTTTCTTTGCCATTAGGAGGAGTGATGAGACAGGAAACAGGGACAGAAACCAAATCTACCTCCATATACACAGATCCCCTTATATCATACACACATGAAGCCATGAGCACACAGAAGTAGGCCATGATCCACAAACCACTCTCTGCCAACATCCTCAGGGGTGGCAGACACAGAAATGGCACCCAGGACTATGTTGGGCAGCTGCTTTCTTAGAACCCCAACTGTCTGTGGCACTGGGACAAATCAGTATACAATGAGATAATGCAACACTGGTCCAATGCTGTGTTCTCTGCATTTCTGACCAACTCTGTCAAAACACTGAGCCTGGAAAGTTGGACATGGACCCATCTCATTGTAAACATCACAGTCAATCCTCAGTAGCTGGCAGGATTTCGGCAGGTGCACTCCAACTGAGGGATGTGGTGTTAGTGGAAAGCTACTCCACGGGCCAATTCTCAGAACATGACTTCACACAGGACTGTGTTATCAGAGACTGTTCTGTTGGGAGTGTGATAGCAGGTGGCATTAAGAGACTGATAAGGACTATTACATTCAGGATTGGCCGCACATATTTAAGCAGTGGCTCTTGCCTGCTGCTGTACACCTTCCACTCGTCCTGCCTTCCCCAGTGTCTTGGGAGTCAGGAAGAACCATGAAGTGGCTGCTGCTGCTCGGCCTACTGGCACTCTCTGAGTGCGTCATCCACAAGTGAGTCTGGGGTCAAGCAGTGAGAAGAGCGGCTCCAAGAGGCAATCTCCCAGCACTCGGCTGCCTCCCAAGTCCCCGCTTGTCCTATATCCACTTTCCTTTCCTCCCTATGTTTCAACATCTTGAAGCTTCCTGACTTCTCTTTCTGCCTTTACGGAGAGGCCAGGCTCCAATGCAGCCAGTTTTGTTTCAGCCCCATCACTGGCCAGCATCACCTCCCTTCTGTGCACTGTTGAGTAACAGATGGGAGCTTCTCCCCTCCTCCTTTCTCTTCTCTTGAATCAGGTCCCTCACTTTTCTTGGGTTTCTGTAGCAACCCTGATCCGATCTTTGCCCAATTACCTCTCCTTCCCTAACCATGCATATTCCAATGCTCTGCCCCAGGGTCCCCCTGGTCAGAAAGAAGTCCTTGAGGAAGAACCTGATTGAGAAGGGCTTGCTGCAGGACTACCTGAAGACTCACAGCCCCAACCCGGCCACCAAGTACTTCCCCAATGCAGCCTATGCCAAGGAGTCAACTGAGAAGATGGAGAACTACATGGATGTGAGTATGCATACAGCTGGCAGGAGCATCCCCAAGGACTGACCCAGAGAGGGAACTAGGGGCATGGATGACAGCCAGGGACTATTCCCTGATCTCAGTAGCCCAGGGATACTCACAAAATCCACAATCAGAACTATCAGAACTTGTGATTTGTTCATCACAAGATCTTTCAATGTTTCTTTACATTGAGTTCTATCTTAGGTTTCAAATCTTTTGCTGAATAAAGTCACTGTAACGCAAGGTATAATGATATCCCCAGTGAGACTCAGCACCCAGTGAGAATCCAGAGTAGCTAGAGGGCCAACAAAGAGGGGTCTTGCTCATTGAGCCGGCACTCCGGGAGGGCAAGGATGCCTTCTGGGAGCAATGAAAGAAGAACAGGAGCTTCCAAGAGAAGGCAGGGACTTTTCGAGAGTTAGTGGGCTCATGCTCAACCTGTGGGCACAGGGAGCCAACTGCATTTCAGGAAGTAAGAGCAGAGTGCATAGAAGAGTGTAAAGTGAAACAGAGTGGTGCCAAGGGAGGCAGAGGGGCCATGGGTGGGGCAGACCACAGAGAGGCCAGGAGCCTGACACAGCCTAAGCCCTACTTGCCAAGTATGTTAACCCCAGGGTGAATATGAGCCTCAAGACCTCTGACTCTTTTATTTGGGATCTGATGGCACACCCTGGTCTTCAGTAGACACTGTACATCTTCATGTGAATAGAAACAGCCAAAGGAACAAAGCAGGCTTGACTGTGGCCAAGGGCTAGGCCTCTGAAATCCCTAAGACGTGCTGCAAATCGGGGCTCTAAGGCCTCCAGGCCTGGTGATCTTGGGAAAGTCGTTTACATTCTTTGAGCCTCAGCATCCTGGTCTAGAGAACTGACCCATTCATGGCCACCATCCACAGAAGGCTACAAGTCATTAAAACCCCAGATTTCTGGGAGTGCTGAGCACAGGGCCCAGCAGCCCCCTTGGCAGAGCTCAGAAACAGCAGCCTATTTATCAAGTTCATATTTATTTACAAAGCACCTGCTAAGTGCCAGAGGCTAGCACATACTGAGGCCACAACATTGAGCAGGCCAAAGTCCCGGGGTTATATTCAAGAGAGGGCGACAAACAAACCAGCATGTGAGAAGAGTCATGTAATGAGAGAAGCCACAAAGCATAACACTTCAGTTAATTAATTACAACAAGTCGATGAAGACACATAGGGGACAAATTTGGATGAAGTGATGGGGAAGACTTGCTGAGAGAGGTGACATTGGATGAGAGCTCTAAATGATGAAGAAAGAGGCAGCCAAGGGAAAGTCTAGAAGAAACATTTTCCGACCAAGGAATAGCCAGTGCAAAAGCCCTAGGGTGGGAAGGAGCTTGTACTTGTCCAAGAAAGGCACAATGACCAGGGTAACTAGAGCAGATCTACCAGATAGGAACGCGCTGACATTGAGAATAAAAATACTGACAACCCTGCTATCCACCCTCAGATTTAGGGATAGGAGATTCCCATGTGCTCCCACGTTGAAGTGTCTTATGTGTCTCCAGCTCAGCAAGTTAATGAACAGGCACTGTTGACATGACTTGCTAAGTGCCACAGTTACATCCTATCCTCTGAGAAGGTGAACTCTTTAGGAGGTCCAGACTGACATAGGTAGGGTTCTGGCCAAGAGAACACAGCATATAAGCCTCGGGTGTGAATGTACTTAGCAGAGAACAGTCAGAGGCAACTACGGAGCAATCAGGAGGAGTGGAGACCTGGCTGGGGTTTGAAGAAGTGTGTACTGGATGAGGAGGTTAGAAGAGAGGAGATGATGGAGAGTTTGACTGAGGAGCTGGCCCCCAGGGAGGATGGATGGGGTGACCAGGTACTTGAGCTACACTGTCCTGACCCCTGCAGGCTGAGTACTTTGGTACCATCAGCATCGGAACCCCCCCTCAGGACTTCACCGTCATCTTTGACACGGGCTCCTCCAACCTGTGGGTGCCCTCCATCTACTGCTCCAGTCTTGCCTGTGGTGAGTAGCTGAACCTGCCTGGCCTGCTCTTCCCTTGCTGCCCAGAACCAGCTGATGCTGGCAAACTGGACCCTTAGGGACTTTCTTTAGTTCCTATTAAGCTATTGAAGCCACTCGGCCATTCACCTTGCCCAGGAAGCTACTAGGAGCCTATAACTGGGCACACATGCTCTTGGGATTAAAGGTGGAGCAGATGTGGTCAGATAGGCTCACAGAGCAGAAAACTTGTAGAAGTCCAAAGTTAATCTTGGCTAAATAGGGCTCCAGCCTGGCAAGCCACGCTGCATGGGCTATGTGACACAGTGGATTTAATGTCAGGCTGAAGCACCCTCGAGAAAAGTGAGAAGCTTAGTCATTAAAAGCTTAGTCTACAGCCATACCATCCTGAACACGCCCAATCTCATCAGATCTCAGATGCCAAAAAAGCATGGTTGGGAATGATTAGTATGTGGATAGGGAAAACAAACACATGAGTCATTGCTTTGCTGATGAAGGAGACTTTGTCACTGGAAGTCACCACAATGTTTCAAGCTCCAGCCTCTTGTGGTTTTTTTAACCTGAATTTTAATTAAGAGGAGATGCCCTTGAAATCATCTGTGCCCAAACTGGAGCCTTGGCTGTGCAGGCTGCTGTGCTCAGAGTTTGTCAGAAGGATCTTGGGGTGACATGGAATAGGTTGGGTTCCATCCACCAGTGACATGGTGCCAATGACAACAAGTTTGGATTGGCTCAGGGTACTAAAGGGTCAATTCAAAGGGCACATTGCGGCAAAGGTTGTCTTTCTCTGCCAGTACCAAGACACCCAAAGCAAAGCAGATATTACCAGCTCACTTGCTTGCCCTCTGGTGGTTAATGATGTCTCTTTCTGCTTTTGTAGCCTTCCATAAGCAGTTCAACCCTAAGAAGTCCTCCACCTACCAGGCCACCGACAAGACAGTATCCATTGCCTACGGCACTGGCAGTATGACAGGCATCCTGGGATATGACATTGTGAAGGTGAGAACCTGCCATCTCTGCCCCTCACACTGCCAGGCCTTAGGGCCAGCTTCCTGAGACCACAGTGTGTCCCCCAGAGCAAGCTAATTCTAGAAGTACAGGTGTCTCAGAGATGACACAAGAAATCTAACAGGGTGGTCAGGGAGCCATGTGGCAGAGCTGCCATACACACATTGCAGGCTGAGCCACCAGTGCATAAGGGTAGTGGTGCCTGGAGTCGACAGCCAACCTCAGTGCCGAATGCCATGGAGGAAGCAGTGATTGGAGATGGAAAGGCTAAGATACCTTTGGAGTTCTCATCTTCCTCTAGATCTCTATAGTCACATGAGCTCCACAAGTCTCACAGGGCATGACAGGGGCAACAGATCCTAAATTGCTGGGTTCTGCTTTGCATCTGCCCAGCTATAATGCAAATGCACAGTGGTCATCCATCCTGTAGCAGAATCTCACAGCAAGTCACAACAGTGGCCATCTGGACATCAGCTCGCAGGACCTGTCCAGTGGGGAGTCAAAGTATTCCAGGGGATGGTCTCTCAACTTGCCTTTCAGCCTGATGCCCTGGAAGCTGAATCCTTTGGGAAATGATGCAAGGTTGCACTGGGTCCAGGACTAGGGTACAGCATTGCTCCACAAACAGTTGCTTATGTTGGACATCATCTCTGTCCCCCCTTACAAAGGTTGGAAGCATCGATGACACCCACCAGATCTTTGGCCTGAGTGAGACAGAGCCCGGTGACACCTTCGTGTTTGCTCCCTTCGATGGTATCCTGGGTCTGGGCTACCCCAGCATTTCCTCCTCTGATGCCACGCCCGTCTTTGACAACATGTGGGACCACCGTCTGGTGTCTGAGGACCTCTTCTCCGTCTACCTGAGCTCGTAGGTTGGCTAGCCCGGGGCCTCTCCCACACAGACCATTTTCACCTGGATCAGCAAAGGACCTCACCAGGGCTGGGTGGGCTTGGGAAGATCTTAGATGAAAGAGATTTTCAAAGTCAATGTCATAGTCTGCAGAACGATGTATTTGAGCAGCAATGCTGCCAAGTCTCTCTCACTCTCTGACAAACTATCTTCATTTGCTATTATTTATCAAGATAAGTTTTTCTCCCTTGAACTTCTCAACTCCAAAGTCATTACCAGTTGCTCTTGGCACTGATGCCCTCATTCTTGGCCCTAAGAAACCATTTAGAGTGAAATCACATAACACAGTGTTCAAAAATCATAGGAAAAAATAACAAAATTTGATTGTGACTTAGGAGGGGACTTCGAAAATTTTGTGGCAAGTGAAACTCAAAGACACATTTAGGGAGTGATGTTACTTCCAATGGTTAATTTACTGTTTAAGGTACTCAAACATCAAGTACATGCTTTGAGTCCAGACTACACTGTTTGTGCTTTATCTTCTTCATACTGCACAACTAGGGTAGGAGTAGCTGATGACTCAAGCACCTTGGCCTCTGTCACCCACTGGGAAGAGCCATATTGAGTCTGATTGCCTGTTTTCAACCCGGGTGCATTTGTGCAATTGTGGATATTTGTGGGCTGACAAGTAGATAAAAGACCCTGTCTCTTCCTATTGCTCTGTGTTTCAAATTTGCTTTGTAAAATAAGTATATTTTGGTGCATACATTTTGGACACCATGCATAGTTTTATTACATAACACTAATTTTTCATGAATATTTTGCAGAGCCCTTGAATGCTCAGGTTGCAAAATGTTTGGCACCAATATAAATTCTTTCAATATATTTTTCCAGCAACTTTTTGATGTACCCTCATATATATAGAACAATGAAATGAGAAAGTAATGCTACAAAGTTTCTTTTTTAATTATCAAAATGTAGGGTCAGGCCAGCGCCGCGGCTCACTAGGCTAATCCTCCGCCTAGCGGCGCTGGGACACCGGGTTCTAGTCCTGGTCGGGGCGCTGGATTCTGTCCCGGTTGCCCCTCTTCCAGGCCAGCTCTCTGCTGTGGCCAGGGAGTGCAGTGGAGGATGGCCCAGGTGCTTGGGCCCTGCACCCCATGGGAGACCAGGAAAAGCACCTGGCTCCTGGCTCCTGCCATCGGATCAGTGCAGTGCGCCGGCCGCGGCGGCCATTGGAGGGTGAACCAATGGCAAAGGAAGACCTTTCTCTCTGTCTCTCTCTCTCACTGTCCACTCTGCCTGTCCAAAAAAAAAATGTAGGGTCAAAGAATAAATGAAGAACAAACCAGGTTGGTTTTGGCTGAGTAGACTTTTACACAAGAAGAGCTAGGCCAGTTGCCAACTTTCTTCTATTACTTAATTCCTCCTAATGACACTGTTGGTCATTATCCTGTTTTCCTTTACTTGTTAATAACCGCTAGATGTCGATTACACTATTACATGTTTCCTGCAAAAGTGGGTGGGTTAAACTGAGTGGGGCTGTGGTTCATAAATGGCCAGTTGGTGATTAATTCCTCACTACCCTCTATATTTACATCCCTATGTACCCTGAAATGGATGTTCCACTAACAAAGACCCCAACATGTGCTCTAGGCCACTAAGTAGTCATGTCTCTCATGGTTCTCACCTGCTTCATGTGGGCTAAAGTATGTCTTGTGAACCACTGCATTTCCCCCAGTGAGACAAAGGTCAATACAGCTCAGCACCATGGAGATTTTGGTTTGAAGTATTGTTGATGCTGTCCCATGCACTGTTTAGGGTGCAAAGCAGATTCCTGGACTTGATTTCTTTGGGTTCAGTAGCATCCGCTGCCCCCACACAATCACAACAATGAGAAATATCTCCAGATATTAGCAATACCTGCCTGGCTGAGAACACAGGAACTACATCATTGAGTCCTTAACAGCCAACACCATCCTGCATTCAATTCACTTGTGGTCCCCATAGCAACTATAATGGGTATTGGACTACAAACAGCACAACCCATAATTTCTAGGTTCTACTTTTGGCTGGCACATCCTGCTGTGTGATCTTGAGAAAGTTGCCTTACTTCTCTGACCCTCAGAGTCGTTGAAGTCAAAATAATAATACTGACTATCGTATGGCTCTGGTATAGCATGAAAAGAACCCATGTCTATCACACATTGAGCACAAATCCTAGAACTGATGAGTACCCTATCCAGGGTAGCTCCTAGGTTGTACATAGCAAATATGTAACACATGAATGAGTGAATTCCTGTCTTCTCTTCCAACTATCCAGTGATGACAAGAAGGGCAGTTTGGTGATGTTTGGTGGCATTGATGAGTCTTACTACAAGGGAAGCCTGCACTGGGTGCCTGTTTCTTATGAAGGCTACTGGCAGTTCACCATGGACAGGTGAGATGGCACTGTTGGACGGTCTCTTGTCCTTGGTAAAGATCCCATTCTTTCCATGCTCACAGGAGAGTCAGTGTCCCCATCTGTCTGGAACAGCCAGCACATGGGAAAATCTGGAAATTGGCTTATCCAGAGTGAGCCTAGGAAATGTGCCTTTCTGAAAGGACAGGAGAGAGAGAGGACTGACCAGGAGCCCAATTCCTCTACAAGGATCAGGCAGCCATTTCCTTGTGGTCCAGGAGGCAGCCCCCACAGGGAAGCTCAGCCAACCCAGCAATTCCACATTGTTCAGCATTTATGAGACCTGGGGAGCATTACACAACCTCCCTCTCTAGGAAGAATACCACTAGAAGTCTAAGATTAGGAACAAATAACTGCGAATCTGGCTCAGGGCATACTGGCCCTGGCCAGGCTGTAGCCTGAATTCCCATCTGTTCTGTCCCCTGAGCGGGGTGTGTGGGGGTCCATCCTGGTCACAGATGTAACTCTTGGGAACTCAGGCAAACCTTCCTTGCATCTCTCCCTCAGTGTGACCATCAATGGAAAGACCATTGCTTGTGCTGATAGCTGCCAGGCCATCATTGATACGGGCACCTCTCTGCTGGCTGGACCCACCAACGCCATTTCCAAAATCCAGCGTCACATCAGAGCTTATGATAACTCCGAAGGCGAGGCAAGTCCAGCCCCACACGCTCTGTTTTAGACTCCAGTGGTGAGAGTAATATGCAGAAGGAATAAACCTCCTGTAATCCTTCCACCCTTGCACATTCCAGGAAATCGTCAAATGCTCAGACGTCAAGTCCCTGCCTGACGTTGTCTTCACCATCCATGGTGTGAAGTACCCTCTGCCTGCCAGTGCCTACATCCTGAAGGTAAGGTGGCCCCGTGCCAATCCCAGGGTGGGCCACATACTGCCCTCTGAACACTTCTCCCACCTGAAGTCCAGAGGCAGACTGTCACTTGCTCTTCATGAATTCCAGACACAGTGTGCATTCACAAGCAATGTAAGAGTGAGAATTTAGACAAATCCCCCTTAAGGGCTTTCCCTTAGGAAGAATGGGGCAAAAGATGACAGCTTAAATAAGAGGCTCTGTTCATTTACAAACCTGGCTCTGAGCCCTCAGTCTCAATGTCCAGCCTATTATTTCTGAGCAAGGTTGAACATCTCTTATCCTCCATTTCTTCAACTAAAAACCAGAGACTAAACCCACCCTCAGATTTCCATGACAGTGATCGCATCTTTAGGCCCATGAGCCACAGGAATTCTCCTTGCCATTTACCATACTGCCAGGTGCAAAACCAGTTCTTCCCAGCTGATCTTTCTCAGTGACAAGTACTCACACATGGGCCTCCTCCCAGGTGACTCTAACACACAGCCCAGGCTGCAGCTGGGGCCAGTATGCCAGGGAAGAGAAAGGACTCACAGCTGCCCTTTGTGCCACTGGTCTGGAGGAGAGTACTGAGAAATGGGCGTATCATCAGGGTTTCCAAACATCCTTAGCAAAGTTGACTTCTCTCTAAACCCCTTTGCTAAGGTCAGGGTTTATGTGTCTGCCAAAGACACTGGATATTGTCCAGCCTCCATGCAAAAAATGAGAGCAGTAATCAGCTTATTCAGGTACACCCCAGCTAAGCAAAAAACATATCCCTGGACACTAAGTCAGGAAGCCCTTCTTTGCATGGGCATTGTCATGAATCCAGTGAGCCTGTGATGTTTAATACCCAGCTCGCCTGTCACCCTGACCCTCTGTCTGGTCTACCGTGCTGTTCTCTGTTCTGCAGGAAGATGATGTCTGCACCAGTGGCTTTGAGGGCATGGACCTCGACACCTCCTCCGGTGAGCTCTGGATCCTGGGTGATGTCTTCATCCGCAAGTACTTCACCGTCTTTGACCGGGCCAACAATAAGCTTGGCCTGGCTCCTGCAGTTTAAGCCTGCAGCTTTCAAACTGCTTCCTGAGAGATCTGGCCTCCTGCTTGCAAACCCTTAACTGAAAAGAATTCTCCTGATTTTTCTTCCTGAAACACAGTCACCTCCTAATCATAGTAGATGCTTGTTCCTATTCCCATCCACACTCATAAATAGAATAAAAACAGCTGATGAAAATGTGTGTATCTTCTTCTCCTGACTAGAATGTCTCTTCCACATTTCTGGGGTCAGAATACCAGACAGAGAAGCAGAAATGAACATATACAACTAGACAGCTCCAAACCAGTGACATTTCATAACAGGGCCGGCATGACAAATGGGCGTCATCAAGTTTTGCTGGGAGTATCACAAAAGACCTGGGGACCAGAAACGACAGGCCCATTGTCTCCATAGAGAGGAGTGCACCTAGGCCTGTGCTTGAGGGAGTCAATTTCCCACTTTCTCAGAGCCATAATGATATAATGAGGAAAGGTAGAAAGTCAAGGGGAGGATATCTGATGGTGATGTTCCTGAGTGGGTAGAAGGAGGCCATGTAGGCCGGCGCTGCAGCTCAATAGGCTAATCCTCCACCTGCGGCAACAGCACCCTGGGTTCTAGTCCCAGTTGGGGCACCCGATTCTGTCCCGGTCGCTCCTCTTCCTGTCCAGCTCTCTGCTGTGGCCCGGGAGTGCAGTGGAGGATGGCCCAAGTGCTTGGGCCCTACACCCGCATGGGAGACCAGCAGAGGCACCTGGCTCCTGGCTTCGGATCAGCGCAGTGCGCCGGCCACAGTGTGCTGGCCGTAGCGGCCTTTGGGGAGTGAACCAACAGAAAAGGAAGACCTTTCACTCTTCTCTCTCTCTCACTGTCCACTCTGCATGTCAAAAAAAGGGGGGGAGACTATGTTATTTTGCAGACCTGAACAAAGAGTGACAGAAGCTGTGTTTCCTTCTGCATCTAGTAAACCAGCTCCCCAAGAGTTGGGTACAACCCAAAATTCGAATGGGACATGGACCTCCAGTTACTGACTGAGGCAGAACTGCTGCCTACATCAGAGATGACCATTCAGCAACCCAGGACCACAAGTCCTCACCCCGCTATACACGCATGTACCTTCTGACATTGTACTTCCCAAATCCCATGCCTCTTAAGTCAGGGCCATTCTCAACTGTTTGTAGACAATTCCCACACAGACCTTTATGATGTCTCAGAATTGATTTCTCCTACAGCTACCTCCTGACACAACTCACAGCTGACATTAGATATGTGGGGACATTCTCCACACTCCAACAACTAACTCTGAAGTGGCCAACACCAGCTGGGTGACCGCACACTCAACTGGATTCATTCCTGCTCCCATCTTCTAGGAGAGAGCACAGGATCCCACAGGTAGGGCTCAGTTCTCAGCCCTACCCCACTACAGAGGCTGGCACAGGACTGAAGGGCTACAGATTTAGGTCCTCACAGCCCTGCCCTCAGATTCAGTTAATTTGCTCAGTGGCTCATGGGACTCAAGAAAACACACTAAGCTACAGAATTTCAAAGATGGATATGGGCAGCCACATGGGGATATACAGAGAGCGATGGCTGGTAGGGCTCAAGACAATGGGCTCTGCTCCCCCCCACCCCCAGCAGGGGAATGACTTCCTGTTTGGACTCACTCTACTCCACATAACCCACTGTCCAGAATCCTGAAACACTGTATTTGGTGAGGTACTGGGGCTTCATGGGCATGCTGGAAATAGACTGGTATAGGGCCCCAAAATGATTCTTCAGACTCCCTTCCTCCAGTGGATGGCACAGGAACCCTCTTGCATAAAGTGATTCTTAGCACCTACTATGGGACAATCATACAGCAGAGAATTTCATTATGGCTAGCTAAAGGCTGCAAGGTTAGAGTTACTGTGTCCCACCTTGGAGAAAGAATTCTAGTCTCTAAGCCTTGTGTAGGAAGTGATGAGCCACGTACCACGGACAGAAACCAAATCTACTGACAGATGTACACACATCCTGTAATGTCAAACCCACATGAATCTGTCTACACAGAGAAGTGAGTTCTGCTCCCAAAACTACTCACAGTTCACATCCTCTGCATTGGCACAGACAGCAATGCCACCCATCGCTAAGTTGGAAAGATGTTTTCTAAAAACCCCGACTATACATCTCATTGGGGAAAACTGGGTGCAATGAGCTCCCGCAGCATTGCTTCAATGCTCAGGACAACTCTTTCAAAGTAGTGAGCTTGGAATTCAATCACAGGCCATTCTCATTTCTTAAGTAATAGCCAACACTCTAAGGCTGGCAACTCTCAGGAGGTGCACTCCAATCATGGGTGCCATGCTAGTGGAAAGCTACTCACAGGCAGCTTCTCAGACGCTGACCCCAGGCAGGAAATCTAATCAGAATGTGTTCTGTGTGGGAGTGTGATAGCAGGCAGTATTTACAGGCTGATAAGGGCTATTGGGATGTAGGCCAGATACAAGCAGTGGCTCTTGCCTGCTGCTGAACACCTTCCAATTGTCCTCCTGCCTTCCCCACTGACTTGGGAGCCAGGGAGAACCATAAAGTGCCTGCTGATGCTCAGCCCACAGGTGTTCCTTACAGCATCATACACAGGGACCATGGGATCAGGCAGCAGGGAGAGCGGCTCCAAGGAACAACGTCGCAACTCTCAGCAGCCTCTTTGCCCCTTATCTTTCCTCTCCTATTTTGAGCCTCCTCTTCCTCCCAGTCTTCCACAATCTGGAGTCTTCCTTGCTTCTTTATGCCCTCCTGAGTAGGCAACTCTGCAGTGTGGTTACAGCCCAGGCCCTGAGTGCAGCCAGACTTTGGTTTCAGCCCCATCACTGACCAGCAGTCACCCCACACACACACCGTGAACTGTAAGGTAACAGATGGGAGTTCTCCCCTCCTCCTTCTATCACTTCTCTTGCACCAGTTCCTTGTCTTTCTCTGGCTTCTGTAGCATCCCCTGAGCAGGATCCTTGCCCATTAACCTCACCTCCTCTAACCATGCCTGCACCAATGCTCTGCCCCAGGGTTCCCCTGGTCAGAAAGAAGTCCTTGAGGAAGAACCTGATTGAGAAGGGCTTGCTGAAGGACTACCTGAAGACTCACACCCCCAACCTGGCCACCAAGTACTTCCCCAAAGAGACCTTCACCTCAGTGTCCACTGAGAACCTGAAGAACTACCCAGATGTGAGTGCATGCACAGGGGGAAGGAGCAGCCGCAAGGACTGAGCCAGGAGGAGAGAGGGTGTCTGGAGGGAATGGATGACAGCCAGGGACTGCTGCCTGGATTTCAGAAGCCCACACCACTAGAGAAACTCATTGCTCTTATATGTTGCTCTTATATGTTCATCATTCATTCATTGGTTCTTTCAATGTTTATTTTTACAAAGTTCCCTGTTGTGAATCAGGCCTTGTGCTGGGCCCAGGAGACAGCACTGAGCAAAGTCACAGGGACCTAGCAGAAGAAAGATGAACTCACTGAGCCTCACCACCCAGTGAGAAGCAAGATTAGGATAAGGTCCACCAACTGAAGGTGTCACTCAAGGAGGTGGTGACTCCTGGAGGACAAGGAGGACTCCTGGGGCAGTGAAGGAAGAACAGGAGTTTCCAAATGGAGAGAATTCCAGAAAGCACAAGAGCTCATGCTTAGCCTGTTGCCACAATGAGCCAAGTGCATCTGAAGAAGGAAGAAATGAGTGTGTGACTAAATTAGAGAAGGAAGGAGGGTGCTGCCAAGTAGGACTGACATGGCCCAGACCCTAACTGCCACAGATTGATCTGAATCACTGGGGTGCTGCAGTCAGATTTGAGTTCAAGAGCTCTCTGACACTTATTTAGGACCCAGTGGCATGCCCTAATCTTCAATAGACAGTATGTGTTCTCTGTGTGAATGGTGTATGGACAAGGGCACAAAGCAGCCTTGCCTGAAGCCAAGGGCTTTGCCTCTAAGATCTACCATTCCTGCTGCAAATGGGAGCTCTAATGCCTCCAGGCCTATTGATCTTAGATAAATTGTTCACATTCTGTGATCCTTGGCATCCTGTCCTACAGAACTGACCCACACAAGGCCTCCATCCATGGGGAGTTCCACAGAGCTCAGCGCAGGGCCTGGCAGGCCCTCAGTAAAGCACAGAAATATCAGCCCATTTCCTCACTGCACAAATATTTACAAAGACCTACTAAGTGCCAGAGGGCAGCATATGCTGAAGTCATAACAGTGAGCTGGACTTCCTCCAAGATGGCGGAATAGGGAAGGAGTGCAATGATAGTCCGGGAAAACATAGTTTAACTAAAATGGAGATACTGTAGTTTCAGGGAAAAGTTAGGGGAAAACTGCAGAGGAAACACTTCTGGAACTAGTGGGACACAGTGGACCTACGTGGAGGGCATGGGACCCCACGGCTTGGACCCCAGCCACCGAGTCTATGCATCAGCACTGGAAAGGGAGGTGAGGTGGAAAGGGAGGTGAGGTGAAAACCTCAGTAGCCTGAGACACTACCAGGAAAGCGGCAGGAAGAGCCTAGAGGGAATGAGGCTTGAAGCCCGATGGGGGAAAGTTCACCAGGCTAACTAGAGGAGAGAGAAAAAATAAATAAATAAATAAATAAAAGGGACCAGTACAGACATGATTCTCTCTCCACTCACCTTACAAAGGTGAGCAAGACAAAGAGCAGGCGCCATTTTGGACATATGTAAAAGCTGCACCACCTCAGGGCTGCACCCACCCTCAGCCAAACAGAAAAACCTGACTCCGGTGGGGAGTAATAACAGGATGTCAGGACTTAGTGAATGTGTGCAGCTAATGAACTGAGACTGTGAAAAAAAAAAACTGAGGGTGTGAGAGAACTCGTGGAGTACCTGAGACGTGAGTACTCTTGGGAGACACCACAAACTCAGTGACATAGGCAACCCAGTGGGAGACTGCAGGGGAATCTGAGCTTACACTGAGAGCAGCACAGATCCTTGTGTGGTCCTTGGGACAGAGCAGACAAATATTATACCCACAGGGGCAGAGCTCAGACACTGCCTTCAATTCTGCTCAGCTGTGCAGAATTACTTCCCTTCTGAATACAGACAGAGAAACAGAGAGACAGAGAGACAGAGAGAGAGAGAGAGAGAGAGGAAGAGAAGATTTACCACACCTAACCTGGGTGTGTTGCCTTTGTCACACCCTTAACCCTGAAGAACCAAACAGAGCTCTCTGGACACACCCATCACATGCCTCTAAGGATCCATCAAAAGCAGACAGTCCACTTAATCTAGACTCAGAGTATAACGAGAACAATCACCACAGTTATGACAGAAAAAAAAAGAAGAAACCAAAGAATATCTCCACAATGCCAAGCAACAAACACAGAAACCGAGGAAACAAGAACAAGAAGACATTATGACACCCCCAAATGACAAGACACCCCAAACCAAGATTATGAAGATGATGAGATAGAAGAAATGCAAGATACAGATTTCAAAAAATTAATGATAAGAACATCTAGAAGTTCTCAAAAACAAATCCTTCAACTACAGAAATCTTACTGGACAGGATAGAAAATCTCTCTAGTGAAAATGAAATCTTAAGGAGGAATCAAAATGAAATGCAGAAACTAGTAGAACAGGAAAGTGTGATAGTGAAGAGAAGTCAAAATGAAATGAAGAACTCAATAGACCAAATGACAAACACATTAGAGAGCCTTAAAAACAGAGTCAATGAAGCAGAAGAGAGAATATCGGACTTAGAAGACACAGCACAGGAAAGTATACATTCAAACCAAAGAAAAGAAGAGGGAAATTAGAAATCTAAAAAATATTGTTGGGAATCTACAGAATACTATTAAAAAAAAAACAATTTGGGTTCTAGGAGTTCCTAAAGGCATGGAGAGACAGAAATGTGGGGAGCAACTCGGACTAGACTAAGTTACTGGAATTAAGACTTATTCTATGCATCTGCTCTCCCACAATATGGCGCTGGGAGAGGAGTAAACAGCTTCTACGCAGCTGCCTCCAGTTCGACCAATAAACTGCAGGAGCTACTCCTGATTGGGGGAGAGCAGCGTACTCGGCGTGTGGGCAGCAGAGTTGGGATTGGCGGAAGAGGACTATAAAGGAGGAGAGAGACAACATGCACCAGGAACATCCGGATAACATCTGAGCAGCCCCCGAGAGAGCCGGCCGGCGGTGTGCCGCTCCCCCGTGGAAGTGGGGAAAGTGGCAGGGGGAACCGCCCCTCCACGGAGGTGGAGGGGTTGCCAGCCAACCCGGGAAGGACCAACAGCAAACCCGGGAAGGGCCGAGCAGACAAAAGAACAGCACAGGGTCCTGTGTCGTTCCTCCGCAAATGGGGGAGCGACAAGAAAGAATTAGAAGGCCTTTTTAATGAGATACTAGTAGAGAACTTCCCGGGTTTGGAGAAGGACAGAGACATCTTAGTACAGGAAGCACATAGAACCCCTAGTAAACATGACCAAAAGAGATCCTCAACACGACGCATTGTAATCAAACTCACCACAGTGAAACATGAACTCAAAAGGCTTCCATAGCCTTGGAAACTCATGACTAGAGCCTAGGGAGATTACTGACACCATAAACCAGAGTGTCAAATTGTTAAGTCAACAACAGGAGTCACTGTGTACTTACTCCTCATGTGGGATCTGTCCTTAATGTGTTGTCCAATGTGAAGTAATGCTATAACTATTACTAAAACAGTATTTTTCACTTTGTGTTTCTGTGTGGGTGCAAACTGATGAAATCTTTACTTAATATATGCTAAATCGACCTTCTGTATATAAAGATAATTGAAAATGAATCTTGATGTGAATGGAATGGGAGAGGGATGGGAGATGGGAGGGTTGTGAGTGGGAGGGAAGTTAAGGGGCAGGAGAGCCATTGTAGTCCATAAACTGTATTTTGGAAATTTATATTTACTAAATAAAGTTTAAAAAAAGATAAAAAAGGCCGGCGCCGCGGCTCACTAGGCTAATCCTCCACCTTGCGGCGCCGGTACACCGGGTTCTAGTCCCGGTCGGGGCACCGGATTCTGTCCCGGTTGCCCCTCTTCCAGGCCAGCTCTCTGCTGTGGCCAGGGAGTGCAGTGGAGGATGGCCCAAGTCCTTGGGCCCTGCACCCCATGGGAGACCAGGATAAGTACCTGGCTCCTACCATCGGATCGGCGCGGTATGCTGGTTGCAGCGCCCTGGCCGCGGCGGCCATTGGAGGGTGAACCAACGGCAAAAAGGAAGACCTTTCTCTCTGTCTCTCTCTCTCACTGTCCACTCCTGCCTGTCAAAAAAAAAAAAAAAAGGTAAAAAAAGAAAAATGTCTATTGAGGTCCTTGGCCCATCTCTTAAGTGGGTTGTTTGTGGTGGAGTTTCTTGATTTCTTTGTAGTTTCTTGTTATCAACCCTTTACCTGTTGCATAGTTGCAAATATTTTTTCCCATTCTGTCGGTTGCCTCTTCACTTTCAGGACTGTTTCTTTGAAGTACAGAAACTTCTGAATTTGATGCAATCCCAAATGTTAATTTTGGCTTTGACTGCCTGTACTTCTGGGGTCTCTTCCAAGAAGTCTTTGCTGGTACCTATATCTTGCAGGGTTTCTCCAGTGTCCTTTAATAATTTGATGGTGTCGGGTCATAAATTTAGATCTTTAATCGATGTAGAGTGAATTTTTCTGTAAAGTGAAAGGTAGGGGTCTTGCTTCATGATTCTACACGTGGAAATCCAATTCTCCCAGCACCATTTATTGAATAGACTGTCCTTGCTCCAGGAATTAGTTTTAGATCCTTGATCAAATATAAGTTGGCTGTGGATGTTTGGCCTGATTTCTGGTGTTTCTATTCTGTTCCATTGGTCTATCCATCTGTTTCTGTACCAGTACCATGCTGTTTTGATTACAACTGCCCTGTAGTATGTCCTGAAATCTGGTATTGTGATTCCTCCAGCTTTGTTTTTGTTGGACAAGATTGCTTTAGCTATTTGAGGTCTCCTGTGTCTCCATATGAATTTCAGCATCATTTTTTCCAGATCTGAGAGGAATGTCTTTGGTATTTTGATTGGTATTGCATTGAATCTATAAATTGCTTTTGGGAGAATGGACATTTTGATGATATTGATTCTTCCAATCCATGAGCATGGAAGATTTTTCCATTTCTTGGTATCCTCTTCTATTTCTTTCTTTAAGGTTTTGTAATTTTCATCATAGAGATCCTGAACGTCCTTGGTTAAGTTTATTCCAAGGTATTTGATTGTTTTTGTAGCAATAGTGAATGGGATTGATCTTAGAAGTTCTTCCTCTGCCGTGGCATTGCCTTTGTTACAAAGGCTGTTGATTTTTGTGCATTGATTTTATATCCTGCTACTTTGCCAAACTCTTCTATGAGTTCCAATAGTCTCTGAGTAGAGTTCTTTGGGTCCCCTAAATAAAGAATCATGTCATCTGCAAAGAGGGATAGTTTGAGTTCTTCCTTCCCAATTTGTATCCCTTTAATTTCTTTTTCTTGCCTAATAGCTCTGGCTAGAATCTCCAGAACTATATTGAATAGCAGTGGTGAGTGTGGGCATCCCTGTCTGGTACCAGATCTCAGTGGAAATGCTTCCAACTTTTCCCCATTCAACAGGATGTTGGCCGTGGGATTTTCATAAATTGCTTTGATTGTATTGAGGAATGTTCCTTCCATACCCAGTTTGCTTAGAGTTTTCATCATGAAAGGGTGTTGTATTTTATCAAGTGCTTTCTCTGCATCTATTGAGATAATCATATGGTTTTTCTTCTGCAATCTGTTAATGAGGTCTATCACATTGATTGTTTTGCGAACACTGAACCATCCCTGCATACCAGGGATAAATCCCACTTGGTCTGGGTGGATGATTTTTCTGATGTGTTGTTCCATTCTATTGGCGAGAATTTTATTGAGGATTTTTGCATCTATGTTCATCAGGGATATTGGTCTGTAATTCTCTTTCAATGCTGCATCTTTTTCTGGCATGGTAATTAACGTAATGCTGGCGTCATAGAAGGAATTTGGGAGGATTCCCTCTTCTTCGATTGTTCTGAATAGTTTGAGAAGAATTGGAGTCAGTTCTTCTTTAAATGTCTGGTAGAATTCAGCAGTGAATCCATCTGGTCCTGGGCTTTTCTTTGTTGGGAGGGCCTTTATTACCGTTTCAATTTCTGTCTCAGTTATGGGTCTGTTTAGGTTTTCGATGTCTTCCTGGTTCAATTTAGGTAGGTTGCATGTGTCCAGGAATCTATCCATTTCTGATAGGTTTCCCTGTTTGCTGGCATACAAGTCCTTGTAGTAATTTCTGATGATTCTTTTTATTTCTGTGGTGTCTGTTGTTACGTTTCCTTTTTCATCTCTGATTTTATTGATTTGGGTCTTTTCTCTTCTTTTTTTAGTTAGTTGGGCCAATGGGGTGGCAATGCTGTTTATTTTTTAAAAAAATCAGCTCCTCGTTTGGCTGATTTTTTGTAATTTTTTTTATTCAATCCTGTTGATTTCTTCTCTGATTGTAATTATTTCTCTTCTCCTACTAGATTTGGGTCTGGCTTGCTGCAGATTTTCTAGATCCTTGAGATGCATTGAAAGCTCATTTATTTGGTGCCTTTCCAATTTCTTGATGTAGCCACCTATTGATATAAACTTTCCTCTTAACACTGCTTTTGCTGTGTCCCATAAGTTTTGGTATGTTGTGCTGTTATCCTCATTTACTTCCAGAAAAGTTTTTGATTTCTCTTTTGATTTCTTCTATGACCTAGTGTTCATTCAGAAGCAAGTTGTTCAGTCTCCACGTGTTTGCATATGCTCTAGGGATTCCTGAGTTGCTAATTTCCAACTTCATTCCTCTATGGTCTGAGAAGCTGCATCATATGATTCTAATTCTTTTGAATTTGCTGAGACTTGCTTTATGGCCTAGTATGTGGTCAATCCTAGAGAAGGTTCCATGTACTGCTGAGAAGAATGTAAAATCTTTAGCTGTAGGATTGAAAGTTCTGTAGATATCTGTTAGATCCATTTGGGCTATAGTGTCATTTACATCTACTGTCTCCTTGTTGATCTTCTGTCCTGTTGATCTATTTCTGAGAGTGGAGTATTGAAGTCCCCCAGTACTATTGTACTGGAGTCTAAGTCTCTCTTTAAGTCCCTTAACAAATCTTTTAAATAAACCGGTGCCCTGTAATTAGGTGCATATACATTGATAATCGTTATATCTTCCTGTTGAATTGATCCCTTAATTATTATATAGTGCCCCTCTTTGTCTCTCGTAACAGTTTTTGTGGTAAAGTTTATGTTGTCTGATAGTAAGATGGCTACGCCCACTCTTTTTTCATTTCTGTTGGCATGGTATATCTTTTTCCAGACTTTCACTTTCAGTCTGTATGCATCTTTGTTGGAAAGATGTGTTTCTTGTCAGCAGCAGGTAGATAGGTTTTGTTCCTTAACCCAAGCAGCCAATCGGTGTCTTTTAACTGGACAGTTCAATCCATTCACGTTCAAGTGACTATTGATAATAGTAATTTGCCCTGCCATTTGCCAAAGATATTTTCTAATATGTGCTTTGAATTCCCTGTGATCTTTTGCTGTGAGGTTTCCTTCCTTTACCTTCTTTCATATTGATGACCGTGTTTCTGTGTTTCTGTGTGTAACACATCTTTAAGCATCTTTTGCAGGGCTGGATGAGTGGCGAAAAATTCTTTCAATTTCTGTTTGCTATGAAAGGTCTTTATTTCACCTTCATTCACAAATGAGAGCTTTTTAGGATATAATATTCTGGGCTGGCAGTTTTTCTCTCTTAGTACCTGGGCTATGTCACGCCATTCCCTTCTAGCCTGTAGGGTTTCTGATGAGAAGTCTGCTGTGAGTCTAATTGGAGATCCTCTGAGAGTAATCTGACGTTTCTCTCTTGCACATTTTAGAATCTTTTCTTTATGTTTCACTGTGGTGAGTTTGATTAAAACATGTCGTGGTGAGGATCTCTTTTGGTCATGTTTACTGGGGGTTCTATGAGCTTCCTGTCCTAGGATGTCTCTGTCCTTCTCCAAACCCGGTAAGTTCTCTGCAAGTATCTCACTAAAAAGGCCTTCTAATCCTTTCTCTCCATGCCTTCAGGAACTCCTAGAACCCGAATGTTGTTTTTTTTTTAATAGTATTCTGTAGATTCCCAACAATATTTTTTAGATTTCTAATTTCCTCTTCTTTTCTTTGGTTTGAATGTATACTTTCCTGTGCTGTGTCTTCTAAGTCCGATATTCTCTCTTCTGCTTCATTGACTCTGTTTTTAAGGCTCTCTAATGTGTTTGTCATTTGGTCTATTGAGTTCTTCATTTCATTTTGACTTCTCTTCACTATCACACTTTCCTGTTCTACTAGTTTCTGCATTTCATTTTGATTCCTCCTTAAGATTTCATTTTCACTAGAGAGATTTTCTATCCTGTCCAGTAAGATTTCTGTAGTTGAAGGATTTGTTTTTGAGAACTTCTAGATGTTCTTATCATTAATTTTTTGAAATCTGTATCTTGCATTTCTTCTATCTCATCATCTTCATAATCTTGGTTTGGGGTGTCTTGTCATTTGGGGGTGTCATAATGTCTTCTTGTTCTTGTTTCCTCGGTTTCTGTGTTTGTTGCTTGGCATTGTGGAGATATTCTTTGGATTCTTCTTCCCTCGCTGTGGTGTTTTTTGTTGTTATACTATGACTGAATTAAGTGGACTGTCTGCTTTTGATGGATCCTTAGAGGCATGTGATGGGTGTGGCCAGAGAGCTCTGTTTGGTTCCTCAGAGTTAAGGGTGTGCCAAAGGTGACACTCCCAGGTTAGGCATGGTAAATCTCTCTTTCTTTTTTTGATTTAAAAGGGACGTAATTCTGCACAGCTGAATGGAATTGAAGGTAGTTAGGAGGCGAATGATATACCCACAGGATCCAGAGATCAGAAGCTCTTTCCCAAGGACCACACAGGGAATCTGTGCTGCCCTCAGCATGGGCTCAAATTCTCCTGCAGTCTCCCACTGGGTTGCCAAGGTTACCAAATTGTAGTATCTCTGGAGAGTACTCACGTGAATTCCGTGTGTTCTCTCACCCACCATCTCTTTTTTCACAGTCTCAGTTCATTAGCACCACACATTCACTAGGTCCTAATCTCCTGTTATTTCACACACACACACACACACACACACACACCCCAGAGTCAGGTTTTTCTGCTTGGTTGAGGTGGGTGCAGCCCTGAGGTCACCCCACTTATGACGTATGTCCAAAATGGCGCCTGCTCTTTGTCTTGCTCACCTTTGAGAGGTGAGCAGAGAGAGAAACTTGTGTCTGTATCGGTCACTTTTTTTTTCCTCTCTCTTCTAGTTAGCCTGGTGAACTTTTTCCCACGGGGTTTCAAGCCTCATTCCCTCTAGTCTCCTCTTTCCGCTTGCCCACTAGTGTCTTAGGCTATTGAGGTTCGGCTCATCTCACGTTCCAGCACTGGTGCATTGATTCTGCCGCTGGTGTCCCAAACCGTGGGCTCCCACGCTCTCCACACAGGCCCACTGTGAATCACTGGTTCCAGAAGAGTTTTCTCTGCTGTTTCTTCCCCTACTCTTCCTTGAACCTGCAGTATCTCCACTTTTATTAAACTGTCTCTTCCCGGACTATCAGTGTGCTCCCTTCCTATTCCGCCATCTTGCCTGATATTTTTCAAAAGAGGAAATCCAAACGGCCAACAGACACATGAAAAAAATATTCAGGATCACTAGCCATCAGGGAAACGCAAATCAAAACCACAATGAGGTTTCATCTCACCCCGGCTAGAATGGCTTACAAACAGAAATAAATTAAAAACAGATGCTGCCGAGGATGTGGGGAAAAGGGGACACTAACCCACTGTTGGTGGGAATGCAAACTGGTAAAGCCACTATGGAAGTCAGCTTGGAGATTCCTCAGAAACCTCAAAATAACCCTACCATACAACCAAGGTATCCCACTCCTTGGAATTTACCCAATGGGAATTAAATTGGCAAATAAAAGAGCTATCTGCACCTCAATGTTTATTGCAGCTCAATTCACAATAGCTAAGACATGGAATAAACCTAAAAACCCATCAATAGAAGGCTGGATAAAGAAATTATGGGATATGTATTCTATAAAATACTATACAGCAATGAAAAAAATGAAACTGCGATGTTTGCAACAAAATGGAGGAATCTGGAAAACGTCATGCTGAGTGAAATAAGCAGTCCAAAGGGTCAAATATCATCTGTTCTCCCTGAGCGGTGACAACTAATTGAACACCTAAAAGGAAACCTGTTGAAGTGAAATGGACACTATATGAGAAGCAATGACTTGATCAGCCCTTGTCCTGACTGTCAAGGAACAGCTTACTATTTGATTCCTTTTAGTATTTTTTTGTTTTACATAATACCATTGGTTGAACTCTGTAATTAACAATTATTCTTAGGTCTTTAAATTAAGAGTGGGAATAAGAGAGGGAGGAAATGTACAGCTTGGCACACACTCAATCAGACTTACTCCTAATGGTAGAACTACAAACATGCCATGGGACTCCAAATCAACCCATCAAGGTGGCATGTACCAATGCCATCTTTCTTGTTAAAGTACTCAGTTTAAGTTCATAATTGATCAAAAAGATAGGATTAAGTGTCGAAGGATTACATAAATAAGACCAGTGTATGCAAATAATGAAGGATAGAATTAAAAGGGAGAGAGTGATACAACATGGGAAGCACAATACACAGCAGACTCATAGAATGGCAGATGCCCTAAACAGCACTCTGGTCTCAGAATCAGCCCTTAAGACATTCGGATCCAGCTCAAAAGCCCATAAGAGTTTCACAGGCAAGGAAAACCAAGACACTGTGGCAAAAAATGACCTAAGATGTTGCTGTGGATTTGTTCTGAGAGGAGGAGACTGGTGGGGGCAAGAAGTTTGGAGTCACCACACAGACCCCGGGAATCAGCTGAAAGCAGGCCAGAGACTTGCTTATTTCAGTTGGTACAGCAGCTTAAATAGCTGAGGGAGCCAATCAGGTCAAGGGATGGTCTATGCCTTAACCAATCACAGCACGTTGTCAGGCAGTTTCCAAAGCCATCCAATCACAACCTGTTGCCAGGCAGGTTCCGTTGCCATGTGGTTTTTGAAGCCATCCAATCACAGCCTGTTGCCAGGCAGTTACGGTTGCCAGTAGCCATCTTGGCATGGCCTTCTCATTCCACCACACTAAATGAAAGATCTCTGTGAGTGAGATCCCAGCAGAAAGAATGGGCCATCAAAGAAGGAGGTACATTTCTATGAAGACAGGAGAGAACTTCAACTTTGACTATGACCTTGTCTAAATAAGATCGGGGGCCAGCGCCATGGCTCACTTGGTTAATCCTCTGCCTGCAGCACCAGCATCCCATATGGGCACCGGGTTCTAGTCCCAGTTGCTCCTCTTCCAGTCCATCTCTCTGCTGTGGCCTGCAAAGGCAGTGGAGGATGGCCCAAGTACTTGGTCCCTGCACCCACATGGGAGACCAGGAAGAAGCACCTGGCTCCTGGCTTTGGATCTGTGCAGCGCCAGCCATTGCAGCCATTTGGGTGGTGAACCAATGAAAGGAAGACCTTTCCCTCTGTCTCTCTCTCTCTGTCTATAACTTTACCTGTCAAATAAAATAAATAAATAGGATCGGAGTTGGTGAACTCAAGAGGCTTCTATAGCCTTGGTAGCTCATACAAGAATTCAGGTGATTACTGATATCATAAATAAGAGTGTCAATTGTTAAATCCACAATGGGAGTCACTGTACACCTGCTCCCCATGTAGGACCTCTCTCCTTAATATGTTGTACTATGCAAATTAACGGTAAAACTACTACCCAAACAGTACTCTATACTTTGTGTGTCTGTATGGGTGCAGTCTGTTGAAATCTTTACTCAGTATATACTAAGTTGATCTTCTGTATATAAAGATAATTGAAAATGAATCTTGATGTGAATGGGATAGAAGAGGGAGTGGGAGATGTGATGGTTTGCAGGTGGGAGGGAGGTTATGGGGGGAATAGCTGCTATAATTCAAAAGTTGTACTTTGAGGCCGGCGCCGCGGCTCACTAGGCTAATCCTCCGCCTAGCGGCGCCGGCGCACCAGGTTCTAGTCCCGGTCGGGGTGCCAGATTCTGTCCTGATTGCCCCTCTTCCAGGCCAGCTCTCTGCTGTGGCCGGGGAGTGCAGTGGAGGATGGCCCAAGTGCTTGGGCCCTGCACCCCACGGGAGACCAGGAAAAGCACCTGGCTCCTGGCTCCTGCCACCGGATCAGCGCGGTGCGTAGGCCGCAGCGCGCCTCCGCGGCGGCCATTGGAGGGTGAACCAACGGCAAAAAGGAAGACCTTTCTCTCTGTCTCTCTCTCTCACTGTCCACTCTGCCTGTCAAAAAAAAAAAAGTTGTACTTTGAAAATTATTTATTAAATAAAAGTTGAAAAAAGAAAGAGAAAAAATAAATAAAATACACAGACTGGTTGAATGGATTTTTAAAAACCCTTCTATTTGCAGCCTACAAGAAACATATCTCATTAACAAAATACAGGCAGACTGGAAGTGAAAGGATGGAAAATGATATTCCATGCTAATGGAAAGCAAAAAAGAGCAGAGCAGTAGTCATACTGATATCAGATAAAATATACTTTAACACAAAAACTCTTAAAAGAGACAGAATAGGGCACTATAATGATTAAAGGATCAATTCAAAGGTAAGAGGTGACTATAATAAATGTATATGTACACAACACATAGCTGTTAAATATTTAAATCAAATGATAATGGATTTAAAGGGAGAAATAGAATTCATTACAATAGAAATGGGAATTCCATCACCCCACTTTCATCAATGGACAGGTCAACCAAAAAGTAAAGCAATGAAACAACAGAGTTAATTGACAATATAGACCAAATGGACCTAACAGATATCTACAGAACTTTTCATCCTACAATTGCAGAATACACTTTCTTCTCACCAGTGCATGCAATTTTCTCTAGGATGCACAACATGAAGGCCATAAAGCAAGTCTCAGCAAGTTCAAAAATATCAAAATCATACAATGAATCTTCTCTGACCACAAGGAATCAAGCTGGAAATCAACAACTCAAGAATCTCTAGAACATATGGAAACATATGGAAACTGAACAACATGCTCCTGAATAAACAGCGGATCATAGGAGAAATCAAAAGAGAAATCAAAAAATGTCTGGAATTTAATGAAGACAATAACTATTTAAAAGCTTATGGAATACAGCAAAAGTATTACTGAGAGGGAAAATTTACAGCACTTGGTGTCTAAATCAAGAAATTGGAAAGGCAACAAAAAATTGAGCTATCAATGCATCTCCAGGACCAAGTAAAACAACAACAAACCAAATCCAAAGCCAGTAGGAGAAAAGAAAGAATTGAAATTAGAAGAAATAAACAAAATTGAAACAAAAAAATACGCAAGAGCAAAGCAAAGAACTGGTTTTTTGAACAAATAAACAAAATTGACACACCATTATCCCAACAAACCAAAAAAAGGGGAGAAGAGCAAAATCAACAAAATTAGAAATGAAGAGAAATTAACAACAGACACCACAGAAACTTAAAAAATGAGAAATTATTATAGAGAGCTGTATGCCAACAAAATGGGAAACCTAAAAGAAATGGATAGATCCTTGGACACATACAACCTACCTAAATTGAGCCATGAAGACATAGAAAACCTAAACAACCAATAACCAGAGATAAATGGAAACAGTAATAAAGCACCTCCCAACAAAGAGAAGCTCAGAACCAGATGGCTTCACTGCTGAATTCTACAAGACATTTAAAGAAGAAAGAACTCCAATTCTTCTCAAGCGATTCAAAACAATTGAAAGGGAGGAAATTCTCACAAACTCTTTCTATTAAGCCAGCAGCACCTTAATTCCTAAACATGAAAAAGATATGATAAAACAGAGAAAGAGAACTACAGACCAATTTCCCTGATGAATATAAATTCAAAAATCCTCAACAAAATACTACCCAAACGAAACCAACAACACATCAGAAAGAACATTTGCCTGGACCATGTAGATTTTTTCCCTGGTATGCAGGGATGGTTCAATACAGGGAAATCAATCAATGTGACACATCACATTAATAAATTGAAAACAAAAACCATATGACTACCTCAACAGATGCAAAGAAAGCATTTGATAAAATACAACACCCTTTCATGATGAAAACTCTAAGCAAATTGGGAATAGAAGTAACATTCCTAAACACAATCAAGTCAATTTATGACAAACCCAAGGCCTGCATACTATTGAACAGGGAAAAGTTGGAAGCATTCCCAATGATAGGCAGAACCAGATAAGGATTCCCACTGTCACTGCTGCTTTTCAATATAGTCCTGGAAGTTTTATACAGAGCCATTAGACAAGAAAAATAAATCAAAAGGATACAAATTGGGAAGGAGGAAGTCAAACTATCCCTATCTGCAGATGACATGATCCTAAACATAGGGGATCCAAAAGATTCATGAAGATATTATTTTTGAGTTTGGAAAAGTAGTAGGATATATACCAACACACAAAGATCAACAGATTCGTATACACAGACAATGCTATGGCTGAAAAAAAAATTCTAAGACCAATCCCATTCACAATAGCTACAAAAAAATACCTTGGAGTAAATTTAACCAAGTATGTTAAAGATCTCTATGATGAGAATTACAAAACTTTAAAAAAGAAATAGAAGACAAAAAGGATGGAAATATCTTCCGTGTTCACAGACTGGAATAATTGATATCATCAAAATGTCCATGCAACCAAAAACAATATACAGATTCAACATAATACCAATAAAATACAAAGACATTCTACTCGGATATAGAAAAAATGATGTTGAAATTCTTATAGAAGTGAGAAGACCTATAATAACTAAAGCAATCATATACAACAAAAAGCTGGAGCCATCACAATACCAGATTTCAAGACATACTACAGAGTAGTTAGAATAAAAACAGCCTGGTACTAGTACAAAACAGATGATAGACCAATGGAACAGAATGGCAATGCCAGAAATCAAGCTACACATTTAAAATCAACCTTTGATGAAGGAGATAAAACCAATCCCTGGAGCAAGGGCAGTTTCTTCAACAAATAATGCTGAGAAAACTGTATTTCCACATGCAGAAGAATGAAGCAGGATGCCTACCTTACACAAACCCATTCAAAATGGATTAAAGACCTAAATCTATCACCTGATACCATCAAATTATTAGAGATCATTGGGGAAAACAATTGGCACAAAAAAGAATTCACAGAAAAGACCCCAGAGGCATAGGCAATCAAAGCCAAACTTTACAAATGGAATTACATCAGATTGAGAAGCTTCTAACTGCAAAAGAAACAATCACCCAAGTGAAGAGGCAACCGACAAAATGGGAGAAATTATTTGCAAACTATAAACTGACAAAGGGTTAGTAAATAGAATATATAGAAAAGATTAAGAAATTGACAACAAAACAAACAACCCAGTAAAGAAATGGGCAAAGGACTTAAAGAGATATTTTTTAACTTTTATTTAATAAATATAAATTTCCAAAGTACAACTTTTGAATTATAGCAGCTTTTCCCCCAATAACCACCCCCCCCACCTGCAAACCATCACATCTCCTATACCCTGTCCAATCCCATTCTTCATTAAGATTCGTTTTTTTTTAACTTTTATTTAATGAATATAAATTTCCAAAGTACGATTTATGGGTTACAATGGCTTCACCCCATACCGTCCCTCCCACCCACAGCCCTCCCCTTTCCCACTCCCTCTCCCCTTCCATTCACATCAAGATTCATTTTCGATTATCTTAATATACAGAAGATCAGCTTAGTATACATTAAGTAAGGATTTCAACAGTTTGCTCCCACACAGAAACATAAAGTGAGGAATAATAGATGATTTTTTTTTAAATGATGATGAAATCAGATCAGACCTATTGTCATGTTTAATCCCAGTGAAAGTCAAGTTGGGAGTTGATAATTTCTTTTTTTTTTTTTTTTTACAGAGGATCAGTTTAGTATGCATTAAGATTTCAACAGTTTGCACCCCCATAGAAACGCAAAGTGAAATATATTGTTTGAGTACTCATTATAGCATTAAATCTCAATGCACAGCACATTAAGGACAGAGATCCTACATGAGGAGTAAGTGCACAGTGACTCCTGTTGTTGACTTTACCAATTGACACTACTGTCTATGGCATCAGTAATCTCCCTATGCTCCATTCATGAGTTCCCAAGGCTATGGAAGCCCTCTGAGTTCTCCGATTCTTATCTTGTTTAGACAAGATCATAGTCAAAGTGGAGGTTCTCTCCTCCCTTCAGAGAAAGGTACCTCCTTCTTTGAAGACCTGTTCTTTCCACTGAGATCTCACTCACAGAGATCTTTTGCCAGAGTGTCTTGGCTTTCCATGCCTGAAATACTCTCATGGGCTTTTCAGCCAGATCCGAATGCCTTTAGGGCTGATTCTGAGGCCAGAGTGCTATTTAGGACATCTGCCATTCTATGAGTCTGCTGGGTAAGATTCGTTTTTAATTAACTTTAAATACAGAATATAAACTCAATATATACTAAGTAAAAATTTCAACAGTTTGCACACACACAGATACACAAAGTATAAAGTACTGTTAGAATAGTAAGTTTTACCATTAATTCACATAGTACAACACATTAAAGACAGAGATCCTACATGGGGAGTAAGTGCACAGTGACTCCCGTTGTGGATTTAACAATTTACACTCTTATTTATGACATCAGTAATCTCCCGAGACTCTTGTCATGAGCTGCCAAGGCTATGGAGGCTTCTTGAGTTCACAAACTCTGATTTTATTTAGACAAGGCCATTGTAAAAGTGGAAGTTCTCTCCTCCCTTCAGAGAAAGGTACCTACTTCTTCAATGGCCCATTCTTTCCACTGAGATCTAATTCACAGAGATCTTTCATGTAGGTCGTATTTTGCCACAGTGTCTTGGCTTTCCTTGCCTGCGAAACTCTCATGGGCTTTTTAGCCGGATCTGAATGCCTTAAAGGCTGATTCTGAGGCCAGAGTGCTGTGTATGGCATCAGCCATTCTATGGGTCTGCTGTGCATCCTGCTTCCTATGTTGCATCATTCTCTCCTTTTTAATTCTATCAATTATTATTAGCAGACACTGGTCTTGTTTGTGTGATTCCTTTGACACTTAATCATATCTTTTTGATCAATTATGAACCTAAACTGATCACTTTTATTAGTAAGATGGCATTGATACTTGCCACTGTAATGGATTGATTTGGAATCCCATGGCACATTTCTCACTCTACCATAAGGACTAAGTCTGATTGAGCATGTGCTGAACTGTACATCTCCTCCCTCTCTTATTCCCACTCTTATTTTTAACAGTGATGATTTTCAGTTAAATTTAAAGACCTAAGAATAATTGTGTGTTAATTAAAGATTTCAAACAATGGTATTAAGAAAAACTAGAAAATACTAAAAGGAATAAAATAAATCTCCGCGAGTGAGATCCCAGTGAAAAGAACGGGTCATCAAAGAAGGAGGTACCTTTCTCTGAAGGGAGGAGAGAACTTCCACTTTGACCATGGCCTTGTCTAAAAATGATCAGAGTCAGTGAACCCAGGGGGCTTCCATAGCCTTGGCAGCTCATGACAAGAGCCTAGGGTGATTACTGATGCCATAAACAAGAGTGTCAAATTGTTAAGTCAACAACAGGAGTCACTGTGCACTTACTCCTCATGTAGGATCTCTGTCCTTAGTGTGCTGTACATTGAGATTTAATACTATAACTAGTACTCAAACAGTATTTTTCACTTTGTGTTTCTATGTGGGTGCAAACTGATGAAATCTTTACTTAATATATGATAAACTGATCTTCTGTATATAAAGAGAATCGAAAATGAATCTTGATGTGAATGGAAGGGGGGAGGGAGAGGGAAAGGGGAGGGTTGAGGGTGGGAGGGACGTTATGGGGGGGAAGCCATGGAAATTTATATTCATTAAATAAAAGTTAAAAAAAAGAAAAATGTCTATTTAGGTCCTTGGACCATCTCTTAAGTGGTTGTTTGTTTTGTTGTTTTGGAGTTTCTTGATCTCTTTGTAGATTCTGGTTATTAATCCTATATCAGTTGCATTGTTTGCAAATATTTTTTCCCATTCTGTTGGTTGCCTCTTCACTTTCCTGACTGTTTCTTTTGCAGTACAGAACTCCTCAATTTGATGTAATCCCTTTATTAATTTTGGTATTGCCTACCTGTGCCTCTGTGGTCTTTTCCAAGAAGTCTTATCCTGTGCCTATATCTTGCAAGGTTTCTCCAATGTTCTCTAATAATTTGATGGTGTCGCCTCATAGATTTATGTCTTTAATCCATGTTGAGTGGATTTTTGTGTAAGGTGTAAGGTAGGGGTCTTGCTTCATGCTTCTGCACGTGGAAATCCCATTTTCCCTGAGCACCATTTTTTGAATAGACTATCCTTGATCAAATCTAAGTTGGCTGTAGATGTTTGGGTTGATTTCTGGTGTTTCTATTTTGTTCCATTGGTCTATCTATCTGTTTCTGTACCAGTACCATGTTGTGTTAATTATAACTGCCCTGTAGTATGTCTTGAAATCTGATACTGTGATTCCTCCAGCTTTGTTTTTGTTGTACAAGATTGCTTTAGCTATTCGAATTCTCCCGTGCCGCCATATGAATTTCAGCATCATTTTTTCCAGATCTGAGAAGAAGTCTTTGGTGTCTTGATTGGTATCACATTGAAGGTATAAATTGCTTTTGGAAGGATGGACATTTTGATGATATTGATTCTTCCAATCCATGAGCATGGAAGATTTTTCCATTTTTTAGTATCCTCTTCTATTTCTTTTTTAAAGTTTCATAATTTTCATTGTAGAGATTTTGACATCCTTGGTTAAGTTTTTCCAATATGTTTGATTGTTTTTGTAGCTATTATGAATGGGATTGATCTTAGAAGTTCTTTCTCAGCTGTGGCATTGCCTGTGTATACAAAGGCTATTGATTTGTGTGCATTGATTTTATATCCTACTACTCATATTAAGTGTTAAAGTGAACCTATAGATAGAATTAAGTGTTAAAGTGATCATATAAATAGGATCAAGTGTCTGGTAATAATAACAGAGAATTAAAAAGGAGAGAATATTCCAACATGGGAAGCAGTCCACACAGCAGATTCATAGAATGATAATCACTTTATGTAACACTCTGAGCTCAGAACCACCCTTTAAAGCCTCATGGTCTGACTGAAAAGCCTGTAATAGCATTTAGGGATAGAAATACAAGACACTGTGGCAACGAAAAATGCCCTACATGAAGGATCTCTCTGTGTGAGCCCCCAGCGGAAAGAAGCAGCCACTAAAGAAGGATATACTTTTCTCTGAAGGGAGAAGAGCTCTCCCACTTGGTCTGGGGCTAAGAAGTGGGGAACACAGTGCTCACATGTGGTTGGAAAACCATGCCCTGGGCTGAGACCTTGAGGGAAAGCTCCAAGGGACCAGGTGTCTCAAGACTGATATGCCCAGTTCCATAACACCTGTGACCCTTAAGTGCTCCATCTCCATCCTGCCAGGAATGATTTGTTCAACCTCATTCCACTGCTTAATCTGATACATCCAGGGATCATTACTGAACAACAGGGACCTTGGCAGGGTGTGACCTGCATTATAGTTTCTATCCCTAATGTACCTCAAAGCCAGGCACTGCCACATTGAGTGCCAGGCAGCGCTAATGGCAAGGTCAACATTGTTGTCCAATCTTTCTCCAGGGCCAGCCTGGCACAGTGAGATTATGCACCTTCCTTGCTGGCAGTCCTGATCATTCCTGTCTCAGTGGCCCCAGATGAGGAATTTCCCTCTCTCTCTCAAGAGTTCTGGTAAAGGGAGTCAGACCAAGGCTTCTCTGAACACCTCTGGGGTAGAATCAGAGAATGCCCACTAACACTAACTCATGGAAAGAAACCAGGTGGGACAAAGGCCTTCCAAGGCCAGAGCTTTCTTAGACCCAGGGTCCAGTCCTGCCAGTGCCATTACTTGGTTATGAGAACCCATACTAACTACCAAACCCCTTGACTGTGTCAATGGTGATACCAAAAAATAGTGATCTAAAAGGAAAAAATGGGGCAGACATCTCAACGTAATCAGAGAAGCAGAAAGAGCCAATGAAATTCAAATATTGTGTTCATGAAGGTGTGCAGATAATCCATTCACTGTCATCAACTTCCCCATTCTCAGCTCATTCATTTCATGGAAATGTCCCCAAGTGCAGAAGACTACAAGGCATTCTGGGTGGTCTTGTTAGATCTCTCAGGAGGTTTTCAGCCCTGTTTTTTCTTGCTTATGACAAAATAACATATGTTTAACTCACAACACCTCACATGATCTCACAGTCTCTGTATTCCAGAATCTAGACTCAGCTGGAGGACTCTCTGGTTCAGCAACTCACAAGGCTGCTGATCATGGGTCAGCCAGGAATGGGGTCTCATCAGAGGTTCCTAAATAGGCAATGATCTGCTTTCATGCTTACAGGGAGTTATCAGGATTCAGTTCCTTGTGGACTGTAATACAGGGGGCCCTCAGTTTCTCTCACTCTTGGTGAGGCCACACTCAATGCATTGTTGTGTGGGCCTCTCCACAGGGCAGCTTGCTTCACCAGAGCCAGTAGGAAGAGGGTTTATACAGGGACTTGGACTGCAGAATACAAGATCCAGTCCTACACACTGAAGCACCAAGAGTGACATCTCATCCGTTTTGTTGCATTCTATTGGTTAAAAGTAAATTGAAGGCCCTACCCAAATCAATGGGAGTGGATTGCAAGATGCAGGAATACACACAGACAAGGATAACTGAGGCTATATTAGTCAGCACTTTAATGATAAAACAAAATATTTGAGCCAAGCTACTTATGTCGGGAAGAGCTATTCAGCTCAGGTGTCATACACTCAAATACAAATGGCATGGCACAGATTTTCATTCTGGTGGAAACAGTAGCATGTGCAGAAGATGCATGCTATTCTAGATACCAGAATGGCTGAGCCCAAGCTCAGGATTATAGCAGAATGGACTTGAGAACTAACTCCAATGGTCATGAACTCAATCATATAAGGACCTCTCACTAGGCCTCACTACTCCCAACAGTACCACCCTGGGGACCAAGCCCTTAATACATGGTCCTTTGAGGAAAGTTCAGTATCCAAACTAATATCCTACCAAGGTGGAACAATGCTAGGGACAGTCTGCGCCACTCCCTGAAATCTGTCACTAAGCAAGTCAGCATCCCTTTGGGTGTCAAAACCTCTTGTATGGGAAGAATTAATTGCCTTTCCCAATCTAAGGGCTTACATCAGTGTATTTACAATTCGACATATGGACTTGCTTTAGATAATGTTAATTGTGTTGGGGACATCAAATCAGATAGTCAAGAGCCAGTGGGACCTGGCCCTATTTCCTCCATCAGTCCTCATCAAGAGGTTGACCCTACATCAGTGTCACAGAGCAGGTTCTTTATTCCAGTTTGATCTGTACATCTATGGCCTTGACATCCACAATGCACACAGGTGTGGGTATCCATATTCTCTTCATTGATGACTCAGGGTCAGGGGAAAATTGCTAAGGTCATCAGAATCCAAATTGTTTCTCAAGGGTGTGCTCTTCCAAGGATATTGGGCAAGTTTCTAACGTGCAGTGTTTGGGCCACAGGAACATGGGTGATATGTGGTGCCAACAGCCCCTTTTTCCTTCATTGGAGTCACTACAGGGAGCAATTCCATGAGATTTTGCTTTTTTCCTTATAAAATAGTGTTTCCTCCTGTATCCAGTGAACCAGCTCCCCAGGAGTTGGATGCAATCCAAAATTCCAACTGGATGTAGACCTCCAGTCACTGACTGAAACAGAACTTCTGCCTACATTAGAATTGAGCACTCTGACATCCAGGGATCACAAGTTCCTCACCCCCACCACTCTGACTCCTTCCTTCTCCTCCATGCCTCTTGAGTCAGGGCCATCCTCTACTGTTTGTGGACAACACTCACACAGAATCTCATGAGGTCTCAGAATCGATTTCTCCTATAGTTTCTACCCAACACAGTCCACAACTGACACCAAATGTGTTAGAATGCTCTCCACACCCCAACAACCAATTCTGCAGCAGCTGAAACCAGCTGGGTGACCTCCCATTAAACTGGATTCAGTCCTGCCCCGATCTGGGAGAGGAGAGTAAGGATCCCATAAGTAGGGCTCAGTTCCCAGCTCTGCTTCAGAGGTTGGCCCAGGAATTACAGGATACAAATTTGGGTTTGCACAGCATCACCCTCAGGTTCATTTAATTTGCTAAGTGGCTAATTGGATTCAAGGAAACACATTTTGCTGCACAATTTAAAAGATACAAATAGGCAGCCAGATGAGGAGATATAGAGGATGAGAGCGGGAAAGGCCCAAGTCTGTGGGTTGTATCTTTGGATTGGGGAGACCTCTCCCAGCAGGGGGATTCCTTCCTGCTTACAGGTACATGGCTCCACATAAACCACTATACAGAACCTGAAACACTGTATTTGGGGAGGTACTGGGGCATGATTCAGATAGACTGGTGTGGGGCCCTGCATGGATTCTTCAGACTCCTTCCTCACCACAGGAACCCTCTTGCACTAATTAGGTCTTAGCACCTACTATGGGACAATCACACAGCACAGAATTTCATTATGGCAAGCTAATGGCTGGAGATTACAGTTCCTATGTTGCATCCTGGAGAAAGAATTATAGTTTCTGTGCCTCATTGAAAGAAGCGATGAGCCATGTACCAGGGGCAGAAACCAAATCTATCAACATATTCATATATTCTATAATGTCAAACACACATGAATCTGTGTGCACAGGAAAGTGAGTTCATCATTGCTTCAATGTTGTGCTCAGGGCACAGATGAACAACTCTTTCAAAATAGCAAGCTTGGAATTCATAACATGGGCCGTTCTCATTTATTAAGTCATACTATCACTTTGTGGCTGGCAACTCTTGCCAGCTGCACACTATCAACCATGAGACGCAGTGTTAGTGGAAAGCTACTCAACAGGTAGTTTCTTAGAAGCTGACCCCAGGTCAGGAAATCTAATCAGAAAATGTTGTGTGTGGTAGTGTGATAACAGGTGGCATTTACACACTGATAAGGGCTATTAGTCAGGACATGTACCCTATATAAGAAGTGGATCTAGTGTGCTGTTATACACCTTCCACTGCTCCTGCCTTCCCCACTGACTTGGGAGTCAGGAAGAACCATGAAGTGGCTGCTGCTGCTTAGCCTGCTGGCACTCTCTGAGCATCGTCCACAAGTGAGTCTGGAGTTGGGCAATGGGAAGAGTGGCTCCAAGGGACAACTTCCCAGCTCTCAATGATCTCCCATTCCCCTTATCTTTCTTCTCCTATTTTTTTTGACAGGCAGAGTTAGACAGTGAGAGTGAGAGTGAGAGAGAGAGAGAGAGAGAAAGGTCTTCCTTCCATTGGTTAACCCCCCAAATGGCTGCTATGGCCGGTGCGCTGCGCCGATCCGAAGCCAGGAGCCAGGTGCTTCCTCCTGGTCTCCCATGCGGGTGCAGGGGCCCAAGCACTTGGGCCATCCTCCACAGCCTTCCCGGGCCACAGCAGAGAGCTGGACTGGAAGAGGAGCAACTGGGTCTAGAACCCGGTGCCCATATGGGATGCCAGCGCCGCAGGCAGAGGATTAGCCAAGTGAGTCATGGCGCCGGCCTTCTCTCCTATTTCCATCCATCCCTTCCTTCCAGTCTTCCATCATCAGGGGTCTTCCTTCCCTATCTATCTTTTCGAGCTCCTGGGGAGGCCATGCTGTGGCATGGTTTTAAAGCCCAGGTCCTGAGTCCAGCTGGGTTTTGGTTTCAGTCCATCACTGACCAGCAGTCACCCTCCCTGCCACCCTGTGCACTGTTGGGCAACAGATATGAGCTTCTGCCACCTCCTTCCATCACTTCTCTTGAACCAGTTTCCTTGTCCTTCTCTGGCTCCTGTAGCATCCCCTGAGCAGGATCCTTGCCCAGTTGCCCCTCCTCCCCTAACCATGCCTGCACCAATGCTCTGCCCCAGGGTCCCCCTGGTCAGAAAGAAGTCCTTGAGGAAGAACCTGATTGAGAAGGGCTTGCTGCAGGACTACCTGAAGACTCACACCCCCAACCTGGCCACCAAGTACTTCCCCAAAGAGACCTTCGCCTCGGTGTCCACTGAGAGCCTGTAGAACTACCTGGATGTGAGTGCATGGGCAGGGGGAGGGACAGCCACAAGGACTGAGCCAGCAACAGAGAGAATTTCTGGGGGAAATGGATGACAGCCAGAGACTGCTCACGGACCTTAGCAGCCCACAGCAATAGGGAAACACAATCACAACTTCTGCTCTCAGTTGTTCATCATTCGTTCATTTCTTCTTTCAAAGTTTGTTTTTCCTAAGTGCCCTGTTATGTGTCAGGCCTTGTGTTCGGCCCAGGCGGCAGCACTGAGCAAAGTCATAGTTACCTAAGGGGAGAATGATGATCTCACTGAGCCTCACCACCCAGTGAGAAGCAAGACTAGGATTGGGGCCACCAAGTGAAGGTGTCACTAAATGAGCAAGCAACTCCTGGAGGATAAGGAGAACTCCTGGGGGCAGTGAAAGAAGAACGGGAGTTTCCAAGTGGTGGGACAGAATTCCAGAGAGCAGGAGGACTTGTGCCAGATATTGAAAAAGTACCTACTAAGTGGCAGAGACTAGCACATGTTGAGGGCACAACAGTGAGTAAGCCAAGGTCCTGGGGCTTAATATTCCAGAGAGGAAGACAAACAAAACAACATATGAGATGAATTCAAGTCATAAGAGGAGCCACAAAGCATAACTGATTAATTACATGATTGGACAAAGGGCAAGAAGAAACAGAGGGGAAAGGACAAACTTGGATAAACTGATCAGGGAACTTGTCTTAGCAGATGTGACACTGGATGAGAGCTCTGAATGAAGAAGGAGACAGCCAAGGAAAGATTCAGGAAAAACAAAACATTTTGAAGCAAAAGGAATAGCCAGTGCAATTGCCCCAGAGTGGGACGGATCTTGTTATTATCTAAGAATATCACAGACACTAGGGGAACTAGAACAGAGATGGCAAGCAGGAAACTGCTGACACCAAAAATAAATACGCTGCTGTTCATCCCATGGGTTAGCAATGAGAGATTTCCATTAGATCCGATGTTTACGTGACTTATGTGACTTCCCCTTAGCAAGCTGATGAGCAAGCACTTGAGTCTTGAATCGCTGGGTGACCCAGGTCATATCCCATCCTCTGAGAAGGTGTGGTCTCCAGAAAGGCCAGACTGACACAGGCAGGGCACTGGCTGAGACGGACAGAAGATCTGCATTGGTTGATGTGCTAAGTAACAGCTCACAGGCAACGAGGGAGAAATCAGAGAAGACTTACAGCACACAGGGCGACTAGGCCTGGGCTTTGTATGAGGGTATAATGAACGGGCAGGTGAGAAGAAAGAAGAGGCAGAGGGAGACTGAGAGCTACTCTGAGGGAGGCCCAGATGGGGAATTGCAGGTCCTTCAGCTGTGTTGTCTTGGCCCCTGCAGACCGAGTACTTTGGCACCATCAGCATCGGAACCGCCCCTCAGGACTTCACTGTCATCTTTGACACCGGCTCCTCCAACCTGTGGGTGCCCTCCACCTACTGCTCCAGTGCTGCCTGCAGTGAGTGCTGCCATGCCCAGTCCTGTTTGCCCCTTGCTGCCCAGCAACAGCTGATGCTGGGAATCCTGACCACTCAGTGACTTCTTACAACCCCCCAATTAAAGCATGTAGGAGTCACTCAGGAATTCAAGAAACAGGCCTTGCTCAGGCAGCTACTAGAAATCAAGTACAAGGAAAGGGTGCTCTGGGGGAAAAAGGAACACCTGGGAGTGGTCAGATAGACTCACAGAGGAGAAATCCTGTAAGGGTCCAAAGTGAAGCAGGGATGAAGGGCTCTAGGCTGATAAGACAAACTGAGTCCCTTGTGACACAGTGGATTTAAGCTGGGCAGGAACACCATGGAGATGAGTGAGGAACTCATTAAATGCACACAAATACACACATACACACACACAAACACACACACATCATTGCCGTGCTAATGAAAGAGACTTTGTCATTAGAGCCAGCACAAGGTTTCAAGCTCCATCCTCTCCAGGCATCTTGACCTGATTTTAATTAAGACAAGGTACCTGTGACATTGCCCATGGCCTAACACTTGGCTGTGCTCCGCACCATAGGCAGCAGGCCACTGTGCTCAGTGTCTGCGGCACCTGGGGAGGACACAGGGTCGGCTGGACTGTTAACCAGTGACAAGGCACCAACCGCTCAAAAGGAAGGATGTGGAAACTGGGTCTCTAGATCTCCAAAGGTCATCTCAAAAGTTGCCATGGAGCCAATGCCATCATTTTCCTCCATAGCTCCACCCAAGGCCCCATCCCAGGAAGATATTTTAAACCCATGACCATTGCCTGCCATTGGGGGTTAATGATGTCACTCCTTGCCTTTGCAGCCATCCATAACCGATTCAACCCTGATGACTCCTCCACCTTCCAGGCCACCAGTGAGACGTTCGCACTGGCAGCACGACGGGCATCCTGGGATATGACACTGTGAACGTGAGCACCTAACAGCTATGCCCCCTCACAACTGCCTAGCCTTACACAGAATGCCCAACAGCAAGCTCATTCTAACCGTATGGGTATCAGAGATCACACAAGTGACCAAACTGGGCACTGCAGGGAGCGATGTGGCAGAGTCCTTCTGGGGGCTGAGCCGTATGGGAATAGGGGAATGGCCTTGGGGGCCATCAGCCGACCTCAGTGCTGAATGTCATGGAAGAAGCAATGAGGAGAGACCCAAGAGCTCAGTTCTCTTTTGGCATCTCTCCCCTCCTACCTCCTCCTCCTCCTCATAATCACATGAACTCCAGGGCATGGTGGGGAGGAGTGCTCTAATTTACTGCAGTCTGCTTTGCATCTACCCATCTGAAATGCAAATGCAGAGTGACCATCCATAATGTAGCAGAATCTCACGGTGAGACACACTGTGGCCATCAGGACAACAGATGCCAAGGTTCTGTCCAATCATGACCCATAGGCATTCTAGGGGATAATCCCTCTCCCTGCCTGAAGCTTGATGTTCTGGAAGTTGAGTCCTCCAAAAAAGGAGAAAGGATCACTCTGAGTTCAGGGCTGGATCCCAGCAGTGATCCATGTACAGGAGCTCATGGTGGACATCATCTCTGTCACACCCCACACCCTCAACACAGGTTGGAAGCATCGAGGACACCAACCAGATCTTTGGGCTGAGTGAGTCAGAGCCTGGCTCCTTCCTGTACTACACTCCCTTTGATGGCATCCTGGGTCTGGCCTACCCCAGCATTTCCTCCTCTGATGCCACGCCCGTCTTTGACAACATGTGGAACGAGGGCCTGGTGTCCCAGGACCTCTTCTCCGTCTACCTGAACTCCTAGGTTTCACAGTTCTGAGTCTCTCCTACACTGAACATATCACTTGGCCCAACATGGGATTCATTCAGGGCAGGGTGAATTATGCAGGATCTTAGAAGAATGAGATTTTTCAAAGTCAGCATCAAAGTCTGGAGAAGGGTGTCTTTGGGCAGTAATGCTGCCAACTCTCTCTCTGACAAGCTGTCGGCATTCACTATTATTTACCAGCTGAAGTCGTTGACCACTGACTTGCTCAACTGCAATGCCATAGCGATTTGGTCTCCAGAACTGATTCCCTCATCCCTGGATCTCAAAAGACAAAATTAAATGTGCACCCCCTTTTTTAAGGGGTCACGTTTCACAGGAAAAAGGACAAGACATTATTGACACTGAGAGGGCACTTAAAAAGTTCACAGAAGTTGAAATTAAAAGGTACATTCAGGCACTCAAGATATGTGGTTAAGTCACTGTGTGTGGTGCCGGCGTCCCATATCAAGGGTCTGTTTTGAATGCTGGTTCCTGTACTTCTGAATCAGCTTCCACATAATGCCCACCCGAGGAGGCAGCACAAGTAGACTGAGGTGCTTACATCACTGCCACCCATGTGGAAGACACAGATTGAGTTCTGTGATCCTGGTTCCACCCTTGACCTGCAATGGCTTTTATGGATAGTTGGAGAGTGAACCAGTGGATAAAAGATTCCTATCTGTCCCCGTCTGTCTCTCTAGCTGTCTCCCTTTCAAATTTAAAAACAAGAAAAAGTTTACTTTGGTGTAAAAACCTTGAAATTTTGCATGGTTCAACTATAGGCACGTATATATGCATGTATTTTAACTTTTACCACTTTCACTAGGGAATGAATCAGTAGAGCAACTCACACTCATGTGGGAAGCTGATCTCTAGTCCTCTTGATAGTAATGTTGTATCTTGCCATATTACATAATCCTTTTATCATTTGAATTTCTTTATAATTTATGTAACGTTTTCCAAATATATTACTGACTTTTATAACAGAGATAGACTTAATTAGTTTTTATCATTTTCATGTATCTAATTCATCTCTAGTATAAAGTGGAAAAGCAGCAAGGATAGTAGACATCCTTGCACTGTTCCAGGAAATGATGAAAATGCTTCTAAAGTTCTTCATTAAATAAGATACTGGGTTTTTGATGGCTGTATGTATACTTTAGGTTTTGAAGTATATGATTTACTGAATATTAAGGATTATTATATTAACAGTGATGTTGATTTATTGACTGGTTTTCATTTAATATTAAGATGATTAAAAAAAAGAAATTTTGTATGGGTGCTTTTAAACACCCATTTTCCTTGAACATTTGGCATGTTCACTGGATGAACATATTCAAGATATTATGCATCAATATAAATCCTAGGAATATATAAATTCATAGGAAAATAAAATCAAAATTCACCTGATGAAATAAACTCATATATCTTGAACAAAGAAATGTTAAAATAATTAAAGCAATGAATTTTATTCAACAAAATGTAGGGTCTAAGTATGCAATGAGTTAATTCTAAGAATGAAAAGGAATAAACCAGGATAGCTTTGGTTGGGCAATCTTATAGCCAAGAGTATCCAGGGCTGTCACCAACCTTCCTCTGTCCCTCTTACTCCTCCTGACATACTTGGTCATCAATAATGTTTTCCTTCACTTGTGAACAAAACTGGTACAAGTTGCATTGCACTCTCAGGTGTTTACAGCAAAGGTGGGCTGGTTGTGTTTCATACTTTGCCAGTTCTTTGGATACTAATTTCTTGTTACCATCTATAGATGCATCATAATCTAACCATAAAGAGTAGATAATTTAGAAGATGGACTCTGAGATAACACAGACACCAACGGGAGGGCTCCTTTATCCTTTATGCCTGTTGTCCATTCAAAATTAGGGAACCCATATACCATCTGCTTTCATAAGTACTCAAATACCTTAAGGGCCACTGCATCTCTGGAGATAGAGACGACGGTTATTCCAGTTGAGCACAATGAACATTTGGGGTCGGGTAGGTCAATGTTCTCAGGCTATTACATGCACTGTATGGTGTGTAGCTGATGCCTGACCCTGAACTCATGGACCTCAGTAAAAACCCTGCCCCTACTAAATCAGATCAACAGAAATGTCTCCAGACATGTGGAACACCAGCCCTGGCTGAGAACCAGCAAAGCACGCCATCAAACCATTAATATCCAGGACTGTCCCATGTGCACTTCCATGGCATCTCTAGTGAGTATCAATGTGCTAATCACACAGCTGCGAATCCAAACGTTCAAGGGTCCACTCTTGACTGCCCCTTGCCAGCTGTGTGATTTAAGCAATGTGACGTATTTCTCTGCTTCAGTGTCTCTGTGTAGTGGGAAAAAATAATACTACCCACTGTGTAGACAATGGAATAAGATGAAAAGAACCCAGTCTGTCACACATTTAGCACAGCTCCTGGAACTAATAATTATCCCATCAAGGGTAGCTCTTTGACTATACATAGCAGATAAGTAACACAAAGTAAATGAATTCCTGTCTCCTCACCTCATTTTCCACAGTGATGAGCAGAGTCGCAGCCTGGTGATGTTTGGTGGCATCGATTCTTCTTACTACACTGGAAGTCTGAACTGGGTGCCTGTTTCTTATGAAGGCTACTGGCAGATCACTGCGGACAGGTGAGAAGACCATGGATGCATGGTGTCCCAACCTGGGCCCGAATCCCAATTCTTTATCAACTTGAACTTCCCTCATCTGCCTGGAACAGCAAGCTACAGGGAAGCTGAAAACTGCCCAAAGCCAAAGACAGCCCAGAAAAGTGCTGCACTTCAAGGAGAGAGGACAGGGGGCTTTAGGAAGCCAAGCTCTTCTACAAGGGTGGGACCACCACTTCATGTGGTCCAGGTGGCAGGACCACAACCCAGCACACCCTAGGAATGGTTGCACACACTCCTGTCCATAATTCTCAGCATTTAGGGAACCTAGAAAACACCACACACCCTCCTTGAGGAACAATGTCAGTGTCAGTCTAGAATTAAGGTGAAATGACTGAGAAATTGTCTCGGGCCATGCTGCCCCAACCCCGTTGTAGCCTGAGTTTTCAGCTGTTCAGGTCTGAGGAGGAGCCATCTGGGGTCTCAGGTATTACCCATGCATCTCCCACTCAGCATCACCATGGATGGAGAGACCATCGCCTGTGCTTATGGCTGCCAGGCCATTGTGGACACAGGCACCTCTCTGCTGGCTGGCCCCACCAGTGCCATTTCCAACATCCAGAGCTACATTGGAGCCTCTAAGAACTATGAGGGGGAGGCAAATCCAGCCCCTAATGCTCTCTTCTAGCCACAGTTTGTGGGAGTGCCATGCGCAAGGAATGAACCCCTTCTAATCTCCCACATTCACACCTTCCAGATGATCGTCAGCTGCTCATCCATGTACTCCCTGCCCAACATTGTCTTCACCATCAATGGAGTCCAGTACCCTGTGCCCGCCAGTGCCTACATCCTGGAGGTAAGGGACCACTCGGCCAGTCACAGGATGGGCCCAAACACAAGGTGGCCACACACTACCCTCTGCACAAGGAAAAGAAGTTTTTACTCATCGAATCCAAGAGACAACTGACACCTGCTCTGCATGGCCTTCAGACAAAAAGAATATATTCACAAGGGATGGATGAATGAATATTTAGACGAAGCCCTGAAGGGAAGTGATGCAAAAATGATGGTGTGAAAAGGGGATGCTCTCCATATAGACACCTGCATATGAGCCCTGTGTCTCAATGTACTGCCCATCATTTCTGAGCAAGGTGCGACTTTTCAAACCCTCTGTTTCCTAATTCATCTGAAAACAGTCGTGTCAACTCACTCAATCTCCAGAGTGTAGTTACAGGGATGCTTGAGAGTGACCACATTCTGAACCAATGAGCCAAAGAATGCTCCTCACCTCCTACTAATCTTCCATGTGCAAACCAGTTTTTTCCAGTTAGCTGACCTTCCTCAGCGAGAAATACTCACATCTGGGGCTCTCCCCAGGCCAGTGTAACCTGCATCCAAGGCTGAGTCAAGTAACCCTGGGAAGGGAAAGAACCCACAGCTGTGCATTATATCCTTGGCCAGGGTGGGAATAATGAGAAGAGGCTGTGCCATCTAGATATCCAAACATTCTTCCCCCAAGATGAGCTCTCCCTATACATCAGTGCTGAGTTCAGGGTTCCTTGTCTGCCAACAACAGCAGAAAATGTTCAGCAATACATGCACACCAGGTATTGACTGATGCCAGTCCTGCAAAAGTCACATTCCAGCCCACAGAGACAAGCAGCCCTTCTTTGCATGGGCCTTGTTGCCAGATCAGGAAGCACCTGCCACCCTCACCCTGTTTCCTATCTCAAATGCTATTCTCTGTTATGCAGGAAGATTCTGTCTGCACAAGTGGCTTCGAGGGCATGGACGTTGACACCTCCACCAGTGAGCTCTGGATCCTGGGTGACGTCTTCATCCGCCAGTACTTCACCGTCTTTGACCGGGCCAACAATCAGCTTGGCCTGGCTGCCGCAGCTTAAACCTACAGCTTTCAAACCACTTCCAGAGAGATCTGGCCTCAGTCCTTTTCCCCCTTAAATGTATAGAATTCTGATTGAACTCCCTAAAATGAAGTCACATTCTAGTTGAAGTAGATGCCTGATCCTGTTCCCAATCATACCAAAAATGGTGAATAAAAACAGCTGATGAAAACAGGTGTGTGGCTCCTTCTCACTAGTATTTCTCCAAACATCTTTTGGATCAGCACACCAGGCAGACATGCAGAAATGAACTCTTCCATTTGGACATCTCCAAAAACAGAGACATTTCAATATGTCAAATAAAAAATGCACTGGAAAGCCTTAAAAAAGACATGGTGAGTCATAAGAAAGCATATAGAAGCTATAAGATGAATCATGGGAAACATTTCAATCAGACCAAAAAAAAAAATAAGGAGAAAGGGAGGAAGAATTTAGAAAAATTTAAAAAATGTTTGAGATTTACTGTATACTATCATTGACCCAATCCAAAGGACTTAGTAGTTCCTGGAGCTGTGGACAGAGAAAATGGATTAGAAGGCCTATTCAGAGAAATAATTACAGAAAAAATCCCTAATTTGAGAAAGAAATGAACATCCAGTATACAAGGCACAAAAAACTGCTAATAGACATGACCAGAAAAGATCTTCACCACAACACTTTCTAGTCAAATTTTATTTTTTTAAAAGATTTATTTATTTATTTGAAAGATGGAGTTACAAAGAGGCAGAGGCAAAGAAAGAGAGAGAAACTTCCATCCACTGAGTCACTCCCCAAATGGCCACAGTGGCTGGAGCTGGGCCAACCTGAAGCCAGGAGCCAGGAGCCTCTTCCAGGTCTCCCATGCAGTTGCAGGGGCCCAAGTACTTGGGCCATCTTCCACTGCTTTCCTAAGCCATAGCAGAGAACTGGATCAGAAGAGGAGCAGCTGGGCCTCGAACAGGTGCCCATATGGGATGCCAGCACTGCAGCTGGCAGCTTTACCCATTATGCCACTGTGCTTGCCCCTGTAGTCAAATTTTCAACAGTACAACAAAAAGAAAATATTCTAAAATGTACATGAGTGGAATGTCAGATTACTTTCAGAGGATCTACAATTAGACTCACAGATGCTTTCTGTTCAAAAACCCTACAGGCTGAGACAATGGAGAGACATAATCCAAGTCTTCAAAGAAAAAACTGTCAACCCAGAATATGGTACCCTGAAAAGCTCACATTTATGAATTAAGGTGAAATAAAGACTTTCATACCAAACAGAAAATGAAAGAATTTCTCACCACTCAACCAGCCATACAAAGATGCTTCTGGGTGTGCTGCTATACACAGAAACACATAAACATGTTCATCACTATGAAAGAAAATGAGGGCAGAAAATTTCCCAATGAAAGTACAAAGGAAACCCAAAGCAAATGATAGGAATATTTATAGGAAATGGCAGGGCCAACTCATTACTTATCAATAGTCACTTGAGTGTAAATGGCCTCAACTCTCCAATTAAAAGATAGATATTGGCTGGATGTGTCGCTCCCCCTCTTCGTGGAGGAACGACACAAGACCCTGCGCTGTTCTTTCGTCTGCTCGGCCCTCCCCGGGTTTGCTGCTGGCTCTTCCCGGGTTGGCTACTATCCCTTCCACCTCCGTGGAAGGGCAGTTCCCCCTGGCCACATTCCCCACTTCCGCAGGGGAGCGGCACACCGCCGGCCGGCTTTCTCGGGGGGCTGCACAGGTGTTCCTTCAGCTAGATGTTCCCCTTAGATGTTCCCCATAGATGTTCCCGGTGCATGCCGTCTCTCTCCTCCTTTATAGTCCTCCTCCGCCAATCCCAACTCGGCTGCCCACACGCCGAGTACGCTGCTCTCCTCCAATCAGGAGCAAGTCCTACAGTTTATTAGCTGAACTGGAGGCAGCTGTGCGGAAGCTGTTTACTTCTCTCCCAGCGCCATATTGTGGGAGAGCAGATGCATAGAATAAGTCTTAATTCCAGTAACTCAGTCCAGTCTGGGCTGCTCCCCACAGGATGGCTTAAAAAACAAGAGTCATCTATTTGCTGCTTACAAGAAACACATCTCACCAATGAAGATACACACAGACTAACAGTTAAAAGACAGAAAAAGATATTACATGCTAACAGAAAGCCAAAATGAGCAAATGTAGGCATCCTAATATAAGATAAAATACACTTTAACACAAAAATGTATCACTAGCCATCAGGGAAAAGGCTATGGAAGCCTCTTAAATTAGCCAACTCCAATCTTATTCAGACAAGGTCATAGTCAAAGTTGAAGTTCTCTCCTCCCCCTTGGAATAAACTTAACCAAGGATGTCAAAGATTTCTATGATGAGAATTACAAAACCTTAAAGAAAGAAATAGAAGAGGATACCAAAAAATGGAAAAATCTTCCATGTTCATGGATTGGAAGAATCAGTATCATCAAAATGTCCACCCTTCCAAAAGCAATTTACAAATTCAATGCTATACCAGTCAAAATAAAAAGACATTCTTCTCAGATCTGGAAAAAATGATGCTGAAATTCATATGGCGGCACGGGAGAAGTCAAATAGCTAAAGCAATACTGTAAAACAAAAAAGTACTAGAGGCATCACAATACCAGATTTCAAGACATACTACAGGGCAGTTATAATCAAAACAACATGGTACTGGTACAGAAACAGATGAATAGACCAATGGAACAAAATAGAAACACCAGAAATCAACCCAAACATCTACAGCCAACTTAGATTTGATCAAGGAGATAAAACCAATTCCTGATGCAAGGATAGCCTTTCAACAAATGGTGCTGGGAAAACGGGATTCCCACATGCAGAAGCATGAAGCAAGACCCTTACCTTACACCTTACACAAAAATCCACTCAACATGGATTCAAGATCTGAATCTATGAGCCGACACCATCAAATTATTAGAGAACATTGGAGAAACCCTGCAAGATATAGGTACTGGCAAAGACTTCTTGGAAAAGATCCCAGAGGCACAAGAAGTCAAAGCCAGAATTAACAATGGGGAATACATCAAATTGAGAAGTTTCTGTACTTCAAAAGAAACAGTCAGGAAAGTGAAGAGGCAACCAACAGAATGGGAAAAAATATTTGCAAACAATGCACTGATATAGGATTAATAACCCGAATCTATAAAGAGATTAAGAAACTCCACAACAACAAAACAAACAACCCACTTAAGAGATGGGCCTTGACCTAAATAGACATTTTTCAAAAGAGGAAATCCAACGGCCAACAGACACATGAAAAAGTGTTCATGAACACTAGCCATCAGGGAAATGCAAATCAAAACCACAATGAGGTTTCATCTCACCCCAGTTAGAATGGCTTACATACAGAAATCAAAAAACAACAGATGCTGGCGAAGATGGGAGGGAAAAGGCACACTAATCCACTGTTGGTGGGAATGGAAACTGGTAAGGCCACTATGGAGACAGTTTGGAGATTCCTCAGAAATCTGAATATAGCTCTACCACAAGATACAGCCATCCCACTGCTTGGAATTTATCCAAAGGATATTAAATTGGTAAATAAAATAGCTGTATGCAGGTCAGTGTTTATTGCAGCTCAATTCACAATAGCTAAGACATGGAATCAACCTAAATGCCATCAACATAAGACTGGATAAAGAAATTATGGGATATGTACTCTATAGAATCCTACACAGCAACCTAATATGTTATCCCTCTTAGTATTTTTGTTTGTTTGTTCTACTTGATACTTTTGGTTGAATACTGTAATCAATACACAATTCTGCTTAAGTGCTGAAACTTAACTGAAAAGTGATTGCTGTTAAATATAAGAGTGGGAATAAGAGAGGGAAGAGATGTACAATTTGGGACATGCTCAAGCTCACTTACCTCAAACGGTAGAGTTAGAAACATACCAGGGGATTCCAATTTAATCCCATCAAGGTGGCATGTACCAATGCCATCTCACTAGTCCAAGTGATCAATTTCTGTTTACAATTGATCATAATGATAGGACTAAGAAACAAAGGGATCACATAAACAAGAATAGTGTCTGCAAATACTAGCTGATAGAATAAAAAAGGGAGAGAATGATTCAACATGGGAAGTGAGATACACAGCAGACCCATAGAATGGCAGATGTCCTAAACAGCACTCTGGCCTCAGAATCAGCCCTTAAGGCATGCGGATCCGGCTGAAAAGCCCATGAGAGTATTTCAGGCATGGAAAGCCAAGACACTCTGGGGAAAAAAAAAAAAACCTAAATGAAAGATCTCCGCGAGTGAGATCCCAGTGGAAAGAACGGGTCATCAAAGAAGGAGGTACCTTTCTCTGAAGGGAGGAGAGAACTTCCACTTTGACCATGGCCTTGTCTAAATATGATCAGAGTCAGTGAACTCAGGGGCTTCCATAGCCTTGGCAGCTCATGACAAGAGCCTAGGGTGATTACTGATGCCATAAACAAGAGTGTCAATTTGTTAAGTCAACAACAGGAGTCACTGTGCACTTACTCCTCATGTAGGATCTTTGTCCTTAATGTGCTGTACATTGAGATTTAATGCTATAACTAGTACTCAAACAGTATTTTTCACTTTATGTTTCTGTGTGGGAGCAAACTGTTGAAATCTTTACTTAATGTATGCTAAACTGATCTTTTGTATATAAAGAGAATCAAAAATGAATCTTGATGTGAATGGAAGGGGGGAGGGAATGGGAAAGGGGAGGGTTGCGAGTGGGAGGGACGTTAATGGGGGGAAGCCATTGTAATCCATAAGCTGTACTTTGGAAATTTATATTCATTAAATAAAAAAAAGGATACTACACAGCAGTAAAAAAAAAATGAAATCCAGCCATTTGCAACAAAATAGAGGAATCTGGAAAACATCATGTTGAGTGAAATAAGCCAGTCCAAAGGGAAAAATATCATACATTCTTCCTGATCGGTGAAACTAACTGAGCACCTAAAAGGAAACCTGTTGAAGTGAAATGGACACTATATGAGAATCTATGACTTGATCAGCCCTTGTTCTGACTGTCAAGGAACAGCTTACTATTTGATTCCTTTTAGTATTTTTTTGTTTTACTTAATACCATTGGTTGAACTTTTTGATTAACACACAATTATTCTTAGGTGTTTAGATTTAACTGAAAATTGATCCTTGTTAAATATAAGAGTGGGAATAACAGAGGGAGGAGATATACAGTTCAGCACATGCTCAATCAGACTTACCCTAAACGGTAGAGTTAGAAAGATGCCATGGGGGTGAGTTCCAAGATGGCGGAATAGAAGGGAGCACACCGATGGTCGGAAAGGGAAGGTTCAAAGAGGGGTGAGAGTTTGTAGCTTCGGGGAAAGGGAAGCTCTTCCAAATGAGGGAAACAGGGTGGACCTGTAAGGAGGACACGGACGCCTGAGGAGCAGGACACCAGCAGGAGTGAGTACGCACCAGCGCTGGAAGCCAAGGTGAGACAGGGCACTCACCCAGCACCGCTGTAGCAGCTGCCGCCTCCCCTCCCACAACCCACCCTGGGACAGACACTGACACACACACGCACGACTGAGTGGGGGAGGAAATAGAAAACGGAACAGAGTGAGTAGCGCCTGCGGAAAGAGTGAGCGATTCAGGGGGTCTGAATGAGGGACTGAACAATCCAGGAGCCTCCCCCAAGTCGGAGCTGCAGCGGGCGGGAAGCAGCCATCTTGTTTGTTTACATTCAGGCTTAAAGGAGAACTGCCTCGGCCTCCGCACTAACCTTCAGAGGCGGAGCCCAAAGGTGGAGTGGAGAACACCACACTCCTTGTGCAGGGGCAGGCAGCGAAGGAGGGCAGCTCAAAGCCCTGACACCAGTCTACTCAAGTTACCAGAAAAAAAAATTGAATAGTGCCCGCAGGAAGAGGGCAGGATCCAGGGGGACAAACTGAAGGATCAAAAACGCCAGGATCCTTAGGAACCAACCAACCCACAATCAGAGCTGCAGCGGGCAGAGTGCAGCCATCTTGTTTGTTTACATTCGGGCTTAAAGGAGGCTGGCTTCTGCTCCAAAGGAGGAAGCAGCAGGGGTGGAGTCCAAAGGTGGTCTGGAGCTACTTGACACTCCTCAGGAAGGAGATGCAGTGAAAGAGAGTGGCTGACCAACGAACCCCAGGCACAGACACGTAAGGGCAAACATAGGAACAAGGAAACCAGCCCCCAAGGGGCGGAGACTGGCACCTCAAAGCCCTGACACCAGCCCACTCAAGTTACAAAAAATAAATAAATAAATAAATAAGTAAAAAATAAACAAACAAACTCTAGAAGGCAGAGCAGCCTGCTTACACTGGATATTGGTAGAGACTCACAGCAGCCCATAGCAGAGGGAAATCAACCTGAAAAACCACCCAGACAGAATGCCAAAAAACAAAACAAAAACCCACAATAAGAATATAGAAGAACATATAAACTCGCCAATGGCACAGACTAAACCAACCATAACAGAGGCTGAAGAAGAAGAAGAAGTTGAAACTATGCCAGAAAAAGAATTCAGAAAATTAATTATCAGAATACTTAGAAATAATGAGAAACAGTGTCGAGAGCTGAACGAAAAACAAGCCCAAGAATTAGAGAACCTAAAGAGAAGCCAGAATGAAATACTGGAAATGAAAAACTCAATTGACCATATAAAAAACACCATGGAATCCCTCGGAAATCGAACAGATGAAATAGAAGACCAAATATCAGAATGCGAAGACAAACTTCCAGAAATAATACAGTCAGTTCAAACGCAGGAAGAAGAAATTAAAAAATTAAAAAATATGGTCGGAGACCTACAAGATTCAATCAAACAGTGTAATGTTCAGATAATAGGAGTCCCTGAGGGGGTGGAAAGAGAGAATGGATTGGAAGGTGTTTTCAATGAAATAATATCAGAAAACTTCAAACAAAGGCAGCTGGATAACAACAGGCAAATTCAACACATAGCCAGGACTCCGAACAGGGTAGACCAGAAGAGAAATTCACCTCGACACATTGTGGCAACAATTAGCTCAGTGACACACAAAGAACAAATTCTAAAATGTGCCAGAGAAAAATGACAAATCACATTCAGGGGTAAGTTAATCAGACTCACTCCAGACTTCTCATCGCAAACACTACAGGCAAGGAGATAATGGCATGATATATTCCAAGTTTTTTTTTTTACATATATCTATGATGTGTTTGTTTATTTTTTTTACTTTTTTTTAACTTTTATTTAATGAATATCAATGTCCAAAGTACGGCTTATGGATTACAATGGCTTCCCACCCATATCGTCTCTCCCACCCGCATCCCTCCCCTTTCCCACTCCCTCTCATCTTCCATTCACATGAGGATTCATTTTCGATTCTCTTTATATACAGAAGATCAGTTTAGCATACATTAAGTAAAGATTTCCACAGTTTGCTCCCACACAAACATAAAGTGAAAAATAATAGATGATTTTTTAAATGATGATGAAATCAGATCAGACCTATTGTCATGTTTAATCCCAGTGAGAGTCAAGTTGGGAAATGATAATTTCTTCTTTTTTTTTTTACAGAAGATCAGTTTAGTATACATTAAGTAAAGATTTCAACAGTTTGCACCCACATAGAAACACAAAGCAAAATATACTGTTTGAGTACTCATTATAGCATTAAGTCTCAATGTACAGCACATTAAGGACAGAGATCGTACATGAGGAGTAAGTGCACAGTGACTCCTGTTGTTGACTTTACAAATTGACACTCCTGTTTATGGCATCAGTAATCTCCCTATGCACCAGTCATGAGTTTCCAAGGCTATGGAAGCCTTTTGAGTTCTCCGACTCTTATCTTGTTTAGACAAGGTCATATTCAAAGTGGAGGTTCTCTCCTCCCTTCAGAGAAAGGTACCTCCTTCTTTGAAGACCTGTTCTTTCCACTGGGATCTCACTCACAGAGATCTTTCATTTAGGTTTTGTTTTTTTCCAGAGTGTCTTGGCTTTCCATGCCTGAAATACTCTCATGGGCTTTTCAGCCAGATCAGAATGCCTTTAGGGCTGATTCTGAGGCCAGAGTGCAGTTTAGGACATCCACCATTCTATGAGTCTGCTGAGTATCTCGCTTCCCATGTTGGATCACTCTCCCCTTTATTTATTCTATCAGTTAGTATTAGCAGGTACTAGACTTGTTTATGTGCTTCCTTTGACTCTTAGTCCTTTCATTATGATCAATTGTGAACTGAAATTGATCACTGGGAATAGTGAGATGGCATTGGTACATGCCATCTTGATGGGATTAAATTGGAGTCCCCTGGTATGTTTCTAACTCTACCATTTGGGGCAAGTCAGCTTGAGCATGTCCCAAATTGTACATCTCTTCCCTCTCTTATCCCCACTCTTATGATTAACAGGGATCACATTTCAGTTAAATTTCAACACTTAAGAATAACTGTGTATTAATTACAGAATTAAACCAGTCATACTAAGTAGAACAGACAAAAAAATCTACTAAGAGGGATAATGTATTAAGTTGTTCCTTAACAGTCAGGGCTATGCTGATCAAGTCACCGTTTCCCATAGTGTCCATTTCACTTCAACAGGTTTCCTTTTTGGTGTTGAGTCAGTTGTCACCGATCAGGGAGAACATATGGTATTGGTCCCTTTGGGACTGGCTTATTTCACTCAGCATGATGTGTTCCAGATTCCTCCATTTTGTTGCAAATGACTGGATTTCGTTGTTTCTTACTGCAGTATAGTATTCTAAAGAGTACATATCCCATAATTTCTTTATCCAGTCTACCGTTGATGGGCATTTAGGTTGGTTCCAGGTCTTAGCTATTGTGAATTGAGCTGCAATAAACATTAGGCTGCAGACCGCTTTTTTGTTTGCCAATTTAAATTCCTTTGGGTACATTCCAAGGAGTGGGATGGCTGGGTCGAACGGTAGGGTTATATTCAGGTTTCTGAGGAATCTCCAGACTGATTTCCATAGTGGCTTGACCAGTTTGCATTCCCACCAACAGTGGGTTAGTGTCCCTTTTTCCCCACATCCTCGCCAGCATCTGTTGTTGGTAGATGTCTGCATGTGAGCCATTCTAACTGGGGTGAGGTGAAACCTCATTGTGGTTTTGATTTGCATTTCCCTGATTGCTAATGACCTTGAACATTTTTTCATGTGCCTGTTGGCCATTTGGATTTCCTCTTTTGAAAAATGTCTATTGAGGTCCTTGGCCCATCTCTTAAGTGGGTTGTTGGTTTTGTTTTTGTGGAGTTTCTTGATCTCTTTGTAGATTCTGGTTATTAACCCTTTATCTGTTGCATAGTTTGCAAATATTTTTTCCCATTCTGTCGGTTGTCTCTTCACTCTCCTGACTGTTTCTTTTGCAGTACAGAAACTTCTCAATTTGATGCAATCCCAATAGTTAATTTTGGCTTTGACTGCCTGTGCCTCCCGGGTCTTTTCCAGAAATTCTTTGCCTGTGCCAATATCTTGAAGGGTTTCTCCAATGTTCTCTAGTAACTTGATGGTGTCAGGTCGTAGATTTAGGTCTTTAATCCATGTTGAGTGGATTTTTGTGTAAGGTGTAAGGTAGGGGTCTTGCTTCATGATTCTGCACGTGGAAATCCAGTTTTCCCAGCACCATTTATTGAATAGACTGTCCTTGCTCCAGGAATTAGTTTTAGATCCTTGATCAAATATAAGTTGGCTGTAGATGTTTGGGTTGATTTCTGGTGTTTCAATTCTGTTCCATTGGTCTATCCATCTGTTTCTGTACCAGTACCATGCTGTTTTGATTACAACTGCCCTGTAGTATGTCCTGAAATCTGGTATTGTGATGCCTCCGGCTTTGTCTTTGTTGTACAAGATTGCTTTAGCTATTCGAGGTCTCTTGTGCCTCCATATGAATTTCAGCACCATTTTTCCCAGATCTGAGAAGAAGGTCTTCGGTATCTTGATTGGTATTGCATTGAATCTATAAATTACTTTTGGGAGAATGGACATTTGGATGATATTGATTCTTCCAATCCATGAGCATGGAAGATTTTTCCATTTCTTGGTATCCTCTTCTGTTTCTTTCTTTAAGGTTTTGTAATTTTCATCGTAGAGATCTTTAACGTCCTTGGTTAAGTTTATTCCAAGGTATTTGATTGTTTTTGTAGCTATTGTGAATGGGATTGATCTTAGAAGTTCTTCCTCAGCCATGGCATTGTCTGTGTATACAAAGGCTGTTGATTTTTGTGCATTGATTTTATACCCTGCTACTTTGCCAAACTCTTCTATGAGTTCCAATAGTCTCTTAGTAGAGTTCTTTGGGTCCCCTAAATAAAGAATCATGTCATCTGCAAAGAGGGATAGTTTGAGTTCTTCCTTCCCAATTTGTATCCCTTTAATTTCTTTTTCTTGCCTAATAGCTCTGGCTAGAACCTCCAGAACTATATTGAATAGCAGTGGTGAGAGTGGACATCCCTGTCTGGTACCAGATCTCTGTGGAAATGCTTCCAACTTTTCCCCATTCAATAGGATGTTGGCTGTGGGTTTTCCATAGATTGCTTTGATTGTATTGAGGAATGTTCCTTCCATACCCAGCTTGCTTACAGTTTTCATCATGAAAGGGTGTTGTATTTTATCAAATGCTTTCTCGGCATCTATTGAGATAATCATATGGTTTTTCTTCTGCAGTCTGTTAATTTGGTGTATCACATTGATTGTCTTGCGCACATTAAACCATCCCTGCATACCAGGGATAAATCCCACTTGGTGTGGGTGGATGATCTTTCTGATGTGTTGTTCCATTCTATTGGCGAGAATTTTATTGAGGATTTTTGCATCTATGTTCATCAGGGATATTGGTCTGTAATTCTCTTTCAGTGCTGCATCTTTTTCCGGCTTAGGAATTAAGGTGATGCTGGCTTCATAGAAAGAATTTGGGAGGATTCCCTCTTCTTCGATTGTTCTGAATAGTTTGAGAAGAATTGGAGTTAGTTCTTCTTTAAATTCTGGTAGAATTCAGCAGTGAATCCATCTGGTCCTGGGCTTTTCTTTGTTGGGAGGGCCTTTATTACGGTTTCAATTTCTGTCTCAGTTATGGGTCTGTTTAGGTTTTCGATGTCTTCCTGGTTCAATTTAGGCAGGTTGCATGTGTCCAGGAATCTATCCATTTCTGATAGGTTTCCCTGTTTGCTGGCATACAAGTCCTTGTAGTAATTTCTGATGATTCTTTTTATTTCTGTGGTGTCTGTTGTTACGTTTCCTTTTTCATCTCTGACTTTATTGATTTGGGTCTTTTCTCTTTTTTTTTAGTTAGTTGGACCAATGGGGTGTCAATTTTGTTTATTTTTTCAAAAAACCAACTCCTCGTTTGGCTGATTTTTTGTAATGTTTTTCTTGATTCAATCCTGTTGATTTCTTCTCTGATTTTAATTATTTCTCTTCTCCCACTAGATTTGGGTCTGGTTTGCTGTAGGTTTTCTAGATCCTTGAGGTGAATTGAAAGCTCATCTATTTGGTGCCTTTCCAATTCCTTGATGTAGGCACCTATTGATATAAACTTCCCTTTTAACACTGCTTTTGCTGCATCCCATAAGTTTTGGTATGTTGTGCTGTTATCCTCATTTACTTGCAGAAAAGTTTTGATTTCTCTTTTAATTTCTTCTATGACCCATTGTTCATTCAGGAGCATGTTGTTCAATCTCCATGTGCTTGCATATGCTCTAGGGATTCCTGAGTTGCTAATTTCCAACTTCATTCCTTTATGGTCTGAGAAGCTGCATGGTATGATTCTAATTCTTTTGAATTTGCTGAGACTTGCTTTATGGCATAGTATGTGGTCAATCCTAGAGAAGGTTCCATGTACTGCTGAGAAGAATGTAAAATCTTTAGCTGTAGGATTGAAAGTTCTGTATATATCTGTTAGATCCATTTGGGCTATAGTGTCGTTTAAATCTACTGTATCCTTGTTGATCTTCTGTCCTATTGATCTGTCTATTTCTGAGAGTGGAGTATTGAAGTCCCCCAGTACTATTGTATTGGGGTCTAAGTCTCCCTTTAAGTCCGTTAACAAATCTTTTAGATAAACTGGTGCCCTGTAGTTAGGTTCATATACATTGATAATTGTTATATCTTCTTGTTGTATTGATCCCTTAATCATTATGTAGTGTCCCTCTTTGTCTCTCTTAACAGTTTTTGTGGTAAAGTTTATGTTGTCCGATATTAAGATGGCTACGCCTGCTCTTTTTTCATTTCTGTTGGCATGGTATACCTTTTTCCAGCCTTTCACTTTCAGTCTGTATGGATCTTTGTTGGAAAGATGTGTTTCTTGTAAGCAGCAAATAGATGGGTTTTGTTCCTTAACCCAATCAGCCAATCTGTGTCTTTTAACTGGACAGTTCAGGCCATTAACATTCAATGTGACTAATGAAAAGTGGTAACTTTGCCCTGCCATTTGCCAAAGATAAGTTCTAATATATGCTTTGAATTCCCTGTGATCTTTTGCTGTGAGGTTTCCTTCCTTTATCTTCTTTCATATTGATGACCATGTTTCTGTGTTTCTGTGTGTAACACATCTTTAAGTATCTGTTGCAGGGCTGGACGAGTGGCGACAAATTCTTTCAATTTCTGTTTGCTATGAGAGGTCTTTATTTCACCTTCATTCACAAATGATAGCTTTGCAGGATATAATATTCTGGGCTGGCAGTTGTTCTCTCTTAGTACCTGGGCTATATCTCACCATTCCCTCCTAGCTTTTAGAGTTTCTGATGAGAAGTCAGCTGTGAGTCTGATTGGAGATCCTCTGAGAGTAATCTGACGTTTCTCTCTTGCACATTTTAGGATCTTTTCTTTATGTTTCACTGTGGAGAGTTTAATTACAACGTGTCGTGGTGAGGATCTCTTTTGGTCGTGTTTATTAGGGGTTCTGTGAGCTTCCTGTACTAGGATTTCTCTGTCCTTCTCCAAACCTGGGAAATTTTCTGCTAATATCTCACTAAAAAGGCCTTCTAATCCTTTCTCCCTCTCCATGCCTTCAGGAACTCCTAGAACCCGAATGTTGGGTTTTTTAATAGTATCCTGAAGATTCCTGACAATATTTTTTAGATTTCTAATTTCCTCTTCTTTTCTTTGATCTGACTGTATCCTTTCCTGTTCTCTGTCTTCTAAGTCCGATATTCTCTCTTCTGCTTCACCCATTCTGTTTGTAAGGCTCTCTATTGTGTTTTTCATTTGATCTATTGAATTCTTCACTTCAGTCACTATCACAGTTTCCTGTTGTACTAGTTGTTTCATTTCATTTTGATTCCTCCTTAATATTTCATTTTCACGAGAGAGATTTTCTATCTTGTCCATTAAGGATTTCTGTAGTTCAAGAATTTGTTTTTGAGAACTTCTTAATGTTCTTATCAATTTTTTGAGATCTGCTTCTTGCATTTCTTCTAACTCATCATCTTCATAATCTTGAATTGGGGTGTCTTTTTCATTTGAGGGCGTCATGGTGACTTCCTTGTTTTTATTACCTCGGTTTTTGCGTTTGTTATTTGGCATATTGGAGATATTTGGTTTCTTCACTGTGGTGCTTTTTCTTGTTATACTATGACTCTAGATTAAGTGGACTATCTGTTTTTGATGGAGCCTTAGGGCTTGAGATGGGTGTGGCCTGGGAGCTCTGTTTGGTGTGCCAAAGGTGACACTCCCAGGTTAGGCGTGGTAAATCTCTCTCTCTCTCTCTTTCTTTTTTTGATTCAAAAGGGAAGTAATTCCGCACAGCTGAACGAAGTTGGAGGTAGTTAGCAGGCAAATGATATACCCACAGGAGCCAGAGATCGGAAGCTCTTTTCCAAGGACCACACAGGGAATCTATTCAGCCCTCAGAGTGGGCTCAAAGTCTCCTTCAGCCTCCCACTGGGTTGCCAAAGTTACGGAATTGTAGCGTCTCTGGAGAGTGCTCACGTGAATTCCGTGAGTTCTCTCCCCCACCGTCTCTTTTTTCACAGTCTCAGTTCAGTAGCACCACAAATTTACTAGGTCCTAATCTCCTGTTAATTCGCCCTGCCCAGAGTCAGGTTTTTCTGCTAGGCTCAGGGCCGATGCAGACCTGAGGTCGCTCTGCTTATGACGTATGTCCAAGATGGCGCCTACTCTTTGTCTTGCTCGCCCTTGAGAGGTGAGCGGAGAGAGAGAAACCCGTGTCCATACCAGTCACCTTTTTTTTTCTTTTTTTTTCTCTCTCTCTCTCTTCCAGTTAGCCTGGTGAACTTCCCCCCCCCCCGGGGGGGTCGTTCCCTCTAGTCTCCTCACTCCGCTTGCCTGCCGGTGTCTCGGGCTATTGAGGTTCGGCTCACCTCGCGTTCCAGCGTTGGTGTGTTGAGTCTGCCGCTGGTGTCCCGAACTGTGGTCTCCCACGCTCTCCACGCAGGTCCGCTGTGAATCACGCGTTCCGGAAGAGTTTCTTCTGCTGTTTCCTCCCCTACTCTTCCTTGAACCTGCAGTATCTCCACTTTTATTAAACTATCTCTCCCCGGACTATCAGTGTGCTCCCTTCCTATTCCGCCATCTTGCCTCCTCCTCGATATATTTCAAGTTTAAAAGACAAACAATGCCAACCTAGAATACTATACCCTGCAAAGCTTTCATTTATGAATGAATTGGAAATAAAGATCTTCCAAGATAAACAGAAACTGAAAGAATTTGTATCCAGGCATCCAACCCTAAAACACTTGCTCAAAGACGTGCTGCACACAGAAATACAAAAACAAGAACTTCACTACAAAAAAAAAGCAAATGTAGAGTAACCTACAAACAAAGTTAAAAATACATAAACAGCTCGTTTAGGAAACATGAATGGGAAAAGACAGTACTTAACATAATCACACTGAATGTGAATGGTCTTAATTCTACTACCAAAAGACATAGACTAGCTGACTGGATCAAGAAAGAGAATCCATCTATATGTTGCCTTCAGGAGACACACCTTATCAGCAAAGATGCACGCAGACGGAAAGTGAAAGGATGGAAAAAGATACTCCAAGCTAACAGAAATCAAAAAAGAGCTGGTGTGGCCATCCTGATATCAGACAAAATAGACTTTAACATAAAAACTATTAAAAGAGACAGAGAAGGGCACTATATAATGATTAAAGGATCTATCCAACAGGAAGACATTACTATTATAAACGTATATGCACCTAATTACCGGATGCCTGGCTACATGATAGAATTACTAAAGGATTTAAAGGGAGATATAGATTCAAATACAACAGTAACAGGGGACTTCAACACCCCACTCTCACCAATAGACAGATCAACCAGTCAGAAATTGAACAAGGTAACAACAGAGTTAATTGACACTATAGACCAAATAGACCTAATAGATATCTTCAGAACCTTCCACCCCACAGCCAAAGAGTTCGCATATTTCTCCCCAGTACATGGAACGTTCTCTAGGATTGACCATATGCTAGGCCATAAAGGGAGCCTCCACAAATTCAAAAAAATTGAAACTATACCATGCAGCTTCTCAGATCATAGCGCAGTGAAACTCGAAATCAACAACCCAAGAATCTATACACCATATGCAAATATATGGAGAATGGACAACATGATCCTGAACGAACAGTGGGTCATCGAAGAAATTAAAAGAGAAATCAAAAGATTTCTAGAAACAAATGAAAATGATAACACAACCTATCAAAACCTGTGGGACACAGCAAAAGCAGTGCTAAGAGGAAAGTTTATAGCAATTGGTGCCTACATCAAGAAGCTGGAAAGGAACCAAACAAATGAACTCTCCATGCACCTCAAGTATTTAGAAAATCAGCAGCAAATCAAGCCCAAATCCAGAAGGAGGAAAGAAATACTAAAGATCAGAGAAGAAATAAACAGAATTGAAACAAACAAAAAAAAATACAAAAGATCAACAAAACCAGGAGCTGGTTCTTTGAAAAAACAAACAAAATCGACACACCATTGGCCCAACCTAACAAAAGAAGGAGAGAGAAGACCCAAATCTGTAAAAATCAAAGATAGTAATGGAAATGTAACAACAGACACAACAGAAATAAAAAGAATCATCAGAAACCACTACAAAGAGATGTATGCTAACAAATTTGGGAACCTGGAAGAAATGGATAGATTCCTGGACTCATACAACCTTCCTAAACTGAGCCATGAAGATATAGAAAATCTAAACAGACCCATAACCATGGAAGAAATTGAATCAGTAATGAACACACTACCGAAAAAGAAGAGCCCAGGCCAGGATGGCTTCACCGCCGAATTTTACCAGACATTTAGAGAACAACTGACCTTTGTTCTTCTCAAGTTATTCAAAACATACCACAGTGAAACATAAAGAAAAGATCCTAAAATGTGCAAGAGAGAAACGTCAGATTACTCTCAGAGGATCTCCAATCAGACTCACAGCTGACTTCTCATCAGAAACCCTACAAGCTAGGAGGGAATGGCGAGACATAGCCCAGGTACTAAGAGAGAAAAACTGCCAGCCCAGAATATTATATCCTGCAAAGCTCTCATTTGTGAATGAAGGTGAAATAAAGACCTTTCATAGCAAACAGAAATTGAAAGACTTTGTGGCCACTCGTCCGGCCCTGCAAAAGATACTTAAAGATGTGCTACACTCAGAAACACAGAAACACGGCCATCAATATGAAAGAAGGGAAGGGAAGAACACCTACCAGTAAAAGAGCATGGGAAGCTCAAAGCATATACTAGAAAATATTTCCGGGAAAATGGCAGGGCAAAGTCACTACGTATCAATAGTCACATTGAACATTAATGGTCTGAATTCTTCAGTTAAAAGACACCGTTTAGCTGACTGGCTCACAGAACACAACCCAACTATTTGTTGCCTACAAGAAACACATCTCTCTAACAAAGAGGCATGCAGACTGAAAGTGAAAGGTTGGAAAAAGATATTCCATGCCAACAGAAACCAAAAAAAAGCAGGTGTAGCCATATTAATATCAGACAAAATAAACTTTAATACAAAAACTGTTAAGAGAGACAAAGAGGGACACTATATAATGATTAAGGGTTCAATTCAACAGGAAGATGTAACTATTATAAATGTATATGCACCTAATTACAGGGCACCGGTCTATTTAAAAGATATGTTAAGGGACTTAAAGGGAGATTTAGATTCCAATACAATAGTACTGGGGGACTTCAATACTCCACTCTCAGAAATAGACAGATCATCCGGACAGAAGATCAACAAGGAAACAGCAGATTTAAATGACACTATAGCCCAAATGGATCTAACAGATATATACAGAACTTTCAACCCTACATCTACAGACTTCACATTCTTCTCAGCAGCGCATGGAACCTTCTCTAGGATTGACCACATACTAGGCCATAAAGCAAGTCTCAGCAAATTTAAAAGAATTAGAATCATACCATGCAGCTTCTCAGACCACAGCGGGATGAAGCTGGAAATTAGCAACTCAGGAAACCCCAGAAAGTATGCAAACACATGGAGACTGAACAACATGCTCCTGAATGAACACTGGGTCATTCAAGAAATCAAAAGAGAAATCAAAAACTTTCTGGAAGTAAATGAAGACAACAACACAACATATCAAAACTTATGGGATACAGCAAAAGCAGTATTGAGAGGCAAATTTATAGCAATAGGTGCCTATACCAAGAAATTGGAAAGGTACCAAATAAATGAGCTTTCAATTCACCTCAAGGACCTAGAAAAACTGCAGCAAACCAAACCCAAATCTAGTAGGAGAAGAGAAATAATTAAAACCAGAGAAGAAATTAATAGGATTGAATCCAAAAAAACATTACAAAAAATCAGCCAAGCGAGAAGCTGGTTTTTTGAAAAAATAAACAAAATTGACACCCCATTGGCCCAACTAACTAAAAAAAGAAGAGAAAAGACCCAAATCAATAAAATCAGAGATGAAAAAGGAAACGTAACAACAGACACCACAGAAATAAAAAGAATCATCAGAAATTACTACAAGGACCTGTACGCCAGCAAACAGGAAAACCTATCAGAAATGGATAGATTCCTGGACACATGCAACCTACCTAAATTGAACCATGAAGACATCGAAAACCTAAATAGACCCATAACTGAAACAGAAATTGAAACAGTAATAAAGGCCCTCCCAACAAAGAAAAGCCCAGGACCAGATGGATTCACCGCTGAATTCTACCAGACATTTAAAGAAGAACTAATCCCATTTCTTCTCAAACTATTCAGAACAATCGAAAAAGAGGGAATCCTCCCAAATTCTTTCTATGAAGCCAGCATCACCTTAATCCCTAAGCCAGAGAAAGATGCAGCACTGAAAGAAAATTACAGACCAATATCCCTGATGAACATAGACGCAAAAATCCTCAATAAATTCTGGCCAATAGAATACAACAACACATCAGGAAAATCATCCACCCAGACCAAGTGGGATTCATCCCTGGTATGCAGGGATGGTTCAACATTCGCAAATCAATCAATGTGATTCACCACATTAACAGACTGCAAAAGAAAAACCATATGATTATCTCAATTGATGCAGAGAAAGCATTTGATAAAATTCAACACCCTTTCATGATGAAAACTCTAAGCAAATTGGGTATAGAAGGAACATTTCTCAATATAATCAAAGCAATTTATAAAAAACCCACAGCCAGCATCCTATTGAATGGGGAAAAGTTGGAAGCATTTCCCCTGAAATCTGGCACCAGGCAGGGATGCCCACTCTCACCACTGCTATTTAACATAGTTCTGGAAGTTTTAGCCAGAGCCATCAGACAAGAAAAAGAAATCAAAGGAATACAAATCAAGAAGGAAGAAGTCAAACTATCCCTCTTTGCAGACGATATGATTCTGTACTTAGAGGATCCAAAGAACTCTACTAAGAGACTATTGGAACTCATAGAGGAGTTTGGCAAAGTGGCAGGATATAAAATCAATGCACAAAAATCAACAGCCTTTGTATACACAAGCAATGCCATGACTGAGAAAGAGCTGCTAAGGTCAATCCCATTCACAATAGCTACAAAAACAATCAAATACCTTGGAATAAACTTAACCAAGGACGTTAAAGATCTCTACGATGAAAATTACAAAACCTTAAAGAAAGAAATAGAAGAGGATACCAAAAAATGGAAAAATCTTCCATGCTCATGGATTGGAAGAATCAACATCATCAAAATGTCCATTCTCCCAAAAGCAATTTATACATTCAATGCAATCCCAATCAAGATACCAAAGACATTCTTCGCAGATCTAGAAAAAATGATGCTGAAATTCATATGGAGGCACAAGAGACCTCGAATAGCTAAAGCAATCTTGTACAACAAAAACAAAGCCGGAGGCATCACAATACCAGACTTCAGGACATACTACAGGGCAGTTGTAATCAAAACAGCATGGTACTGGTACAGAAACAGATGGATAGACCAATGGAACAGAATTGAAACACCAGAAATCAACCCAAACATCTACAGCCAACTTATATTTGATCAAGGATCTAAAACTAATTCCTGGAGCAAGGACAGTCTAGTCAATAAATGGTGCTGGGAAAACTGGATTTCCACGTGCAGAATCATGAAGCAAGACCCCTACCTTACACCTTACACAAAAATCCACTCAACGTGGATTAAAGACCTAAATCTTCGTCCTGACACCATTAAGTTATTAGAGAACATTGGAGAAACCCTTCAAGATATTGGCACAGGCAAAGAATTTCTGGAAAAGACCCGGGAGGCACAGGCAGTCAAAGCCAAAATCAACTATTGGGATTGCATCAAATTGAGAAGTTTCTGTACTGCAAAAGAAACAGTCAGGAGAGTGAAGAGACAACCGACAGAATGGGAAAAAATATTTGCAAACTATGCAACAGATAAAGGGTTAATAACCAGAATCTACAAAGAGATCAAGAAACTCCACAAAAACAAAACCAACAACCCAATTAAGAGATGGGCCAAGGACTTCAATAGACATTTTTCAAAAGAGGAAATCCAAATGGCCAACAGGCACATGAAAAAATGTTCAAGGTCACTAGCAATCAGGGAAATGCAAATCAAAACCACAATGAGGTTTCACCTCACCCCGGTTAGAATGGCTCACATTCAGAAATCTACCAACAACAGATGCTGGCGAGGATGTGGGGAAAAAGGGACACTAACCCACTGTTGGTGGGAATGCAAACTGGTCAAGCCACTATGGAAATCAGTCTGGAGATTCCTCAGAAACCTGAATATAACCCTACCATTCGACCCAGCCATCCCACTCCTTGGAATTTACCCAAAGGAGTTTAAATTGATAAACAAAAAAGCGGTCTGCACCCTAATGTTTATTGCAGCACAATTCACAATAGCCAAGACCTGGAACCAACCTAAATGCCCATCAACGGTAGACTGGATAAAGAAATTATGGGATATGTATTCTTTAGAGTACTATACCGCAGTAAGAAACAACGAAATCCAGTCATTTGCAACAAAATGGAGGAATCTGGAACACATCATGCTGAGTGAAGTAAGCCAGTCCCAAAGGGACAAATACCATATGTTCTCCCTGATCGGTGACAACTGACTCAACACCAAAAAGGAAACCTCCTGAAGTGAAATGGACACTATGAGAAATGGTGACTTGATCAGCATAGCTCTGACTGCTAATGGACAACTTAATACATTATCCCTCATAGTATATTTTTTTGTCTGTTCTACTTAATATGACTGGTTTAATTCTGTAATTATCACACAGTTATTCTTAAGTGTTGAAAATTAACCGAAATGTGATCCCTGTTAAACATAAGAGTGGGAATAAGAGAGGGAAGAGATGTATAATTTGGGACATGCTCGGGCTGACTTGCCCCAATTGGAAGAGTTGGAAACATACCAGGGGATTCCAATTCAATCCCATCAAGGTGGCATGTGCCAATGCCATCTCACTACTCCAAGTGATCAATTTCAGTTCACAATTGATCATAATGAAAGGACTAAGACTCAAAGGGAGCACAAAAACAAGTCTAGTATCTGCTAACACCAACCGATAGAATAAATAAAGGGGAGAGTGATCCAACATGGGAAGTGAGATACTCAGCAGACTCATAGAATGGCGGATGTCCTAAATAGCACTCTGGCCTCAGAATCAGCCCTAAAGGCACTCGGATCTGGCTGAAAAGCCCATGAGAGTATTTCAGGCATGGAAAGCCAAGACACTCTGGCAAAAAGATCTCTGTGAGTGAGATCCCAGTGGAAAGAACAGGTCTTCAAAGAGGGAGGTGCCTTTCTCTGAAGGGAGGAGAGAACCTCCACTTTGACTATGACCGTGTCTAAACAAGATAAGAGTCGGAGAACTCAAGGGGCTTCCATAGCCTTGGAAACTCATAACTGGTGCATAGGGAGATTACTGATGCCATAAACAGGAGTGTCAATTGGTAAAGTCAACAACAGGAGTCACTGTGCACTTACTCCTCATGTAGGATCTCGGTCCTTAACGTGCTGTACACTGAGGCTTAATGCTATAACGAGTACCCAAACAGTATATTTCACTTTGTGTTTCTATGGGGGTGCAAACGACTGAAATCTTTACTTAATGTACACTAAACTGATCTTCTGTAAAAAAAAAAAAAAAAAAAAAAAAAAAAAAAAGAAAGAAATTTTCAATTCCCAACTTGACTCTCACTGGGATTAAACATGACAATAGGTCTGATCTGATTTCATCATCATTTTAAAAAAATCATCTATTATTTTTCACTTTATGTTTCTGTGTGGGAGCAAACTGTTGAAATACTTACTTAAGGTATACTAAGCTGATCTTCTGTATATTAAGATAATCGAAAATGAATCTTGATGTGAATGGAAGGGGAGAGGGAGTGGGAAAGGGGAGGGTTGTTGGTGGGAGGGACGGTATGGGGGGGGAAGCCATTGTAACCCATGAGTCGTACTTTGGAAATTTATATTCATTAAATAAAAGATAAAAAAAAAAAAGTTATTCAAAACAATTGGAAGGGAGGAAATCCTCCCAAATTCTTTCTATGAAGCCAATATCACCTTAATTCCTAAGCCCAGAAAAGACACAACAGAGAAAGAAAACTACAGACATATCTCCCTGATGAACACAGATGCAAAAATACTCAACAAAATATGGCAAACCGAATCCAACTGCACATCAGAAAGATCATTCACCCAGACCAAGTGGTATTTATCCCTGGTATGCAGGGATGGTTCAATATTCAAAAGTCAATCAATGTAATACATCACATTAATAAATTGAGAAACAAAAATTATATGATTATCTCAATAGATGCAGAGAAAGCATTTGACAAAATACAACACCCTTTCATGATGAAAACCCTAAGCAAATTGGGGTTAGAAGGAACATTCCTCAACACAATTAAGGCAGTCTATGATAAACCAATGGCCAGCATCATATTGAATGAGGAAAAGTTGGAGGCATTTCCATTGAAAACTGGCACCAGACAGGGATGCCCACTCTCACCAATGCTATTCAATATAGTCCTAGAAGTGTTAGCCAGAGTCATCAGGCAAGAAAAAGAAATTAAAGGGATACAAATGGGAAAAGAGGAAGTTAAACCATCCCTATTTGCAGATGACATGATACTATATATAGGGGACCCGATAAACTCCTATAAGAGACTATTGGAACTCATAGAAGAGTTTGGTAAAGTAGCAGGATACAAAGTCAATGCTCAGAAATCAACAGCCTTTGTATACACAGACAATGCCAGGGCCGAGGAAGAACTTCTAAGATCAATCCCATTCACGATAGCCACAAAAACAATAAAGTACCTTGGAATAAATTTAACCAAGGAGGTCCTTTATGATGAAAATTACAAAACACTAAAGAAAGAAATAGAAGATGACACAAAAAAACGGAAAAACCTGCCATGCTCATGGATTGGAAGAATCAATATCATCAAAATGTCCATTCTCCCAAAAGCAATTTACAAGTTCAATGCAATACCAACCAAAATACCAAAGTCATTCTTCACAGACCTAGAAAAATGATGCTTAAATTCATATGGAGAAACAGGAGACCGAGAATAAAGCAATCCTTTACAATAAAAACAAGGCCGGAGGCATCACAATTCCAGACTTCAAGACATATTACAGGGCAGTTATAATCAAAACAGCCTGGTACTGGTACAAAAACAGATGGATAGACCAATGGAACAGAATAGAAACACCAGAGATCAATCCAAACATCTATAAACAACTCATATTCGACAAAGGACCTAAAACCAACCCCTGGAACAAGGACAGCCTCTTCAACAAATGGTGCTGAAAACTGGATGTCCACATGTCGAAGTATGAAGCAAGACCCCTACCTTACACCATATACAAATATCCACTCAACATGGATCAAACAACTAGAGATGAGCCACGACACCATGAAACTAATTGAAAGCATAGGGGAAACCCTTCAAGATATTGGAGAAGACCCCGGAGGCACGAGTAATCAAAGATAAAATAAACAAATGGGATTACCTCAAATTGAAGAGTTTCTTTACAGCAAAGGAAACAGTCAGGAAAGTGAAGAGGCAACCAACAGAATGGGAGACGTTATTCGCAAACTACACAACAGATAAAGGATTAACAACTAGAATCTATAAAACGATCAAGAAACTCCACAGCAACAAAACACACAACCCACTTAAGAGATGGGCCAAGGACCTTAACAGACATTTTTCGAAAGAGGAAATCCAAATGGCCAACAGACACATGAAAAAATGCTCAGGATCCCTAGCCATCAGGGAAATGCAGATCAAAACCACAATGAGATTTCACCTCACTCTGGTTAGATTGGTTACATACAGAAATCAACCAACAACAGATGCTGGCGAGGATGTGGAGAAAAAGGGACACTAATCCACTGTTGGTGGGAATGCAAACTGGTCAAGCCACTATGGAAGACAGTTTGGAGAGTCCTCAGAAACCTGAATATAGCACTACCACAGGACCCAGCCATCCCACTCCTTGGAATATACCCAAATGGAATTAAAGAGGTGAAAAAAGCATTTGCACCTCAATATTTGTTGCAGCTCAATTCACAATAGCTAAGCCATGGAATCAGCCTAAATGTCCATCAACGGATGACTGGATAAAGAAACTATGCGATATGTACTCTATGGAACACTATACAGCAGTAAAAAAAACAATGAAATCCGGGCATTTACAACAAAATGGAGGAAGCTGGAAAACATCATGCTGAGTGAAATAAGCCAGTACAAAAGGGACAAATATCATATGTTCTCCCTGATCAATCACAACTAAACGAGCATCTAAAATGATACCCATTGAAGTGAAATGGACACTATGAGAGACAATGACATTATCAGCCCTTGTCTAGACTGTTGAGGAACAACTAACTATTTTATTCCTTTTGGTATTTGTGTTGTTGTTGTTGTTGTTACTCTGTTTGTTCTACATAAGACCACTGGTTGAACTCTGTAATCAATGCACAATCACTCTTAGGTGTTTAAAATTAACAGAAAAGTGATCTCTGTTAAACATAGGAGTGGGAATAAGAGAGGGAGGAGATATATAGGTTGGCACATGCTTACTCGGACTTACCTCTAATGGTGGAACTAGAAATGTGCCAGGGGATTTCAACTCAGTCTTACCAAGGAGGCAGGTACCAATGCCAGCGCACTTGGTAAAGTGATAAGTATAAATACACAACCGATCAAAAAGATAGGGTATGTGTCGATGAGATTTCACAAATAAGACCAGTGTAAGCAAATAATGAAGGATAGAATTAAAAGGGAGAGAATGATCCTGCAGGGGAAACAGGACACACAGCAGACTCATAGAATGGCAGCACTCCTGCCTCAGAATCAACCCTTGGGACATTCGGATCTGGCTAAAAGGTCCATGAGAGTCTCACAGGCATGGAAAGCCATGACATGGTGGCAAAAAACAATCTAAATGAAAGATCCTGGTGAACAAGACCCCAGCAGAAGGAACAGGCCATCAAGGAGAGAGGCGCCCTTCTCTGTAGGGAGGAAGGAACCTCCACTGTGATACGGCCTTGACTAAACAAGTTCAGAGTTGGTGAACTCAAGGGGCTTCCATAGCCTAGACAGCTCATAGCAAGAGTCTCGGGTGATTGCTGACGTCATAAATAAGAGTGCCAATTGTTAAATCAACAACAGGAGTCACTAGGGACATGCTCCCCACATAGGATCTCTGTCCTTAATGTGTTCTACTATGAAACTTAAAAACAACACTACTAGTCAAACAATACCCTATACCTTGTGCTGTTGTGTGAGTGCAGCCTGTTGAAATCCTTGCTTAGTATATACTAAGTTGATCTTCAGTATATGAAGGTAATTGAAAACGAAACTCAATGAAGGGCAGGGTGGGAGAGGGAGTGGGAGAGGGGAGGGCCACGGGAGGGAGGGAGGTTGGGGGGGGAAGCCACAACAATACAAAAGCTGCACTTTGTAAATTCACATTTATTAAATAAAAAAATAACTATATAACAAACAAACAAAAAAGAAACAGAAAAAAAAATAACTTAATACTTTACCCTTTTAGTATTTTTTATGTTCTACTTAAAACTATTGGTTGAACTCTGTAATTAATACACAATTACTCTTAGGTGTTTAATTAATGCTATAACTAGTACTCCAATAGTATTTTACACTTTGTGTTTCTGTCTGGGTGCAAACTGTTGAAATCTTTACCTAATATATGCTAGGTTGATCTTCTGTATATAAAGATAATTGAAAATTAATCTTGATGTGAATGGAAGGAGAGAGAGAATGGGAGAGGGGAGTGTTGTGGGTGGGAGGGAAGTTATGGGGGGGGAAACTATTGTAATCCATAAGCTGTACTTTGGAAATTTATGTTCATTAAATAAAATAAAATATAAATATAAAAAAAGAAAGATGCCATGGGATTCTAAATCAATCCATTAAGGTTGAATGTACCAATGCCATTTTACTAGTCAACGTGATCAGCTTAAGTTCATAATTGAACTAAAGATAGGATTAAGTGCCAAAGGGATCACATAAACAAGAACAGTGTCTGCTAATACTAACTGAGTGAATTAAAAAGGAGAGAATAATGCAACATGGGAAGCAGGATACACAGCAGACTCACAGAATGGCAGATGCCCTATATAGCACTCTGGCCTCAGAATCAACCCTTAAGGCATTCAGATCCGGCTAAAAAGCCCATGAGAGTATTTCAGGCATGGATAGCCAAGAAACTGTGAAAAAAAATTGACCTACATGAAAGATCTCTGTAAGTTAGATCCCACTGGAAAGAACGGGCCATCAAAGGATGAGGTACATTTCTCTGAAAGGAGGAAAGAACCTCCACTTTGACTATGCCGTTTGCTAAATAAGATCATAGTTTGTGAACTCAAGAGGCTTCCATAGCCTTGGCAGCTCATGACAAGAGTCTCGGGTGAGTACTGACATCATAAATAAGATTGTCAATTGTTAAATCAACAACAGGAGTCACTGTGCACTTACTCCTAATGTAGGCTCTCTGTCCTTAATGTGTTATACTATACGAATTAATGGTAAAACTAGTATTCAAACAGTACTTTATACTTTGTGTATCTGTGTGTGTGCAAGCTGTTGAAATCTTTACTTAGTATATTTTGTATTTAAAGTTAATTAAAAATTAATCTTAATGAAGAATGGGATTGGACAGGGAGTAGGAGATGTGATGGTTTGCAGGTGGGAGGGAGGTTATAAGGGGAAAATTGCTATAATTCAAAAGTGGTACATTGGAAATTTATATTTATTATATAAAAGTTTAAAAAAGTTTATGGAAAAATGTATGTTATTTTTTAATAACATTTTCCATGAACTTTTTGAACTGTCCTCAAATTACTGGGAAGTATGAGAGAGAACATTGGCTAGTGGAAAATAGGAGAAAGAAAGATTTTTCTTCCTTTTTTTATCTTCTGTAGTGCAAGTATTTGCAACAAAGCTTTTGGAGAAATTACGCTGAATGGACACATCTGTTGAGTGACTTGCAGTGGTTCTTCATGGCTCCTTCAAAACAGTAATCTTGATAAGTAACGCATAACACTGCATGCTTTGCATCTTTCCTTATTTGTTTCTCCTTTTTTCCTTGCCCCCACCACGTTAAGTTTATACTACTCAGATAACGTTAGTATCAATATTTACCCCAGATTGAGTTTTCCATATGACGTGGGAAAAGGTGCCATAACTTAAGATATATGGTGCAGATTTTCTTATATAATTAATTTTTGGTATTTTCTACTATCTTTAGTTAATAATATTTTTTATTTTGATAACAAAATAATTTATGATGAAATGTATAAATCTTAAGTGTACAGTCAAATGTAGATACATGTACACCCACAAACCAACCAAAATAGCATATTTCTATCACTCTAGAAGTTTCATTTATGCCCCATCATTAAAGAATGTATGGAGGCTGGCGCCATGGAATAGCAGGTAATGCCACTGCCTGCAGTGCTGGCATCCCATATGGGTACCGGTTCAAGTCCTGGCTGCTCCACTTCCAATCCAGCTCTCTGCTATGGCCTGGGAAAGCAGTAGAAGATGGCCCAAGTCTTGGGCGCTTGCATCTGCTTGGGAAGACTCAGAGGAGGCTCCTGGCTTCAGATCAGCACAACTCCAGCTGTTGCGGCCAATTGGGGAATGAACCAGCAGATGGAAGACCTCTCCCTCTCTCTCTCTCTCTGCCTCTCCTTCTCTCTGTGTAACTCTGAATTTCAAATAAATAAATAAATCTTTGGAGAAAAAGAATGTATGAACGCACTTGGGAAATGGAGTTTCAATAAACCAGCTTTGTGCAGTACGCATACTTCTGTGTAACGGCCTTTCACAAAAACTATCTTTACAATCTTGAGTGAATTCTTACTCATCAAAGAAAAACACATTTATTCAACATCTGCTTCAACATCTACTTCAACATCTACTTCAGCCATAAATGGACACTCTCCTCAGCACCCACAACCTTAAAGGGAAGTGTGAGAAGGGTCAAAGTGGTACTTTATTTCGCTTGGTCCAGGGATGACTTTCAATGATTATATGACATGCTGATCTAATTTAACTGAGATTTAGAGAGAGGGATGAAGTGTGATGGAAATTTCCCAAAGGTCAAGGGGAGCCCACACTGACAGCTCATCTTAGCTCTGGGAAGAGCATAAAACATAGGGAAGCTATTTATGCATAAGGTAACTGAATTGGCATTTGAGAGTGACCTCTTGAAGCAAAGGTGTTGCTTACAAAACCACCCAACTATTTTACCTGGGAGGTAAAGGAGAAAAAGAAGGCTTCCCAAAGAACAATTTAGGCATGGAATTTTAAAAGTGGATGAAAAATAAGAATTATTTCAATAGACCATTTCATTTGACATATAATAAAAGGGATTCAAACATTTTGATGACTCTCTCAAGGTCACCTAATTTTTTTTATAAAAATTGGGTTCAAACCCCTATGTCACTAGTCATAATTCATTGTGTTTTCTGCAACAACTCTGAAACTCCCATTTCAATACTGATTTCTCAACCAAGGAGCACAGCCACGACACTAGTGAATAATACATACACACTACTAACACACACACACACAGTATTTCATTTATGGCTTAGTTATTTAAAAGGTATTGTTTTCCACTAATTTTTTTTGTAAAATTCCTAGGGTGGAACACTTGTGACTTGGCAGCAGTATTATTTTGCTTGGCTTGTGTCATGTAAATTGATTGGAGTCTTGTTCATGTTTTGCCAAAGAATAAATTGTTAGTTATCTATATAAGTGCATAGTTTAGAATTTAATATGGATAAGACATATCTACTATAATTTGGTTTGGAATGATTCAGAGTAGTTGAAAAATATTAAACAGTGTTCTCTTATGAATACCAAATTTGTCATTTTTAAAGGGTTCCCAGATAGCAATAAGCATTTGGAACTTATGGGTTTCTAAACTATTTTTAAGTTATAAAAGAAGCATTACAATGTATAATCTCTAATAATTTGGTTTTGAGGTAATGACAACAACATTTACTTATATAAACTTCCAGAGGAGAACTGAACAGAAAATGAGTACTTTCAGTATATACCTTAAAAAAGTGGATCATAGATATTATCTATAACCTGATACCATCAAATTACTAGAGGAAAATGTTGGGTAAACTCTATAAGACATTGTCATGGGCAAAGACTTCTTGAAGTTCCTAGAAAATGTGCATTATTAAAAAAGTATGCATGGATGGCCCAGCCAAAACCAGAAACCAGAGATTCCGTTTGAGTCTCCCACATGGGTGGTAGGGGCCAAAGTACTTGGGCCATCATCCGCTGCCTCCACGGATGCATCGGCAGGAGGCTGGAAGAAGCAGAGAAGCCAGGACCAGAACAGCACCCTGGTAGGGGATGTGGGTATCCCAGACTGTGGCTTGACCCACTGTGCCACAATACTAACCACCTAAACTGTAATGTTTCCCATAATGGTTTATTTTAAATTTAACTGATTTTTTTGGAAAAAAATATCTTATATGTGAAAAATAAAATTATCCTGAAGTTCAGTAATTTATTTTTCTTGTTCTTTATTCTGCTGTTAATTTAGGTAAGCTTAAATGTCATTTTTATAAAAATGTTTTTATTGGTCAAACTATCTACTTCTTCAGTTTATGTTCCTAAGAAACCATTTATCTAATATTAAAGATGGATATTTCTGTAAAAAAAAAAGACTTCTTGTAAATGACCCCAGAAGCACAGACAATCAAAGCCAAAATAGACAAATGGGATTAAATCAAGTTGAGGAGCTTCTGCATTGCAAAGGAATCACTCAGAAACTGAAGAGGCCACCAATAGAATGGGAGAAAATATTAGCAAACTATCAAACTGATAAAGGATTAATATCCAGGATCTATAAGGAGCTTAAAAACTCAACAACAACAAAACAAAGAATCCAGTTAAGAAATGGGCAAAGGACTTGAAAGGCTTTTTTCAAAAGAGGAATCTCAAATGTCCAACATCACATGTAAAAAATGCTATCAGTAGCCACCAGGGAAATGTTAATACAAACCACAATTAGGTTCCACCTCACCCCAGTTAGATTGGCTCTCATACAAAAATCAACAAATATTAAATGCTAGTGAGGATGTGGGATAATGTACTCCACTCCACTGTTGGTGGGAATGTAAACTAGTACATTGCAGAAGCCAATATGGAGATACTTCAGAAAGCTGAAAATAGAACTAACCATATGACTCAGCCATCCCACTCCTGGGAATTTACCCAAATGAAATTAAATCAACATATGAAAGAGTGATCTGCACCCCCTTGTTTATTGCAGCTCAATTCATAGATGCTAAGATATGGAATCAACCTAGAAGTCAATAAAGTGGTGACTGCATAAAGAAACTGTGTTATATATACACTATGAAATACTACTCAGCCATAAAAAGAATGAAATCCTGTCTTTTGCAACAAAATGGATGCAAATGGAAACCATTATACTTAATGAAATAAGCCAGTCCCAAAAAAGACAAATGCCATATGTTTTTCCTGATTTGTGCTAACAGGCTACCAAAAATCTTTTATATATATATATATATATAAAAAAGTGAAATTTACATTTTGATATTTGATAATTGTTTACACCCCCTGTCTCTACTGTTACGGAACAATGTTTTTTTTCTTACTATTTGTTGAACTACTCTTTACTGTAGGGTTAATGATATGAGCATAAAGTAAAATTAAAGTAGATCATTGTAAGAATTAAGAGAGGGAATAAGAGGTGAAGGGGGAGAAAGGGTGAGAACATGTGTGGGAGTGAGGGTAGGGTGGGAAGTGCCACTATGGTGCTAAATCTGTATCTATGAAATACATGAAATTTGTTTACCTTAAAAATTTTTCAATAACTAAATAACGCTTTTCAATGATCATGTATGTTTATAAGAAATCACTTAGAAAATACATGAACAACTATTTTTTATTTTAAAAATCAGGGACAAACAATAAAAATTAAAAATAAAAATAAGCAGATGGCGACACAGTGTGTCCTGTACTGTAGGGTCCTATGTATATAAGTAAATAACTATATTCATTTACAACATTAATAGTGGTTACTACTGGATAATGGGGTTATGGCCAATTTTTTAAACATTTTAAATATATATATTTATATATTATATTATATATTTTATGTATATAAATATATATTATATATATATATATATATATTTACTTGAAAGAGAGAGAGAGAGAGGAGAGAGAGATCCTTATTCCATTCGTCTACTCTCCCAAATGCCAACAATAGCTACCTAATTGCAGCTGAAGCGAAGGGTAAGATCAGTCTGAGTCTCACATATGGGTGGCAAGAACCCAAGTGCTCCCCACATCACCTGCTACCTCTCAGGAAGGGCATTATCAGGAAACTGGAATTTGCAAAAGAAAGGGGTCTAGAACCCAGGCACTGTGATAAGGGATGTGGGCATCCCAAAGAGCATTTAAACCACGACTTCAAACATCTGCTCCTAAAACTTTTATTTAGCTATAAAATACATGTACAGCAGTACTTCTACACATTCAACACATAATGTGCATTATGAAAAATATGCAGTCTTCAAAATATTTTGCACCAAAATAAATATAGTTTTGATTCATTATCTCATTATTTTGTTGTAGTCTCTTCATGTTGTATGCATTTTGAACCAAAACAAATGGGCCTATAATTGGAATGTTAACAACCCGCCTGCATCTCTTGAAGAGCATCTGGGTCTGGGGCTGGAAGTGGAGAACACAGTGCTCTTGTACGGTTGGAAGACCATGCCCTGGGCTGAGACCTTGATGGAAATCTCCAGGGAATGGTGTCTCAAGGACTCTCAGCTCCATAGCACCTGTCACCCTTAAGTGCTCCGTCTCCACCTTCCAGAAATGGTTTGTTCAACCTTATTCCATTTCTTAGTCTGATACAGTCATGGAACATTACTGAACACCTGGGAGCTTGGCAGGGGTGGCATGCACAGGAGAATCTAGGCCCAGTGCCCATTAAGGCCAGGCACTACCACCCCGAGTACCTGGCAGGGCTAATCGCAGTGTAAACATTGTTTTCTAATTGTATTGCTGAGCCAGCTTGGCACAGAGAGATTACACAGCTTCCTTACTGCCAGCACTGATCAGCCTTGGAAGCTGATCAGAAGGTTGGCTTCATCAAAGCCACTAAAGAGAGTCCACACAGAGATTGGGCCAGCAGGACAGAAGTTCTAATCCTATACAAAAAAAAGTGCAAGTCTGACATCTCATCTACATTGCTGTTTCCTTTGGCTAAGAGCAAAATGCAGACAGACCCTGTCTAAAATCAATGGGAGTGGACTGCATCCATGCATGAATACCCACAGACATGGACAACTGAGGTTATATTGATCAGCTCCTCAATACTAAAACCAAAGCCTGAGCCAAGCTACTTAAGAAGGAAAGACACTTATTTAGCCCGTGTGTCATACATTCAAATCCAAATGGAAGGACAGAGGATGTGGTTCAGATGAGAGCTACATGGTGGTTGGGGTAGCATGTGCTGAGGAAGGACACATGCTATGTCAGACACCAGAGAGAATGGCTGGGCCCACATACAGGTTTATAGCAGCAGTGGCATGAGAACTAACTTTCACGGGCATGATCCAAGGACGCCCCACTAGGCCTCAACACTCAATGGTTCTACACATACCCAACAGCACCACACTGGGGACAAAGCATTTAAAACATGGGCCTTTGGGGAAAGTTCAACATCAAGACTGATATCCTAACAACATAAGGACCACGCTAGAAACAGTCTGGCCTGCTCCCTGGAGTCTGTCCCTAAGCATGTCAACCTCCCTCTGGATGCCAAAATCTCATATGGAAGAACTAATTGCCCTCCACAGTCATATAGTTTCCCTCAGTGTAATCAACTGGTTCTCTAAGTGATAGGACAAGAGGCCTCCTTCCTCTCTCCATCATAGCCCTCTCTGCAGCTCTTTTGGAGGCAATGTAGAACCTAGCAGGTACCCAACCAGTACCAGTGATTCTTGGAGGAAAAGGCGCTCCCTGCTTGTATCTCTCCCTTGAACTCCTAGGAAAGCCTGACCCTGAAAAAACCACTTCCAAGTAACAGGAATCTCTGTGTACCACCTTCCCCGTTAGAGAGCTTCCCTGGTGTATTTCAGGGTCAAGATCTTTTCAGGTCCCTCAGGCACGGTCACAGTGGCAGCTTCAGTCAAGGGCCCATAACAAGGTGCTAGGAGGGGTTCACAGGGTGTTGCTGCCAGCCTCAGTCTAGGCTGTACATGGGACCACTACACAGAGTCAGTGTCCTGAACAGTCTTCAGCCTCTACTCCAAATGGTGGGATCGGGGAAACTTCCTGACTCCCAGAGAACGCGTGCAAAATGTCACTAGGAGAGGAGATTCTCCTGCCTCCTGGTTTACAACATGAGGTGAGGGTACACTTCCCAGTCAGATCCTAAATCCATGCATTAGTACAACCAGGGAAAATCCATGAGAGTGCTCCACAGGCAACATGCCCCAATATACATAAAAATTTTGATATGCCATCAACCCTCACTTTCCCGACTGCAGCAAACAGTGGGAATTTATCACCATGTTCTGGTATATGGCAGCGAGTAAGGTAGGGAAATATTCCCCAGCCAGACAATATCTCTGCTCCCTACAGGAATTAAGGTAAAGGAAATACAGCTTCTTCACTGAAACCCTGTCTGAACTCTACACCCTCCACGTCATATCCACATTCACGTTTATGTTCCAAACCCATGGACTTCTCAACCCCCCACTGAGAGCCAACAGACCCTGACACTTTGTCCACTGTGGTCTTGATGAATCTGTCCAACGGTTCCACCAGACCAAGTCAGACCAGATTTCTCACTATAATCTTCATCTCCTGACTTATTCAACTCCAACTGGGGTTTGTGTGGCAAACTTGTTTGAAACTGTCCAATGTTAGGTGATCTGCAATTGTTCCCTTGGCTCAACCAGACTTGAAGTGTTGTTAAAACCATGACCTTGGGGAAATAACATAGACTTAGAATGAACCACTGAGACTTGCTTTCAATGATGCCAGTGGTGTTGGGATATCAAATCAACATAAACTGGAGCATGGTACTGGTACAGAAACAGATGGATAGAACAATGTAACAGAATAGAAACCCAAGAAATCAACCCAAACATCTACAGCCAACTTATATTTGAACAAGGATCTAAAACCAATTCCTGGAGCAGGGACAGTCTACTCAACAAATGGTGCTGGGAAAACTACATTTCCACATGCAGAAGCATGAAGCAAGAACTCTACCTTACACCTTACACAAAAATCCACTCAACATGGATTAAAGATCTAAATCTATGACCCAACACCATCAAATTATTAGATAACATTGGAGAAACCCTGCAAGATATAGGTACTGGCAAAGACTTCTTGGAAAAGACCCCGGAGGCACAGGCAGTCAAAGCCAAAATTAACAGTTGATTTTTTTTTTTGACAGGCAGAGTGGACAGTGAGAGAGAGAGACAGAGAGAAAGGTCTTCCTTTGCCATTGGTTCACCCTCCAATGGCCGCCGCAGCTGGTGCGCTGCGGCCGGCGTGCCGCACTGATCCGAAGGCAGGAGCCAGGTGTTTCTCCTGGTCTTCCATGGGGTGCAGGGCACAAGCACCTGGGCCATCCTCCACTGCAATCCTGGGCCACAGCAGAGAGCTGGCCTGGAAGGGGGGCAACCGGGACAGAATCCGGCACCCCGACCGGGACTAGAACCCAGTGTGCTGGCGCCGCTAGGTGGAGGATTAGCCTATTGAGCCGCAGCGCCAGCCATAAAATTAACAGTTGGGATTACATCAAATTGAGAAGTTTCTTTACAGCAAAAGAAACAGTTAGGAAAGTGAAGAGGCAACCGACAGATTGGAAAAAAATATTTGCAAACTATCTAACTGATAAAGGATTAATAACTTAAGAGATGGGCCAAGGACCTCAACAGACATTTTTCAAAAGAGGAAATCCAAATGGCCAACAGACACATGAAAAAATATTCAGGATCACTAGCCATCAGGGAAATGCAAATCAAAACCACAATGAGGTTTCACCTCACCCCGGCTAGAATGGCTTACAAACAGAAATAAATTAAAAACAGATGCTGGAGAGGATGTGGGGAAAAGGGGCACTAACCCACTGTTGGCGGGAATGCAAACTGGTTAAGCCACTATGGAAATCAGCTTGAAGATTCCTCAGAAATCTGAATAGAACCCTACCATACAACCCAGCCATCCCACTCCTTGGAATTTACCCAAAGGAAATTAAATTGGCAAATAAAATAACTGTTTGCACCTCAATGTTTATTGCAGCTCAATTCACAATAGCTAAGACATGAAATAAACCTAAAAACCCATCAATAGAAGACTGGATGAAGAAATTATGGGATATGTACTCTATAGAATACTATACAGCAGTAAAAAAAAATCAAATCTGGTCATTTGCAACAAAATGGAGGAATCTGGAAAACATCATGCTGAGTGAAATGAGCCTGTCCCAAAGGAACAAATATCATATGTTCTTCCTGACCGGTGACAACTAATTGAACACCTAAAAGGAAACCTACTGAAGTGAAATGGGCACTATGAGAAACAACGACTTGATCATCCCTTGTCCTGACTGTCGAGGATCAACTTACTATTTTAGTCCCTTGAGTATTTTTTGTATTCTATTTAATACCATTGGTTGAACTCTTTAACACACAATTATTCTTAGGTGTTTAGATTTAACTGAAAAGTGATCCCTGTTAAATATACAAGTGAGAATAAGAGAGGGAGGAGATATACAATTTGGGACATGCTCAATCGGACTTGCCCCAAATGATAGAGTAGAAATGCACCAGGGGATTCCAATTTAATCCCATCAAGGTGGCATGTACCAATGCCATCTCACTAGTCCAAGTGATCAGTTTCAGTTCACAGTTGATCACACTGATAGGTCTAAGAGTCAAAGGGATCACATAAATAAGACTAGTGTCTGCTAATACTAACAGATAAATTTAAAAAGGAGAACGATCCAACATGGGAAGCAGGATACACAGCAGACTCATAGAATGGCAGATGCCATAAACAGCACTCTGGCCTCAGAATCAGCCCTTAAGGCATTTGGATCAGGCTAAAAAGCCCATGAGAGTATTTCAGGCATCGAAAGCCAAGACACTCTGGGGGAAAAAAAAAAATGACCTAAATGAAAGATCTCTGTGAGTGAGATCCCAGTGCAAAGAACAGGCCATCAAAGGAGGAGGTACCTTTCTCTGAGAAGGAGAGAACTTTCACTTTGACCATGGCCTTGTCTAAATAAGATTGGAGTTGGCAAACTCAAGAGGCTTCCATAGCCTTGGCAACTCATGACAAGAGCCTTGGGTGATTACTGACGCCATAAACAAGAGAATCAATTGTTAAATCAACAACAGGAGTCACTGTGCACTTACTCCTCATGTAGGATCTCTGTCCTTAATGTGTTGTACTATGTGAATTAACGGTAACTAGTACTCAAACAGGACTTTACACTTTGTGTTTCTGTGTTGGTGCAAACTGTTGAAATCTTTACTTAGTATATACTAAACTGATCTTCTGTATATAAAGATAATTGAAAATGAATCTTGATGTGAATGGGATGGGAGAGGGAGCGGGAGATGGGAGGGTTGTGGGTGGCAAGGAGGTTATGGGGGGAAAAAGCACTGTAATCCAAAAGCTGTACTTTGGAAATTTATATTTATTAAATAAAAGTTTTTTTAAATGACAAAAAAAAGAAAAAGGAAAGCAGGAAAGTCAAGTAGAGGCACCACAATGGTGATGTTTCTGAGTAGGTAGGAAAAAGCCAGGCTGTCTGTGTGACCTAGACAGGAAAGTAACAGAAGCTGACACTCAAGACCTTCTAGCAACACACTGTGATGAGCTGACAATTGAGAACCTCCAAGACTCGTGGTGTAAGACCACAAACATCATATTGCTCATCTATAATTTAAAGAAGACAGTTTAGGGGTGGGAATTTGGCGCACTAGGCAAGACAACTCTTTTTTTTTTTTACTTTTTTTTATTTTTTATTTGACAGGTAGAGTTACAGGCAGAGAGAGAGAGAGACAGAGAAAGGTCTTCCTTCCATTGGTTCACTCCCAAAATGGCCGCTACGGCCGGCGCTGAGCCAGTCTGAAGCCAAGACCCAGGTGCTTCCTCCTGGTCTCCCATGCAGGTGCAGGGGCCCAAGCACTTGGGCTATCCTCCACCGCCTTCCTGGGCCACAGCAGAGAGCTGGACTGGAAGAGGAGCAACCGGGACTAGAACCTGGAGCCCATATGGGATGCCAGCACTGCAGGAGGAGGATTAACCAAGTGAGCCATGGCACCAGCCCCAAGACAACTCCTGAGATAACTGCATCCTATAACAGAGTGTCTCAGTTCAAAAACCAGCTCTTCTTTCAGATCCAGTTTCCTCCAAATGTACACCCTGGGAGGCAGTGCTTGGGTTCCAGCCACACAGAGCGGAGACCCAGATTGAGTTTCAGGTTCCATTATTCTGCTTGACCCATTCCCCAGCTATTGTGGGCATTTGGGGAGTGAACCAGTGGATGGAAGCTCTCTGTCTGCCACTGAGTCTCTCGCTCACTCTCCTTGTCTCCAAGTATTTCAGAAAAAAACAAAAGAAGGAAGGAAGCGAGGGAGGGAGGAAGGGAGGGAAGGAGGGAGGGAGGGAGAAAAAGAAAGAAAAAAAGACATCAGAGGGCTTTCCACTTCACTGAGTAGTGGGGTTCAGTTTCATCCCCAAAGACTTATGTTCAAGACATGAAAGACTTGGTGTTCAGAGATGACCCATGGGATGTGATTGGGTTTACACTAGGTCAATGGAGGAGCACCTATGCTTGAATCCTGGGTGCTCATAAAGAAGAGCAGACACCAAACAGAGATAAAGAACTGCCTGTGACCTTTCTCAGGCATGCCATGCCTGTACTGCCCCAGGTTTGTGCCAGAAGGAAAGCCCCCACCAGAACTAAGATCATTCATTGGTCATGCCCTTGAGCTGCAAACTGTGAACCCAATAAACCTCTTTTCTCTATGAACTTGCCTTTCCTCAGGGATTTACTTATAGCAATAAAACTTGATGAGTACTGCAGTCGTCAAAGAATGAAGAACAGAAGTAGGCACAACTGCCCCTGCATCTCACAGCCTTGGGGAAGGTCCTGAGGTTGGGTGACGCAGTCCCCAGTTGGTCACAGCAGGACTGACAGTGCATAAATGTGACTCATTAATACAGCTTGATTGGCCTTCTTCCCCTGCCTCTCACCCTAGCATTTATCTCCACATCTGATCTTGGAGAACCCAAACAGAGCTTAGGTAGTCATGGCACCACCATGATCGTGGCTGTCAACTGTAGCCCTAACTCCAGCAGAAGAACCTGCTCAAATAGTTGGGTCCCTGCACATACACACGGAAGACCCAGATTAGTCTCTGGCCTCTCTCTGGGCCCAGCTGTTGGGCATTTAGGAAGGGAACCAGTGGGTAGGAAATATCTTTCTGTCTCCTTTTATCCTCTCCACCCACTCCTCTTTGCTTTTCAAATGAATACAAACAAGACAAAAATATATCCTGAAGGCAGGCATTTAATATCTTAGTTAAGGCATCACTTGGGATACCCAGATCCCATATCAGAGTACCTTCCATCCCAGCCAGGAGTCCGCAGGTGTGAGTCCCTGGAATCGCCCAACAGGCTGCCCAAGAGCCAACCTGCTCCCTCCTTGGCCTGCAGGCACAGCTTCATCTGACTGGAGTCTCCCAGGCAAGGACCTAGCTCACAAGGAGGCCTATCCATTCATAGGTGTCTCGAGTGACAAATGCCTGGGTCCCGAGACAGCTGCAGCCACAGTAACTGCTGGGAGATGGGTGGTAGCTGGGAGTGCAGAGGTAGATGCATCAGGTAGGCCTGAGTGGCACACAGGAATCTCCTCAGGCCTGGAGTAGAACATTCAAAGTACTGACACTTCAAGCAAGAGCGTATCAGGCACACCAGACCAACTAGACACTGTCTGGGTAGCAGAAGCTGAGAAGGGCCCCTCTGGAGCGACAGGAAGTAGCCAAGGAGCCCCTGGAAAGGCTGGCCATGGCACGTAGGCTCTTGGAGGTGCCAAAGGCCCTGGTGAGCGCTAAGGTGGTGGTAAATCCTAGAACCTCTTAGGAACAATCCCTCGGGTCTAAGATGGGGTGAGGTGGATGCCGGGGTTCCAGAGGGGCTCAGGAGTGAAGTGTGCATATCAGACTAGTTCATGATCAAGAGAAACTGTAAGAGAGGGAGCGCAGGCCTAGAAGATAATACCAGTGGGTGCCTGGGGTAGGAGTTGCAGTTGACAGGACCTATGGCTTCTCCCCAGGGACTCAAAGCAGCTTTGCCCAACTCCACAACTCCATGAGGATCAGGCCTCTGCCATTCCTGCACAGCAAATGGGGATTCTACAAAGGGAAGGATGTACAGTGGTGCCCCCTGGTGCCCTACATGGCTCTGGACAAGCTGCTAGGAATAGACACCAAGTGCTATCATCTGAGGGGCTTCAACACCCTGGGTGAGCACCTGTCCCTGCCTCCAGGGAGAGAAGACCAAAAAGGAATGATGAACAGACAAGCGCCTTAAGAAACTGTCTCAGCCAGGATCTCATGGTATGCCTTGTGCAAGGCACATAGCCCCTCTGAGGCTATGGGAACTCTGATTTCCACTTGATTTGCTAAGAACCTAACACTGCTCTTAAAAAGACTAGTTAAAATGCAGGAGCAGCTTCAAAGATGGCAGAGTAGGGAGGGAGCTTACTGCTTTAGTCTAGGAGAAGAAGTTTTTAAAAAGTGAAGGCAGTGCAGTCTCAGGGAAGCGTGAAGGAGAAAACAGCAGAGCCTCAGGTGATCGCTGATGTCATACATAAGAGTGTTAATTGTTAAATTAACAACAGGAGTCACTATGCACTAACTCCCCATGCAGGACCTCTGTCCTCAAAGAGCTGTATTATGAGAGTTAACTGTAAAACTTGTTCTCAAACAGTTTTTGTTGGGGGACACAAATTGTTGAAATCTTTACTTAGTATAGAGTTGGTCTTCTGTGTACAAAGTTAATTGAAAATGAATCTTAATGGAGAATGGGACTGGAAAGGGAGAGGAAGGAAGAGGAGGGTGGGAGTTTGGGTGGGAGGGTGGGTACGGGGGAAGAATAACTATATTAAAGTTGTACTTAAGAAATTTGTATTCTTTAAATAAAAGGTTTCTTTGGGGGAGAAATTATATTAAAATAATAAACAATTACTAGAATGTGTTATCGTCTCATTCAAGAGCATGGGTATGCCCAGGGTGCAGTGACAGAGGACAAATAATGGAGGGAAAATGCTCAATGAGAAGCCAATGGAGAAGGCACCAGTATGAGACAAGAGAACTCTGGAGGGGTGAGCAGGAGACAGATGCTGTCAGGCACATGCAAAATCCAGAATGAATCTTGTAAGAAACCATTGGAAACCTGGTTAAAAATTCTGAAAAAAAGGGTTAACAACATAGAATTACACACTCTGACATGTAAATGGTACAGCATTATGAGTTCTATCACGGGAAAGATGTTCTTTCTCTTTATTTTAATCAATCATAGGTGAACTGTTCATTTCTACTTCAATAAAACGTTGCTTTTCCTTAAAAGAAGCTCATGAGAAAGAGGCATGTGGTGAACATAGCCTAACGGTATAAGCCAGAAAATGCAGTTGGGATTTGTACGTTCCCTCTTTGTGCCTCAGTTTCCCTACTTGGTGGCAGGAGAGCAGAGTACAAGAGAGCACAGGGTCAGGAATAAGAAGGAGAGAGGCTCGGGTTTCGGTCCAACAGGCATCACTAGAAAGGGAACTTATCAGAGCTTCTATTTGCTCACCTGCAAACCTGAGAGAACAGCAGCAGCCAGGGCCAGACACTGCTGAGACTTGACTTTTTGCATGAGATAACACGGGTAAAATCCTCAGGGCACCCAAACATTGGCTACCAGACTGTTTCGATAACTCTGGGGCGATGAGAGCAACTGGCTTGCAAAGGAGTGTGCACCAGCTCAAATGAAGTAAAATCTATAAAGGATTCCTGGGCTCAATGGGGTCCCACACCCAAAAGCGTTAGCAGGAGTCCATCACCCACGAAGCTGCAGAGTTGCACACAGACGGAACGCACCTTGCAGATGTCAAGGAGTTTAATGCACAAATTTTCTAAGGGGAAATTCCAGCCATGAATCAATGAAAGAATTTACCATTTTGAAGGTACATTGAATCAGCCACATTGAAGGTACTTTATATACATACTAAATAGCAAAAGTTAAAATCCTACATCATGGGCACGTGGGGACATGGTGTCCACCCGGGATTTTTTTCTCTCCTTAGCACCTGTGGGCAAAAGGAACTGCTTCTGAAACCCCTGGCACAGTCACAGCCCTATACCCACATGCTCCTGATGAGCACCTGGCCACTCACCAACTTCATGCCTTCATGGTTAAAGCCCACACAGACACAAGACAAAGGGTCCTTGAGCGCCAAAGTCTTCCCAGGAGCCTTGGATAGGGTAGCTGATCTCACTCTGGTCTCACTTACCCTGGCACACTGGGCAGCACTTCCTGTCAGGTTGGAAAGGGTAGGGACAGAAGACGGGGTAGTCCAAGGGTGAACAGACCAATGAGTCCAGCTGCAGGACACATAAAATGCACAAGGACCTTGCTCATTGCAGCTGACAGACTCTCCCATTACAACAGCCAATGCCATGGAAGACGTCCCTGCAGGATGGAATATATTAATCAGAGTGAGGGCCATCTTACCATAAGCACATGTGTATCAAAGGGTAGGTTCCCGTCCAAGTCTGCAAGGCTACCTGTCAGCAGGTGTCTATGGAACAAATGCATGAACTGCCAGGAAAGGTGAGCACCAAACACCCAGGAGAAAGAAGGGCCCAAAAGCAAAGCTTCCCAAAATATTCAACTGTGAAAATTTGAGCATCCATAACGCGGGTCCCACAAAGGCCACATGCATGTGTGCTCTGAGTTTCTCAGTCTCTTTGGGACTTGGGAACTTTCCATGCATATACACAGCTGAGTCTCACTGATACCCAGAGAAGTACAGCAACTGCATTTTTTTTAAAGATTATGTATTTATTTGACAGGTAGAGTTACAGACAGTGAGAGGGAGAGGCAGAGAGAAAGGTCTTCCTTCCGTTGGTTCACCCCCCAAATGGCCGCCAGGGCCGGAGCTACGCCGATCCGAAGCCAGGAGCCAGGTGCTTCCTCCTGGTCTCCCACGTGGGTGCAGGGCCCAAGCACTTGTACCATCCTCCACTGCCCTCCTGGGCCACAGCAGAGAGCTGAACTGGAAGAGGAGCAGCCAGGACTAGAACCCAGTGCCCACATGGGATTCCAGCACCGCAGGCAGAGGATTAGCCAAGTGAGCCACGGCGCCAGCCCAGCAACTGCATTTAAGATCCACCATAGCGGGGAACAGAATGCGTTTTCATTTTTCCAATTCTAAACCATACTGCTGCCTAACAAACTTTTTCACTCTGAGAGGCAGTCTGGTGTTAGGTTAAGAAATGCATGATGGGACTTCCATAAGTTCATGGGATGGAGCGCCAGTTCAAGCCAGAGTGTTGCACTTCTGATTCAGCTTCATGCATATGCCCTTGGAAAGCAGCAGATGGTAGACAAAGGGCCTGGAACACTGTCGCCCATATGGGAGACCTACAGAGCACCTGGATCCCCCTTTGTACAGGCCCCAAAACACAAGTGGATGGCATACCTCGCTGATCTGTGTGTGTCTTTCTGTTTCTCAAATAAGCAAATACAAACTACATGATTTCTCCTCACACACTTGCCACACCAAGTGTTGATGAGGCCGTAGAACAACTGGAGCCTCCATAAAGGGCAGGTCCCAGAATTAAATGATACACTCACTTTGGAAAACCATGAAGCATTTTCTACTAAAGCTACAGTAATGACTATAACTATGAGTCAGCAACTCCACTCTTGGGTGTAAGAGTATTAGAATGTTCATAGACTACTGTTCATATGAAGCTCATCAATTGCAAAAAAAATCAATAAGATTAGTAATAACACAGTGGAATAACATAGCACAAGGGAAAAAACCAATTTACACAGACCACAGATGAATCTCAGGAACGTCATTCTCAGAAAAGAAGCCAGAAATAAGAGCATGTGTTACATAGTGCCATTTACTTAACATACAAAAATAGGCAATGGGAACCCATGCTGTTTGAAGGTAGACTAATGATATTCCTGGTCCAGTGGGCACTTGGTGACTGGCAAGACCTGAGGCACTTCGCAGTGCTCTGTGTCTCTATCTAGATCATGGGTATGGGTTCCATGATTTGAACATGCTTGTCCCTCTGATACAAGGAGGAATCCAGTCCCCAGACTCCTAAACTAGTGATATTAAAAGTGATGTTTACAGGTAGGACCTTTGGGAAGTAATGGATTAGATTGGGCCAAAGACGGAGCCTCCCCTGATTGAATGCTGGGGAGAAAGACGTGGGCACTCCTCATGACATCAGCCAGCAAGTAACCCATTACCAGGGGCTGAGAAAATACAGCCTGTCTACCTTAGCCTGTATCTCTAGAACCATGAGCAAAAATACATCTCTTTTGCTTATAACGTTAGCCAGCCTCAAGAATTTGGTTATAAAAATGGAAATCTGACTAATACTCATGGATGTGTTAAGTTTATAGACATTAATGAATCTTACAGTATGCACCGTTCTTTGTCCATGTTGTGTATCAAAAATGTTCAGTGGGTTAAGCCACAGACTGTCACAGTGGAATCTCATATTGGAGCACAGGTTAAAGTCCCTGGTTCTCCACTTTTGATTTAGCTTCCCATTGCTGTACTTGGTAATTCAGTGAAAGATGACACAAGTTACTGGGCCCCTGCCAAGCACCTGGAAGACCCAGATGGTGTTCTGGTCTCTTGCCTACAACATAGACTTTTCAGTCATTGTGACCATCTGGGGAGTGAACAAGCACATCAGTGATCTGGCTCTCTCTATAGAGTGACTTAAATAATTTTTAAAATAAATAACCATTCCAGTGGCATTGTAGACTTATTAGAAATCACTTGGAAATTACATGAACAATTCATTTTTCTTCTCCCTCTCCCATCCCATTCTTCATTAAGATTCATTTTTAATTATCTTCATATACAGAAGATCAACTCTATACTAAGTAAAGATTTCAACAGTTTGCTCCCACATAAACACACAAAGTATAAAGTACTGTTTGCAGACAAGTTTTACCATTAATTCTCATAGTACAACTCATTAAAGACAGATCCTACATGTGGGGCTAATACACAGTGACTCCTGTTGTTGATTTAACAATTGACACGCTTACTTATGACGTCAGTGATCACCTGAGGCTCTTGTCATGAGCTGCCAAGGCTATGGAAGCCTTTTGAGTCCACAAACTCTGTCAGTATTTAGAAGGGCCATAAGTAAAGTGAAAGTTCTCTCCTTCCTTCAGAGAAAGGTACCTCCTTCTTTGATGGTTCCCTCTTTCCACTGGGATCTCACTCACAGAGATCCTTCATTTAGATCACTTTTTTGCCACAGTGTCTTGGCTTTCCATGCCTGAAATGCTCTCATGGGATTTTCAACTAGATCCAAATACCTTAAGAGCTGATTCTGAGGCCAGAGGGCTATTTAGGGCATTTGTCATTCTATGAGTCTGCTGTGTGGCCTGCTTCCCATGTTGGATCATTCTCTCCTTTTTAATTCTATCTATTGTTATTACCAGACACTTGGTCTTAATAAACCCATTTTTAATTCCGTGTCCCCATAAACTTAAGTTCACTCAAGTTACAGGCATTACCGAACCAAAGCAAATGGACCTACAAATGGAATGTTAACAACCTGCATGCATCTCTGGAGAGCAGCCAGGTCTGGTGCTGAGAAGTGGAGTACACAGTGCTCCTGTGTGGATGGAAGACCATGGCCTGAGCTTATATCTTGATGGGGGACCAGGTGTCTCAACGCCAATTATCCCAGCAACATAGAATCTATAACGCTTAAGTGCTCCATCTTCACATCACTAGGAATGGTTGGTTCAATCTCATTCCATTGCTAATCTGATACATCCACAGATCATTACTGAATACCTAGGATCCTGGCAGGAGGTGGCCTGCCTTAGAGACTCTATCCCCAGAGTACCTCAAAGTCACACTGCCACACTGAGGTCCGGTCAGGGTTAATGGCAAGATAAACATTGTTGTCCAATCTTCCTTCTGAGCCAGCCAGGCACAGTGAGATAACATGGCTTCCTTGCTGCAGTCCAGATCAATCCTGGCTGCTGACTAGACAGCCCCAGATACGGGATTCTCCTCCGTCTCAAAGAGATGTGGTAAATGGGGTTGGCAGAGGCTTCTCTGAGTCCCCCTACTGGAATAAGGCTAGACAAGAGACCTACAAGGTCTCCAGTCCTAGACATTACAACACCAAGAATGACATCTCATCCATTTTGTTGTATACTATTGGTTAAAAACAAATTGCTGAACAAGAGCTGTGCTGCAGTGGATAAAGCTGTCCTGTGCAGCACCCATATCCCATAAGGTGCCAGTTTGAATCCCGGGTCCTCCACTTCTAATCCACCTCCCTGTTAATGTGCCTGGGAAGGCAGCGGAGGATGGCCCAAGTCAGTAGGCCCCTGAAACTACACGGGAGACCCAGAGGAAGCTCCTGGCTCCTGGCTTTGGATTGGCCAAGCTTCGACCATTGTGGCCATTTGGGGAGTGAATAAGTGGTTGGAAGACCTCTGTCTCTCTCTACCTTTCTACCTCTGCCTCTGCCTCTCTATAACTTTGCCTTTCAGGTAAACAAATAAATCTTAAAAAAAAAAAAAGCAAATCACAGACCCTACCGAATTCAATAGGAGCAGATTCCATAGATGCATGATTACCTATAAATAAGGATGGGGCTGGCGCTGTGGCGCAGCAGGTTAACGCCCTGGCCTGAAGGACTGGCATCCCACTTGGGCACCGGTTCTAGTCCCAGCTGCTCCTCTTCCAATCCAGCTCTCTGCTATGGCCTGGGATAGCATTAGAAGATGGCCCAAGTCCTTGGGCCCCTGCACCCGTGTGGGAGACCAGAAGAAGTTCCTGGCTCCTGGCTTCAGATCAGCACAGCTCTGGCCATTACGGCCATCTGGGGAGTGAACCAGCAGATGGAAGACCTATCTTTCTCTCTGTCTCTACCTCTCTCTGTAACTCTGTAGTTCAAATAAATGAAATAAATCTTTAAAAAAAAATAAGGATAACTGGGGGCTGTAATAGTCAACTTTTCAATACTGAAAGCAAATACCTGTGCCTTACTACTTATGAAGAAAAGAGAGTTATATAGCTCATGTGTTACTCAAATCCAAATGGCATGGCCCAGAATTTCATTCTGATGATAGGCCCATTGTAGATAGGGTAACATGTGCAGAGGAAGACATATGCAAAGCAAGACACCAAAGAGGATATGGACCCAAGCTCAGGATTATATCACCACTGGCATGAGAACTAACTTCCTTTGACATGAACCCAATGATACAAGAACTTCTCATTAGACCTCAGCACCACCATGGAGTCCAAGCCTTCAACACATGGGCATCAGGGGGCAGTTCAACATCCAAACTAATAATCTAACCTTATCAATAATACGCTAGAGATAGTCTGCCCCACTCTCTGATGTGTTCCACTAACCATGTAAGCTTCCCTCTGGGTGTCAATCTCTCATGTGGGAAGAATTAATTGTCCTTATAACCCAAGAGATTCCCTCAGTGTGATCCAGTGGCCATTCAGGTAGGAAGTCGATAGACTCCCTCATCATTCTCCCACACGACCCTCCCTAGAGTTCTTCCGGATGAAATGTAGAATCCAGTGGGTCACCATAAAGACCAACAGTGCATCTTGGTAGAAAAGAATCACCCTACTTGTGTCTCATCCTTGAACTCCTGGGATTGACTGACCTATACAAACCACTTCCATGTAACTGGAACCGTCCTCTCAATTAGAAAATTTCTCTGACATTCCACTACACATGAGGGTTATATCATTGTCATGGCCATTTCAGTTCCTCAGCCACAGTCACAGCAGTAGCTTAAATCAAGGACCCACAACAAGCTGCTGGGAGGGGTCTACACCATGTTACCCCAGTATCACTCCTGGCTGCACATGTGGTCACCACACAGAGAAAGTGTTCTGCCCAGTGCCACAGCCTGATTTCCACACTCTGAAGGCTCAGGGAAAGTTCCAAGCTTCCAAGTATCAGATCCAGTTGAAATCACTGGAAGACAGGATTCCCACTCATCCTGTACTACAACATAAGGTGGAACAACATTCCACAGTCAGATTCGATATCCATCATTTAACACAATGAAAAGAAAGCCATGCCACTGCAAGTACCAATACATCCATAAAATTTTACGTTATGCATCATCCCTCACTTTCCAGACTGCAAGATTTTATCACCAGCTTTTAGTGCACAACACTGAGTAAGGGAAAGAGTTGTTCCCCAACATCATATCTACTCCTTATCCTACAGTAAAGGAAACAAAACTTTTTCACATAAAGCTGTCTTAACACTCCATCTGCCATGTCCTATTAACACTCATGTTAATGTTACAAACTCATGGACATCTCAACCTTCACAGACAGCCAAGAGACCCTGAGACCTTTGGCCATTCTTGTCTTGATGAATTTGCTTGACTGCTGCACCAAACCATCTCATTGTAATCTTGAACTTCTGACTTCGTAGAACTATCCCAACTGGGGTGTGTGAAGGAAACCTGTTTGGTGTTTGTCTAACGCTAGGTGACCTGCAAGAGTTCCCTTGAGTCCTTCCAGAATCCAGTGTTGTTAAAACCATGACCCTGGGGAAGGAACATGAATTTGAAGTGACCCATCTGGACTATGCTTAGATGATGTTGATTTTGTTGGGGACATCAAAGTGTCATTATCAGGAGTCAGTGGGACCTGAGCCCTCTTCTCTCCATCAGACCTCTCGGGTTGCAGAGCAGCTTTTTCATATCCTGTTTGATCTGGAGTGTGATGGCCTTGACATCCACAATGCATTTGTGTCTTTCTTTATCTTCTTCGTAGTTGACTTAGGGTCGGAGGGAACTTGCTGAGGCCATCAGTTCCAGCATGTTTCTCCAGCGGGCACTGGTCTAAGGATATTGGGGCAGATTCTAAAGCACAGTGTCTTGAGCCTCAGGAATGTGGGTGACTTATGGAGCCAACTGCCCCTTTTCCCTTCATTTGAGCCACTACAGGGAGTAATAACCACCAGATGGCAAATTTTTCTTTTTTCTTTGTAAGATTGCATTTCCTTCCACGTGCACTGAACTAGCTCCCCAGGAGTTTGATCCACCCCAAAATCCAATGGGATATGGAACTCCACTAACTGATTGAGGTAGAATGGCTGCCCACACCAGAGATGACCATGTGGCCAACCTGGAATCAAAAGTTCCACACCCCCCACCTTCTGACTCCTTCCATCCCAAACCTCAAGCTTCCTGATTCAGGACCATTCTGAACTTGTGTAGATGATGCCCACACAGACCATCATAAGTTTTCAAAATCAGTTTCTCCCACAACTTCCCAGCACAGCTCACAGTTGATGCTGGATATGTAGAGATGTTATCCATACATCGGGGACCTCCCATTCAAATGGATTCAATCTTGCCCCCATATTCCAGAGAAGTGAACAGGATCCCACAAGTAGAGCAGAGTCCTCATCCACAATCCACTTCAGAGCCAGGACCAGGACTTACGAATTTGGTTCCTCACAGCACCATCCTCAGGTTTATTTAATTTGCTCAGTGGCTCATGGGACTCAAAGAAAGACACTTCACTGCACAATTTAAAATATGGAAATGAGAAACCAGAAGAGGACATGCAGAAGGCAAGGCCTGGAAAGCCCCAAGCCCAAGGCCATGGGTTGTGTCCCATAGATTGGGGAGAGCCCTCCCAGCATGATATTTGGAGAAATAATGGAGACTTCACATGCATGATTGTTGACAGATTTGGTGGGAGTCCCAGAATGGATTCTTCAGACTCCTTTCTTCCCATGCTGCAAAATCCTCTGGAGTGAGGTGGGTCTTAGTACCTACTGTGGGACACTCACACAGGCAGGAGAAACTTCATTACAGCTGGCTAAGGGCTGGGGGATTAGAGTTGGTATGTCCCACCTTGGAGAAAAGAAATCTAGTTTCTGTGCCTTGCGGAGGAAGTGATGAGTCAGGAACCAGGGACAGAAACCAAATCTACCAAAATACAGATATATCCCATAATGTCAAACCCACATGAATCCTACACAGGGAAGTGAGTCCCGCTCCCCAAACCAAGCTGCCCACATCACTTGGGGTGGCACATACAGGAATGCCACCCATTGCTGAGTTGGGCAGTTGCTCACTAAGAACCCCAACACCTTCCCCACTGGGAAAAATCAGGGTAAAATGAGTTCCTGCAATATCATTTCAGTCTTATGCTCAGGCATTCCTGAATAACTCATTCAAATAACCAAGCTTGGAAGTTATAACACACACCATTCTCATTTCTTAAGGCATGGCCACGACTATAGCTAGAAACACTTGGCAGGTACATTCCAAACGTGGAAAGCAGTGTTGGTGCAAAGCTACTCTTAGAAGCTGACCCTGGGCAGGTAATCTAATCAGAAAGTGTTCGGTGTGGTACTCTGATAACAGTCTGCATTTACATACTGATAAGGGCTATTATAGTCAGGACCTGGGCCATATATAAGCAGCAGTTCTTGTCTGCTGCTGTACACCTTCCACTCATCCTGCCTTCCTCTTTGATTTGGGAGCCAGGAAGAACCATGAAGTGGCTGCTGCTGCTCGGCCTGCTGGCACTCTCTGAGTGCGTCATCCACAAGTGAGTCTGTGGTCAGACAGCAGAAAAAGCAGCTCCAAGGGAGCACTTCTGAGTCCTTGGACGCCTCCCAAGCCCCCTCTCTGTCCATTCCTATTGCATGCCTTCTTTCGCCCCAGTTTCCACCACCTGGAATTCTCCTTCCTTCTCTCTCTTTCTGTGCTTTTCATGAGACCACACTCTAGTATGTTTGACTTCAGCTTTCTGAGTGCAGCTGGGATTTGGTTTCAGTTCCATCAACAGTGGCCTCCCCTTGTGCACTGTTGGGAAACAATGGGATTTTCTCCCTTTCCTTCTTTAACTTCTCTTAAACCAGTCTGCTTGTATCTCTCAGGCGTCTGTAGCATCCCCTGAGCAGGATTCTTGCCAGTTACCCCACCTGCACTAACCTTGCATGCACCAATGCTCTGCCCCAGGGTCCCCCTGGTCAGAAAGAAGTCCTTGAGGAAGAACCTGATTGAGAAGGGCTTGCTGAAGGACTACCTGAAGACTCACACCCCCAACCTGGCCACCAAGTACTTCCCCAAAGAGACCTTCGCCTCGGTGTCCGCTGAGAGCCTAGAGAACTACCTGGATGTGAGTCATGGGCAGGGGGAAGGGGCAGCCACAAGGACTGAGCCAGCAACAGAGAGGGTGCCTGGGGGAAATGGAATACAACCAGGGATGGCTTCCTGGATTGCAGCAGCCCGGGCCAATCAGGGGAACTCACAATCATAACTGTTGCTCTCACATGTTCATCATTCATTCTTTCTTTCAGTCAAGGTTTATTTATCCTGAAGCCTGGTTATGTCTCGGGTCTTGTGCTGGGCCCAGGGGAAGCATTCAACAAAGTTGCCTAGCAGAGAAAGATGACTTCACTAATTTAGAAACAATAGGATGAGGGCCTCCAAGTGAGGGTGTCACTCGATAAGTGAGGAGTTTCTGGAGGACAGGGAGGACTCCTGGGAGCAGTGAAGGAAAAGCAGCAGTTTCCAAGTGCTGGGAGGGAATTCCTGACAGCCAGAGAGCTCATGGCTCTGCCTGTCCACATAGGGCGCCATGTACATTTGAGGGAAGAAGAAAACAGTGCGTGAGAAAAGAGGAGAGGGGAGGAGGGTACTACCAAGTGAGGCAATGGGGCTGCAGGTGGGGAAGACCGCAGACAGGCCAGGGACTGACATGGCCCAGAACCTAACTGCCACAGATTGATCTGAATCACTGGAGCAGCGCACGCAGATTTGAGTCTCAGGACCTCAGTGACACTTTTATTTGGAACTCACCAGCACGCTCTGGAGTTCAGCAGATGCCATGTGCCACTATGTGAATAGCACACAACCAAGTTTATAAAGCAGCCTTGGCTGTGGTCCAGGACTAGGGTCCCAAGATCCAACAGACCTGCTGCAAACGGGGGCTCTAATGCCTCCAGGCCTGGTAACCTCTGGCATGTCGTTCATATTCTCTGAGCCTCAGAATCCTAATCTACAGAACTGACCCACACACGGCCTCTGTCCTTGGGTTCCTCCAATTCATTAAAACCATAGAGCGGGCGGCGCCGTGGCTCAATAGGCTAATCCTCCGCCTGCGGCGCCGGCACACCAGGTTCTAGTCCGGTCGGGGCACCAGATTCTGTCCCGGTTGCCCCTCTTCCAGGCCAGCTCTCTGCTGTGGCCCGGGAGTGCAGTGGAGGATGGCCCAAGTCCTTGGGCCCTGCACCCCATGGGAGACCAGGAGAAGCACCTGGCTCCTGGCTTCAGATCAGCGCAGTGCGCTGGCCGCAGCGTGCTGGCCGCGGCGGCCTTTGGAGGGTGAACCAACGGCAAAGGAAGACCTTTCTCTCTGTCTCTCTCTCTCACTGTCCACTCTGCCTGTCAAAAAAAAAAAAAACCATAGAGCTTCTGGGAGTGCCAGAAGAGGGCCTGGCAGCCCTGCGGTAGCGCTCAGAAACATCAGCCCATTTATTCATTGCACAAACATTTCAGAAGTGCTTCCTAAGTTCCTGAGGCTTGCATGGTGAGGACACAACAGAGAGCAAGGGAAGCTCTTGGGACTTACATTCAAGAGAGGAAGACTAAGAAACCAGCTTGTGAGTTGACGTCATGTCATTAGAGATGCTGCAGAGCATAACTAATTACCTAACTGCCAAATGGCAAGAAGAAATGGAAGGGAACGGGCTACTTGGGATAAAGCAGTCAGGGAGGGCTTCTTTTCATTGGAAAAGAGCTCTCTGAATGATAAAGAAGAGTCAGCCAAAAAAAAATCCAGAAAAACATTTTATACCTCAAGGAACAGCCAGTGCAAAGGCCCTGGGTGGGAACAAACACTAGGGCAACTGGAGCAGAGATGGCAAGGGGGAAAGTGCTGCCACTGAGAATACAGTTACCGACAGTGCTTTTCTTAAAAACTGTTGTTCATACCAAGGTTCAGAAATTAGATATTTCCATGAGTTCCACGTGTTAGTGCCTGTGCCTATCAGCAAGTGAATGAACACACACTCGAGGTTTCACTTGCTGGGTGCCACAGGTTACACCCCATCTACTGAGAAGGTGCACTCTCCAGGAGGGTGAGACTGAGACCAGCAGGGTAGCAGCTAGAGAGGACAGCAAACCCCTTAGAGAATGGGCTAAGTGGCAACAGAGGCAATTAGCGAGGAATCAGAGAGGACTTCAAGAAGGCAGAGACCAGGACTGCGCTTTGAATAAGGGTGTAAGGGATGGGACGGTGAAAAGAGGAAAGGAGAAGAGGCAGACAGAGACTGAGAGCTGCTGTGAGGGAGGCCATATTGGGAGTCCCGGGTCCTTCAGCTGTGTTGTCTTGACCCCTGCAGACCGAGTACTTTGGCACCATCAGCATCGGAACCCCCCCGCAGGACTTCACCGTCATCTTTGACACCGGCTCCTCCAACCTGTGGGTGCCCTCCACCTACTGCTCCAGTGCTGCCTGCAGTGAGTGCTGCCATACACGGCTCAATTTGCCCCTTGCTGCCCAGCAACAGCTGATACTAGGAACTCTGACCAATCAGAGACTTCTTACAACTCATGATTCAAGCCTATAGGAGTCACTCAGGGATTCGAGCAACAGGCCTTGCCCAAGCAGCTACTTGGGAAAAAGCACCAGACAAAGGTGCTCTGGGGAATAAAGGGAGCACTTGGGAGTAGGCTGATGGACTCACAGAGGAGAAAGCCTATAGGGGTCCAAAGCAAGGCAGTGATGAAGGGCTACAGGCTGGTAAGCCACACTGAGTCCCATGCAACACAGTGGATTTAAAGGTGGACTTGGACATGCTGGAAATGAGTGAGCCACTCAATAAATACACACACACACACACACACACACACACACACACAGAGAGAGAGAGAGAGAGAGAGAGAGAGATCATCGCCTTGCTAATAAAAGAGACTTTGTCGTTAGAAGTCAGCACAGGTTTCAAGCTCCATCCTCTCCAGGCATCTTTACCTGATTTTAATTAAGACAGGGTACCTGTGACTTTGCCCATGCCCTAACACTTGGCTGTGCAGGAGGCCATGCTGTGCTCCGCACCATAGGCAGCAGGCCACTGTGCTCAGTGTCTGCCTGGGGGTCCTGGGAAGAACATGGGGTAGGCTGGGACCACCAATGAGAAATTGCCAACTGCCCAACAAGAGGGAGGAGAACTGTGTCTCTAGAACTCCAGAGGTCATCTTAGAGCAAACGCCATATTTCTCTTCCATATTCCCATCCAAGCCCCCATCCTAGGAATTACTCATAGCCCATGACCATTGCTGGCACTTTGGAGGTTAATGATGTCACTCCTTGCCTTTGCAGCCGTCCATAACCAATTCAACCCTGATGACTCCTCCACCTTCCAGGCCACCAGTGAGACGCTCTCCATCACCTATGGCACTGGCAGCATGACGGGCATCCTGGGATATGACACTGTGAACGTGAGCACCAGGCAGCTGTGCCCCCTTACAGCCTGGTCATCAGGATAGAGTCTAGGGACACTGTGGACCACAGTGAATGCCCCACAGCAAGCTCATCTAACAGTGTGGATCTCAAAGATCACACAAGCGACCTAACTGGGCAGTGGAGGGAGAGATATGGTAGAGCTGTCACGCACCCTCTAGGAGCTGAGCTCAGGGGGGTGGTACTGGGAGCCTCAGCCGAACTCAGTGCTGAATGTCATGGAGGAAGCAGTGAAAAGGGACCCAAGGGCTCAATACTCGTTTAGCATCTCCTCCAGCCCTTGCTCTGCCTCCCTCTAGTCAGATGAGCTCCAAGTAAGGGAGGGGGAAAGTGTTCTGCTTTGCTGGGGTCTATTTTACATCTTCTCATCTGAAATGTAAATGCAGAGTGACCCTCCATCCTGTAGCCAAAATCTCACAATGAGTCACACACTGTGCCCATGCAGACAGCCACTGCCAAGGTCTGTCCAATGGTGAGCCACAAACATTCTAGGGGGCAATCCCTCTCCCTGTATTTTAGCTTGGTGTCTGGGAAGCTGACCCCTATAAAAAATCAAGAAGGATCACTCTGAGTTCAGGGCTGGATCCCAGCAATGCTCCATAAATAGGTGCTCAAGGTGGACATCATCTCTTTCACCACCACCCCCAATACAGGTTGGAAGCATCGAAGACACCAACCAGATCTTTGGCCTGAGCGAGACGGAGCCCGGTTCCTTCCTGTACTACGCTCCCTTCGATGGCATCCTGGGTCTGGCCTACCCCAGCATTTCTGCCTCTGATGCCACGCCCGTCTTTGACAACATGTGGAACGAGGGCCTGGTGTCCCAGGACCTCTTCTCCGTCTACCTGAGCTCGTAAGTTGCACAGTTTGGGGGCTCCTCCCACACAGACCATTTCACCTAGCCCAGCAAGGGACTTATCTGGGGGGGGGGGGTGGCTTGTCAGGATCTTAGAAGAATGAGATTTTTCCAAGTCTGGAGAAGGGTGTCTTTGGGCAGTAAAGCTTCCAACTCTCTCTCTCTCTCTCTGACAAGCTGTCAGCATTCACTGTTATTTACCAGCTGAAGTCTTTGTCCACTGACTTGCTCAACTGCAGTGTCATAGCTATTTGGTCTCCAGAACTGATTGCCTCATCCCTAGCCCTCAAAAGTCACAATTCAAAGTGCATCCCCTTAAAACAGGGTCAAGTTTCACAGCAAAAAAGAAGACATGCTTGAGACTGAGGGGACACTTTAAAAAGTTCATTGAAAATGAAATTAAAACATACATGCAGGCACTGGATGTTTGGTGCAGTGGTTAAGCCACTGTGTGCTGCCCACAGCCAATATCAAGGGTCTGTTTTAAACCCTGGTTCTTGTGCTTCTGATTCAGCTTACACATACTGCCCACCCTAGGAGGCAGCATGTATACACTGAGGTGCTGGGATCACTGTCACCCACATGGAAGACACACATTGTGTTCTGTGATCCAAGATTCATCCTTGGCCTTCCATGGCTCTCAAGGATATTTAGGGAGTGAATCAGTGGATGCAAGATCTCTATGTGTCCCTGTCTCTCTAGCTGTCTTTCAAATTTAAAAAAAGAAAAAGTTGACTTTGCTGTAAAAATCTTGAAACTTTGCATAGTTTTTTTAAAACATCAATTTTCCATGAACATTTGGCATACCCTTGGGATGCACACATTCTAAAATATTTTTGTATCAATATAAAACATATAATTTTATTTTTCTAGGAAAATAAAATTCTTTTGATGAAGTAACTTCACATATCTTGAACAAAGAAACTTTAAGATAATGAAAGCAAGGTGATTTATTCAACAAAACGTAGGATCTAGGTTGTGGTGAATTATTTCTAAGAATGAAAAGGAATACACCAGAATAGTTTGGGTGGAGCAAACTTTTAGGCAAGAGTACTCTTGGCTGCCACCAACTTTCCTCTGCATTTCACTTCCTCTGTGTGACATGCTTAGTCTCCTGTCATATTTTCATTCAGTTGCTAATGAATCTGGTAGATTTTGCATTGGACTCTCGGGTGTTTACAGCAAAGGTGGGTGGGTTGAGTTTCATACTTTGCCAGTTCTTTGGATACTAGTTTCTTGTTACCATCTATATTTATATCATTATCTAACCCTAAACAGCAGATAATTTAGAAAATGGATTTTGTAATAACAAAGACCCCAATATGAGGTCTCCTTTATCCTTTGTGCCCATTGGCCATTTGCTGTGTGGGAACTCTTAAATATCACCTGCTTTCACAAATACTCAAGCATCCCTTATTGGCCATGGCATCCCCTGAGATAGACAAAGGTTATCCAATTGAGTACCATGGATGTCTTTGAGTCAGCTAGGTCCAAGTCCTCAGGCTATCACATGCACTGTACGGTGTGCAGCTGATGCCTGACCCTGAACTTGTGAACCTCAGTAGCAACTCTGCCCCTATTCAATCAGATAATCAGAAATGTCTCAACACATGGGAAACACCAGCCCTGGCTGAGAATCAGCAAGATAACGCCCAAACTATTAAGATCCATCACTGTCCAGTGTTCAATGTTCTTGTAGCCCCCATGGCATCTAAAGCATCAGAGGGAACCAAAAGTGAAGGGTCTGCCCTTGACTGCCACTTGCCAGCTGTGAGACTTAAGCAATGTGGTTATTTCTCTGCTTCAGTGTCTAGTGAAAAAATAATACTGACCCCTGTGTGGGCACTGGTATAAAATGAAAGAATCTACATCGGTCACACATTCAGCACAGCTCCTGGCACTAATAATTACCCCATCAAGCACAGCTCTTTGGCTGTAAAGAGCAGACGTGCAACACAAGAATGAATGAATGAATCAATGTCTCTTCCCCTAACGTTCCACAGTGATGACGAGAGTGGCAGCCTGGTGATGTTTGGTGGCATTGATTCTTCTTACTACACTGGAAGTCTGAACTGGGTGCCTGTTTCTTATGAGGGCTACTGGCAGATCACTCTGGACAGGTAAGAGTGCCATGCTTGTGTGGTGTCCTGACCTGAGCACTAATCCCAATTCTTTATCAACTTGAACTTCCCTCATCTGCCTGGGACACCAAGCTAGGGGGAAGCTGTAACCCAGCAAAGGCAAAGACAGCCCAGTAAACTGGTTCACTGAAAGCAGGGAGACAGACAGCTTTCAGGAACCCAGCTCCTCTACTAGGTGGGACCACCACTTCATGTGGTCCAGGAGGCAGGACCACATCCCAGCACACCCTAGGAGTGGTAGCACACACTCCTGTCCCTGACTCTCAGCATTTAGGGGAGTTGGAAAACACCATACAACTTCCTTCTCGAGGAACAAAGTCACTAGCAGTCTAGGATTAGGGCAAAATGACCGAGAAAATGTCTCAGGACATGCCAGTCCCAGCCTGTTCCACTTTGACGTCTCAGCTATTCATCCTCTGAGGAGGAACCATCTGGGCTCCCAGGTATAACCGATGTGGACTCAGGGGACCCTTCCTTGTATTTCCCACTCAGCATCACCATGGATGGAGAGACCATCGCTTGTGCTGATGGCTGCCAGGCCATTGTGGACACGGGCACCTCTCTGCTGGCTGGCCCCACCAGCGCCATTTCCAACATCCAGAGCTACATTGGAGCCTCTGAGAACTATGAGGGCGAGGCAAGTCCAGCCCCTAATGCTCTTTCTAGACTCAGGTGGTGGGAGTGTCATGCACAAGGAATGAACCCCATCTAATCTCCCACATTCACACCTTCCAGATGATCGTCAGCTGCTCATCCATGTACTCCCTGCCCAACATTGTCTTCACCATCAATGGAGTCCAGTACCCTGTGCCCGCCAGTGCCTACATCCTGGAGGTAAGGGAGCACTCGGCCAGTCACAGGACGGGCCCAAACTCAAGGTGGCCACACACTACCCTCTGCACAAGGAAAAGAAATTTTTACCCACCAAATCCAAGAGGCAGACTGACACCTGCTCTGCATGGCCTTCAGAGACAAAAAAGGATATTCACAAGGGATGGATGAATGAGTATCTGGATGCAGCCCTGAAGGGAAAAGTGAGGCAAAATATCTGGTGTGATAAGGGGTCTCTCTATCTAGACACCCTCATCAGAGACCTGAGTCTCAATGTCCTGCCCATCATTTCTGAGCAAGGTGCAAATTTTCTCACCCTCTGTTTCCTAATTCATCTAAATACAACAGGTGTCAGTTCATCAGATCCCCAGTGTATAGTTACAGGGAATATTTGAAAGTGACCACCTTCTGAGTCTAATGAGCCACAGGACTGCTCCTCGCCTCCTACTAATCTGTGATATACAAAACCAGTTTTTCACAGTGGGCTGACTTTCCTCAGTCAGGAGTGTTCACATCTGGGAATCTCGCGAGGCAAGTGTAACATGCAGCCAAGGCTAAGCCCAGTAACCCAGGAAGGGTAAGAACCCATGGCTGCCTACTGTGCTCTTGGTCAGTTTGAGAATGAGGAGAAGAGGTCTTATCATCAGGGTATGAAACATCTTTCCAGAACATGAGCTAACTGAACCCCAGTGCTGAGGTCGGGGTTCCTGGGTCTGCCAACAACAGCAGAAAATATTCAGAATATGTGCACACCAGGTATTGACTGACTCCAGTCCTGCAAAAGCCACATCCAATCCCACTGAGACAGGCAGCCCTTCTTTGCATGGGCCTTGAAGCCAGAAAGGACACCCAGGATGGTTATCACCCAGCACCTGTAACACTAACCCTGTTTCCTATCTCAAATGCTATTCTCTATTATGCAGGAAGATTCTGTCTGCACAAGTGGCTTCGAGGGCATGGACATCGACACCTCCACTGGTGAGCTCTGGATCCTGGGTGACGTCTTCATCCGCCAGTACTTCACCGTCTTTGACCGGGCCAACAATCAGCTTGGCCTGGCTGCCGCAGCTTAAACCTACAGCTTTCAAACCACTTCCAGAGAGATCTGGCCTCAGTCCTGCTCCCCCTTAAGTGCATAGAATTCTCCGGATCGAACTTCCTAAAGCAAAGTCACCTTCTAGTTGAAGTAGATGCCTGATCCTGTTCCCAGTCGTACCAAAAATGTAGAATAAAAACAGCTGATGAAAATGGGTGTGCAGCTCCTTCTCCTCACCAGTATTTCTCCTAAACATCACCTAGGTCAAAACACCAGGCAAACATGCAGAAATGAACTCTTCCACTTGGACATCAACAGGCAGTGACATTTCGTAACAGGAGCTGGAAGCATCACAAAACACCAGAAACACTGGGCTCCAGGTTCCATGTTCTATGGGGCACCCAAGCCTGGGGTTGAGGGAGTCAACCTGCTATTTCTCCCAGAGCCATAGGACATAATAAGCAAAGAGGGAAAGTCAAGAGGAGGGGCTATGATGGCGGTGTTCCTGAGTGGGCAGGAGGAAACTTTGCTGTCTGCTAGATACAGACAGGGGAGAGACAGACGCTGCCACTCAAGACCTTCCAGGCTACATTTTGTAATGAGCTGATCTTTCAGAACCTCCAAAATCTGGGTGTGAAAACACCAACCAATGCTTTTTCCCCATCCATGATTTAGGGTGGCCTTTGGTGCATTAATTAAGATGCCTCATGTGACAAATGCATCCCTTTTAAGACTGTCTGGGCTAAAAGCCAGCTCTGCTCTCAGGCCCACTTTCCTCCTAATGCACACCCTGGGAGACAGCCGGTGATGTCCAGAGCTTGTGCCCCAGCCGTCAAATGTGGAGACCCAGACTGAGTTCCAAGATCCAGGATTTGGCCTGGCCCAGCCACACCTATTGCGGGCATTTAAGGACTGAACCAAGGATGGAAGGTCTCTGTCTCTCTGTGTCTGCGTCTCTAGTTACAATACACACTGTCTCCACGACTTTCACATAAGTAAGAGAGAAGGAAGGAAAGAAGGAAGGAAGATAGATGATTTTCCACTTCCCAGAGTTGGCAGGTTGAGCTTAAATTTAAGCACATTAGCATAGGTACATATATTGAAGACACAAACTGAAAACACTTAGAGCAATATTCCTTCAAACAGGTTTGGTAGCAAAATGCTTCATAAAAAGCACAGCCTCAGACTACGTATGGAACATATTCATTCTAGGCTTTTCTTCAAGGTTCAGAAGGCACAGATGCCAATTAGACTGTGAGAAGCTCTGCTGTGATCTGTTTCATGTTGACTCCCCTTCACTCAAGGTCAGTTCTTCCTCCTGTGCTAGGAGGCTCATTCATTAGCCCTGTGCTTCTCAGGCAGGGCACTGGAAAAACCCCTCCAGCTCCTGCCTCTGCCTGACCCTCTGCCGGAGATGCTGGCCTGAGGCCTGATGCTGGCCTCTAGGAATATTTAGGTTGAGCTCCATAACACATTGCACCAGGCCTCCCCAGCGTCTGTGTCACCCTCTCTACCCACTGGCTACAGCTGCATGATGGCTTTGAAATATAAATTTGATCCCCGCCCTCCCTCCTTAAAACTCCAACAAGTGCTTTGGCATTGCATTTGGGACAAAACTATACATCTCAGTGTGGAGTTTTGGTTCCTCCAAACCTTCCCGGAGCCCAATCCCCTTGCCCCCAGCACCTGCCACCCTGGTCATCTCCTCACTGAAGCAGCTTTAGCTTTTCCCACCTCAACCCCCTTCCCTGTGCTGCAATCACCACTGCCTCCTGGGATCTCATTAGCAGGAAACTGCATTCAGGCGCTGGGAATCAAACTGAGGTCCCCCAGTGTAGGACAGATGCAGGTAAGTGCCAGGACAAACACTCGGCCCTGCAATCACTTCTGAAGCGGCTCTGATCACTTGGCCTCGGGGCAGCACCCAGAGCCACAGAAACTGACACTTTGTTGCAGGCTTCTGACACCATCCCCTGATCTCATACTGTGCCCAGAACCCTAAAAGTGCCATCTGAGGCCAGGAAAATGTGGGGTATCTGCATCCAAGAACAATACCGTCATGCTTGTTGCTCCACAGCATGCGCAGGATTCAGACCTGAGCACAACCCGGGAAAACAATTTCCACCCAGCTTTGGTCTTCACATGGTCTACAGACCTGTGGCGACAGCCAGCCCTGGTCAGAGGACCCTGCACGATAGGGGCTTCCCTTGGTTACAGCACGTCTTTCATTCGATACAGAGTCCTTTGCCCAACAAAGATTCTCTAAAAATGACTCCTGACCACTTCCCCAAGAGCCATCTTTTTGGAAGCAATAGAAAGGAACTGGCGGAGTCCTTGAGTGGGACCTGCACTCAGGGAGAGCCAGTAGCCCAGGAGCCAGAGCAGGGTTTTATGGTCCCTGTTTACACTGCCTACTTATGCAGCAATTTCATCTCGAAATTTCTATGTCCATGGTATAGAGTGTGGACACAGCCTCTGACTATGGTGTTGAGATTTGACCCTCTGGTCAGTGATTAGATTCAGATAAGGTCACTGAAGGGTGTTGTCCATGATCAAATTCAGGGGGACTTGTTAGAAGAGGGACAGACATCAGACCAACCTCCACAGACTGCATGTGCCCTGTCTCATCATGTGATGCCATGCACCTCCTCTGGACTCTGCCACCAAGTCCCCACCAGGACTGAGCCAGGTCGAGTCCCAGCTACTCTGCTTCCAGTGTGGCTGCCTGATAATGTGCTTCAGAGGGCAGCAGAATTTGGCCCAGGTGCTGCAGCCACTCCACCCACATGGGAGACCAAGATGCATTTCCGGGTTCCTGGATGCTACCTGGCCCAGGCCTGGGTTTTGCTGCCTTTTTGGATTGAAACATAAACTGAAGTTCTCTCTGTCTCTTCCCCTCTTGCTGTCATTTTGACTTTCATTAAATAAATAAAGCTTAGAAATTTTGAAATTTGTCCATACAAAGGGTCTTTAAAGGAAAATGTGCATTATGAAAAACCAAAACTGCATTTGGCACAGCATTTGAGACACTCCTTCAGACACACACACTCCATACCAGAGTGCAACTCAGCTCCTCATTTCAGCTTCCTGTTAATGCCTGGGACAGAGCAGAGGAGAGCTCAAGGAGCTGGGTCACTGCCACACGTGGTTGACAGATTGAGATTTTGGGTGCTGGCTTCAGCCTGGCACAACCATTGTAGACATTTAGTGAGTTAGCCAGCAAGTGACAGATATTTTTCTCTTTCTTTCTTTTTCTCTGTCTTCTCAATAAATAAAGGTAAGAAAAAAATACATCGTAGTTGTTGGAATTTGACATTGCAGTTAAGCCACCTCCTGGGACACTAGTATCACATATGGGAATACCTGACTTCAAGTCTGGATTCTGCTCCTGATTCTACCTTCCTGCTAATTTCACACTTGGAGGCAGCACGAGGGGATGGCTCAAGTCCTGGGTCCCTGCTATCCATGCTGAGGACCCAGAGTGAGTACCTATCTCTTGGCTTCTGCCTGGACAACCTGCAAAGGCTTTTAGCAAGTGAACCAGCAGTTGGGAAATCTCTCTCTCTCTCTCTCTCTCTCTCTCTCACTACTACTCTCACTCTCTCTGTCTCTTTCTGTATCCCAGCCTTTTGAACAAAAAAAATCAAATAATTTGAAAAAATTATTCATGGATTTCAACTTTTTATACAAAAAACACTATCTTTTACTTCCATTTTGACCAAACTGCGAAGGATCCTAATACAATGTAAATGCTATGCAAACAGTTGTTAGAGCATACTGTTTAAGTATTTAATGACAAGGAAAACAGTCTGTACACAATCAGTATGGGTGCAGCTCTTCTTTCAAGTATTTTTTTTTTTGACAGGCAGAGTTATAGACAGTGAGAGAGAGAGACAGAGAGAAAGGTCTTCTTTCCATTGGTTCACCCCGCAAATGACCACTACAGACAGAGCTACGCTGATCTGAAGCCAGGAGCCAGGTGCTTCCTCCCAGGCGGGTGCAGGGCCCAAGCACTTGGGCCATCCTCCACTGCACTTCCGGGCCATAGCAGAGAGCTGGACTGGAAGAGGAGCAACTGGGACAGAACCAGCACCCCAACCAGGACTAGAACCCGGGGTGCCGGCGCCGCAGGTGGAGGATTAGCCTAGTGAGCTGCAGCGCCGGCCCTTTCAAGTATTTTTCATGTGTGGTTCGTTGCATGTGGGGATGGAGACATTAAGGATGTGGAGAGACAACTGTCCTTTCAGCACAGGGACACAGCCCTATGTCCTTCCCCAGCTCAGGCCACCCCCACTTCTAAGTTCCAGAGAGGCTTGACTGGAGCACTGAAGAGTGCCTAGGAGCCCCTGGTCTCTACTGGAGTCCTGCCCTCAGGTCCCAGAGAGGGTGAGGTGGACGCCTGCCTTCTGAGCTATGCGTGCCACACAAGTTCATGCTCTGGAGGAGCTCCAGGACGGGGCTGCAGACCACGCTACCCTGCTGGTGGATTTCTGGCAAGACTTGTTTACAGGACCCATGGCTTCTGTCCCAGAGCCTCCTAGCCGCTTTGCCCAACTCCACATCTCCATTCCTCCATACACAGGGACTCTAGAAAGACACAGATGGATGCACAGTGGTGCCACCTGGTGGCCCATGTGGATCTGGACAAGCTGCTGGGAGCCCACAGGGAGTTCTGTAATCTGAGGAGCCAAAACACCCTGGGCAGCCACCAGCCCCTGCCTCTAGAGAGAGTGGACCAACAAGGATCTCCGAAATGGCAAATACAGCTTAGCAAAGAGGCTGCCAGGGTCTCACGGTGTGACCTTGTGCCAGACAAACAGCTGCTCTGAGGCTATGGAAACTAATTTCCATCTGATTTTGCCATGAACCTAACAGCGCCCTGAAAATAAAGTCTAATCAAAAACATGTTATAGTCTCAGTGGGGTGCCTAGGGCATCCCAAGGGAGCAGTGCATAAAGGACAAACAAAAGAAGGGGCTATGCAAGAAGAAACTGCAGAGGGAGGCAGCCTGAGAACAAACAACACTGAAGGGGTGAGCAGGGATTGAAGCTGCCGGGCACATCCAAAATTGCAATCATTCTATTGAAATCCATGGAATTGCTGGTAGCAAATTCTGTCAATAGCTATAGCCCACAGAATCATATACTCCAAAGTGTAAATGCCATGGCATAGGAATTCTATTTTGGGAAAGATACACATACACACACACACACACACACACACACACTAACTACTTGGAAGTAAACAGTTCAGATTCTCTTTCAACAAAAAGTTGGTTTTCTTTGAAGGGAGCTCTTGTTAGCAGGAAGCATGCAGTAAAGACCCTAAGAGTGTGTGCCAGTCAAAGGTGCTGGGCTCTGTAAATACCCTCTTTGGGCCTCAATTTCCCCATCTTCTGGAATCTCTTCCTCTTCTTTTTAAAAAAGGCAGGATTTATTATTATTTATTTGAGAGGCAGAAAGGGGCAATGACAGACAGAGCTCTACTATCTGCTGGTGCAATATATGGATACCTACAACAGATGAGGCTGGGCCACTCTGAAGGCCAGAGACCATAATTACTTCAGCCATCTTCCACCGTGTTCCCAGATGCGTTGGCAGGAAAATGGATTGGAAGCAGGGCAGCCAGGTCTCATTCTGGAGCTCTGATATGGGATTCTGGCATTGCAAGGGGTGGCCCAATCCACTGTGCCAAAACACCAGCTTAGGGCCTGGATCCATTTTGCAGAACAGCACAGTCATCCCACTGTGTCTATAAGAGATTATATTTCATAGAATCTATGCATATCCTCCCACATGCCTATATAAGTGCTATAGCAACAATCATTCTGTACACATATTGTGTACAAATGCAACTTTTTCTTTCTAATTTTGTTTAAGATAGATCTTATTTATTTTATTTATTTGAAAGGCAGAGTTACAGAGAGAAGGAGAATAAGAGAGAGACATCTTCTATCTGCTGGTCCACTCGCCCACATGACCAATATGACCCAGGCTGGGCTGGGTCAAAACCAGGAGCCTGGAACTCCATCTTGGTCTCCCATGTGGGTGGCAGGGGCCCAAGGTTGTGGGCCATCTTCAGCCTTTATTCAAAGCACATTAGCTGAGAGCTAGATTGGAATGGAACATTCAACTTGAGCCTATGCCCATTTGGGAGGGCTGCATCACAGACTGGCTAAATCCCTGCAGCTCCATGCTGGCCCTTTGTTAAAATACATTTGATGATGGATGTTTGGACGCCCAGATGGCAGGAGCCACAGGTGCAGAGAATTTACTGTACTTGCAAATCCTGAGTGTTCATCAAGTGTTGTTCTATTTCATGTGTCCACAACCCATCTCACATCAGCCCTTATAGATAGTGGTTGTTATCATCCTGCTCTACCGGGTGAGGTGACTGCTTCAGGTCACAGCACGGCTGTTTGTGGAGCCTGGATTCACATCTAGATTACAGTCTTTTAACTGCTTCTGTGTATTGATCCCTGAAAATTTGTTTTTTTCTTTTAAAATACTTAGTTGAAAGACTGTGTGACAGAGATAGCGATTGGGGGTGGGGGGGCAGAGAGAGATTTTCCATTTGCTGGTTCACTCTCCCAGTGGTTGCAAATGTCAGGGCTGGGCCAGGCCATAGCCAGGAGCCAGGAACTCCATCTGGGTCTCTCACGTGGATGGCAAGGGCCCAAGAACCTGGGCCGTATTCTGTTGACTTCCCTGGTGCAGGGGCAGAGAGATGGATTGATACTGGGGCAGCTGGGACTTGAACTGCTGCCCATATGAGATGGCGGCATTGCAGGCAGCTGCTTAATCTGCTGTACCATAATCCTGGCCCAGAGTCCTGATAATTCTTTGCCCTTCTTCATTGAGTACGTCTGTGTGGCTGTTTTTGCAGAGAACAAAAAGGACATGAAAAGCCATTATATATCACACAGCTCTGAGGCCCTGGTGTGGCCCAGAGCTGGTCATTTTTTATATTAAAGATTTATTTATTTATTTATTTATTATTTGAAAATGAAGGAGAGAGAGAGAATGTGTGTGTGTGTGCATGTGTGTGTGTGTGTGTGAGAGAGAGAGAGAGAGAGAGAGAGAGAGCGCATGAATCTTCCATTCATTCACTGGTTCACTCCCCAGATGGCTGCAAGGGCCAGAGCTAGTCCTAAGCTGCAGAGCCTAAGCTGGGAGTCAAGAGCTTCATCCAAGTCTCCCACATGGGTTCAGGGCCTCAAACACTCGAGCCGTCTTCCCTGCTTTTCCCAGTTCATTAGCAGGGAGCTGGATCACAAGTGTAGCAGCTGGGCATGAATCTGAGCCCTTATGTGATGCCAGCATTACATGCGGAGACTTTACCTGCAAAGCCACAATGCCAAACCCCGGAGCAGGTCATTTACAAGAGTTCCTGAGCATTCTCTTGTGCTAGTTTCCTGCTGTCTGGATTGCTGGAGCCTTTTAGGTGATTTGTCCCCTCCATCCTTCCCTCCCGTCCCCTCCTCTTCCCTTTGTTTCCCTCTCTTCCTTTTTTTCCTGCCCATAGTGGGTGTACTGTGGAAAATCTTTCATTGGAAAACATTTTCAAATTGTGTGATTTGTGTTCCAGAAGGGAGATTTGAGGAAGAAAGAGGGACATCATGGGCCTTGGGTGGGGGCAGCAAGCCCTGCTGTGCCACCTGCAGGAGCCACATGCCTGTTCTGAGGCTGGGCTTCTCAGTTCCCATACTGTACAAGCTCTGTATTTATGGGAAGCAGAATGCAGTAGAAGATGACAGTGTCCAGAACACCGAGGCTACTCACCCAGACAGGAGGAGAGGCGGTCACTGAACAACAGGCTTGGGTTGACACTAGCTCCCTGGCAGAAGATCCTCTCACAGCTCACCTCACCCAGCTGAGGAGACAGAGAGATGCCATGAGGAACCACAGCTCCTCTTGTCTGCCCAGAGCAGTGACCAGCAGGGCCTCCTACACCAGCAGCGGGACCCACACTAGAGTGCATGGGTCCTCATCTGGACAACAGGTGTAGACAAAGTACACAGCTGGGACCTCCATACAGAAACCACATCAGTTGCACCTTCAACATGATGGAGAGACAGTCAAAAGCAAAGTCACGGATGGTGCCACAGCTGACTTGGGTAATCCTCCAAGTGCGGTGCTGGCACCCCGGGTTCTAGTCCCAATTGGGGCGCCGGATTCTGTCCTGGTTGCCCCTCTTCCAGTCCAGCTCTCTGCTGTGGCCTGGAAAGGCAGTGGAGGATGGCCCAAGTGCTTGGGCCCTGCACCCACATGGGAGACCAGGAGGAAGCACCTGGCTCTGGCTTCAGATTGGCACAGCGGGCCAGCCACAGCACACCGGCCATAGCGGCCATTTGGGGGGTGAACCAACAGAAGGAAGACCTTTCTCTCTGTCTCTCTCTCTCTCTCTCACTGTCTAACTCTGCCTGTCAAAAAAAAAATAACAAACAGAAATTGAAAGAATTATTCACCATTCATCAAGCCTTACAAAGATGTTTAAAGATGTGCTATACACTAAAACACAGAAACATGGTCATCACTATGAAAGAAGGTAAAGGCAGAAAATCTCCAAGTAAAATTACAAAGGAAATACAAAGTAAACAGTAGGAATATTTATGAGACAATGACAGGGCCAAGTCATTGCTTATCAATAATCACCTTGGTAAATGCCCTCAACTCTCCAGTTAAAACATACAGACTGACTTGATGGATAAAAAACAAGAGCCATCTATTTGCTGCTAACAAGAAACACATCTTGCCAACAAAGATACACACAGACTAACAGTAAAAGGACAGGAAAAGATATTACATGCTAACCAAATGCCAAAATGAGCAGGTGTAGCCACCCTAATATAAGATAAAATATACTTTAACATAAAATTGACCACTAGCCAGAGTAATGCAAATTGGATTTTATAGAGGGAGGTCAAGATGGTGGTATAGCAGCAAGGTGTACAGAGTCGTACAGAGAGAAACTGATGAATAGAGGGGACAGTCAGGCAACAGAACCATGAAAGGTTGGCTAGAATGACATGGGAGCACACCAGAGAGTGTAGGGGTCAGGCAGAGGGCAGGCAGAGGGGCCCAGAACTGCAGAAAAAGAATGAAAAAAAAAAAAGAGCCAGCAGGGGGATGACGGCAGCAGCTTCTACTACCGCCACTGCCACCTCTGACCCACCCTGGGAAGGACAGGTGAGACACACGCACGGTTGAGTTAGGAAGGAAATCAGAACAAAGTGAACAGCACCTGCGGGAAGAGGGCACAATCCAGGGGGACGAACTGAGAGACTGGACACCCCAGGATCCCTCAGTGTCTCTGCCCCTCCAATCAGAGCTGCAGTGGGTGGAGAGCAGCCATCTTGTTTGTTTACATTTGGATGTGAAAAAGGGCGGGCTCTGCTTTCACCCTCCAAATGAGGGAACCTCAGTGGCGGGGACCACAGTGGTTTGGAGCAACTCCCCACTCATCGCACAGGGTCGCAGTGATGTGGGGCTGAACAATGAGGCCCAGGCACTTTAGGGTGAACAAAGGAACAGGGAAACCGGCCCCAAGGGGCGGAGCTTGGCACCTTAAGGCCCTGGCACCACCCTACTCAAGTTACCAGAAGTAAACAAAAACTAGAAGGTGGAGCTGCCTGCCTACACTGGCTGTGGGCACAGACCCACAGCAGCCCATAGCAGAGGGAAAGCAACCTGAAAATTAAGCCAAACAGAAATGCCGAAGAACAAAGGAAAAATCCAGAATAAGAATATAGAAGAACCTATGAGCTCACCAATGGAGCAGGCTAAACCATCCATAATAGAGGCTGTAGAAGAAGAATTTAAAGTCATGCCAGTAAAAGAATTAAGAAAATTGATAATCAGATTACTTAGAAGTAATGAGAAACAGATTCAAGATCTGAATGAAAAGCACGTCCAAGGAATAGAGATCCTAAAGAGAAGCCAGAATGAAATACTGGAAATGAAAAACTCAATTGACCATATAAAAAACACTGTGGAATCTCTCAAAAGTAGAACAGATGAAATAGAAATGTGAATATCAGAACTTGAAGACAAACTTCCAAACATAATACAGTCAGATCAAACATAGGAAGAAGAAATTAGAAAATTAAAAAATATGGTTGGAGACCTAAAAGATTCAATCAAGCATTGTAATGTCTGGATAATAGGAATCCCTGAGGGTGTGGAAAGAGAGAATGAATTGGAAGGCGTTTTCAATGAAATAATATCCTAAACAGCACTCTGGCCTCAGAATCAGCCCTTAAGGCATGCGGATATGGCTGAAATGCCCATGAGAGTATTTCAGGTATGGAAAGCCAAGACACTCTGGGGAAAAAAAAAAACTAAATGAAAGATCTCCGCGAGTGAGATCCCAGTGGAAAGAATGGGTCATCAAAGAAGGAGGTACCTTTCTCTGAAGGGAGGAGAGAACTTCCACTTTGACCATGGCCTTGTCTAAATATGATCAGAGTCGCTGAACTCAGGGGGCTTCCATAGCCTTGGCAGCTGATGACAAGAGCCTAGGGTGATTACTGATGCCATTAACAAGAGTGTCAATTTGTTAAGTCAACAACAGGAGTCACTGTGCACTTACTCCTCATGTAGGATCTTTGTCCTTAGTGTACTATACATTGAGATTTAATACTATAACTAGTACTCAAACAGTATTTTTCACTTTGTGTTTCTGTGTGGGAGCAAACTGTTGAAATCTTTACTTAATGTATGCTAAACTGATCTTCTGTATATAAAGAGAATCGAAAATGAATCTTGATGTGAATGGAAGGGGAGAAGGAGAGGGAAAGGGGAGGGTTGCGGGTGGGAGGGACGTTATGGGGGGGAAGCCATTGTAATCCATAAGCTGTACTTTGGAAATTTATATTCATTAAATAAAAGATTAAAAAAAAAGAAAACTTCAAACAGAGGCAGATTGATAATAACAACCAAATTCAACAAATTCTCAGGAGCCCCAACAAGTTAGACAAGAAGAGAAATTCATTGTGACACACTGTGGCAAAACTCAGCTCAATGAAACACAAAGAACAAATCCTAAAATGTGCAGAGAGAAACAACAAATCACATTCAGGGGTAAGTTAATCAGACTCACCCCAGACTTCTCATCACAAACACTACAGGCAAGGAGACAATGGCATGATATATTCCAAGTTTTAAAAGAAAAGCAATACCAACCTAGAATACTATACCCTGCAAAGCTATCATTTATGAATGAAGGGGAAATAAAGATCTTCCAAGACAAACAGAAACTGAAAGAATCTGTATCCTTGCGTCCAACCCTACAACACTTGTCAAAGACATGCTACACACAGAAATACAAAAAAAAAAGAACTTCACTACAAAAAAAAGTGAATGTAGAAAATGACCCAACTGACCAAGCACCAAAAAGGAAACTTGTTGAAGTGAAATGAACACTATGAGAAACAGTGACTTGATCAGCCCTTGTCCTCACTGTTGTGGAACAATTTAATACTTTATCCCTTTTAGTATTTTTGGGGTTCTACTTAATACTATTGGTTGAACTCTGTAATTAATACACAATTATTCTTAAGTGTTAAAACTTAACTGAGAAGTGATTGTTGTTAAATATAAGAGTGAGAATAAGAGAGGGAAGAGATGTACAATCTGGGACATGCTCAATCCGACTTGCCCCAAATGGTAGAGTTAGAAATGTGCCAGGGGATTCCAATTCAACCCCATCAAGTTTGCATGTACCAATGCCATCTCACTAGTCCAAGTGATCAATTTCTGTTCACAATTGATCATAATGATAGGACTAAGAGTCAACAGGATCACATAAATAAGACTAGTGTCTGCAAATACTGATAGAATAAAAAAGGGAGAGAACAATCCAACATGGGAAGCAGGATACACAGCAGACTCATAGAATGCCGGATGTCCTAAACAGCACTCTGGCCTCAGAATCAGCCCTTAATGGCATTCATATCTGGCTGAAAAGCCCATGAGAGTACTTCAGACAGTGGAGAGGGAGCGGAAGAGGGGAGGGTTGCGGGTGGGAGGGAAGTTGGGGGGGGGGGGCATTTTAATCCATAAGCTGTACTTTGGAAATTTATATTCATCAAATAAAAGGTTAAAAAAAAGAAAATGACCCAACTAAATTACAAACAAATCTCAAAATACATAAACAGCTCGTTTAAAGAAACATGACTGGAAAAAGACAGTATTTAACAATAGTCACACTGAATGTAAATGGCCTCAACTCTACAACCAAGAGACACAGACTAGCTGATTGGATCAAAAAAAGATAATCCATCTATATGCTGCCTTCGGGAAACTGGAAAGGAGCCAAACAAATAACCTTTCCATGCACCTCAATGATTTAGAAAGACAGCAGCAAATCAAACCCAAACCAAGCAGAAGAAAAGAAATACTAAAGTTTAGAGAAGAAATAAAGATCAACAAAACCAAGAGCTAGTTCTTTGAAAAAAATAAACAAAATAGACACACCATTGGCCCAACTAACCAAATAAAAGGAGAGAGAAGACCCAAATCTGTAAATCAAAGATAGTAATGTAAATGTTAACAACAGACACAACAGAAATAAAAACAATCATCAGAAAAAACTACAAAGAGATGTATGCTAACAAATTGGGGAACCTGGAAGAAATGGATAGATTCCTGGACACATACAACCTTCCGAAACTGAGCTGTGAAGATATAGAAAACCTAAACAGACATGTAACCATGAAAGAAATTGAATCAGTAATAAACCCACTACCAAAAAACAAAAGCCCAGGCCCGGATGACTTCACCGCTGAATTCTACCAGACATTTAAAGAACAATTAGCCCCAGTTCTTCTCAAATTATTCAAAACAATTGAAAGGGAATGAATTCGCCGGCACCGTGGCTCACTGGGCTAATCCTCCGTCTTGCGGCACCGGCACACCGGGTTCTAGTCCCGGTCGGGGCGCCGGTTCTGTCCCGGTTGCCCCTCTTCCAGGCCAGCTCTCTGCTGTGGCCAGGGAGTGCAGTGGAGGATGGCCCGAGCACTTGGGCCCTGCACCCCATGGGAGACCAGGATAAGTACCTGGCTCCTGCCATCGGATCAGCGCAGTGCGCCAGCCACAGTGCGCCAGCCTCGGTGGCCATTGGAGTGTAAAATACTGTTTCAGTACTAGTTATAGCATTACTTCACATTGGACAACACACTAAGGACAGATCCCACATGAGAAGGAAGTACACAGTGACTCCTGTTGTTGACTTAACAATTTGACACTCTTGTTTATGGCGTCAGTAATCTCCCTAGGCTCTAGTCATGAGTTGCAAAGGCTATGGAAGCCTTTTGAGTTCGCCGACTTCCATCTTATTCCGACAGGGTCATAGTCAAAGTGGAAGTTCTAGGTCATCAAAGAAAGAGGTACCTTTCTCTGAAGGGAGGAGAGATTAGAGCTACAATGCCACACCTTGGAGAAGAGAATTCTAGTTCCTGTGCCTTATAGAGAAGTGAGCCAAATACCAGGAACAGAAACCAAGTCTATCAACATATACATATTTCCCATAATAACAAACCCACATGAATCCATCTACACAGGGAAGTGAGTCCTGTTCCAAAACCACTAAGTATCCATGTCACCCCACTGCATGTGGGGTTGCACATACAGCAACATCATCCACATCTATGTTGGGCAGCTGCTCTCAAGACCCTAGTGATCTGTCCCATTGGGACACAATGAGTTCATACAACAACACTTCAATGTTATATTTAGGGCACCACTAAACAACCCTTTCAAAATAGTGAGCTTGGAAGTTATAACATGGGCCATTCTCATTTCTTAAGAAATAGCAGGTGCAAGGGAGTTCCAAGATGGTGGAATAGGGAGGGAGCACACTGATGGTCCGGGAAGGGAAGGTTCAAAGCGGGGTGAGAATTTGTAGTTTCAGGGAAAGGGAAGCTCTTCCAAAACAGGGGAGACAGGGTGGACCTGCGTGGAGGACGCGGACACCTGAAGAGCAGGACACCAGAAGGTGTGTGTACGCACCAGCGCTGGAAGCCAAGGTGAGACAGGGTGCTCACCCAGCACCGCTGTAGCAGCCGCCACCGCCCCTCCCCCAACCCACCTTGGGACAGACACTGAGACACGCATGACTGAGTGGGGGAGGAAATAGAAAACGGAACAGAGTGAGTAGCGCCTGCGGAAAGAGTGAGCGATTCAGGGGGTCTGATTGAGGGACTGAACAATCCAGGATCCCTCCCCCAAGTCGGATCTGCAGCAGGCGGGAAGCAGCCATCTTGTTTATTTACATTCGGGCTTAAAGGAGAACTGCCTCTGCCTCCACACTAACCTTTGGAGGTGGAGCCCAAAGGTGGAGTGGAGCGACACGACACTCCTTGCACAGGGGCAGGCAGCGAGGGAGGGCAGCTCAAAGCCCTGATACCAGTCTACTCAAGTTACCAGAAAAAAAAATTGAATAGCGCCCGTGGGAAGAGGACAGCATCCAGGGGGATGAACTGAGGGATCAATAACGCCAGGATCCTTAGGACCGCACAACCCACAATCAGAGCTGCAGCGGGCAGAGTGCAGCCAACTTGTTTGTTTACATTCAGGCTTAAGGGAGGCTGGCCTCTGCTCCAAAGGAGGAAGCAGCAGGGGCAGAGTCCAAAGGTGGTCTGGAGCTACTTGACACTCCTCACGCAGGAGGTGCAGTGAAAGAGAGTGGCTGACCAACGAACCCCAGGCAAAGACATGTAAGGGCGAACATAGGAACAAGGAAACCGGCCCCTCAAGGGGCGGAGATTGGCACCTGAAAGCCCTGACACCAGTTCACTCAAGTTACAAAAAATAAATAAATAAATAAATAAATAAGTAAAAAATAAACAAACTCTAGAAGTCAGAGCAGCCTGCTTACACTGGATATTGGTACAGACTCACAGCAGCCCATAGCAGAGGGAAATCAACCTGAAAAACCACCCAGATGGAATGCCAAAAAAAAAAAAAACCCACAATAAGAATATAGAAGAACATATTGTGGGGAGCAACTGAGACTAGACTAAATTACTGGAATTAAGACTTATTCTATGCATCCGCTCTTCCACAATATGGCACTGAGAGAGACCAAACAACCTCTACGCAGCTGCCTCTCGCCAGTTTGACTGATAAGCTGCAGGAGCTGATCCTGCTCCTGATTGGAGGAGAGCAGCATGCTCGGCGTGTGGGCAGCAGAGTTGGGATTGGTGGAAGAGGACTATAAAGGAGGAGAGAGACAACATGCACCAGGAACATCCGGGAACATCTGAAGGAACACCTGAGCAGCCCCCGAGAGAGCCGGCCAGCAGTGTGCCACTCCTCCGTGGAAGCGGGGAAAGTGGCAGGGGGTACCGCCCCTCCACGGAGGTGGAGGGGTCGGCAGCCAACCCGGGAAGGACCAGCAGCAAACCCAGGAAGGGCTGAGCAGACAAAAGAACAGCGCACGGTTTGTGTCAATCCTCCACAAATGGGGGAGCGACATAATGGTGCCATGACTCGGATATGAAACCTAGGAAGGAAGAAGCAGGAAAATACCGGAGAGAGAGACTAGGGAAGAGCCTAGGGAAAAGCCAGACAGAAAAAGTGCCGGGAGAAATCTAGGGTTGAAAGTGAAAGTGAAAGCTAGAAGAACCTTAGACTCGGATAGGGACTACGGGGAGAAGCTAAGAGAAATCTATAGTTGAAAGCGAAAGTGAAAGCTAGAAGAAACAGACTTGGATACAGGCTGTGGGGAGAAGCCAGGAGAAATGAGAGAGAAATATTGTTGGAAGAAAATTAGGAAATATACCGGGTAGAGAAAAAAATAAGCAAGGGAAAATGAAGCCGCGGGGGTAGGCCAAAGCGGAGACGTAAGCTAGGTTGGGATTCGTCAAGTCAGCCCGGGGAGCAAAAGACAGGAAGCCAAACCGAAAAGCGCAGATGTAAGCTAGGTTGGAATTCATCAAGTTAGCCCGGGGAACTTAGACTGAAAACTAAACCGGTAGCGGAAATGTGAGCTAGGCCGTGATTCGCAGAAGCCGCTGAGCGCAGAGAAAGCGCACGGGGCATGAGCGGAGAGAGAGCATGGGGCGCGAGTAGATAGGAGAGCGTGGGGCTGGCGCGAAGGCTGTGGGGCGGGCACGAAGGGCGCGGAGACCACGGAGCGCGCGAAGCCGGGAAGCCGCGCAGATAAGAGAAGCGCGGGCTGCAGCCACGCAGAGCCGGGAAGCCGCCGTGGGACGAGGTGCAAAGAAGCCGCCTCGGGGCGGGCGCCGGGAAGCCGCGGGGATAAGAGAAACAGAAGTATAGAAGTAAAATGAGAGAAATAGGAATGCTGGCAGATAGAAGTAAAATAAGAGAAATAGGAATGCCCAGAGATAGAGAAATAGAGAAAAATAAGGCCTCCCCACAACACGGCAATGAGAGGGCTCGGATTCAGTCTGCCTGATTAGTAAGGCGATAAGCACCTGCAGGCAGTATGTGCCACAGGTCACCGAAGATAGGCACGAATCAACATCAATAAGTCGCCCCACAATATGGCAATGAGAAGGCTCGGATTCGGTCTTCCTGATTAGTAAGGCCGTAAGCACCTGCAGGCAGCTCTGGCAGAGCGTGCGCCGCAGGGCACCGAACACAGGCACGCATCAGCGCCTAAAAACCTCCTCACAACATGGTGAAGAGAGGACCCGGATTCGGTTTCCCTGATTGGTAGGGCTTGTAAGCACCTGCAGGCAACTCTAGCAAGCAGAGCAGAGTGTGTGCCACGGGGCACCGAAGACAGGCGCGTATCAATGCCAAAGAATAAAAAGAAAGGGGGAACTGTGGGGAGCAACTGAGACTAGACTAAATTACTGGAATTAAGACTTATTCTATGCATCTGCTCTCCCACAATATGGCGCTGAGAGAGACCAAACAACCTCTACGCAGCTGCCTCTCGCCAGTTTGACTGATAAGCTGCAGGAGCTGATCCTGCTCCTGATTGGAGGAGAGCAGCATGCTCGGCATGTGGGCAGCAGAGTTGGGATTGGTGGAAGAGGACTATAAAGGAGGAGAGAGACAACATGCACCAGGAACATCTGAGGGAACATCTGAAGGAACACCTGAGCAGCCCCCGAGAGAGCCAGCCGGCAGTGTGCCGCACCTCCGCGGAAGCGGGGAAAGTGGCAGGGGGTACCGCCCCTCCACGGAGGTGGAGGGGTCGGCAGCCAACCCGGGAAGGACCAGCAGCAAACCAGGGAAGGGCCAAGCAGATGAAAGAACAGCGCAGGGTTTAGTGTCATTCCTCTGTGAATGGGGGAGCGACACATATAAACTCGCCAATGGAACAGGCTAAACCAACCATAACAGAGGCTGAAGAAGAAGAAGTTGAAACTATGCCAGAAAAAGAATTCAGAAAATTAATAATCAGAATACTTAGAAATAATGAGAAACTGTCGAGAGCCAAACGAAAAACAAACCCAAGGATTAGAGATCCTAAAGAGAAGCCAGAATGAAATACTGGAAATGAAAAACTCAATTGACCATATAAAAAACACCATGGAATCCCTCGGAAATCGAACAGATGAAATAGAAGACCAAATATCAGAATGCGAAGACAAACTTCCTAAAGAGAAGCCAGAATGAAATGCTGGAAATGAAAAACTCAATTGACAATATCAAAAACACCGTGGAATCCCTGGGAAATCGAACAGATGAAATAGAAGACCAAATATCAGAATTCGAAGGCAAACTTCCAGAAATAATACAATCAGTTCAAACGCAGGAAGAAGAAATTTAAAAATTAGAAAATATTGTCGGAGACCTACAAGATTCAATCAAACGGTGTAATGTTCGGATAATAGGGGTCCCTGAGGGGGTGGAAAGAGAGAATGGATTGGAAGGCGCTTTCAATGAAATATCAGAAAACTTCAAACAAAGGCAGCTGGATAACAACAGGCAAATTCAACAGATATCCAGGACTCCGAACAGGGTAGACCAGAAGAGAAATTCACCTCGACACATTATGGCAACACCCACCTCAGTGACACACAAAGAACAAATCCTAAAATGTGCCAGGGAAAAACGGCAAAACACATTCAGGGGTAAGTTAATCAGACTCACCCCAGACTTCTCATCGCAAACACTACAGGCAAGGAGACAATGGCATGATATATTCCAAGTTTTAAAAGACAAACAATGCCAACCTAGAATGCTATACCCTGCAAAGCTATCACTTATGAATGAAGGGGAAATAAAGATCTTCCATGACAAACAGAAACTGAAAGAATTTGTATCCACGCGTCCACCCTACAACACTTGCTCAAAGACGTGCTGCACACAGAAATACAAAAACAAGAACTTCACTACAAAAAAAAAAAAAGCAAATGTAGAGTAACCTACAAACAAAGTTAAAAATACATAAACAGCTCGTTTAGGAAACATGAATGGGAAAAGACAGTACTTAACATAATCACACTGAATGTGAATGGTCTTAATTCTACTACCAAAAGACATAGACTAGCTGATTGGATCAAGAAACAGAATCCATCTGTATGTTGCCTTCAGGAGACACACCTTATCAGCAAAGATGCATGCAGACTGAAAGTGAAAGGATGGAAAAAGATACTCCAAGCTAACAGAAATCAAAAAAGAGCTGGTGTGGCCATCCTGATATCAGACAAAATGGACTTCAACATAAAAACTATTAAAAGAGACAGAGAAGGGCACTATATAATGATTAAAGGATCTATCCAACAGGAAGACATTACTATTATAAATGTATATGCACCTAATTACAGGGCACCTGGCTACCTGAAAGAATTACTAGAGGATTTAAAGGGAGATATAGATTCAAATACAATAGTAACAGGGGACTTCAACACCCCACTCTCACCAATGGACAGATCAACAAAATCAGAAATTCAACAAGGAAACAACAGAGTTAATTGACGCTATAGACCAAATAGACCTAATAGATATCTTCAGAACCTTCCACCCCACAGCCAAAGAGTTCACGTATTTCTCCCCAGTACATGGAACATTCTCTAGCATTGATCATATGCTAGGCCATAAAGGGAGCCTCCACAAATTCAAAAAAAAAAATTGAAACTATACCACGCACCTTCTCAGACCATAGCGCAGTGAAACTCGAAATCAACAACCCAAGAATATCTATACCATATGCAAATATATGGAGAATGGACAACATGACCCTAAATGAACAGTGGGTCATCGAAGAAATTAAAAGAGAAATCAAAAGATTTCTAGAAACAAATGAAAATGATAACACAACCTATCAAAACCTGTGGGACACAGCAAAAGCAGTGCTAAGAGGAAAGTTTATAGCAATTGGTGCCTACATCAGGAAGCTGGAAAGGAACCAAACAAATCAACTCTCCATGCACCTCAAGGATTTAGAAAAACAGCAGCAAATCAAGCCCAAATCCAGGAGGAAGAAAGAAATACTAAAGATCAAGAAGAAATAAACAGAATTGAAACAAAAAAAAAAAAAAAAAACAATACAAAAGATCAACAAAACCAGGAGCTGGTTCTTTGTAAAAATGAACAAAATCGACACAACATTGGCCCAACTAACCAAAAAAAGAAGAGAGAAGACCCAAATCTGTAAATCAAAGATAGCAATAAAAATGTAACAACAGACACAACAGAAATAAAAAGAATCATCAGAAACCACTACAAAGAGATGTATGCTAACAAATTTGGGAACCGAATTTTACCAGACATTAAGAGAAAAACTGACCCTCGTTCTTCTCAAGTTATTCAAAACAATTGGAAGGGAGGGAATCCTCCCAAATTCTTTCTATGAAGCCAATATCACCTTAATTCCTAAGCCTGAAAAAGACACAACAGAGAAAGAAAACTACAGACCATCTCCCTGATGAACATAGATGCAAAAATACTCAACAAAATTCTGGCAAACCGAATCCAACTGCACATCAGAAAGATCATTCACCCAGACCAAGTGGGATTTATCCCTGGTATGCAGGGATGGTTCAATATTCGAAAGTCAATCAATGTAATACATCACATTAATAAATTGAGAAACAAAAATCATATGATTATCTCAATAGATGCAGAGAAAGCATTTGACAAATTACAACACACTTTCATGATGAAAACCCTAAGCAAATTGGGGTTAGAAGGAACATTCCTCAACACAATTAGGGCAGTCTATGATAAACAAATGGCCAGCATCATATTGAATGAGGAAAAGTTGGAGGCATTTCCATTGAAAACTGGCACCAGACAGGGATGCCCACTCTCACCAATGCTATTCAATATAGTCCTAGTAGTGTCAGCCAGAGCCATCAGGCAAGAAAAAGAAATTAAAGGGATACAAATGGGAAAGGAGGAAGTTAAACTATCCCTATTTGCAAATGACATGATACTATATATAGGGGACCTGATAAACTCCTATAAGAGACGATGAAACTCATAGAAGAGTTTGGTAAAGTAGCAGGATACAAAGTCAACGCTCCGAAATCAACAGCCTTTGTATACACAGATAATGCCAGGGCCGAACAAGAACTTCTAAGATCAATTCCATTCACAATAGCCACAAAAACAATAAAGTACCTTGGAATAAACTTACCCAAGGATGTCAAAACCTCTATGATGAAAATTACAAAACACTAAAGAAAGAAACAGAAGACGACACAAAAAAAAATGGAAAAACCTGCCATGCTCATGGATTGGAAGAATCAATATCATCAAAATGTCCATTCTCCCAAAAGCAATTTACAAGTTCAATGCAATACCAATCAAAATACCAAAGTCATTCTTCACAGACCTAGAAACAACGATGCAGAAATTCATATGGAGAAACAGGAGACCACAAATAGCTAAAGCAATCCTTTACAATACAAGCAAGGCAGGAGGCATCACAATTCCAGACTTCAAGACATACTACAGGGAAGTTATAATAAAAAACAGCCTGGTACTGGTACAAAAACAGATGGATAGACCAATGGAACAGGATAGAAACACCAGAAATCAATCCAAACATCTATAACCAACTCATATTCGACAAAGGACCTAAAACCAACCCCTGGAACAAGGACAGCCTCTTCAACAAATGGTGCTGGTAAAACTGGATGTCCACATGTCGAAGTATGAAACAAGACCCCTATCTTACACCATATACAAAAATCCACTCAACATGGATCAAAGAACTAGAGATGAGTCACGATACCATGAAACTAATTGAGAGCATGGAGAAACCCTTCAAGATATTGGAACAGGCAAAGAATTCCTGGAGAAGACCCCAGAGGCATGAGTAATCAAAGATAAAATAAACAAATGGGATTACCACAAATTGAAGAGGTTCTTTAAAGCAAAAGAAACAATCAGGAAAGTGAAAAGGCAACCAACAGAATGGGAGACGTTATTCGCAAACTACACAACAGATAAAGGATTAACAACTAGAATCTATAAAACGATCAAGAATCTCCACAGCAACAAAACAAACAACCCAATAAAAAGATGGGCCAAGGACCTTAACAGACATTTTTCAAAAGAGGAAATCCAAATGGCCATCAGACACATGAAAAAATGCTCAGGATCCCTAGCCATCAGGGAAATGCAGATCAAAACCACAATGAGGTTTCACCTCACCCCAGTTAGATTGGCATACACACAGAAATCTACCAACAACAGATGCTGGTGAGGATGTGGGGAAAAAGGGACACTAATCCACTGTTGGTGGGAATGCAAACTGGTCAAGCCACTATGGAAGACAGTTTGGAGAGTCCTCAGAAACCTGAATGTAGCACTACCACATGATCCAGCCATCCTACTCCTTGGAATTTACCCAGATGGAATTAAAGGGGAGAAAAAAAGAGCCATTTGCACCTCAATGTTTATTGCAGCTCAATTCACAATAGCTAAGACATGGAATCAACCTAAATGTCCATCAGTGGATGACTGGATAAAGAAACTATGGGATACGTACTCTATGGAACACTATACAGCAGTAAAAAACAGTGAAATCCGGGCATTTACAACAAAATGGAGGAAGCTGGAAAACATCATGCTGAGTGAAATAAGCCAGTCCAAAAGGGACAAATATCATATGTTCTCCCTGATTGATGGCAACTAAACAAGCATCTAAAATGATACCCATTGAAGTGAAATGGACACTATGAGAAACAATGACATGATCAGCCCTTGTCTAGACTGTTGAGGAACAACTTACTATTTTATTCCTTTTAGTATTTTTGTTGTTGTTGTTGTTGTTGTTGCTCTGTTTGTTCTACATAAGATCACTGGTTGAACTCTGTAATCAATGCACAATCATTCTTAGGCATTTAAAAATTAACAGAAAAGTGATCTCTGTTAAACATAGGAGTGGGAATAAGAGAGAGAGGAGATATATAGGTTGGCACATGCTCACTCGGACTTACCTCCAATGGTGGAACTAGAAATGTGCCAGGGGATTTCAACTCAGTCTTACCAAGGAGGCAGGTACCAATGCCAGCGCACTTGGTAAAGTGATAAGTATAAACACACAACCAATCAAAAAGATAGGGTATGTGTCAATGAGATTTCACAAATAAGACCAGTGTAAGCAAATAATGAAGGATAGAATTAAAAGGGAGAGAATGATCCTGCAGGGGAAACAGGACACACAGCAGACTCATAGAATGGCAGCACTCCTGCCTCAGAATCAACCCTTGGGACATTCGGATCTGGCTAAAAGGTCCATGAGAGTCTCACAGGCATGGAAAGCCATGACACGGTGGCAAAAAAAAAAAAATCTAAATGAAAGATCCTGGTGAACAAGACCCCAGCAGAAGGAACAGGCCATCAAGGAGAGAGGCGCCTTTCTCTGAAGGGAGGAAGGAACCTCCACTGTGATACGGCCTTGACTAAACAAGTTCAGAGTCGGTGAACTCAAGGGGCTTCCATAGCCTAGACAGCTCATAGCAAGAGTCTCGGGTGATTGCTGACGTCATAAATAAGAGTGCCAATTGTTAAATCAACAACGGGAGTCACTGGGTACATGCTCCCAATGTAGGATCTCTGTCCTTAATGTGTTCTACTGTGAAACTTAAAAAACAACACTACTAGTCGAACAATACCATATACCTTGTGCGGTTGTGTGAGTGCAGCCTGTTGAAATCCTTGCTTAGTATATACTAAGTTGATCTTCAGTATATGAAGGTAATTGAAAATGAAACTCGATGAAGGGCGGGGTGGGAGATGGAGTGGGAGAGGGGAGGGCCACGGGAGGGAGGGAGGTTAGGGGGGGAAGCCACAACAATACAAAACTTGCACTTTGTAAATTCACATTTATTAAATAAAAAAATAACTATTAACAAACAAAAAAAAGAAAAAGAAAAGAAGAACTTAATACTTTACCCTTTTAGTATTTTTTATGTTCTACTTAAAACTATAGGTTGAACTCTGTAATTAATACACAATTACTCTTAGGTGTTTAATTAATGCTATAACTAGTACTCAAATAGTATTTTACACTTTGTGTTTCTGTGTGGGTGCAAACTGTTGAAATCTTTACTTAATATATGCTAAATTGATCTTCTGTATATAAAGATAATTGAAAATTAATCTTGACATGAGTGGAAGGAGAGAGGGAGTGGGAGAGGGGAGTGTTGTGGGTGGGAGGGAAGTTATGGGGGGGAAGCTATTGTAATCCATAAGCTGTACTTTGGAAATTTATGTTCATTAAATACAATAAAGTATAAACAACAAGAAAAAAGAAATAGCAGGTGCCCTCCAACCATGGGGTGCTGTTAGTAGAAAGCTACTCAATAAGCAATTTCTCAGAACGTGACCCCGGGCAGGAAATCTAATCAGAAAATGTTCTATGTGGTAGTGTGATAGCAGGTGGCATTTACAGACTGATAAGGTCTATTACAGTCGAGACGTGGGCCATGTACACATAGCAGCTCTCCTGCTGCTGTACATTTTCTACTCATCCTGCCTTCCCCACTGACTTGGGAGTCAGAAAGAACCATGGAAGTGGCTGCTGCTGATTGACCTGCTGGTGTTCTCTGAGCACAGTGTCCACAAGTGAGTCTGGGGTCAGGCAGCTGGAAGAATGGCTCCAAGGAGGAATTCCCCACCCTCAGCTACTCCCATGCCCCCATCTGTCCTTTCCTACTTTCCTCCTCTTCCTCCCAATCTTCCACTATCTGGAGTCTTCCTCCCTTTTCTATCTTTCCACCCTTCTGAAGAGGCCACACTGAGGCGTAATTTACAATCCAGGACGTGAATGAAACGGGTTTGGTTTCAGCCCCATCACTGGACAAGAATTGCCTTCCCTCTGTGCACTACTGGTAGTAGAAGGGAGTTTCGCCCCTTCTCTGCTTCACCCCACTGAACCACTTTCTTCAACTTTCTCAGGCTTCTGTAGAATTCCTTGAGCAGGATCTTTGCCCAGTTACCTCTCTTGCCCTAACCATGCATGTGCCAATGCTCTGCCCCAGGGTCCCCCTGGTCAGAAAGAAGTCCTTGAGGAAGAACCTGATTGAGAAGGGCTTGCTGAGGACAACCTGAAGACTCACACCCTAAACCAGGCCACCAAGTACTTCCCCAAAGAGACCTTCGCCTCGGTGTCCACTGAGAGCCTGGAGAACTACTTGGATGTGAGTGCATGGGAAGCTTTATGGTATAGCTCCAATGACTGAATCAGCAGCAGAGAGGGTGTCCTGAGGAATGGATGACAGGCGGAGGCCGCTCAGTGGTAGTCCAGGGTAGTCAAGAAAACTCACAGTCACAACTGTTGCTCTCATAGGTTCATCATTCATTCATTCACTCTTCAATGTTTATTTAGCCTGAGGGCCCTATTATGTGTCAGGTCTTGTGCCTGGACCAGGGGGCAGCACTGAGCAAAGTCATAGTTCCATAGGGGGAGAAAGATGACCTGACTGAGTCTCACCACCCAGGGAGAAGCAAGACTAGGATGAGGACACCAAGTGAAGGTGTCACTTGATGAGAGTGGCTCCTGGAGGACAGGGAGGACTCCTGGGGGCAGTGAAGGAAGAACAGGAGTTTCCAAGTGGAGGGAGGGAATTCAGACAGCAGGATGTGTCTTGTGCTGGGCCTTTCCCCACAGGAAGCCAAATGCATTTGAGGAAGTAAGAAAAAGGTGCATTAGAAAAGTGGAGAGTGGATGAGGGTGATGCCAACTGAGGCTGAGGGGGCCATGGATGGGGCAGGACAGAGAGGACAGGAACTTACACAACCTGGACCGTAACTGCCGCAGACTGATCTGAATCAGTGGGGTGGTACAAACAGGTTTGACTTTCAAGACTTCTCTGACTCTTCTGTTTCCAACTCAATGGCACACCCTCCTGGACTCCAGCAGATACCATATGTTCTCATGTGAACTGCACAGAGCAAAGGACACAAAGCAGCTGTGCCTGTGGTCAAGGACTTTGCCACCAAATTCCTCCAGATCTGATGGGGACTCTAATGCCTCTAAGCCTGGTGATATTAAGCAAGTCATAAACATTCTCTGAGCTTCAGCATCCTGGTCTACAGAACCTCCGCACCCATAGCCACCATTATGAGCAGCTCCAAGTCATTAACACGATAGAGCTTCTGGGCGTGTTTAGCATAATCCTGGTGAGTCCTCTGCAGAACTCAGTAACATCAGCCCATTTATTCAATGTACACATATTTAAGAAGCACTTACTCAGTACCAGAGTTTTGCCACACGCTAAGGACACAATAGTGAACAAGCCAAGGTCCTGGAGCTTATATTCAGGATAGGATAGGAAAACAAACAATCCAGCATGTAGGACGAAGTCAAGTCAGAAGAGGAGCCTCAAGCATACTAATTATGTGATTGACCAAAAGGCAAGAGAAATATAGGGGAAAGGACAAATTGGGATAAACTGGTCAAGAAAGTTTTCTTGGCAGAGGTGACATTGGACAAGAGCGCTAAATGTTGAAGAAAGAGTCAGCCAAACAAGATTCAGAAAAAAAAAAAAACACATTTTTTCTGAAACAAGGAATAGCTGGTGCAAAGGCCCAGGGGTGGGTAGATCTTGTCATTGTCCAGGAATAGCACAAAAATTCAGGTAACTGGAGCAGAAATGTCAAAGGGAAAGTGCTGCTACTGAGAATACAAATAGTGACAGTAGCTTTTCTTCAAAACTGCTGATCACACCAAGTTTTAAGGATAAGAGATTTACATGTCTTCCCATGTTTAAGTGACCTGTGTGTCTCCCTATCAGAAAGTTAATGAACATGTTTTTGAGGCTTAACTGGCTGTGTGCCACAGGTTACAGCCCATCCTCTGAGCAGGTGTACTCTCCAGGAGAGTGTGACTAACACAGGCAGAGCACCAGCTGAGAAAGGACAGCAGATTAATACTGGGGGCAAATGTGCTAAGAGGTAACAGTCCCAAGTAATGAGGGTGCAATTAAAGACTTGAAGAAGGAGTGGAGACCAAGGTTGGGCACTGAAGGATGGTGCACCGGATTGGAAGGTGAGAAAAGGAAAGGAGAAGATGGAGAGGTAAACAGAGGAGGTGGTCCGAGGGAGGCCCAGATGGGGAATTGCAAGTCCTTAATCTGTGCTGTCCTGGCTCCTGCAGACCGAGTACCTTGGCACCATCAGCATCAGAACCCCCCCCCCCAGGACTTCACCGTCATCTTTGACACCGGCTCCTCCAACCTGTGGGTGCCCTCGACCTTCTGCTCCAGTGTTGCCTGCACTGAGTACCTGCCATGCCCAGCCTAATTTACCCCTTGCTGCCCAGCAACAGCTGATGCTGAGACCCTGACCACTCAGTGACTTCTTACAGCTTCCAGTTCATGCCTGCAGGAGTCACTCAGGGATTTAAGCACCAGGCCTTTCCCAGGAAACTGGGCAGAGGTGCCCTATGGGATACAGGGATGACTTGAAAGTGGCTAGATGAAATCACAGAAGGGAAAGACTCTATTGGTGAAAACCAAGGCAGGGATGAAAGGCTCCAGGATGGTCAGACACACTGAGTCCCATGTGACACAGTGGATTTAAAGCTGAGTTAGCAAACAATGGAGATGTGTGAGGAGCTCATAACACACACACACACACACACACACAGTCATTGCTTTGGTAATAAAGGAGATTTTGTCATTGCTAGTCACAATATTTCAAACTCCATCCTCTTTCAACATTGTGATCTGAGTTTTAATTAAGATGAGGTGTCTGGAATCATCCATGCCCTAACACTTGGCTGTACAGGAGGTGGTGACAATGCTTAGCACTATGGGGAGCCATAACACTGTGCTCACTGTTTTGAAGGGACATCAGACACCATGGGAAAGGCTGGGCCATCTACCAGTGAGAAGGCGCCCACTGCCCAACAAGAAAGGGGTAGAACTTGTGTCCCTAAAGCCCCAAATGTCATCATGGAACAAATGCCATCTTTCTCCTCCATAGCACCACTTAAGGCCCCGTCCCATGAAGACATTCCCAGCCCATGACCATTGCCAGCCCTTTGGAGGTTAACGATGTCATTCCTTGCCTTTGCAGGCATCCATAACTGGTTCAACCCTGATGACTCCTCAACCTTCCAGGCCATCAGTGAAACACTCTCCATCACCTATGGCACCAGCAGCATGACAGGCATCCTAGGATATGACACTGTGAACGTGAGCACCTGGGAGCTCTGCCCCTTCATACTGCCTGGCCCTGAGACCACCCTTCAGGGACTTTGGGGACCATAAGGAAAGCCCCACAGAAAACTCATTCTAACAATATGGGTCTCAGAAATCACACAAGCAACCTAACTGGGCAGTGCAGGGAGTGATGTGGTAGAGCTGTCACAGACCCTCTGAGACCTGAGCCATATGTGCATAGGGTAGTAGGGCTGGGAGCTCTCAGCCAACCTCAGTGCTGAATGCCATAGAGGAAGCAGTGAGAAGGGACACAGGTGCTCAATTTTCTTTTAGCATTTCCCCCTCTTCCTGCTCCTTCCTCTACTCACATGGGCTCCAGAAATCCCAGGGCATGGCAGGAGTAAAGGGCTCTAAATTGCTAGAGTCTGCTTTGCACCTGCCCATCTGAAATACAAATGCACAGTGACCATCTGTCCTGTACCTGCAACTCACAGCAAGTCACATACTGTGGCCACCTGGACATCAGCTGCCAAGGATCTGTCCAGGGAGGAGCCACAAGAATTCCAAGGGAGAAATCCCTCTCCCTGTATTTTAGCTTGATGTCATGGAAGCTGAGTCCTCATAATGAAATAATGAGGAACCATTACTCTGGGTCCAGGGCTAGATCCCAGCAGTGCTCCATGAAAAGTACTCATGGTGGACATCATTTCTGCCCCTTGCCCCAACACAGGTTAGAAGCATCACAAATGTCAACCAGATCTTTTGCCTGAGTGAGACAGAGCCCAGTTCCTTCCTGTACTATGCTCCCTTCAATGGCATCCTGGGTCTGGCCTACCCCAGCATTTCATCCTCTGATGCCACGCCCGTCTTTGACAACATGTGGGACCAGGGTCTGGTGTCCCTGGACCTCTTCTCCGTCTACCTGAGCTCATAGGTTGGCTAACCCAGGGCCTCTCCCACAGAGACCATTTTCACCAGGCCCAGCAAGGAACATATCCAGGGCAGGGTGGACTGGGGAGGATCTTAGAAGAATGAGATTTTCAATGTCAACACCAAACTCGGGAGAAGAGTGTCTTTGGGCAGGAATGCTGCCTACTCTCTAACAAACTGCCAGCATTCGTTGCTACTTACCAGCAGAAGTCTTTGTCCCTTGACTTGCTCAACACCCAGTGTCGTTAGCCATTTGGTCTCCAGAACCAATTCCCTCATCCCTGGCCATCAATTAAGAGTACGCCCCATTAAACAGGGACAGGTTTCACAATAAAACATGAGAACACATCACTGAAATGTCAGAGGAGACTTCAAACATTCATGGAAAATGAAATTAAAAGTTACATTTAGGCACTGGATGCTTGATGCAGTGGATAAGTCACTGTGTGGATGCCCACAACCCATACCAAGTGCCTGTTTTGAATCCTGACTCCTCTGCTTCGGATTCAGCTTCCTTATATTGCCCACCATAGGAGCCAGCACATGTAGACTGAAGTACTTAGATACCGTTACACCTGTGGAAGACACAGATTGGGTTCTGGGATCCTGGTTACAACCTGGGCCTGCCAAGGCTACTAAGGATATTTAGGGAGTGAACCAGTAGATGGAAGATCCCTGTCTGTCTCTCTCTAGATCTCTTATTTTAAATTTTAAAAGAAAACGATGTTCACTTTGGTGTAAAAAATCTTTAAAATCATAGAGTTTTTTTAACTTTTATTTAATAAATATAAATTTCCAAAGTTCAACTTTTGGATTATAGTGGCTTTTTCCCCCCATAACCTCCCTCCTACCCTATCACAGAGTTTTTTTAAAACAAACATTTTCTGTGAACATATTCACACTCATTGGACACCATGTTCCAAAATATTTTACAATAATTTAAATCCTTTTCATTTTTCTAGGAAATTTTTAAGTACACTCATATATCTTGAACAATGAAGTTTCAAAGTAATGAAAGCACTTTAGTTTCTTTTTTAATGATTTATTTATTTATTTATTTACTTATTTATTTGAAAAGCAGAGTTACAGAAAGGCAGAGGCAGAGGAGGGGGGCCTCCATCCACTGGCTCACTCCCCAAATGGCTGCAATGGCTGGAGCTGGGACAATTTGAAGCCAGGAGTCATGAGCTTCTTCCGGGTCTCCCACGTGAATGCAGGGGCCCAAGGACTTAGGCCATCTTCTACTGCTTTCCCAGGCCACAGCAGAGAGCTGGGTCAGGATTGGAGCAGCTGGGACTCAAATCAGTGCCCAAATGGGATGTTGGCACTGCAGGTGGCAGCTTTACCTGCTAATGCCACAGCACCGGCCCCAAGTTTCATTTTATTTATAGTTCTTTCTTGGTGAGATGTGAGTTATTTCTAAGAATGAAGAAGAATAAACCAAGATGGTTTTTGGTTGACCAAACTTTAACTCAAGAGTAGCCAGGGCTGTCACCAACTTTCCCTTGTTTCTCACTTCCTCCTCATGACACGCTTGGTCATCAGTCATGTTTTCCTTCAGTTGTTAGACAAATCTGGTACATGTTGCATTGCATGCTCAGGTCTTTACAGCAAAAGTGGGTGGGTTGTATTTCATACTTGGCTAGTTCGTTGGTGACTACTTTCTTGTCACCATCTATATTTGCATTACTACCTAACCTGAAGCAGCAGAGATTTAGAAAATGGATTCTGCGATCACAAATGTCCCAACAAAAGGCTCTTTTAACATTCTTTGTGTTTCTTGACCTTTCGATATTAGGGGACCTTTAAGCATCATCTCTTGGCAAGTACTCAAGTATCTCTTGTGGGCCATTGTATCTCCCGAGATAGACAAAGGTTACTCCAGTTAAGTACCATGGACATTTTCAGTGGGGTAGTTTGGTGACTTCAGGACCATCCCATGCACTAAGCTGATGTCTGACCATTAATTCTTGACCTCAGTAGCAGCCCTGCCCCTTACCAAATCAATCAGAAATGTCTCCAAACATTGGCAACTACCTACCCTGCTGACCAGCAAAGTACGCCATCAAATCATGAAGATCCAACACTTCTCTTGTGGTCCCCATGCATCTATAGTGAGTATCAGGGTGCAAATCACTCAGTTGGGAACCCAAAGTTTTAGAGTCCATTCCTGACTGCCACTTGCCCGCTGAGTGACTTGAGCAAAAGGACTTACTTCTCGGCTTCAGTGCCTTTGTCTAGTGAAAAAAATAATACTGACCACTGTGTGGGCATGGTATAAGATGAAAAGAACTCACATTGGTCATATGTTCAGCACAGCTCCTGGCACTAATAAGTTCCCCATCAAGTGTAGCTCTTGGGCTGTATGTAGCAGATATGGGATAAGAATGAATACAAGAATGAATGAATTCCTTACATCCCACAGCAATGAGCAGAGCAGCGCCATGGTGATGTTTGGTGGCATTGATTCTTCTTACTACACTGGAAGTCTGAACTGGGTGCCTGTTTCCTACGAGGGCTACTGGCAGATCACCGTGGACAGGTAAGAGTGCCAAGGTCGTGTGCCATCCCAACCTGGCCCACATCAAAATTCCTTATGGACTTGAACTTCCCTCATCTGCCTGGAACACCAAACTAGGTGTTTCAAATAAATCTTTACAAAAAATAAGTATGGAACACGGTACATTCTAGGCCTCTCTTCAAGGTTCAGACCCTGGGGAGCTCTGCCGTGATGTCTTGTGCTAACTTTCCTTTACTTCATGTCAGTTCTTCCTCCTGTGCAGGAAACTGGTTTACAAGTCCTGCGCTCCTCAGCCAGCGCAGTGGAAAAGTTTCTCCAGCTCCTGCCTCTGCCACCACTGTTCGTCCCAGGCTGTCTTCTGGAGACACTGGCCTGAGGGCTGGTGCTGGCCTCTCAGAAGGGTAAGGTAGAATTCCACTTCCCAGCGCCCAACCTCCCCAGGGTCAGTCTCACCCTCTCTACCCATTTGCCACAGCTGCATGATAGTTTAGAAACATAAATTTGATCCCCTCCTACCTTCTGTAAAACTGCAGTGAGTGCATTTGTATTGCATTTGGAATAAAACAACGCATTTTGGCTTGGACTTCCTGGTTCCTCTGTACCTTCCCCACCACACTGCCCCTCTTGCCACACTGGTGATCTCACCACTCTGCACACAGTTTAAGCTTTTTCCCACCTCCACAGTCTGATGGCAGCCTGCCCAGGGTAGGGACTCCTGCACAAGAGGGGGCATCCCATGGGTAAGGCGTGTCTTTCATGCCCCTTGGAGGCCCTTGCCCAACAAAATATCCTCTGCAGATGGCTCCTGCACCACCTCCAGGAGAGGCAGGAGCAGACAGAAAGGAAGCAGGTGGGATCCTGCGTGCAGCCAGCTGCACTCCTGAAGAGCCAGCAGCCCAGGAGACGGCCCTGGGGCTTTTGTTTCCTCCTACTACTGCCCACTCACACAGCAGATTCATCTCCAAAGTCACACGCACAAGGTATGAAGAAAGTGCACACAGACTCTGCGGTGTTCAGAAGTGACCCTACGGGCAGTGATTGCGTTTGGATAAGGTCACTGAGGGGGGTGTTCATGATTAATTCCTGGGGATTTGCAAGAAGAGGGACAGACACCAGACAGACTCAGACTGCGTGTCCCTGTCTTTGCCATGTGATGCCATGCACCCCCTCAGGACCCTACCAAGAAGAAAGTCCCTACCAGAACTGAGCCAGCTTGAATCCCAGCTGCTCCACTTCCAGTCCAGCACTCCACTAAGGCACCCAGGGAAGGCAGCAGAAGATGGCCGAGATGCTTAGGCCACTGCCACTCATGCAGGTGGGAGACCAAGATGGAGTTCTGTTTCCTGGCTTCAACCTGACCCAGACCTGGTTGTTGTGGTCATTTGGGGAGTGAAGCAGCATTGGAAGATATCTCTCTCTCTCTCTCTCTCTCTCTTTCTCTCTCTCTCCTTTCAACAAATAAAAAAATCTTTTTTAAATTATGAATTTTTTGAAAGTTTGACATTTATACATGCAAGAGGTCTTCAAAAAGTTTGAGGAAATGTGTATTATGAAAAAACGAGTGCATTTGTCCCAGTGTCTAAGACACTAGAACATCCAACCTCATACCAGAGTACATCACAGCTCTTAATTTCAGCTGTCTGTGGATGCCTGGGTTGCAGTAAATGATAGCTCAAGTATCTGGGTCCCTGCCATAACATAAGTGATAGATTAAATTTTTGGTTCCTGGCCTCAGCCTGGCCCAACCATTGTATTTTTTTATTTATTTATTTGAAAGAGTTACACAGAGAGAGAAGGAGAGGCAGAGAGAGAAAGAGCGAGAAAGAGGTCTTTGATCCACTGGTTCACTCCCCAATTGGCCTCAATGTCCAGAGCTGCGCCGATCTGAAGCCAAGAGCCAGGAGCTTCTTCCTGGTCTCCCACATGCGTGCAGGGGCCCAAGGACTTGGGCCATCTTGTACTGCCTTCCCAGGCCATAGCAGAGAGCTGGATCGGAAGTGAAACAGCCGGGACTAGAACCAGCACCCATATGGGATGCCGGCACCTTAACCCACTGCGCCACAGTGCCAGCCCCCCAACCATTGTGAGTATTTAATGAGTGAGCCAGCAAATGACAGATATTTTTCTCTTACTTTCTCTGTGTCTTTCTCTTCCTGTCTTCTCTCTCTCCTTCCCTCCCTCCCTCCCTGCCTCCCTGAATCTCACTCTCTCTGTGTGTCTCTCTGCCTTTTAAACAATTTAAAAAAACTAATCATGAATTTCAATTTTAACACACACAAACACACACACACACACAATCTTTTAATTCTATGACGAAAATTTGAAGGACCCTATTACAGTGTAAAGGCTGTGCCAACAGTTGTTAGAGCATACTGATTAGGGAAAATGACAAGGAAAATATATCTGTACACATCCAGTACAGGTGTGCATTTTTTCTTTCAAGTAGTTTTGAACTGTGGTTGGCTGCATGTGAAGATGAGGACATCTAGGATACAGAGAGACAACTGTCCTTCTCAGGATGGGGACACAAGCCCTGTGTCCCTGCACCAGCTCACCCCCACTTCTAAGTGCCAGAGAGGTTTGCCTACGGCTTTGGGCCTGCCAACCTGACTCTCCCTTGCCCTTTGCTTCCTTCTTGTCCACAGGTGTTCATGCTGAACACAGGCCTAAAATACTGCCTGCCCACCCAGGGATTAATCACAGAGGCTCTTTCCCAGGGCCCCCAACCTGCGAAGCCCTCCCAGCATCCTCCCACCTCACTGCAGAGGTCTCCCAAAGTCAGAAGCCAGCAGGGATTCCGGAACCTGCCCAGACCAGCTGCAGACTTTTCTCACCAGCAAGGGGTTAACTGGGGAGCTCCTTCTCTACTTGTGGTTTGGAGTGAGGATTCCCCCTCCCCACAGGTGAGAAGGGAGTGAGCAGGGGGCCTGGGGAAACTGAGACCACCTCTAATCAGGAAACCTCAGGAGACAACAGGTCACGCAGTCCCACGGGAGCTCCAGGCCCCACTGCGCCTCCTCCCCAAGCTGCCCTTGCGCAGGACACAGGCAGCTGTGGGTTCCAGGGAGGATCCAGGAGCCCATATATGCTTAATTCCATAGCCTGGTAAAAATGCCTCCAGAGATTGGCTTCTTCCAGCTTTGGGGTGTCCATCCCTGCCAAGAGCCTGCAGGAGTGAGTCCCTGGCATTGCCCCCCAGAGCTGCCCAGGAGATGGCCTGCTCCCTCCCTGGGCTGCTGACACAGCATTCTCTGTCCAGAGACTCTCATGCACAGGCCCTGTTCACAAGGTGGCTTCTGCCCCCTTAGGTTTTCCTCTTGGGATGCTTGGAGCTAGAGCTGCCTGCAGCCACAGAGGCTGCTGGGAGCTGGGGCAGGCGTGGCAGCAGAGCCTGCTGGGAGTCTGGAGGCAGAGGGAAAGGGTCAGGGAAGCACGGGGGTCTCAGAAGGGCTGGAGTGCGGCGTGGAAAGAGCTGAGGTTTCAGGCAGGAGCATGACAAGCACACAAGGACCTGGAAGAGGTATGGGTCCCAGAGGCTGAGAAGCGGCCCTCTGGAATGACAGAGGCGGCCAAGGAGCCCCTGCAGGGGCTGGAGGTGGCTGACGGGACCCATGGCTTCTTCCCAGGGGCTCCTAGCAGCTGGGATCCTTGAGGATCAGGCCCCTGCCATTCCTCCACAGCCAACAGAAACTAGAAATTGAGGAAAACATGCCAGTAGTGCCCCCTGGTGGCCGATGTGGCTCTAGACAAGTTGCTGGGAGCGAACACCAAGTGCTGTTAATCTGAGAGGCCACAGTACCCTGGAAGAGACCTGCCCCAGCCTCCAGGGAGAGAAGACCCAAAAGGAATCACAACAGGAAGCACACAGCTCAGCAAAGTGGTTCTGCCAGAGATCCACAGTGTGACCTTGAGCAGAGCACATCGCTCCTCTGACACTCTAAGAAGTCTTAATCACCACTTGATTTTGCTATGAATCTAGCACTGCTCTAAAAAACACAGTCTAGTAAGAAATGCATTATAGTCTCCGTCAGGAGCCTTGGGCATCTTCAGGACACAGTGCACAAAGTTCAGATAAAGGAAAGAAGAGACCATATAAGAAGCCATCAGAAAGAGAGGCAGGATGAAAAGAGAAAACACTGAAGGGGTGAGCCAGAGACAGATGCTGTTGGGTGATTCAAAAGCCAGAATGATTCCACATAAAGGTGGGCTGCAAATTCTGTAAATAGACTAAACCAGACAGAATCTATACTCCAATGTGTAAGCGTTGTAGCATAGGAATTCTATCTCAGCAAAGCTGTTCCTCTTTATATATAACTTTTTTAATTAATCAGAAGTAAAAAGTTCAGATTCTATGTCAATAAAAAGTTTATTTTCCTTATGGGAGCTCTTGTTAGGAGGAGGCATGCAGCGAACACAGTCTAAGCAGTGCGTGCCAGGAGGAGCTGGGCTCTGTCAGTCCCCCTCTGTGAGCCTCAGTTTCCCCGCATAGAGGCAGGAGAGCAGAGCACAAAAGAGTACAGGATCAGAAATAAGAGAGAGAGAGACCCAGAGACCCAATCGTCAGTCCAACACTGCCCACCAGAAACTGAACTCATCAGAGCCTCTATCAGCCCACCTGCAAAATGGAGAGAGCAGCAGCAGGTGTGACCAGACACTGCTGTGACCTAGTGAGTGCGCAGCACAGGAGAAATCTCGGGACACCTGTGGGGAGCAGCCCGGACTGGACTGAGTTACTGGAATTAAGACTTATTCTATGCATCTGCTCTCCCACAATATGGCGCTGGGAGAGAAGTAAACAGCTTCCGCACAGCTGCCTCCAGTTCAATCAATAAACTGTAGGACTTGCTCCTGATTGGAGGAGAGCGGCGTGCTCGGCGTGTGGGCAGCCGAGTTGGGATTGGCAGAGGAGGACTATAAAGAAGGAGAGAGACGGCATTCACCAGGAACATCTAAGGGGAACATCTAAGGGAACACCTGTGCAGCCCCCGAGAAGAGCCAGCCGGCGGTGTGCCGCTCCCCTGCGGAAGTGGGGAATGTGGCCAGGGGGAACTGCCCTTCCACGGAGGTGGAAGGGATAGTAGCCAACCCGGGAAGAACCAGCAGCAAACCCGGGGAGGGCCGAGCAGACGAAAGAACAGCGCAGGGTCCTGTGTTGCTCCTCCACGAAGACGGGGAGCGACAACACCCAGCACATTGGCTACCAGATCACCTCAAGAACTCTGGGGCATTGGCTGTGACCACTTGCAGAGGAGTTTGCACAGTTAAAATGAAGTAAAATCTATAAAGTACTCAACCTTCTTAACCTAATGGACTTCTGGGCTCGGCGGGGTTGGGGGGGGGGGTCCTCAGCCCCAATCGCTCTAGCAGGTGTCCATCACCCACAGAGCTAACCACAGACAGAACAGAGCCTGCAGAAGTCAAAGGAATATAAGGGATAAATTTGCTAAGAGGAAATGCCAGTCATGAATCAATGAAAAAAATTCACCATTTTCCTAACAGTTTACAAAGTGTAAAATCAGTCACATTGAAGGCATTTTATGCATCCAGTAAGTTGGAAAGTTAAAAGCCTAAGTGGGCAATGGGAAAGAAGCATCAACCCAATGGCTTCCTAGGAGCCCATCTGGGACTGCACTGTGGGCTCAAGGAACTGCTCCTGACACAGCCATTGAACTATACCCACATGGTCCAGGTGAGCACCTGGCTGTTCACCACCTTCCTGCCCTTGCAGCTGCCATCTGCAGAGGCACAAGACACAGGCCCATGAGAGCCAAGGCCTACTGGGGAGACTTGGATGGACGCAGCTGGTCTCACTCACTCGGGCACACTGGGCAGCACTGCATGTCAGGATGAAAAGGGTAAGGACAGGTGATGGGGCAGGCCATGGGTGAACAGGCCACTGCACGCAGCTGCAGGACACAGAAAACGCAAAGTCCGCACAAAGTCCATGCTCACAGAAGCTCCTCATGGAGGCACAGATCAGGGAGCTTCTGGGTGCCCATCAGAGCGCCAACGTCATATTAACACAAGGGGATAACATACTACATGGGGAAAAAAAACTTGCAACTGCACACACTGCAGATCACAGATGAATCTCACAAACAAGATTTTCAAAAGACAAGCAAGACATAAGTGCATGTGTGGTACAGTCCCATTTATCTAAAGTAAAGAACCAGGCAAAGTGAATGCATGCTGTGTGAAGTTAGAACAGTGATATCCTTGGTCCAGGGGGCAGCTGGCGACTGGAAAGAGCCTGAGGGAGCTTTGGGGCCACTTGAAATGTTCTGTGTTTCCTCTGGACATGGTTGCTGGTGCTATGGTTTGAACAGGGTTGTCCCTCTAAGCCCAAGCAGTTTAGTCCCAAAACATATAAATTAGAGATAGTAAATGGGTGGAAACTTCATCCAAATCTGGAGCTTACAGAGTGGCCTGTGGGAAGCGATGGACTACACTGGGTCATTAGAGTGGAGCCCCTATAACTGAATCCTGATGACTTCATAAGAAGAGGAGAAAGACGCAGACACGTGCACTCCCTGCCCTGGACATGTAATGCCCCAGGCCACCTCAGGCCTCTGCCAGCCATCACCAAAGGCTGTACCAGTGGAAACCGCCCCCTCTTAGACTGTGATTCTCCAGAGCATGAGCCAACATCAGTCTCTTTTTCTGTACAAAATGTGCCTTCCCTTGACATTTTTGTATAATAATAGCAAATCTGACTCATGGATGCGCTCAGTCCATGAAAATCCATCACGTTATTCCTTCACGATTCGCACCTTTCTCTGTGTGCATATTATGTTTCAAGAAACATTTAGGGGCCAGCAACCTGGCACAGCAGGCTAAGCCGCTGCCTGAGACACCAGAATGCCATATTTGAGCATCAGTTCAAGTCTAGCTGTTCTGTGCCAATTCAGTTCCCATTCTGATGCTCTTGATAAAACAGTAGAAGATGGATGAAATACTTGGGCCCCTTGTCACCCACGTGGGAGACCCAAGTGGAGTTTCTGCCTCCTGGCTTCAGTATGGACCAGTCTGGAATAATGTGACCAGCCTGGAATAATGTGTGGATGGGAAATCTCTCTAGATAGATAGATAGATAGATAGATAGAGATAGAGATAGAGATATATATCCCTCATTCCCTTTCTCTCCATGACTCTTCCATTAAAATTAATAACTAAAATTTTTAAAAACATAACTAAAGATTAAATGATGTAAATTTATGAGAAATCCCTTGGAAATACATACTCTTCACTTTCTTTTAAGAGCAGATGGCAAGAGAGTGTGCTCTATACTGTGTCCCATATTTGTAAGTAAATAAATATAAACCACCACAATATTAGTAGTGGTTAATTATGGATGCAGGGGTATGAATCAGTTTTAAAATATTTTAATTTGGGGCCAGCGCTGTGATGCAGTGGGTTAATCCTCCACTTGCAGCGCCGGCATCTCACATGGGCACTGGTTCGAGTCCCAGCTGCTCCTCCTCCAGTCCAGCTCTATGTTATGGCCTAGGAAAGCACTGGAAGAAGGCCCAAGCGCTTGGGCCCCTGCACCCATGTAGGAGATCTGGAAGAAGCTCCTGGCTCCTGGCTTCAGGTCAGCCCAGCTCAAGCTGCTGCAGCCATTTGGGAAATGAAACAGCAGACGGAAGACCTTTCTCTCTGTCTCTCCCTCTCACTGTCTGTTACTCTTCCTCTCAATGGCAGATGTCCTAAATAGCACTCTGGCCTCAGAATCAGCCCTTAAGGCATTTGGATATGGCTGAAAAGCCCATGAGAGTATTTTAGGCATGGAAAGCCAAGACACTCTGGAAAAAAAAAAAAAAAAGAGAAGACCTAAATGAAAGATCTCTGCAAGCGAGGTCCCAGTGGAAAGAACGGGGCCATCAAAGAAGGAGGTACCTTTCTCTGAAGGGAGGAGAGAACTTCCACTTTGACTATGACCCTGTCAGAATAAGATTGAAGTCGGCAAACTCAAAAGGCTTCCATAGCCTTGGCAACTCATGACTAGAGCCTAAGGAGATTACTAATGTCATAAACAAGAGTGTCAAATTGTTGTTAGGTCAACAACAGGAGTCACTGTGTACTTACTTCTCATGTGGGATCTGTCCTTAATGTGTTGTCCAATGTGAAGTAATGCTATAACTAGTACTGAAACAGTATTTTACACTTTGTGTTTCTGTGTGGGTGCAAACTGATGAAATCTTTACTTAATATATACTAAATAGACCTTCTGTATATAGAGATAATTGAAAATGAATCTTTTTTTAACTTTTATTTAATGAATATAAATTTCCAAAGTACGGCTTATGGATTACAATGGCTTCCCCCCCATAACGTCCCTCCCACCCCCAACCCTCCTCTCTCCCACTCCCTCCCCCCCTCCATTCACATGAGGATTCATTTTCGATTCTCTTTATATACAGAAGATTAGTTTAGCATACATTAAGTAAAGATTTCAACAGTTTGCTCCCACACAGAAACATAAAGTGAAAAATAATAGATGATTTTTTAAATGATGATGAAATCAGATCAGACCTATTGTCATGTTTAATCCCAGTGAGAGTCAAGTTGGGAATTGATAATTTCTTTTTTTTTTAACAGAAGATCAGTTTAGTATACATTAAGTAAAGATTTCAACAGTTTGCACCCCCATAGAAACACAAAGTGAAATATACTGTTTGAGTACTCGTTATAGCATTAAGTCTCAATGTACAGCACATTAAGGACAGAGATCCTACATGAGGAGTAAGTGCACAGTGACTCCTGTTGTTGACTTTACAAATTGACACTCCTGTTTATGGCATCAGTAATCTCCCTATGCACCAGTCATGAGTTTCCAAGGCTATGGAAGCCCCTTGAGTTCTCCGACTCTTATCTTGTTTAGACAAGGTCATAGTCAAAGTGGAGGTTCTCTCCTCCCTTCAGAGAAAGGTACCTCCTTCTTTGAAGACCTGTTCTTTCCACTGGGATCTCACTCACAGAGATCTTTCATTTAGGTTTGTTGTTTGTTTGGTTTTTTTTCCAGAGTGTCTTGGCTTTCCATGCCTGAAATACTCTCATGGGCTTTTCAGCCAGATCCGAATGCCTTTAGGGCTGATTCTGAGGCCAGAGTGCTGTTTAAGACATCCGCCATTCTATGAGTCTGCTGAGTATCTCGCTTCCCATGTTGGATCACTCTCCCCTTTATTTATTCTATTGGTTAGTATTAGCAGGTACTAGACTTGTTTATGTGCTCTCTTTGACTCTTAGTCCTTTCATTATGATCAATTGTGAACTGAAATTGATCACTTGGACTAGTGAGATGGCATTGGTACATGCCACCTTGATGGGATTAAATTGGAGTCCCCTGGTATGTTTCTAACTCTACCATTTGGGGCAAGTCAGCTTGAGCATGTCCCAAATTGTACATCTCTTCCCTCTCTTATTCCCACTCTTACGTTTAACAGGGAGAAAATGAATCTTGATGTGAATGGAATGGGAGAGGGAGCGGGAGATGGGAGGGGTGCGAGTGGGAGGGAAATTATGGGGGGGGGGGAGCCACTGTAATCCATAAACTGTACTTTGCAAATTTATATTTACTAAATAAAAAAGGCACAAAAAATATTTTATATATATATATATATTCATTTACTTTTAGTTAAGTGAAAGACTGAGAAACAGAAACAGAAACACTATCCAAATGCCTGCAACAGTTGTGGCTGAGCCAGGCTGAAGCCAGGAGCTCCTCTGAGTCTCTCACATGGGGAGGAGCAAGAACACATGGAATTGAACCATCACCTGCTACACCTTCTGTGCACAGGCAGAAAGCTGCAACTGGGAACATAACTGGGACTCAAGCCCAGGCACCCCAACATGGGATGCAGGTATCCCAAGCAGCAACATAATCAATGCAACAAACCCCTGTGCTTAGAATTTTTATTTACCTATAAATAATCTATGTTAATCATGCATGAGAGTATATCACCCTTTTCATAGAAACTACGTATTATGAAAACTTATGCACAGATTTCAAAACCTTTTGCATCAAGATAAACTTCTTTTAATTCCACTTTCCATAGACTTGTTGAAATCTCCTCATGTGAAATACACACTTGAAACAAAACAAACATGCCTATAAATGAAATGTCTAAACCTGCCTGCATCCAAAAAGCAGATAGGTCTGGAGCTGAGAAGTGGAGAACACAGAGTTCCTGTATGGATGGAAGACCATGCCCTGAGCTGACACCTTGATGGAAAGCTCTGGGGACCAGCTATCTCAAGGCCTATCAGTTCCACAGCACCTGTTACATGTAAGTGCTCCTTCTTCTCCTTGCCAGGAATGGTTTGTTCAACCTCATTCCATTGCTAAATCTGATATGTTCATGGAACATTTCTGAACACCTGGAAGCTGGCAGGGGTCCCCGCATTAGAGACTCTACCCCAGTGCCTCTAAAGGCCAGGCACTGCCCCACTAAGTGCCAGACAGGACTAATGGCAAGGTAAACACTGTCTAATCTTTCTGCTGGGCCAGCTTGGCACAGTGAGATTATGTGGCTTCTTTGTTGCCTGCCCAGATCAGACCTGGCTGCTGATAAGATAGCTCCAGGTATCAGGATTCCCCTCTGTCTCCCAAGAGCTCAGGTAAAGGAGGCCATGGAGACAGCTTCTCTGAGCACCCCTGGGTGGCCATCACAGAATGCCCATTATACTCTAACACAGAGACAGAAACCAAATGGGACAAGAGCCTTCCAAAGCCAGAGCTCTCCTAAGACCCAGGGTCCAGTCTTGCCAGTGCCACTACTTGGTTATGAGAACCTGCACTGACCACCTAACCCCTCGACTACATCAATGGGAATAAAGCAGAAATAGCTATTTAAAGAAAAAAAGGCCAGCATTGTGGCGGAATGGATACAGCTGCAACCTGAGATGCTGGCATCCCAAATGGGTGTCAGTTTGAGTTCTGGCTGCTCCACTTCCAATCAAGAGCCCTGCTAATGTGCCTGAGAGAAAAGCGGAGATGGCCCAAGTACCAGGGCCCCTGTATCCACATGGAGACCTGGAAGTCAGACTGGCCTAACTCCCGCCATTGCAGCCATTTGGGGAATGAACCAACGTATGGAAGATCTCTCTACCTATCTGTCTCTCCCTGTAACTCTCACATAAGGAAGTAAGAGAGGAGGGAGGGGAGGGGAAGGGAGGGAGAGAAGGAAGGAAGGGAGGAAGTGAGGAAGGAAGGAATGGAGGGAAGGAAGGAGGGAGGGAGGGAGAGGGGGAGGGAGGGGAAAGAAAAGAAAAGAAGAGAGGAGAAGAGAAGAGAGAAGAGAGGAGAGGAGAAGAGAAGAGAAAAAAGAAAAGACAAAAACTATGTATCAAAAAATATTCAGAAGAGCAGAAAGAATCCATGAAATTCAAGTATCTTGTTGATGTAGGTTTGCAAATAACCCTTCCAATGACATCTGTCACCTCATTTATAGATCACTCACATGCTCTGGAAATGGTCCAAAGCAGGGAAGAGCGTGAGGCATCCAGGTAGGTCTTGGTAGACTTCTCAGGAGGTCTCCAGCCCTGTTTGCTCTTGCTATTGCAAAGTAACACACATTTCACTCACACTTACAATCTCAAAATTTCTGTAGTCAGGAATCCAGACCCAGCTAGGGGGTTCTCAGTTTCAGAATCTCACAGACCTGCCAACCATGGGTCAGCCAGGGCTGTGATCTCATCTGAGGCTCAACTGGAGACCGATCTGCGTCCATGCTCACCAGGTGTGGGGAGGATTCAATTCTTTCTGGGCTGTCAGACAGGGGCCCATATTCTATCTGCTACTGCCTGAGGCCACCTTCAATCCTGGATGTGTGGGCATCTCTATAGGCAGCTTGCTTTATCAGAACCAGCAGGGAGAGAGTCCACATAGAAAATGGCCCAGCAAGGCAGAACTTCTAATCCTAAGTATGCAACCCCAACAGGGGTGTCTCATCTGATTTGTTGTATCCTTCTGGTTACAAGCAAGTCACGGGCCCCACCAATTTCAATGGGAGTGGATTTCACAGGTGCATAAATACTCACGGGCAAGGATAACTGGTTGTATCAGTCTGTTTCTCATTATTACAATGAAATACATGAGCCAAGACACTTAAAAGCAAAGAGATTTGTCTAGGTCATGTGTTAGATATTCAAAGTCCAATGGCATGGGGTAGGATTTGATTCTAGTGAGGGGCCCACAGTGGATGGTGGAATGTGTGCAGGATAAAAAGAGCCAGATTCCAGAAACAGTGGCTGGGTCAAAACTCGGGCTTAGAGCAGCCCTCTCCTGAGAAATCACTTCCATGGGTATAACAGAATGACCCACAGACCTCCCACTAGGCCTCACCGCCTCATGGTTCCAACTCTTCCCAAAAGCACCAGCCTGGGGACCAGCCTAGAATACACGGGACTTAGGGGGGTATTCAACATCCAAAGGAATATTCAAATCATACCAGGGCCATCCTAGAGAAAGTCTGCCCTGCTCCAAGAATTGTATCCCTAATACGCCAGCCTCCCTCTGGGAGTCAAAATCTCTCATGTGGGAAGATTTAATTGTCTTTCCCAATCCAAGAGCTTCCTTCAGTGTGATCCAGAGCCCCTCCAGGTGGGAAGGCAAGAGGCCCTCCTCCCTATCCCCTCCACCCTCCCCTGAGCTGTTTTGAATGCACTTTAGAATCCAAGGATTCCCACAGAGTCCAAGAGTCAGTAGCGGGGGCAAACAGGTTGTCTACTCATATCTCTTCCTTGCATCCCCATGATAGCCTGACCCTAACAATCCATTTCCACGTTACTATGAATCCTTCTGTGCCTGGTCTCTGCATTAGACAGTTTCATTGACACCATCTAAGACATCTGGGGTGTTTCAGAGTTCAAGATCATTTCATGTCCTCCAGTTACAGTGGTAACTCCAGTCAAGGTTCCACAACAAAGTAGTAAATGCAACTTGGCGGTGGGGAGGGGGAGGGTGGATTCTCCAGTCCAAATGCCAAGTAGACTTTTTGGGAGGGGCTCACAAATGTCGCCCCTTGCCCCAGTCTAGTGTCCGCATGAGGGCACAACACAGAGAAGGTGCCCTCCCACCCCACAGCACTGCAGCCTCACTCTGTGGACTTAGGCCAAGTTCCCATCTCATGGGTAGCACATCCAATTAAATCCTGGACGAGAAGATTCCCCTGCCTTCTTTAAACCACTGGGTGGTGGAACATTCCTCACTCAGATCCAATGTCCTTTCTATAACACAACCAGGGGGAAATCATTGACCACTTCACAAGCAGCCTGTCCCAATGTACCCATAAATTTTTATCTGACATCATGAACCCACACTTTCCTTACTGTAGGCTCCAGCAGGCAGGGCTTCATCACGAGGTTCTGGTTTACAACACTGAGTAGCAGAAGTACATGTTCCCCAGCCAGACATTGTATCTCTTCCCACCAGGACTGGAGGTAAAGGAAACGTATCTCCTTCACCTAATGCCTGCCTGAACATTCCACTTTCCACGTCCTACCCACACTCACGTTTGTATGTTCCAATCCCATGGACTTCTCCATCTTTCCCTGAGAGCCAAGAGACCCTAGCACTTCTGTTCATCTTGTCTTGATGATTCAGCCAGATAGCTGCGCCAGCTCATGTCAGTCCACATTTCTCACTGTCATTATCATCTTCTGACTTTCTAAACCTCCCCAAGTGGAGTACATGCAGCCAACTTTTTGGAGTTATCTAATGTTAGGTTTCATGCAAAAGTTCCAATGGGTCCCTTCAGCCTTCTACTATTATTAAAATCATTGATTTATAGGCCGGTGCCGTGGCTCACTAGGCTAATTCTCTGCCTGCAGCGCCGGCACACTGGGTTCTAGTGCCAGTCGGGGTGCCGGATTCTGTCCCAGTCACTCCTCTTCCTGTCCAACTCTCTGCTGTGGCCCGGGAATGCAATGGAGGAAGGCCCAAGTCATTGGGCCCTGCACCCACATGGGAGACCAGGAGAAGCACCTGGCTCCTTGCTTTGGATCAGCGCAGTGCGCCAGCCACAGTGACCATTAGGGAGTGAACCAACAGAAAAGGAAGACCTTTCTCTCTGTCTCTCTCTCACTGTCCACTCTGCCTGTCAAAAAAAAATCATTGATTTATGTAAAGAATGTGTATTTAGAATAAGTCAGGGCCAGCACTATGGCATAGCAAGTAAAGCCACTGCCTGCAGTTCCAGTATCCCATAAGGGCACCGGTTCAAATCCCAGCTGCTCCACTTCTGATTCAGCTCTCTGCTATGGCCTGGGAAAACAGCAAAAAATAGCCCAAGTCCATGGAAAGCCAAGACACTCTGGGGGAAAAAAAAAAAAAAACAACAAGAAGACCTAAATGAAAGATCTCTGCGAGTGAGATCCCAGTGGAAAGAACGGGGCCATCAAAGAAGGAGGTACCTTTCTCTGAAGGGAGGAGAGAACTTCCACTTTGACTATGACCCTGTCGGAATAAGACCGAAGTTGGCGAACTCAAAAGGCTTCCATAGCCTTGGCAACTCATGACTAGAGCCTAGGGAGATTACTAATGCCATAAACAAGAGTGTCAGATTGTTAAGTCAAGAACAGGAGTCACTGCGTACTTACTTCTCATGTGGGATCTGTCCTTAATGTGTTGTCCAATGTGAAGTAATGCTATAACTAGTACTGAAACAGTATTTTACACTTTGTGTTTCTGTATGGGTGCAAACTGATGAAATCTTTACTTAATATATATTAAATAGACCTTATGTATATAAAGATAATTGAAAATGAATCTTGATGTGAATGGAATGGGAGAGGGAGTGGGAGATGGGAGGGGTGCGAGCGGGAGGGAAATTATGGGGGGTGGCCATTGTAATCCATAAACTGTACTTTGGAAATTTATATTTACTAAATAAAAGTTTAAAAAAATGGCCCAAGTCCTTGGGCCCTTGCACCCACATGGGAAACCCAGAAGAAGCTCCAGGCTCCTGGCTTTAGATCAGCTCAGCTTGGGCCATTGCACCCATTTGGGGAGTGAACCAGTGAATGAAAGACCTCTCCTCCCTCCCCCGCCACCCTTGCCTCTCTGTAACTCTATCAAATAAATAAATAAATAAATAAATAAATAAATAAATAAATAAATAAATCTTCAAAAAAAAAAAAAAAAGAATAAGCCAGCTGGACCTGCAGTAGATGATGCCAATTGTGTTAGCAACGTCAAATTAACACACTCAGGAGCCAATGAAAACTGAGCCCTCTTCCCTCCATCAGACCTTATCTGGGGATTGACGCAGGTGCATCAGTGAAACAGAGCGGCTTCTCCACAGCCTCGTCAATCTGGTGCTTGTTGGCCTTTGCATCCAGAAGGAACACAGGTGTTCTCTCTCTTCACCACTGCTGACTCGGGGGCAGAGGGAACTTGATGAGGAACTTGAACTGTGCCTAGGTTACTTCCCCAGGGAGCCAGTCCTCCAAGAATTCTTGTGTGGTCTCCGGAAGGGAAGTTTCTTGGGCCGCAGGAATGTGAGTGATGTGTGGAGCCAGCAGCCACTTTCCCTTTTATCTGAGCTTCTACAGAGAGCAGTAACCATGGGATGGTACAGATTGCTTTTGTTAGATAATTGAAATTGAATCATAATAAAGAATGAGATGGCAGAGGGAGTAGGAGGTAGGACGGGAGTAGGGGTGGGAGGGCGGGTACAGGGGAAGAACTGCTATATTTTAAAAGCTGTACTTATGGAATAAAAGCTTTCAAAAAAACAAGTTGCCTTTGTTCCTGTAAGTTGGCACTCCCTTCTTAACCCAGTGAACCACTTCCCCAGGAGTTAGATCTACCCATGAATTCCAGTGGGACTTTGCCTCCAGTAACTGACTGCAGAACTGCTGCCCCCACCTGAGATGACCACATGGCCACCAAGGAATCAGAAGCTCTCCGCCTTCTGGCTCTTTCTTCTCCCAAACCCCATGCCTTTTCATCAAGGCCATTCTAGTAGATCCCACTCCACTGACAGCAACTCCTTGTAGACATGTCCACACAGACCGTCACTCATTTTCACACTTGGTACCTTCCACAGCCCCCTCCCAACATAGCACACAGCTGATGCCAGATGTGCAGGGATTTTCTCCACTCCCCCAACAACTAATTCAGCAACTGCTGACCCCAACTGGGTGATCTCTCATTTAAGTGTATTCAGTTCTGATCCTGTTAATGAAGAAAGCACAAGATCCCATAAGTAGGGCCCAATCCCCAGCTCTGCCCCACTTCAGAGTCAAGTGCAAGACTGATGGCTTCAAACGGGTTCCCACAGCCCCATCTTCAGGTTCAGTTAATTTTCTGAGTGTCTCATTAAACTCAGGGAAACACAGTTTGCAGTAGATTTTAATAAGTACCCAGATAAGATGTGGAGGGGAAGGACAGGAAGGGCCCTGAGCCCACAGGCTTCATGCTGTGGAGTTGGGGTGCCCCTTCCCAGCATATGGATAACTACCTGCCTTCATACAATGTCCTTGTGCCCCACTGTCTGGAAGCTCTGAAATCCCTGTGTTTGGGGGAGGTGTGTGGGAACCTCACTTCATGGGCACGATTGCTGATAAACTGGGTGGGCGTCCCATTATGAATTCTTCATCCTCCCTTCCTCCCACAGGTATGGAAGGACCCCTTTTGTGTGAGGAGGGTCCTTGGACCTACTATGGGGCAATCACATAGCAGAGAATTTCAATACAGCTGGCTAAAGGCAGGGAGTTTCTGTGACTCATCTTGGAGAAGAGAATTCTGTCCTTTGAGGAGGGAGTGATGATCCAAGAATAAGGGATAGAAACCAAATCTACTTCCGTATACACAGATCTCATAAAGTCTCACCTACATGAATCCATCTACACAGGGAAGCAGGTCCTGCTCCCCCAAAACCACTGACTTCCCACATGCTCTGGGTGGCAGATTCAGCAGTGGCATCACTGATAAGTTGGGCAGCTGCTCTCAAATTACCAGAACCATCCATCCCACTGGGACATATCAGGGTACACAGCCCATTCATCCTACAACATCAGTTCAATACTGTGTTCTGTGAAATTCTGACTAATTTCTTTCAAAACACCAAGCTTGGAAAGTTGTACACAGACCTTTCTCATTCTGAAAGTCATAGCCAATATTCTACAGCTGGTAGGTCCTCAGCAGGTGCATTCCATCTGTGGGATGTGGTGTTAGTGGAAAGCTACTCAACTAGCAACTTCTCAGAACCTAACTCCAGGTGTGACTGCCTTTATCCAAAGCTGTTCTGTTTGGGAGTGTGATAGCAGGCAGCATTTAGAGACTGATAAGGGCTATTACAGCCATGACTTGGCCCATACATATATTAGCAGCAGTTCATCCTTGCTGCTCTACACCATCCACCCATCCTGCCTTCCCCACTGACTTGGGAGCCAGGAAGATCCACGAAGTGGCTGCTACTCAGCCTGCTGGCTCAGAGTGCATCGTCCACAAGTGAGCCTAGAGTCATGCTGTGGAAAGAGCGGCTTCAAGAGGCAACTTACAGCACTCTGCCGCCTCCCATCCCCCCTTCCCTTCCTCCCTTTGTTCCAACATCTTGAGCCTTACTTCACTGACTCTCATTCTGCCCTTTTTGGTGGCCACAATGCATGTGGTTAACAGCCCAGGCCGCTGATGCAACCGGAGTTTGGCTTCAGCCCTATAAATGGCCAGCAGTCACCTCCCCTCCATGCACTGTGGGGTAACAGATAGGAGCTTCTCCCCTCCTCCTTCTCTCTCAGACCAATTTCCTCGTCCTCCGGCTTCTGTAGCATCCCCCCAAACATGATCCATGCCCAGTGGCCACTCCTCCAGTAACCATGCCTGCACCAATTCTCTGCCCCAGGGTCCCCCTAGTCAGAAAGAAGTCCTTGAGGAAGAACCTGATTGAGAAGGGCTTGCTGAAGGACTACCTGAAGACTCACACCCCCAACCTGGCCACCAAGTACTTCCCCAAAGAGACCTTCACCTCAGTGTCCACTGAGAGCCTGGAGAACTACCTGGAAGCGAGTGCATGGGCAGGTGGAAGGTGCAGCCACAAGGACTGAGCCAGGAGCAGAGAGGGTGAACAAGGGGCCTAGATAACAGCCTGGGACTGTGCTCTGGTATAAGTAGCCCTAGGATAGTTGGGAAAACTCATAATCAAATTCATCACTCATTCATTCCTTCAACATTTATTTATACTGAATTCCCTGTTACATGTCAGGTTATGTGCTGGGCCCAAGAGGACAATAGTGAGGAAACACAGTTGGGTAGCGGAACAAAGAAAGATGATCTCACTGAGCCTCAGTACCCAATAAGAAGTCAGACTAGGATGAGAGCCACCAATTGAAGATGTCAATCAGGGAGTAATTAGCTCCTGCAAGGCAGGGAGGCCTCCTGGGAGCAGTGAAGAAAGAACAGGAGTTTCCAGGTGGGGAGAGACTTCCAGAGAGCTCAATCTGTGGGCACAGGGAGCCAAGCACATGTAAGGAAAGAAAAACAGAGTACAACGGAAAGGTGGAGATGGAAGGGCAGTGGTGCCAAGATAGGCTGTGGGCTCATGAGTGGGGCAGACCACCCTAAGTCCAGAGGACAATACAGCATGAACCTTAATTACTGAAGATTGATCTCAATCAATTGGGTGGTATTATCAAATTTGAGCCTCAAACACTATATGATTATTTTATTTGGGAAGCAATGGCATGCTCTGGACTTCAGTACACACCATGTGTACTCCATGTAAATAGCACATGGCCAAGGGCACAAAGCAGCCTTGCCTGTGGTCAAGGGGAGGCCTCTGAGATCCACCAGACCTGCTGCAAATGGGGACTATAATACCTCCAGGTCTGGTGATCTCGGGCAAGTGATTTACATTCTCTAATTCACAGCATACAGGCCTATAGACTTGACCCACTCATGGTGACCATCCATGGGAGGACCAAGGCATTAGTACCACAGAGCTTCTGGGAGTGCTTAGCATAGACCCTTGGCAGAGCATTTTTATTCATTTCAAAAATACTTACAAAACACCTGCAAATGCCAAAAACACTGCACATGCTGAGGTCACAACAATAAGCAAGCCAAAGTCCTGGGGCTTATATTTGAGAGAGGAAGACAAACAAATAAGCTTGTGAGGTGAAGTCAAGAAATTAGAAAAGCCAAAAGGCATAACTTTAATTAATTGATTAGAACAGAGGCAATAACGGAGTAATCAGAGAAGACATTGATGGGGAGTGGAGACAAGGGCAGGGTTTTGAAGGAGGGTGCACTGGGTGGGGAGGAGAGAAGAGGGAAGGAGAAGATGGAGAGGTGAACAGCGGAGCTGGTCTCTAGGAAGGACTGAATGGGATATCCCAGGTCCTTGAGCTGTGCTGTCCTGGTCCTGGCAGGCTGAGTCCTTTGGCACCATTAGCGTTGGAACCCCCCCTCAGGAATTCAGTCATCTTTGACACTGGCTCCTCCAACCTGTGGGTGCCCTCCACCTACTGCTCCAGGCTTGCATGTGATGAGTACTCTGCCCTCCCCTTGATGCCCAGCACCAGCTGATGCTGGGAACCCTGACCACTCAGACTTCTCACAGCTCTCACTCCAGGCCTTGCCCAGGCAGCTACTAAGACTCAAACACAGGACATAGTGCTCTATCTCTGGGGGATAAGAGAGGAATCAAACATGGTCAGATAGATTCGTAGAGCAAAAAGCCTGTGGGGGTCCGAAGTGAGGCTTTGCCAAAGGGCTCCAGGCTGGCCATCCACGCTGAGCCCCATGTGACACAGTAGATTTAAAGTTGGGCTGGGCACGGATTTAACCCTAAGGGTAAAGCTAAAAGCTTGCCATGGAATTCTGAATCCAATTAAGCTTGGTGGTAACAATGCCATTTTACATGTTAAAGTGATCATATTAAGTGTTCAATTGATCATATAGATAGGATTAAATGTCAAAGGGATCGCATAAATAAGACCAAGTGTCTGGTAATAAAAATAGAATTAAAAAGGAGAAAATGTTCCAACATGGGAAGCAGGATACACAGCAGACTGATAGAATGACAAATGCCCTAAACAGCACTCTGACCTCAGAATCAGCCTTTAAGGCACTCTGGACTGGCTGATAAGCCCATGAGAGCATTTCAGGCTTGGAAAGCCAAGACACAGTGGCAAAAAATAGAATTCCTAAGTGAAGGATCTCTGTGAGGGAGACCCCAGTGGAAAGAAGAATGTACTTTTCTCTGACAGGAGGAGAGAACTTCCACTTTCTTATAGACCTGTCTAATTACTGATGGAGTTTGTAGACTCAAAGGGCTTCTACAGCCTTGGCAGTGCATGGCAAGAGCCTCAGGTGATCACCGATGTCATAAATAACAGTGTTAATTGTTAAATTAACAGCAGGAGTCACTGTGCACTTATTTCCCATGCAGGACTTCTATCCTCAATGAGTTGTATTATGAGAATTAACTGTAAAATTTGTTCTTTTTTTTTCTTTTGTGTGTGTGTGTGTGTGTGAAACTGTTGAAATCTTTACTTAGTATAGAGTTGGTCTTCTGAGTACGAAGTTAATTGAAAATGAATCTCAATGGAGAACAGGACTGGAAATGGGAGAGGGAGGAGGAGGTGGAGTGAGAAGGCAGGTATGGTGGGAAGAATCACTGTATTCCCTAAGTTGTACTTATGAAATTTGTACTCATTAAATAAAAGGTTTCTTTGGGGAAAAAAAGAATGATAGAATTCTACAATGTGTAAATGGTATTCTCATATTCTCATTGGCAGTTCCTCCAGGAGGACTCAGATGAAAGTCCCATCCAGGTCTTAAACTTTCTAGGGAAACAAGGATACAGAGTTTCCCCAACCAAAGATCAAATTTCTAAACAAGAGGTGAATACTTAGGACATAATCTGACCCCAGGAAAGAGTGCTTCACTTAAGAGAATGGAGGATTTATTATGAAGAGGACCAACACAGACACACACACACACACACACACACACACACAAAAGCTAATGGTGGGCTCTTGAAGAATATGGATTCCATGATTGGGATTGATAGCTAAACACTGTTAGGGGCTTTATGTGTACTTACTTTAGTGGACAAAGGAATGGCAGAAGCCTTACAAAGGATTAACAGTGACTGCAGCACTAGTAACTGTACTAGGTACAAGTCAGTCACTATGATTGTAGCAGAGAAAGAGGGGGTGCTCTAGGTTACAGACTCAGAAACTAGGTCCACATCCATGACCATTGGCATACTTATCTAAACAGATAGTTCCAGTGGCTGCAGGATGACCTGCAAGCTTAAGGACCATTGCTACTACAGCACTTTTGGTGGTGCAAACCATCAAGCTGACTTTGGGACAGCCATGTTAAGTTCAAACTCCACACCAGGTGCAAGATTTTCATAAACTAAAGGACATCAATGACTAACAAGAGGATGCCTCACTAAATAGCAGGCTCTTTGGCTACACCCATCTAAATTAATCCTCAAGGTATTTCATTTTCACGAGATTTTTTGTCCTGTCCTGTATGGATTTCTGTAGTTCATGCATTTGTTTTTGATAACTTTTAAATGTTCTTATCATAAATTTTTTGAAATCTGATCTTGCATTTCTTCTATCTCATCACCTTCATAGTCTTGTATTGGAGTGTCATGTTCATTTGGGAGCGTCACAATGTCTTCCTTGTTCCTGTTTCCTCTGTTTCTGTGTTTGTTGTTTGGCATTGTGGAGATATTCTTTGGTTTCTTCTTTTTTTTTTTTTTTTTCCTCACTGTGGTAGCTTTTCTCGTTATACTATGACTCTAGATTAAGTGGACTGTCTGCTTTTGGTGAATCTCTAGAGGCTTGTGGTGGGTGTGGCCAGAGAGCTCTGTGCAGTTCTTCAGGGTTAAGGGTGTGCCAAAGGTGACACACCCAGTTTTGGCATGGTAAATCTCTCTCTTTTTTTTTTTTTATTCAAAAGGGAAGTAATTCTGCTCAGCTGAGCTCTTCTCCTTGATGGCAATCAGTGCCTGAGCACTAGCCCCAGTGGGTATAATATTCATCTGCTCTGTCCCAAGGACCTCACAAAGGATCTGTGCAGTCCTCAGTGTAAGCTCAGATTCTTCTACTACTTGAGTCTTTTTGGGTGCACACAGAAAACAACTCTTCCTTCTTTTGTGGACCAATGGAAGATCTCAAATACCTCTTGAAAAAGAAAAAAGATAAGTAAAATCTTGATTTTTTGTCATATTAAGGCTGTTGCACTTTATAGCAGACTTGTTTTACCTCTCTCTTCTGATTCTCTCTAGAAGTTGCCACTGGCAGGAAAACTCCTTAGTGAGTCTTTCTATCATAATAGCAAAAGATCCTGCTATGCCTCATGATACCATTTAAAAAATCTGCCTATTAGGGGCCGGTGCTGTGGCACAACAAGTTAACCCCCTGGCCAGTAACCCATATGGGTGCCAGTTCAAGACCCGGCTGCTCCACTTCCAATCCAGCTCTCTGCTATGGCCTGGTAAAGCAGAAAATGGCCCCTGCACCCATGTGGGAGGCCCAGAAGAAGCTCCTGGCTCCTGGCTTCAGATTGGCACAGCTCCAGCCATTGCAGTCATCTGGGGAGTGAACCAGCAGATGGAAGACCTTTCTCTCTCTTTCTCTCTCTGCCTCTGCCTCTATGTAACTTTGCCTTTCAAATAAATAAATAAATCCTTTTTAAAAAATGAAGATACAGAAGATGCATCATAATTACTCAGTATCCCCTTAAGACTAAGAGTTGGAAATCTCTGAGCAGGTGATGATATGGGATAGACAGACAGCTAGGGAAGGATCTGCTGAGCTGCAAGTATGTGGAATTCACAAGACCCTATCCCATGTGACATAATATCCTCCTGCTTGTCAATCACCAGACAGACAGACACACACACACACACACACACTTCATGTTTCATCCAGGATGATGGGGGGGGGGGAGGTGCCATGAGGATATGTATACTAAGCTCCACCTGAAAGTATTTGAATGTATCATAAAACTCCCATGTGGCTTTATGCCCTTAGAGATATTACCTCAGAACTCATAAAAGAGGCCAATGATTGAATGGAGACCTCTCTCTTGTGCCAGAGACTACAATAGGAAGGATTTGGGGCAGCATTTCTCCAATGGGCTTTGATAGCAAAATGTTTCATTAAAAAACACAGTTTCAAACTAAGTATGGAACATACTATGTTCTAGGCCAAGGTTCATAAGACATAGATGCCAATCAGACTCAGAAATTTTGCCACGATCTGTTTCATTTTAACTCTCCTTAACTTGATGTCAGTTTTTCCTCTGTGCTAGGATACCTATCTACTAATATGTCAACAGAGCAAAGCCTTAACAACAGACTTGGGGAGGGAGAAGAATGAATACTCAAGATAGAAGACAAATCTTCAGAAATAGCTCAGCTCCGAAGAAAGGAGGAAAAATTAGAAAAACCAAAAGCCGTATTCAAGATTTATGGGATACAATGAAATGACCAAGCATCATGCCCTAGGAGTTCCTGAAGGTGTGGAAAGAGATGATGGATCAGAAGACATATTCAATGAAATAACAGCAGAAAACTTCCCTAATGTGGAGAAAAATAGCTATATCCAAGCACAAGAAGTACATAGAATTCCTATAGGCATGATCAGAACAGATAATCACCACGACAAATTGTAGCCAAGAAAAAGGCCTGATCTTTTTCTGCACCACTGCCTGGCCTGCTTACAAAATAGAGGACAAAATAGAGGACGGAGAAAGTTGTCTTCCAGAGGGCTATACAACTAGAAGCCATCATACTCCAGGCAGTACATCCGATGAGGCCCCAGGAAAATCTGCATTCTACCAGGGACCTTGAGATCATCCCTCAGAGAAATGCTCCACTCTATCCCTCGATGACACCCCTTCTCATCATGAAGCATCCTGGGAAGCAGGCACCCCAGACCCCCAACAGTAGTTAGGGCCCATTCTTCTGAGGGGTGGAATGTGAAGCTAGATTGGTTAATGGGCAGTTAGTTAGGTCCATTAAATGTGCCTGATTTTACCAAGGATAGACACTCCCTTCTGATAAGCTATTATTGTGCTCATACTCCGATTGGTTAAATCTAGGTCTGGTTTTCAGAAAGGGACCAATCGGAGAAAGGCACTTCATGGAAAAAGGAGACTCCCACAGGATTAACTGTCGGCCCCTCCCTTGGAGCCTCCACCTTGATTGTTGCAGCCTGACCCTCCCTCACCTATTGCTTCCTTCCTGCCCACAGGTGTTTATGCTGAGGACAGGCCTATAACACTGCCTACCAGCCCAGGGATTCATTGCAGAGGCTTCTTCCCAGGACCTCCAACTTGCAGAGCCCTCTCTAGCATCTGCCCTTCTCACTTTGTCTCCCAATGCCACCGGCCACCAGGGGATCACAGGTGACCCCACCCAGCCCAGCCCTGGCCTGGTACAGGCTTCTCTGCCAGCAAGGGGTTAACTGGATTCTCTCTTCCCACAGGTGAGAAGGGCAAGAGCAGGGCAGCCTGGGGAAACTGAGACCACCTTTTACCAGGAAACCTCAGGAGGCAACAGGTGGCACAGTCCCAGGGGAGCCCCAGTCTCCAGTGAGCCTCCTCCTTTGTAGGCTGCCTCCACATAGGTCACAGGCAGCTTTGGGGTCCAGGGGTGATCCTGGAGTACACAACTGCTTAATTCCACAGCACTAGGAAATGCCTTAAGGGAGCGTCTTCTATCCAGCCATGGGGGTGTGCATCCCCACCAAGAAGCTGTGGGAGAGAGCCTGTGGCATAATGCCCCTGGTCTGCCCCAGAACCAGCCTTCTCACGTGGGTCTCCAGCACAACATCCTCTATCTAGTCTCCCAAGCACAGACCCTGCTTGCATGGTGGCCTCTTCCTCCCTTGGGGTCTCCCCAGGGTGCTGCTGGGAGCCAGGGTGGGTGGTGGCCAGAGGGGCTGCATGGAGTCTGGAGGTAGAGGGAGAGGGTCTATGAAGGAGCTGCAGTTGATAGGACCGTGCTGTCTCACCAGAGATTCCTAGGAGCTTTGCCCAAATACACATCACCATGAGAGGCAGGCCCCTGCAGTTCCTCTACAGCAGACGGGAACTTGAGAGACAGGGACTGATGCATGGTGGTGCCCCCCTGGTGGCCAAGGTGGCTCTGGACAAGCTGCTGGGAGCAGATCCCAAGGGCTGCAGTACCCTGGGCCAGCACCTGCCCCTGCCTCCAGAAGAGAGGATCCAGAAGGAACCACAAAAGGAGGAAGGCAGCTTAGCAAAAGCCTCTGCCTGGATCTCACGGTGTCTCCTTGTACAGGGCATATAGCTCCTCTGAGTGTAATTTCCACCTGGCTTTTCCTACGAACCTAACACTGCTCTAAAAAGTACAGTTTAGTGAGAAGCATGTTAAAGTCTGAGGCGTCTTGGGCATCTTCAGAGCCTAGTGCACAGGCAGGAAGAGGCTACATTAGAAGCAATCAGAGCGGGAGGCAGGGAGAGAAGAGAGAACATCAAAGGTGTGAGCAGGAGACGGTACATTCAAAAGCTAGAATGATTCTATGTTAAAAAATAAAGCACACATTGTAAGGCTGGTTGCAAATTCCATAAGTAGGCTAATAACACAGAATCATACACTCCAATGCGTAAGTGGTGTGGCATAGGAATTCTATCTAAGGAAACCTGTTCTCTCTCTCTCTCACACACACATGCATGTTCTCTTATATTAATCAGAAGTAAACAGTTCTGATTCTACTTGAATAAAAAGTTGTTTTTCCTTTAAGGGAGCTCTTATTAGGAGGAGGCATGCATAAACACAGCCTAAGTCGTGTGTGCCAGGAGAAGGGGATGGGCTCTGTCCGTCCTCCCTTTGGGCCTCAGTTTCCCACCTAGAGGCAGGAGAGCACAGCACAAAAGAGTACAGGGTCAAGATAACAGAGAGAGAGACCCAGGCTTCAGTCCAATAGTCCCCACCAGAAACTGAACTTATCAGAGCCTCTATTTGCCCACCTGCAGAACTGAGAGAGCAGCAAGAACTATAGCCAAACACTGCTGTGAGCTTGCGAGTGAGATAACACGGCTAAAATGCTCAAGAGACTCAGCACATCGGCTGCCAGACTGTCTCAGAACTCAGGAGCATGGACAGTGAACAGCTTGCAGAGGAGTGTGCACTGGTCAAAATGAAATAAAATCTATAAAGTTTCCAATCTTCTTAACCTAATGGACTTCTGGGCTCAGTGGGGCTCCCCAGCCCAACAGCACTAGCAGGAGTCCATTACCCACAGAGCTGCAGAGTTGCCCACAGACAGACCGTACCTTGCAGAGGTAAAAGGAGTTTAACAGACAAATTTTCTAAGAGGAAATTCTAGCCATGAATCAATTTAAAAATTCACCATTTTCCTAAAGGATTAGAAACTGTAAAATCAGCCACTTGGAAGGTACTTTATGCATATAGTAAACTGGAAAAGATAAAATCCTAAGTGTACAGTGTGGTGGGCACATGGGGAAGGAGTATCTATGTAGGAGTTTCTCCTTCCTTAGGACCCCATCTGGGACACTGATGTGGGCTCCAGGAACTGCTCCTGATGCCCACGACCCAGTGACTGCCCTACACCCACACAGTCCAAGTGAACACCTGGCCATTCGCCACCTTCCTTCCTCACAGCCGCAGTCAGCAGAGGGACAGGACACAGCAGCCCCCGAGAGCCATGGCCTACCTGGAAGCCTTGGATGATGGCAGCTGGTCTAACTCACCCCAGCACACTGGGTAACACTGCCTGTTGGGGTAGAAAGGGTAGGGACAGGTGATGGGGCAGTCCACTAAGACCAGCTGCAGGACACAGAAAATCCACAAGGCCCTTGCTCATGGCAACTGATGGGCACTCAGAAAAACACAGGTCACGGAGCCACTGGGTGCCTGTCAGAACAACCAATGACACAGGAAACAGCTGTGCAGCGGGGAGGGCATCAGTCAGTGCGGGCCATCATCTCACAGGCACACAGGCCCCACAGAGATGGATCTGGCCTTGGCTGTGAGCCCCTGCCTGCAGGTGCCTGTGGAACAAATGTAAGCACTGCGCAGGAAAGGTGAGCACCAAACACCCAGGAGAAAGAACGGCCCAAAGCATTCAAACAGTGTCAACATGCAGTGGGTCCCTCATAGGCCACACACATGTGTGCCCCAAGTTTCTTGGTCTCTCTTTGGACCTGGTCCCTTTCTACACACTCCTTATACCAGGAGGGGGTTTCACCACAGCAAGGAGCAAGGATCTGTTTTCATTTTTCCAATTCAAAATTATGCTGATCCCTAACATGCCTTTTTGCTCCAAAAAGAAGTCTGGCTTAAGGGTCAGAAATGCATGATGGGACTTCTATAAATTCATGGGATGGAGCGCCCATTCAGGTCCAAAATGTTTCACTTCTGATTAAGCCTCATGGGAAAGCAGCAGATGATGTCCCAAGTGCTTGAGTCTAGTCACCGATGTGGGAGACCCAAATAGCAATCAGCTCCACTTCAGCACTCACTTCACCAGCAGTGAGAGCACAGGATACTTCTCTCTATCTCAGTCTCAATCTCTACCTCTGTCTTTGTGTGCATGTCTGTATGTGTGTGCTTCTCAAATAAATAACTAATAAAAACTGTAACATTTCTCCTTACACCTACTAAAATTAAAATGGATGCCAGGTGTTGACAAGGTCATGAAGCAACTGGAAGCTCCCATACATTACAGACATAATTAAATGATACAATCACTTTTTATCTGTGTAGCACTTTCTACTAAAGTTACACAAATGCCTCACTGTGACTCAACAACTCCACTCATATATATTCCAAACAAAAGCACAGACATATGTGCTCCAAAAGACATGTAGAGAGTCTTCAAGGACCACTGTTCATCAGAACAACAACTGAAGCCTCCCCAACTGTCTATCAATTGAAGAAGCGATCAATAAAATACATATTATCATAGTGGAATAACACATCACAAGAAAAATAACCAACTTACAACTACACACACCACAGACGGATCTCACAAACATGATTCTGAGCAAAGAAGTGAGACACAAAGCACATGTTATACAGTGCCATTTATCTAAAGTACAAAACCAGGCAAGGTGAACACATGCTGTGTGAAGTTAGAGCAGTGATATTCTTTGTCTAGGGGGCTGCTGGCAACTGGCAAGAGCCTGTGGTAACTTTGGGGCTACTTGCAATGCTTTGTGTCTCCATCTAGATTGTGGTTGCTGGTGCTGTGGTTTGAACATGGTTGTCCCTCTGAAACCAAGCAGGATTTTTAGTCCCTACACTCTTAAATTGATGATATTAACTGGGTGGAAACTTCATCTACCTCCAGTGTTTATGGGTAAGGCCTCTGGGAAGTGATGGACTAGATTAGGTCATTAGAGTGGCACCCCCATGACTGAATTCTGGTGACTTCATAAGAAGAGGAGAAAGACGCAGACATGCGCACTCCCTCCCCTAGACTTATAATGCCCTGGACCACCTCAGGCCTCAGCCAGTGAGTACTCCATCACCTGGGCTGTGCCAGTGGGAACTGCCCCATCTAGAACCATAAGCCAAAATAAATCTCTTTTCTTTGTAAAAATTTGCATTCCCCTGATATCTTTCTATCATAATAACAATCTGACTCATGGATGTGCTCAGTTTGTAAAAATCCATCAGATATTCCTTTTTTTTTTTTTTTTTTTTTTTGATAGGCAGAGTTAGACAGTGAGAGAAAGAGAGAGACAGAGAGAAAGGTCTTCCTTACGTTGGTTCACCCCCCAAATGGCCGCTACGGCTGGCACGCTGCGGCCAGCACCTGCACCGATCCAAAGCCAGGAGCCAGGTGCTTCCTCCTGGTCTCCCATACGGGTGCAGGGCTCAAGCACTTGGGCCATCCTCCACTGCCTTCCCGGGCCACAGCAGAGAGCTGGACTGGAAGGGGAGCAACCGGGACAGAATCCAGCGCCCCAACCAGGACTGGAACCCAGGGTGCTGGCGCCACAGGTAGAGGATTAGCCAGGTAAGCCGCGGCGCCAGCCAGATATTCCTTTATGATATGCACTTTTCTCTGTGTGCATATTACATTTGAAGAAAAGTTCAGGGTGTGGCGATGTAGCAATAGCAGGGTAAGCTGTTGTCTGAGATGCCAGAATACTATACTTAAGCACTGGTTCAAGTCCCACCTGCTCTACTGAAAATTCAATTCCATACTAATGTGCCTGGTAAAGTGTTGGAGGAAGGAAGAAATGATTGGGCTCCTGCCACCCACATTGGAGACCCAAGTACAGTTTCTGCTCCTGGCTCAGCCTGAAGCAGCGTGGGGCACTGTGGCCACCTGAAGAGTAAACCAGTGGATTGAAGATCACTCTCTTTCTACTGCTCTTTCCCTCTCTATCACTCTGCCACTCAAACAGGTAACAAATATTTTTAAAAGTAAATAAAAGCTTAAACATTATGTAGACTTACAAGAAATCACTTGGAAAATACATAAACATTTCATTTTTCTTTTAAAAGCAAGTGTGTGTTCTATACAATTTGGTCCCAAATTTGTAAATAAATAAACATATTCATTTATAATATTAATTTTGGTTAGTTATGAATAATGGGGATATGAATCATTTTTAAAATATTTCCATTTCTCTTTATCTGACAGAAAAACAGTGATATTCTCCAAATGTGTGCAGCACATGTGTCTGGGCCAGGCTGAAATCAGGGGCCCAGAACTCTCTGTGAGTCTCCCATTTGGGCAACAAGAACCCAAGTTCATGAGCCATCCCTGGCTGCCTCCCAGGTGTACATTGGCAGGAAGCTGCAATTGTAGCAAAACTAGGACTCAAACTCAGGGACTCCAACATAGGATGTGGACATTCCAAGCAGAAATGTGACCACTGAACCAGATACTTGCACTTAAAATTTTTTATTTACCTATAAATACTCTACACTAACCATTCATGAAGGGCTGGCATTGTGGTGGAGCAAGTAAAGCCACGACCTGGGATGCCAGCATCCCATATGAGCACAGGTTCATGTCCCAGCAGCTCCACTTCCAATCCAGCTCCCTGCTTATGGCCTAAGAAAGGCAGCAAGGGACCACATGACCTCCACTACCCACATGGAGACCTGGATGAAGCTCCTGGATCCTGGCTTCAGCTTGACGCAGTCCTGGCCAATGCAGCCAACTGGGGAGTAAAGCAGTAGTCAGGATCTTTCTCTGGGGGCCGGCGCCATGGCTCACTTGGTTAATCCTCCACCTGCGGTGCCGGCATCCCATATGGGCACCGGTTCTAGTCCCAGTTGCTCCTCTTCCAGTCCAGCTCTCTGCTATGGCCTGGGAGGGCAGTGGAAGATGGCCCAAGTCCTTGGGCCCCTGCACCCGAGTGGGAGACCAGGAGGAAGCACCTGGCCCCTGGCTTCAGATCAGTGCAACACCGGCCATGGTGGCCATTTGGAGAGTGAACCAACAGAAGGAAGACCTTTCTCTCTGTCTCACTGTCTATAACTCTACCTGTCAAATTAAAAAAAAAAAAAAAGATCTTTCTCTGTAACTCTGATTTTCAAATAAATGAATAAAGTTTTTTTTTAACTTTTATTTAATGAGTATAAATTTCCAAAGTACGGCTTATGGATTACAATGGCTTCCCCCCCATTAACGTCCCTCCCACCCGCAACCTTCCCCTTTCCCACTCCCTCTCCCCTTCCATTCACATCAAGATTCATTTTCGATTCTCTTTATATACAGAAGATCAGTTTAGCATACATTAAGTAAAGATTTCAACAGTTTGCTCCCACACAGAAACATAAAGTGAAAAATACTGTTTGAGTACTAGTTATAGCATGAAATCTCAATGTACAGCACACTAAGAACAAAAATCCTAGATGAGGAGTAAGTGTACAGTGACTCCTGTTGTTGACTTAACAAATTGACACTCTTGTTTATGGCATCAGTAATCACCCTAGGCTCTTGTCATAAGCTGCCAAGGCTATGGAAGCCCCCTGAGTTCACTGACTCTGATAATTTTTAGACAAGGCCATGGTCAAAGTGGAAGTTCTTTCCTCCCTTCAGAGAAAGGTACCTCCTTCTTTGATGACCTGTTTCCACTGGGATCTCACTCTTGGAGATCTTTCATTTAGGTGTTGTTTTGTTTGTTTGTGTTTTTTTTTTTGTTTTGTTGTTGTTGTGTTTGTTTTGTTTTGTTTTTTGTTTTGTTTTTTTTTTTTTTTTTTTTTTTGCCAGAGTGTCTTGGCTTTCCATGCCTGAAATACTCTCATGGGCTTTTCAGCCAGATCTGCATGCCTTAAGGGCTGACTCTGAGGCCAGAGTACTGTTTAGGACATCTGCCATTCTATGGGTCTGCTGTGTATCTCACTTCCCATGTTGGATCATTCGCTCCCTTTTTTATTCTCTCAGCTAGTATTTGCAGACACTATTCTTGTTTATGTGATCCCTTTGGTTCTTAGTCCTATCATTATGATCAATTGTGAACAGAAATTGATCACTGGGACTAGTGAGATGGCATTGGTACATGCAAACTTGATGGGATTGAATTGGAATCCCCTGGTATGTTTCTAACTCTACCATTTGAGTTATTCCCACTCTTATATTTAACAGAGATCCCAAAAGTCAATTTCAAATAAAGGAAGAAGTCAAGCATGGTCAGTGAACAGAGATGTGCCAGAAAGACTGTGTTAATTACAGAGTTCAACCAACGGTACTAGAACAAAAAAAAATACTAAAATGAATAAAGATATTTTAATAACATCATATATGAGAATACATCATCATGTTCATTGAAAATATGTTTTGCTAATAATTATGCACAGATGTCAAGACCTTTGTGCATCAGGATAAATGTATCTTTTAATTACATTTTCCATGAACTTGTTGTCCCTTCATGCTACAGGCATATGTGAACCAAGAATAAATGAAATGTTATACCTGCCTGCATCTCTGGAAGAGCAGCTGGGTCTGGGCTCAGAAATGGAGAGCAAGGTGCTCCTCTGTGATGGGAAGACCATGCCCTGGACTGAGACCCTGATGGAAAGCTTCTGGGAGACCAGCTATCTCAGGGATAAACAACCCCTTAGCACCTATCATTCTTTTTTCTTTTTTGACAGGCAGAGTGGACAGTGAGAGAAAGAGAAACAGAGAGAAAGGTCTTCCTTTGCCATTGGTTCACCCTCCAATGGCCGCCGGCACAGCACACTGATCCGAAGGTAGGAGCCAGGTGCTTCTCCTGGTCTTCCATGCAGGTGCAGGGCCCAAGCACTTGGGCCATCCTCCACTGTACTCCCGGGCCACAGCAGAGAGCTGGCCTGGAAGAGGAGCAACCAGGACAGAATCTGGTGCCCCAACCGGGACTAGAACCTGGTGTGCCGGCGCCGCAGGCGGGGTGTCGCTCCCCCTCTTCGTGGAGGAACGACACTAAACCCTGCCTAGGCTTCATATCCGAGTCACGGCACCATTATGTCGCTCCCCGTCTTCGTGGAGGAACGACACAGGACCCTGCGCTGTTCTTTCGTCTGCTCGGCCCTCCCCGGGTTTGCTGCTGGTTCTTCCCGGGTTGGCTACCAACCCTTCCACCTCAGTGGAAGGGCGGTTCCCCCTAGCCACTTTCCCCACTTCCGCGGGGGAGCGGCACACCGCCGGCTGGCTCTCTCGGGGGCTGCACAGGTGTTCCTTCAGATAGGTGTTCCCTCTAGATGTTCCTGGTGCATGTTGTCTCTCTCCTCCTTTATAGTCCTCTTCCACCAATCCCAACTCTGCTACCCACACGCCGAGTATGCTGCTCTCCTCCAATCAGGAGCAGGTCCTACAGTTTATTGGTTGAACTGGAGTCAGCTGTGTAGAAACTGTCTCCTCCTCTCCCAGCGCCATATTGTGGGAGAGCAGATGCATAGAATAAGTCTTAATTCCAGTAACTTAGTCTAGTCCGAGTTGCTCCCAGTTGCTCCCCACACGGGGGATTAGCCTAGTGAGCCGCGGCGCTGGCCAGCACCTATCATTCTTACGTTCTCCATCTCTGCCTTGCCAGGAATTGTTTATTCAACCTCATTCCATTGCTTTATCTGCTATGTTCACAGAAGACTGCTGAACACCTGGGATCTTGGCAACAGTGGCCTGAATTATAGACTCTACGCCCAGTGCTCCTCAAAGCCAGGCACTGCCACAGTGAGTGCCAGGCAGGGCTAACGGCAAGGTAAATGTTGTTGTCTAAACGTTCCGCTGGACCAGCCCAGCACAGTGAGATTACACAGATTCCTAACTGGCAGCCCAGGATCAACCCTGATGACCAGACAGCCCTGGAACTGGGATTCCTCCTCTGTCTTCTAAGAGCTCAGATAAAGGGGTCCATGGAGATGGCCTCTCTGAGCACTTCTAAGATGGTCATTATAGGGCCAGCGCCGCGGCTCACTAGGCTAATCCTCCGCCTAGCGGCGCCGGCACACCGGGTTCTAGTCCCGGTCGGGGCGCCGGATTCTGTCCCGGTTGCCCCTCTTCCAGGCCAGCCCTCTGCTGTGGCCAGGGAGTGCAGTGGAGGATGGCCCAGGTGCTTGGGCCCTGCACCCCATGGGAGACCAGGAAAAGCACCTGGCTCCTGGCTCCTGCCATCAGATCAGCGCGGTGCGCCGGCCGCAGCGCGCCGGCCGCGGCGGCCATTGGAGGGTGAACCAACGGCAAAGGAAGACCTTTCTCTCTGTCTTTCTCTCTCACTGTCCACTCTGCCTGTCAAAAAAAAAAAAAAAAAAAGATGGTCATTATAGAATGTCTACTTTCACAATAACCCATGGACAGAAACCACTTGCTGCACCACAATGCCAGCCCTTCATGAATGGTTAGTGTAGAGTATTTATAGGTAAATAAAAATTTTAAGTGCAAGCATCTGGTTCAGTGGTTACATTTCTGCTTGGAATGTCCACATCCTATATTGGAGTCCCTGAGTTTGAGTCCTAGTTTTGCTACAATTGCAGCTTCCTGCCAATGTACACCTGGGAGGCAGCAGGTGAGGCAGTCTTCCCAGACCAGAGCTGTTCTGAGATTCAGAGTCCAGTCCTGCCAGTGCCACCCTTGGTTATGAGAGCCTGCACTGACCACTTAAGCCATCCATCTACGTCAATGGGGATAAAGCAGAAATAGTGATTTAAAACAAAAAAAGATCATGTATCACAAAGTGTTCAGAAGAGTATAAAAAATCAATGAAATTCAAGTATGGTATTGATGAAGCTTTGTGGAAACCCCTTCCAATGATGCCAGTTTCCCCCTTAAATCACTCACATTGTCTGGAAGTGGCCCCAAGCAGGGAAGAGTGCAAGGCTTCCCAGTGGGATTTGGTAGACTTCTCAGGATGTTTCTAGGCCTGTTTTCTATTGGTGATAACAAATTAATACATATTTAACTCTCAGCACCTATATTTTTTAAGGTCATGGTTTCTGGGTGGTCATGAATCTAGGGTCAGCTTGTGAGGGTTCTCTGTGTTGGGGTTTCACAGGGCTGCTGACCACAGTTCAGCCAGGGCTGTGGTCTCATCTGAGGCTCAATGGTGGAACGATCTGTTCCACACTCACCAGGTCTGGGGAAGATTCAGTTCCTAGTGGATTGTCAGACAGGGGCCCTCAGTCTAGCTGTTGGCTGAGGCCACACTCCATGCTTTCCTGTACAGGCCTCTCCATGGAGCAGCTTGCTTCTTCAGAGCCAGCAGGAACAGAGTCCACATGGAGTCAACAAGGAGGGCAGAAGCCCCAATCCTATACAATGCAACCACACCACTGATGTCTCATCTGCTCTGCTCTAACTTATTGGCTAGAAACAAGTCATGGTTCCTGCCACACTACCTAGGAATAGATTACCGAAATGCAAGAATATCCATGGGCAAAGATAGCTGGGAGCTGTGTTATTCGTTACAAAAATGAAATTCCTGAACCAAGCTACTTTTTTTTCTAACAGGCAGAGTGGACAATGAGAGAGAGAGAGAGAGAGAGAGACAGAGAGAAAGGTCTTCCTTTTCTGTTGGTTCACCCTCCAATGGCTGCTGCAGCCAGCATGCTGCAGCTGGCGCACCGCGCTGATCCAAAGCCAGGAGCCAGGTACTTCTCCTGGTCTCCCATGGGGTGCAGGGCCCAAGCACTTGGGCCTTCTTCCACTGCACTCCGGGGCCACAGCAGAGAGCTGGACTGGGAGAGGGGCAACCGGGACAGAAGCCGGCACCCCAACCAGGACTAGAACCTGGTATGCCAGTGCCGCAGGCAGAGGATTAGCCTATTGAGCCACAGCACCGGCCCAAGCCAAGCTACTTTTGAGGCAAAGAGATTTATTCATCTCACGGTGTTAATAGTCAAAGCCCAAATACATAGGGCAGGAACAGGTTCTGACGAGGGACCCATAGTGGATGGGGAAGCATGTGCAGAAAAAAGGATCACATAGCAAGCCCAGAACCAGACTCAGGCTTTCATAGCAGCCTTCACACGAGAACTGATGTCTAGGGGCACATTTGACCTACAGATCCAAGGGCCTGCCTCGAGGCCTCACCTCTTAATGGTTCCACACCCTCCAAACACCACACTGGGGACCAAGCTTTTGACACATGGCCTTTGTGGGAAGTCCAGCATCCAAACTGATACTCAAACCATAGCAGGATCATCCTAGCAACTGTCTGCCCTGCTCCTTGAAGTCTGTACCTAAGCACGTCAGCCAACTGTGGGTATTAAAATCTCTCACGCAGGAAGAATTAATTGTCTCTCCCAATCCAAAGCTGCCTTCAAGGTGATCCTGAGCTCCTCCATGTGGGAATGCAGGAGGCATCCTGTTCTCTCTCCTTTCCCTTGTCTTGTGAGCTGTTTATGGGACACTGGAGAACCCAGGGACTCCCCATACAGTCCCAGAATCAGTTTTAGGAAGAAAGAGTTACCCTATTTGTACTGTTCCTTGCATTTCTGTGATAGCTTGACACTGTACAAACCATTTCCATGTTACTTTGACTCTTCTTGGTATCAGCCTCCCCATTAGAGAGTCTCTCTGACATGGGGGAAGGGCTATCTCAGGGGCCAAGATCATTTCAGTCCTTCAGTCACGGTGGTAGCTGCAGTCAAGGATCCACAAGGAAGGAAATGCCCCTCAAGAGGGAATTCTCCAGTCCAAACTCCCAGCAGGCTTTGCTGGGAGGTGTTCACAGGCTGCTCCCCCAGCCCTAGTCTAGACTCCACATGGTCTACCTCCCAGTACTGAAGCCTCCACTCCACACTTTGAGGTATTGGGAAAAGACTTTGGCTGCCAGGTTGCAGGTCCAGTTGAAATCACAGAACAGATTCACCTGCTTCAAGATTCACAACTTGTAATAAGAAACACGCCCCAATCCAACATCCATCCATAACAGCTTCAGGTGAAAGGCAGGTGACTGCTTCACAGGCAGCCTGTCTTCATGTCCCATATCTTGTATTGTATGTCATCAACTTTCACTCTCATTACTGCAGCCTCTAGCAGGACTTTACCGCCAGGTTCAGTTTACAACACTGAGTAAAGGAAGTATCCATTACTCAGTCAAACATCATGTCTGTTCCCAACCAGACTTTAGGTACAGGAAACACAACTTCTACACATAAAGCCTGTCACACCACTCCAGCTTCCATATCCTATCCATTCCCACGTTCATTAAGTTTCAGTTCCAGGGTCTTCCCCACCCCCAGCATGAATCAAGCAGCCTGGGCCCTTTTGTCCACTGTTGTCTTGATGAATAGCCTGACTGTTGCACCAGACCATGTTGGACCATATTTCTCATTGGAATCTTCATCTTTGGACTTTTTAAACCTCCCCCAATGGCGCTAAGTGCAGCAAACTTGTTTGGACTTGTTTAATGCTAGGTGACCAACAGGAGCTCCCTTGCAACCTTCCAGTGTTGTACTAAAACCTGGTGAGGTTCTTTGGTTTTCTTATTTTGTGGTAAAAAAAATTATAATGAGCCTACAGGACTCAACTGAGATGATACCAATTGTGTTGGTGACATCAAACAATCAAAATCAGGAGCCAGTAGAACCTGGACATCATTCCCTCTACCAGACTTCATCAGGGGGTTGACATCAGTGTCACAGAGCCCAACTTGTTTGATCTGCAGCATGTTGGCCTTGACATCTACAATGAACACAGGTACGTTGCTCTTCTTAATGGCTGACTCAGGGTCAGAGGAACTAGATAAAGACATTCTGGTCCAGCATGTTTCTCCAGGGGACACCCTTCCAAGGATATTGGGGCAGTCGCTAAGGTGCAGTGTCTTGCTCCACAGGAACCAAGTGGATGTGTGGAACCAACAGCCCATTTTCCCTTCATTTGAGCCACTACAGAATGCAATAACCATGGTATGGTGCATTTTGCTTTATTTCTTTTATGTCTGCACTTCTTTCTCTGTCCAGTGAATTACCTCCCCATAGGATGGGACTTTGACCTCTAGTAATTGACTGCAGAAGAACTGCACACACCGGAAATGACCATGCAGCCACCCAGGGACCACAGGTTCCTTCCGACACCTTCTGGCTCTTTTCCCTCTCAAACCCCAGCTTCTTGAGTCTCAGCCATTCCAGCAGATCCCACTTCACTGAACCAACACTGTGTAGACTCAGTCTCAGACTCAGTTACTCCTACAACCCCGACCCAACACAGCTCACAGCAGACGCCAGATGTGCAGGACTTTCTCCGCACCCCAAACAACCAACTCTGCAGCCACTAACACCAGCTGGACATCCACACATTTAAATGGGCTTGGTTCTCACCCATTGTGCCCTACTGTCTGGAAGCCCTGTGATCCTGGTTTTGGGGGAGGTTTGTGAGGAGTTCATTTCACAGGCATGATTGCTTATAGACTGGGAGGGGGTCCAAGCATGGACACTTCAGCCTACCTACCTCCCATGGCTATGGCAGGACCCCTCTGGGGTAAGGGATATGGCCTTAGATCATACTGTGGACAATCATCCAGCATAGAATTTCATCATGGCTGGCTAAAGGCAATAGAGATTAGAGTTTCTGTGACCCACCTAGGAGAAGATAATTCCAGTTTCAGGAAGGAGTGATGAGCAAAGAACCAGTGAGAGAAGCCAAAACTATCCCCATATATACACACTCCATAATATCATAACATATGCAGCCATCTATACAGAGAAGCGTGTCCTGATCCCTAAACTACACACTGGACACACCCTCCAGGGTGGCAGATACAGCAACAACACCCATCACTAAGTTGGGCAGATGCCCTCTAGGAACCCTGTATCTGTCCCACTGGGACAAATTGGGGTACTTGATCTCCTTCAACACCAGTTCAGTGTTGTGTTCAGTACACTTCTAACCAATTCTGTCAAAACAGCAAGCTTGGAGGCTATAACATGGGCCCTGCTCTTACTGTAATTCATAGCCACGACTCAATGGCTGGCGGCCTCTGGGCAGGTGCACTCTAATCATGGGATGCAGTGTTAGTGGACAGCTACTGTACAGGCACCTTTTCAGAACATGACTGCAGGCAGGGCTGCCTTATCAGAGGCTGTTCTGTTTGGGAGTGTGATAACAGGTGGCATTTACAGACAGATAAACGTTAATACAGTCATGAGTTGGCCCGCACATATATAAACAGTAGCTCTTGCCTTCTGCTGCACACCTTCCACTCGTCCTGCCTTCCTCGCTGACTTGGGAGCCAGGAAGAACCATGAAGTGGCTGCTGCTCCTTGGCCTGCTGGCGCTCTCTGAGTGCATCATCCACAAGTGAGTGTGGCATCATCAGGCAACCAGAAGAGAAACTCCAGAGGCAAATTCCCAGTCCTCTGCTGCCTCCCATGTCCCCTTTCTTTTCTCTTCTAGTTTCCTCCTTCCCTTCCTCCCAGTCTTCAATATCTGAGTCTTCCTTCCTGGTATCTCTTTCTGCCCCTCTGGGGAGGCCACATCGCAGTCGTGGTTTACAGCCCAAGCCCTGAGTGCAGCCAGAGTTTGGTTTCAGCTCCATCACTGGCCAGCAGTCACCGTATCTCCATGCACCGTTGGCTAACAGATGGGACCTTCTCGCCTCCTCCTTCCTTCTCTCTCAGACCAATTTCCTTGTCTTCCAGCTTCTGTAGCATCCCCTTAGTAGGATCCTTGCCCAGTTATCCCTCCTCCTCTAACCATGCATGTGCCAATGCTCTGCCCCAGGGTCCCCCTGGTCAGAAAGAAGTCCTTGAGGAAGAACCTGATTGAGAAGGGCTTGCTGAAGGACTACCTGAAGACTCACACCCTCAACCTGGCCACCAAGTACTTGCCCAAAGCTGCCTTCGACTCAGTGCCCACTGAGAGTCTGGAGAACTACCTGGATGTGAGTGCATGGGCAGGGGGAAGGGGCAGCCACAAGGACTGAGCCAGGAGGAGAGAGGGTGTCTGGGGGGAATGGATGACAGCCAACGACTGCTCCCTGGATCTCAGCAGCCCAGAGCTGTCAGAAAAACTCCAATCACAATTTTCGCTCTCACTTGTTCTTCATTCAATTGTTTATTCATTCAATGCTTATTTATACTGAGTGCTCTGCTATGTGTCAGGCCTTGTGTTGGGACCAGAAGGCAGCACTGAGAAATGTAATACAGTAGGAGAGAAAGACAACCTCACTGAGCCTCACTACCTAGTGAGAAATGAAACTAGGATGAGGGGCACAAAGTGAGGGTTCATTTGCTGAGTGAGTGGCTCCTGTAGGAGAGGGAGGTCTCCTGGGAGCTGTGAAGGAAGAACAGGAATTTCTAAGAGCAGGGAGGGAATTCCAGAGAACATGAGGACTCCTGCTAACCCATGCCCAGAGGGAGCCAAGTGCATTTGAAGGAGGAAGAAGAGGGTGTGAGAGAAAGACACAGTGGGAAGGATGGTGGTGCCAAGCGAGGCCGAGGGGCTATGGGTGGGGAAGACCACTAAGAGGCCAGGTTTGACTTGGCCTGGACCCTAAATGCAACAGATTGATCTGAATCACTGGAGTGGTATGATCAGGTTTGAGTCTCAGAACCTCTCTGACTCTCTCATTTGGAACCCAATGGCCAGCCCTACAGTAGACACTGTGTGTCTTCCCTATGCATAGCACATGGCCAAGGGCACAAAGCAGCCTTTCCTATGGTCAATGGCTAGGCCTGTGAGATCTACCAAACCTTCTGCAAAGGGGGGGCTGTAATGCCTGCAGGCCTGGAGATCTTGGGCAACTTGTTCACATTCTCTGAGCCTCAGAACAGATCCACTAATGGCCACCATCCTCAGGTAGTTGCAAGTCATTAACACAATAGAGCTTCTGGGCGTGCTTAGCATAGGCTCAGCTGGCCCTTGGTAGAGCTCAGAAATATCAGTCCATTTGTCCATTTCACAAATGTTTACGAAGACCTATGAAGGGCCAGAGGCTCGGCATATGCTGGGAACAGTAACTAGAGCCAACCAAGTCTAGGGACAGAAACAAGTGTGTGAGATGAACTCAGGTCATGAGAGGGGACACAAAGCATAACTATTAATTATTTAACTAACCAGTGGGAAGAAGAAAAGTTGGGGAGGGGGAAATTTGGATAATGTGATCAGAGAAAGTTTCTTGGTAGAGGTGACATTGGATGAGAGCTCTGAATGAGGAATAAGGAGTCAGCCAAGAGAAGATCCAGAGGGAAAAAAAAAAAAAAAAAAAAACCATTTTCCTAGCACAATGAATACCCAGAGAAAAGGCCCTGGGATGGAGCTCGTGGTTGTCTGAGAACAGTACAAAGCCAGGGTGACTGCAGTAGAGATGGTAGGGAGGAAAGTGCTGACACTGAGAATAAAAATACTAATAGACCCTTTTCTTGAAATTTGCTGTTCACAACAAGGTTTAGAAATTAGTTCCAATGTTGAAGTGACTTGTATGTCTCCTGATCAGCGAGAATGATCTGGTTGGGTGCCACTGTTTACACCCCATCCTCTGAGAAGGTGTGCTCTCCAGGAGGGCGAGACTGACAGGCTGGGCACCGGCTGAGAGGCCAGCAGATAAGCCTCGGAAGCAAACGTGCTAGGAGGTTAATGGTCAGAGGCAACCAGGGAGCATAGAAGACTTCAAGGAGCAGTGGAGACCAGAGCTGGGCTTTGAAGGAGGGTATACTTGATGGGGCATAGGGGGAAGTGAGAAAAAGGAAGAAGATAGAGTTGGATTTAGGAGCTGTTCTGGGGAGAGGCCTAGATGGGGAGTTGCAGGTCCTTGAGCTGTGCTGTCCTGACCCCTGCAGACCGAGTACTTTGGCACCATCAGCATCGGAACCCCCCCTCAGGACTTCACCGTCATCTTTGACACTGGCTCCTCCAACCTGTGGGTGCCCTCTGTCTACTGTTCCAGTGCTGCCTGCAGTGAGTGCCTGCCATGCCCAGCCCATTTTGCCCCTTGCTGCCCAGCAACAGCTGATGCTGGGTGCCCTGACCACTCAGTGACTTCTCTCAGTTCCAATTTCAACCCTATAGGAATCACTCAGGGATTCAAGCAAAAGGCCTTGTCCAGGAAGCTACTAGGAGTAAAGCACTGGGCACAGATGCTCTTGGAGATAAAGGAGTGACTTGGAAGTGGTTGGATGGACTCACAGAGGAGAACACTCGTAGAAGCCCAAAGCAAGGCAGGGACGAAGTGCTCCAGGCCCACCAGCCATGCTGAGTCCCATGTGACACAGTGGGCTTAAAGCTGAGCTGGGACAGGCTGGAGACGAGTGAGGAGCTCATTAAAATACACACAGAAAATTCATTGCCTTGCTAATGAAAGGACTGTGTGATTGGAAATTACCATAATTTTTCAAGCTCCATGCTCTTCCAGGTTTTGTACTTCCATTTTAATTAATAGGAGGTGCCTATGGAATCAGTGGTGCCCTAACTGGAGCCCTGGCTGTGCAGGGGGGCTGTGACAGCACTCAGCACCATGGGCAGCCAGGCTGCTGCACCCAGCGCTTGTCTGGGGGACCTCAGGAGGGCATGAGGTAGGCTGTGACTGTCCACCAGTGAGGTGGTGCTGACTGCCAAAAAGTTGGTATTGGAACCTGTGGACTCTTGACCTTCAAAGGTCATCTTAAAGATCATTCTGGGGCAGAGGTCATCTTTCTCCTCCATAGTACCACTCAAGCCAAGAAACCCCATCCCAGGAAGACATGCCCATCCGACCACCCTTGCTTGCCCTCTGGAAGTTAATGATGTCACTCCTTGCCTTTGCAGGCGTCCACAATCAGTTCAACCCTGAGGACTCCTCCACCTTCCAGGCCACCAGCGAGTCTCTCTCCATCACCTATGGCACTGGCAGCATGACAGGCTTCCTGGGATACGACACTGTGAACGTGAGCACCCACCTAGGGGCTCTGCCCCCTACACTGCCCGACCCTGGGGCCAGTTTCCAAGGATTTGGGTGAACACAGTGAATGTCCCAAAGCAAGCTCATCCTAACAGTATGAGTCTCAGAGATCTCACAAGCAACCTAACAGGCAGTGCAGGGATCAATATGACAGAGCTGTCACACACATTCTGGGGGTGAAGCCATATGTGTGTAAGGGAGTGGTGTCAAGTCTACAGCCAACCTTAAGGCTGAATGTCAAGGAGGAGGCAAGGAAAGGGACACAAGTGCTCAGTTCTCTTTTAGCATCTCCCTCTCTTTCCCCTCTTCCCTCAAGTCACAGGAGCTCCTCAAATCTCCAGGGCACGGCAGGGGTCTAGGGCCCTAATTTGCTGGAGTCTGTTTCACATCTACTCAATCTGAAAGGCAAATGCACACTGACCATTCATTCTGCATCAGTATGTTACAGTGAATCACACACTGTGGCCATGGACAGTAGTTCTGTCCAGTGGGGAGCCACAAGCATTCTAGGGAACAGTCCCTCTCCCTGCCTTCCAGCCTGAGGCCCCGGAAACTGAGTCCTCCAGGAAATGAAGCAGGATCGCTTTGGGTCCAGGGCTGGAGCCCAGCAATGAATAGGTGCCCATAAAGGATATCTTCACTGTCATTCCCTCCTACACAGGTTGGGAACATCGAGGACACCAACCAGATCTTTGGGCTGAGTGAGTCAGAGCCTGGCTCCTTCCTGTACTATGCTCCCTTCGATGGCATCCTGGGTCTGGCCTACCCCAGCATTTCTGCCTCTGATGCCACACCCGTCTTTGACAACATGTGGAACGAGGGCCTGGTGTCTGAGGACCTCTTCTCCGTCTACCTGAGCTCGTAGGTTGGCTAGCCTGGGGCCTCTCCCACAGAGACCATTTTCACCTGGCCCAGCAAGGGACTTATCCAGGGCTGGATGGGCTGGATAGGATCTTACAAGAAAGAGATTTTTGAAGTCAATGTCCAAGTCCAGAAAAGTACATCTATGGCCAGTAACATTGCCAAATCTCTCCTCTCCTCTCCTCTCCTCCCCTCCCCTCCCCTCCCTTCCCCTCCTCCTCTCCCCTCCCCTCCCCTCCCTTCTAACTACACAGCTGTGTGAATTTCAGCAAGCTGCCTTATTTCTCTGAGACACAGTGTCTTATAACATGAAAATAATAAAACGGACCACTGTGTGGACTTGGTATTACATGAAAAGAACCCACACCAGTCACACATTCAGTATAGCTCCTGGCACTGAAAAGTATCCCATCAAGGGTAGCTCTTAGGCTGTACATAGCAGATGTGCAACGTGAATGAGTGAATTCCTGTCTTCCACCCCTCCTTTTTCCACAGTGATGATGACAGTGGCAGTGTTGTGATGTTTGGTGGCGTTGATTCGTCTTACTACACAGGAAGTCTGAACTGGGTGCCTGTTTCTTATGAGGGCTACTGGCAGATCACCATGGACAGGTGAGACCATATTGGTTCATGGCATCCTGGCCTGAACCATGATCCCATTTCACTGTGGATCTGCTATCCTGATCTGCCTAGAACAGCCAGCACAGGAGGAAGCTGGATGGTCAAGCCACAGAGAGCCCAGAAAGGCACTTCACTTGAAGGGGAGGAGAGAGGACTATCCAGGAGCCCAGCTCATTGACAAGGATGGGACTGATGCTTCCTTGTGGTCCAAGGAGGCTTGATAACATTTCAGAACACCTGGGGAAGACAGTTAGCAAACCTGCCTGTCCATACCTCTCAGCATTTAGGGAACCTGGAAAGCAGCACACAGTATGTAGCAAGACTGTTACTGGTAGTCTAGGATAAGGGCAAAATGACTGAGAAATTGTCGCAGACCAAGCATGTCCTGGCCCTTTGAAGCTGGCTTCCAAGTTGTTCTGCCCCTGTGGAGGGTCCAACTAGGTCATATGTATAACCCCTGGGGACTCAGGGGACCCTTCCTTGTATTGCCCACTCAGCATCACCATGGATGGAGAGACCATCGCTTGTGCTGATGGCTGCCAGGCCATCGTGGACACGGGCACCTCTCTGCTGGCTGGCCCCACCAGCGCCATTTCCAACATCCAGAGCTACATTGGAGCTTCTGAGAACTCTGATGGCGAGGCAAGTCCAGCCCCAAATGCTCTCTTCTAGACTCAGGTGGTGGGAGTACCATGAGCAAGGAATGAACCCCTTCTAACCCCCACACTCACACCTTCCAGATGATCGTCAGCTGCTCATCCATGTACTCCCTGCCCAACATTGTCTTCACCATCAATGGAGTCCAGTACCCTGTGCCCGCCAGTGCCTACATCCTGGAGGTAAGGGAGCACTCGACCAGCTGATGGATGGGTCCTCACACAAAGTGACTGCACACTGCTCTCTGAAAAAAGAATTCACAGCTGAAGCCAAGAGGCAGACTGACACCTGTTCTTCATGGCCTACAGACAGAGAGTATATTCACAAGAGAACAAGAATGGATGATGCCTCTAGAAAAAAGAGAGGCAAAAAATGATGGTGTGAAAAGGGAATTCTCTCCATTTAGACCTGTGTCAGAGCCCTCAGTCTCAATGTCCTGCCCATCAATTCTGAGCAGGGTGCAACCTCTCAGCATGTGCCTCATCTAAAATCAGAGGTGTCAGCTCAACACCTTTAGTCTAATAACCCACAGGAAGCCCCTTATTTCCTACTATATGGCCAGGTGCAAAACCAGTTTTTCCCAATGGGTTGACCTTACTCAGCAAGAAGTACTAACACCTGGTGCTCTCCCTACATGAGTGTAGTCTGCAACCAGGGCTGAGCCCGGTAACCCAGGGAAAAGGAAGAACCCACAGCCGCCCAGTGTGACAGTGGCCACAATGGGAATAATGAGAAGTGGCTTCAGGGATTCTAAATCTCCTTCCAGGGCTGAGGTCAGGGCTCCTCTGTCTGACAGTCAGAAGATAATGCCCAGCAATCCAGGCACAACAAGAGTGCAGGGAGCACTTCTGCAGGCTGACCCCAACACAGCAACAGCCACATCCCTGGACACTGAGCCAGGTAGACCCTCTTTGCACAGGACTTGCAGCCAGACCAGGGATCTCTTAATGGTTATCACTCAGCACCTGTAACCCCCACCCTGTTCCCTATCTCTCATGCTATTCTCTGTACTGCAGGAGGATGATGCTTGCATTAGCGGCTTCGAGGGCATGAACCTTGACACCTACACTGGCGAGCTCTGGATCCTGGGTGACGTCTTCATCCGCCAGTACTTCACCGTCTTCGACCGTGCCAACAATCAGCTGGGCCTGGCTGCCGCAGCTTAAGCACACAGCTTTGAAACCACTTGCAGAGAGATTTGGCCTCAGTCCTGCACCACCATTGGTGGACAGAATTTTCCTGATTGTTCTTCCTGAAACACAGTCACCTTCCAACAGAAGTAGATACTTGGCCCTGTTCCCATTCACACCCATAACACAGAATAAAAATAGCTGATAAAAATAGGTCTGTGGCTCCTTCTCCTAACTAGAATGTCTCCTCCCATTGCTGGGGTCATAACACCAGGCAGACAAGCAGAAATGAACACGTCCACTTGGACAGCACCAAACACAGTGACATTTCATAACAGGCCAGAAGCAATCAGAGAGAGAGGCAGCATAAGAACACAAAACACTGAATGGGTGATCGGGAAACACACTGTTGGGTGCATTCAAAAGCAGGAATGATTCTAGGGGGAAAAAAACATTGAAAGGCTGGTTGCAAATTCTGTAAATAGGTTAAAAACTACAGAATCATACACTCCAATGTGTAAATGGTATTGCATAGGAATTCTATCTCAGGAAAGCTGTTCTCTATATACATTTTCTTAATTAATTAGAGGAAAACAGTTCAAATTCTATGTCAATAAAAAGCTGTTTCTCCCTAAAAGGAACTCTTATTAGGAAGAGGCATGTAGCAAATACAGCCTAAGTAGTGTATGCCAGGAAAAGGAGCTGGGCTCTGTCAGTCCCCTCTTTGGATCTCAGTTTCCCCACATGGAGGCAGGAGAGCAGAGTACAAGAGAGCACAGGGTCAGGAATAAGAAAGAGAGAGATCCAGGTTTCAGTCCAAAACCATCAGCTAGAGACTGAACTTAACTGAGCCTCTATGTGCCCACCAACAAAACAGAGAGAGCAGCAGAAGCCATGGCCAAACACTACTGTGAGCTTGTGAGTGAGATAATACAGGTAAAATGCTTGATACAGGGGCAGGCGTTGTGGCACAGCAGGTGGAGCAGCCCTCTGCGGTGCCAGCACTGGGCACAGGTTAGAAGCCCAGCTTCTCCACCTCTGCTCTAACTACCTGCTAATGCAGCTGGGAAGGCAACAGAGGATGGCCCAGGACCTTGGGCCTGAGCCCCTGACCCACATGGGAGACCCAGAAGAAGCTCTTCTGGCTCCTGGCTCCTGGCTTTGGCCTGGCCCAGCCTCAGTCATTGAAGCCATTTGGGAGTGGACCAGCAAATGGAAAACCTCTTTCTCTGTCTCTACCTCTGAATTTCAAATAAACAAATATTTTTTACAATACTCAGCACACCCCAGGACATCAACTCGAGAGCTCCAGGGCAATGACAGCAGCCAGACTGCAGAGGACTGTGCACCAGTCAAAATGAAGCAAAATCTATAAAGTGCTCAACTCTTAACCTCATGGGTTTCTGGGCTCAGTGGGTATCCCCAGCCCAATACCACTATCAGTAGTCCATCACCCGCAGAGCTGCAGAATTGCACACAGATAAAGCACACCTTGCAAAGGTCAAGGGAGTTTAACAGACAAATATTCTAAAGGAAATTTCAGCCTTGAATCAATGAAAAATTTCATTTTCCTAAAAGTTTACAAACTGTAAAATCAGCCACAATGAAGGTACTTTATGCACACAGTAAATGAGAAAAGCTGAAATCCTAAGCATACAGTGTGCTGGGGACAAGGAGAAGCAGCACCAACCCAGAAGTTTGCTCTTCCCTAGGACACAACCTAGGACTGTGCTGCAGGCTCACAGAACTGCTCCTTCCCCCTGACAGTCACTCCCAGGGCCCACACAGTCCAGGTGAACGCATGCAGTTCCTCACCTTCCGACCCTCACAGTTTCAGTCTGCAGAGGCACAGGACACAGCAGCCTATAAGAGCCATGGCCTATCCAGGAGCAGGAGCATTGGATAGGGGCAGCTGATCTTTTTTTGTTTGTTTGTTTTTTGTTTTGTTTTGTTTTGTTTTTGACAGGCAGAGTGGACAGTGAGTGAGAGAGAGAGAAACAGAGAGAAAGGTCTTCCTTTTGCCGTTGGTTCACCCCACAATGGCCGCTGCGGCTGGCGCGCTGCGGCCAGCGCACCACACTGATCCGAAGGCAGGAGCCAGGTGCTTCCCCTGGTCTCCCATGGGGTGCAGGGCCCAAGCACTTGGGCTATCCTCCACTGTACTCCCAGGCCATAGCAGAGAGCTGGACTGGAAGAGGGGCAACCGGGACAGAATCTGGCACTCTGACCAGGACTAGAACCCGGTGTGCCGGCGCCACAGGTGGAGGATTAGCCTAGTGAGCCTCGGCGCCGGTGGGGCAGCTGATCTTAATCTGGTCTCATTCACCTCAGCACACTGGGTAGCACTCCCTGTCAGGGTGGAAAGGGTAAGGACAGTCTAAGTCACTGAGACCAGCTGCAGGTCACAGAAAATGCACAAGCCCTTGCTGATGGCAGCTGATGGACATTCAGGACAGCACAGATCATGGAGCCACTGGGTGCCTGTCAGAGCAGCCAATGTCAGGGGACAGCCATGCAGTGTGGAGGGCATCAGTAAGTGAGATCCATCCTCCCACAGGCACACAGGCCCCACGAGGGCAGGGGCCAGGCCTTGTCTGTGAGGCCTCTTGTCAGCAGGTGCCTGTGAAATAAATGCATGAACTCTCCAGGAAAGGTGAGTACAAAACACCCAGGAGCACATGCTCCCACGTAGGATCTCTGTCCTTAATGTGTTTTACTATGAGAGTTAAAGATAACACTACTAGTCGAACAGTACTCTGTATCTTCTGCGGGTATGTGGGTGCAGTCTGTTGAAATCTTTGCTTAATATATACTAAGTTGATCTTCTGTATATAAAGATAATTGAAAATGAAATTTGATGAAGAGTGGGATGGGAGAGGGGGTGGGAGATGGGAGGGCTGCCAGAGGGAGGGAGTTTGGGGGGGAGCCACAACAATGCAAAAGTTGCATTTTGTAAATTCACATTTATTAAATAATAAATAAATAAATAAATAAATAAAAAAACACCCAGGAGAAAGTAGTACCCAGAAGCAAATCTCCCCAAAGCATTTGGCTGAGAACAAACAGGGCCAACATGCAGCAGGTCCCTCAGAGGTCACATGCATATGTGCCCTGAATTTCTCAGTCTGTCTTTGGATCTGGTCCCTTTCCACAAATGGATCAATGAAATGGATGCAGCTGACACTCAAGATACCCAGAGAAGTGGGGCATTTGCAGTACCAGTTTCACTACCACGGGGAACAAGTATCTGTTTTCATTTTCCTATTCTAAATTACACTGCTGCTTGGCATGCTTTTTCACTCTAAGAGGGAGTCCGGTTTAGGGCTCAAAAACATGTGATGCGTCTTCCATAATTCATGGAGTTGAGCAGCTGTTTGAGTCTTGATTGTTCTGCTTCTGACTCACTTTCATGTTTATGCACCTGGGAAAGCAGCATATGATGACCCAAGTGCTGGAACCCTATAGCCCATGTGGGAGACCTGGATAGCACTCAGCACCCACTTTGACCTAGCCACAAACCAACAGTGAATTGGATCTCAATATCTGTGTGTGTGTGTGTGTATGTGCGTGTGTGTTTCAAATAAATAATAAAAGCTACAAGATTTCTCCTTAAACCTACTGGAAGGCTAAAATTAAAATGACTGACACACCAAGTGTCGATGAGTCTGTGGAGCAACTGGAACTCCCATACATGGTAGGTGGGATAATTAAATGACACATCACTTTGGAAAACTGTGTAGCGGTTTCTACTAAAGCTACACAAATGCCTCCACTATGACTCAGCAACTCCATTCTTGGGTATATTCCAAATAAAAGCACACACATATGTGCTCCAAAAGACATACATATACTAGAGTGTTCAATATGAACCCCGCTTGAAACTTCCCAACTACCCTTACACTGAAGAAGAGATCAGTAAAATATATATTCTCACAGTAGAATAACACACCACAAGAAAAATAACCAACTTACAACTCACACACCAGAGACAAGTATCACAAACAATCTGAGCAAAGAAGCAAGACACAGAAGCACTTGTCATACAGTGTCGTTTATCTACGGCACAAAACCAGGCAAAGTGAATGCATGCTGTGTGAAGTTAGAGCAGTTGTATTCTTGGTCCAGGGGGCAGTTATTGACTGGAAAGAGCCTGAGGGAGCTTTGGGGCACTTGTAGTGCTTGCTCTCTCTAGACTGTGGCTGCTGCTACCATGGTGAGCACATGGTTGTCCCTCAGAGCCCAAGCAGAAGTTTAGTCCTCAGGCTCATGAATTAATGATATTAAATGGGTGGAAACTTCATCCAATTCTGGTTTTTACAGTGGGGCCTTTGGGAAGTGATGGAATAAATTGGGTCATTAGAGTGGAGCTTCACCACTGAATCCTAGCAACTTCATAAGAAGAGGAGAGAGGCCGGTGCTGTGGCATAGTGGGTAAAGCCTCCACCTGTGGTGCCAGCATCCCATACGGGCACCCGTTTGAATCCTGGCTGCTCCACTTCTGACCAAGTTCCCTGCTAATGGCCTGGGAAAAGCAGCAAAAGAGGGCCCACATACTTGGGCCTCTGCATCTACATGGGAGACTTGAATGAAGCTCCTGGCTCCTTGTTTCAGATCAGCCCAGCTCTGGCCATTGCTGCCATCTGGGGAGTAAAGCAGCAGATGGAAGTGTTTCTCTCTCTCTCTCTCTCCTCTCTCCTCTCTCCTCTCTCCTCTCTCCTCTCTCTCTCTCTAACTCTGCCTTTCAAATAAATAAGTAAATTTTTAGAAGGAGGAGGAAGAGGAGAAATCTGCAGACATGCATACTCCCTGCCCTAGTCATGCAGTCCCCTGGGCCAACTCAGGCCTCAGCCAGCAAATACTCCATCTCCAGGGATTATACTGGGAAAACTGCCCAATCTTAGACTGTGATTCTCCAGAAGCACGAGCCCACATGAAGCTCTTTTCTGAATAAAATGAGCCTGCCCATGATATTTTTCTGCTGTAACAGCAATCTGACTCATGGATGTGCAGAGTATGTGAAAATCTATCAAGTTATTCCTTTGCCATATGCAACTTTCTCTATGTGCATATCATGTTTCAAGAAAAGTTTAGGCCGGCACCGCGGCTCAATAGGCTAATCCTCCACCTTGGCGGCGCCGGCACACCAGGTTCTAGTCCCAGTCGGGGCGCCGGATTCTGTCCCGGTTGCCCCTCTTCCAGGCCAGCTCTCCGCTGTGGCCCGGGAGTGCAGTGGAGGATGGCCCAAGTACTTGGACCCTGCACCCCATGGGAGACCAGGATAAGTACCTGGCTCCTGCCATAGGATCAGCGTGGTGCGCCGGCCGCAGCACGCCGGCCACAGCGGCCATTGGAGGGTGAACCAACAGCAAAGGAAGACCTTTCTCTCTGTCTCTCTCTCACTGTCCACTCTGCCTGTCAAAAAAATAAATAAATAAAAATTAAAAAAAAAGAAAAGTTTAGGGTATGGCGATGTGGCACAGTGGGTTAAGCTGCTTCCTGATATGCCATAAAGCCAGTTTAAGCATTGGTTCAAGTCCCAGCTGTGCTGCTTAAATTCAATTCCCTACTAATATACCTGGTAAAGTAGTGGAGGATGGCCAACATACTTGGGACCTTGCTACCCACTGTGGAGACTCGGGTAGAGTTTCTGCTCCTGGATCAGTCTGGACCAGCCTGGGACACTGTGGCTACATGGAGAGCAAACCAGTGGACTGAAGATCATTCTCTCTCTACCCCTCCCTCCTTCACTGTCACTCTGCCATTCAAAGAATAAATATTTTGTACAAATAAATAAAAGCTTAAAGGTTGACATAGACTTATATGAAACCACTTGTGTCTCTCTCATGATCTCTCTCTCAACCATCCTCTCTCTGTTACTCTCTTACCCTCTCCCCGCCCCCCAGCCCATCGGGTTTCCTCTACCTGACAATAAACCTTTCCTTTAACTCCAGTGTTCAGTGTGTTTTGTGGTGGCCTTATACTGGTGCCAAGACGCAGATCCAGGCTTTCCCATCCTCTCCCATCGACCTTGCTCTCCCCTTGGGGATCTGAGCTGCTTGGGGGTCCTGGATTTCTGCCAGCCACAAAACACACCCCTGGACCTCCTTCCATGCCACTGAATGCTCCATGATCTCCATCCACACACCAGCCTTTCAAATTCCTGAGGTAAAGCCGGACTGGTGGAGGATCTTTTCAGTGGGACTCTCTACAGGTTGTGGTTCTTCTCGACTTTGCCCCAAAGTCCTGGTACCAGGCACCACAACTCCTAAGGCCTCCTGCCTCTATGGACTCTGGGTCCAGGAAACAGTGGGTGAAGGTGACAACTAAACCCCTGTTTCCCTTCTATGGGCTAAGCCCTGGGCTCCAGTGGGTGCGTGGGTGATGACCTCTGCCCTCTGTTCCCCTGTCCTCAATGCCGGACAGCCATGGTCTCACAGATGCCCAATA